>NC_141471.1:40050768-40675768 GCF_009769465.1 Tauraco erythrolophus
CTCTTTTTAATGATGCATCAGAAACACTTCAAGAACAGGCTTGTTGTTGCAGTGTCTCTGGTAAAACATATGTGCCTCAGCTGAAATGCACATGATGCAAGTCTTATCCACTGTGTCTGTCTTTCCTAGCAGAAGAAAATACAAATTTTGCTCTGTGGAAACCTCAAATATTATTTTTAAAAAATAAGTTTTTCCAAGCGGTGATATTAAAATTAAACAAAAAAGATTCAATTTTCAGCCTTTTCAAGAGTGGCAAACAACATGCTATTAATGCAATAAACTCTCATTTCCAGTTAAGATAACTTCAGGATCCCAAATAGAGTTACTCAAAATTAGTGACTTTCAAAGACACTTAATTTCTAGTTTGCAAACTGAGGCCTTAAGAGAGCCTGATTTCCAGAAAGTCCTTCATGTCCACTCTTCAACTTTCCAAAATGTTTAGTTCACTGTTTTAAAAGGCAAGGAATACTGTAGTTTGATTTTGAAAAACCTTGACCTTGTTTAAACATATAAATGAAGAGTCTCATTTTCAAAGCAATGTGATTTAAAGCTATGTTGCAACCAACTAACCCCACAGCATGATAGTCTCAAAACCAGATAGTTTAGAGAAGAACTTTTGAGTGATCTTGATTTGGAAAAACACTCCTTCTGGATTCAATAGTCCGTAAGGCAAGAGTTGATTTACTGTTAAGCTCTTGTTAATCCTCAACTGTCAAATTTAGTAGGCTGGTAGCCAAACTAATTGGCATGATAGGTAGAACAGAGAGTAAACATTCCTTAGGCTGCAATTAATAGGCTAAAATGGTTGATCTGCTTGAAAAAAAAAAATCCTCATGCTTACTGCTAGTGTAATGAACTTTCCAAAATTATAAACATAATTAATTTCAAGTACACAATGTTAACAAATGCTTTCCAGTAAACAAATCTGCCAATTTAGCCTATGTTTGCCTACCTACATTTTTGCTGTCTCTAGTGCACATCCGTTCATGCTCCCCCACTTGTGCCGTCTGCTCTTTTTATGTGCATATGACACACCTGCACTTTACAGATGTTGTATACAATAATGCATTATTTATAGCTAAACTTTGCTTTGGATTAATTAGGGATTAGATTCCGACTGTAATGGGACTGCTTAAACATGTATACTTAATTACAAACCAGTATAACAAACAAGTATGTGCAAGAGTGTGACCTGAACAATCAAATCAGGCAATTACAAAAATTATGACTGGAATTGTAGAGATACTTATAATAATGAAAACACATATTCCAAGCAGACACGTCAGAAAAGCAACATTTAAACAAGATAATTGCTAATTAGAGTTTTTCATGTTTGGAATAAAAAGTATTTAGGATATTAGTAATAATCTAGTATTTGATTTATTCAAGTACTGGTCATTTTGTTACTGGTTAGAGGGTTAAACATAGCCTGCTTCTTGTCAGGTTTCTACTGCCACACTATTTGAGTTAGAAAAGTTCAATGGGTAATATTAGCTTAGCTGTGAAACTCTGATATTTAATAGGATTTTATGAAAATGGCTACTATGCACACGTGACAGCAAGTTCTCACAGTTAAATATTGTCACAAAGGTGTCTTTTGATTCCATTATAATCCTTATATCATTTAATAATTAAACAAATAGAGCCTGCTGAGGCCACTATTGAATAACGATAACAAGAAAGTGTCTTCACCCCATGATCTTCAAAAAGTTGTGGCAAAGAAAATTTATGGTTTACCTTAGTATAACATGAACTGCTTTGGAAACCTGAGCTCACTGGGATAAAAAAGGTGTCTATAGAGTAGCCCAATCTTAGTGGTAATTTCTGGGACTTCAGTTTATCGGAAACACTTCCTGTTATATATGGGAGTAGTTTTCAACTTAATGCATTCAAAATGCATTTCAATAAACACTTTGCTAATGTAAGGAAATTCTGGAAAACAGAGGGCAATAATAAAAATCAGTGAATGAAGAGTTGATAGAAGAAGTCTCAGAATCGGAGAAATAATTATTTGCTACCTCCATCTTTCTAGCCCAACCTTTGTAGTTTAGTGTCTGATACCCATGTTTTTATCAGTAATTAAATTTCAGTGATTAGAATAAGCATAATGCTGGTACTGTTATATCGACTTGCAGGTGTGTGCCCTTAAAATAAGGTTCAGAAGTTCTACTGGTTCCTTTGTATTAAATCATCACTTTTACAGCCAGAAGTATGACAATGTCTGCAGGTCTTGATATCATTCATTACTGAACTACCAATGCCAAAGTTAAACGATTTCTTTTTCAGTGGTGTTACCTTGTTTCTTTACAGGTTGGACAGATAAGCAGAGTTGAAAAGGGGGCGTTTTTTTCTTCTTTCTTCTCTGAGACAGGACTGATCAAATTTTGCTAAAGGCCTTAAAACTGGTGTTTTAGTATATGCATCTCAAGTAGCAACATGACAGAAAGCACGTCTTCTTCCTCACGAGTTTACTGGCAACTCTCCGTGACAAATGATTCTAATAACATTTTGTACCTGTTGCGTGTAAATCTCATCCTCCAGAAGAAACAGTGATGATCCTAATGACAAAGTGTCTCCTGTAGGGATGGTTTGTTGTGTGCACATCTACAGATACGATACTGAATGGTCCTTTAATATTCAAGGCTGCCTTTTCCTACTTAAATAGTAAGGCAAGATGTCCAGGCAAGAGATGTTCAGATAAGGGCAAATGGTAAAATCGCTCTATCTCCAGCTAATGAAGAAGACAAACTTTGGCTATTTTAAATCTTCAGTTTAATGTTAGTGTCGCTCAGTGTTTACAGCCCAAATCATGCAAATATCCAGGTTTTCATTTAAACTTGAGTAATGTTAATTGTTTGATTCATATTAGGGACCATGTATATGAATGATGTAGCAGTGTCAGGTTCTGAACTTCCTTGACCCTCTAGAAATTATACTAAATAATATCCTCCAAACAGGTTCCTACTTACCTCCAAGCTGGATCGTACTCAAGTTCCCTTTTTCCTACAGTGACAAACGCCATTGTCCCAGACTTGCAGGCAGAATATTGCCTGCAAGTCGTGGACCAGACATTAATGATTTATTACATGTAATTATTATGCACCTGAAGCAGATTTATTCCGTGGGACTGGTGCGGCACTTCCATGACACAAAACCAAGTGGGTTCCTGTATCTTAGTTACCAGACCTCTCACCTGAAAGGTGAGTTGTTTGGTCCTTTCCTTGTTACCAAGACAATTATTTAGTAACACCCATGAGCAGGTTACTGCTAAACTGCAGTCACATTCCCACTTGTGGAGTCGAGCGACAGGACTGAAAACGTACTCTTCTCTCCAGCGTTTCCATTGTGTGACTCTCTGCACCAGCACGCTGAAGGGAGGTGTTTACCTTATTCTAAGTATCCAGGATAGATGTCTGATTTCTGGTGCCAAGGCTCCAGACACAGTCAGCAATCTCCAAAGGGCAGCTGGGGGAACCTAAATTAAAAGCGTGGTGCTTGCGTTCGACTATAATCCGAGTCTAGCTGCTGCATTAAGCACTTCAGCCAAATGCTGAAGGTCAGATGGCGTGGGCCGTCTTAGGTGTCTTTTCGCTCAGCGTGACTCTTTGCGCTCCTATTTCTGCAATTCCTAATTTTGCCCGTGCTCTCAGCGTAGCGCCTCCCCGTCTGACTCAACTTCTGAATTTCGAGCAGAGGGCCGAGTGTCTCAACTGCGACATTTCATTTCCCTTTATTCAACTTAATCGTGAAATACCAAGCTCTTGCAATACGCAGCCGTGTCCAGAGGTAAAAATAAATGTGTGGCTCTTCGAGTTATTCCTCATACACGAAATCCCTCATGTTTGTCTCACGGCAAACGTAAACAAGTAGGTATGGGGTACGTAAGGGCACACACACCCCGTGTTTGCTCTGCTGCGGACACACTTCATACGGGAACTGTCAAGTTACAGCTTTCATGACGCTTTCATTATTCCCACACTCCGTCACTTTGTCTTTCCTTATTAATGGATCTAATTGGACTCATCAGCTCCCGCTCGCCGCGAGTTCCGGAGAAGCCCCGGCGACGGGCCGAGGTCGTCTCCCTGGCGGTGCCCGCGGGTGACAGCACGGCGGGCAGGAACCACCGCTGGGCCGCCGCCCCCCGCCCTTCCTGCGCGCCCCGGCCGCCGCTGCCCCCCCCGGCGCGGCCCGTTTGATGAGCACGGGCGCGGCCGCCGGGCAGGGCGCGGGACCCTGACGGGAGGGATAGGAGGGCCGGCGGCGCGTCGGGAGCTGCTGTCCGGTGCGAGCACCGCTGCGCCGACCCCGAGGGTGGAGAGGAGCAGAGGGCGCAGGATGCGGCCAGGCGCGGGAGCCCCGAGGACCGGGGCACCAAGGACCGGGCTTTTCAGTGTTAGCCCGCAGCGTCTGCGCGGGGAGGCGGCGTGCGCAGGAATCCGCTGATAAACGCCGGGCGAGGGAAGGGGCCGGCCGCCGCCGGGGCGGGCGGGCGCGGGTCCTGCCCTCCGGCGGAGCGCCCCCGAGCTGCCGGAGCGGGGTGCTGGCGGCGGGGCCGCCAATCCGCGCGGGGCCGGCCCCTGTGATTGGCAGCGGAGGGGGGGGGGCCAGCCCGGCTCGCTTCGCTCTGCCTTCCCCGGAGAGTTTCCCAGCGGGGGCGGCAGGGGCTGCCTGTACCCTCGGCGCTGCCGGCGTTTCCCCCTCGGGGCTCTCGCCGAGCATTGAGCCGGGGGAGGCGGCGGCGGCGGCGGCAGTAGAGAGCGAGGGAAACAAGCACATGAATCAGTTTCTCTCTGTATCCGGCTCCGGGCAGAGGCGGCGACCATAGCGGGGAGGAGGGGAGAGGGGGAAAAAGCGGCTACCGCAGCGGCAGCGGCGGGGCTCCCCTTCCCACCTTGCCGCCGAGGTGGGTAGCAGGGGCGCAGCGTGCGGGAGGGGGCCGGCTGCGGGGTGGCGGCACCGCGGGTAGCGGCTCGGGAGGGTGTGAGGGCTGGGGGTGCCGCCGCCCGGGCCGCGGCTGTAGCCGCCGTGAGGCGGCTGGATGTCGGCAGGCAGCGGGGAGAGGGAGAAAAGTTGCCGATGGCGCCCGGGAGGGTGCCCCGTGGGGCGGCGGCGTTACTCGTGTCCTGCCGTTTCTCGCCGTCGCGCGTGGCCGGAGAGGGGCTGCGGCGGGTCGTCCCCGCTGTGCGTGGGACGGGCTTTCCCCCGGGCTGGGGCCGCAAGGTTTGGGGTGTGTTGTTCTCCAAGTTCTCTTTTCGCTCCCGCTTCGCTGCTCTGCGACTGTGGGTTTCACGGTACGGGTGAAAACACCGCCATCAGCGTCTCTCTTGCTTTCCCGGTCGAGCAGCCCGAACGGCGCAGTTCCTCCGCTCCCCCTCAGACCTTCCGCCCTCCAAGCTCCCGGAGCGGGCAGCGGTCGGGGCGGGCCGGCCCCTCTCCCCGGCGGCGGGGCTGCGCTCCGCGCGCGCTCGGTTCCCGCGCGGCGCTGCCGTCGTGCCGCGCGGCCCCCCGCCGCGCTGCGCCGCGCCGCACCAGACCCGCCGGGTCGCGCGTGCGACTGGCGCGGCGCCGCGCGGAGACCTCGCGCGGCCCTTCCCCTCCCACGCGCGCCCGCGGCCGCGCGCGCGTGTGTGCGCGCAGGGGAGCGCGCGGCGGTGTAACGCTCCCCCGCCCGCCGCCGCCGCGTGCGAGGGCAGCGCTGTCACGTTTCGCTCCTTTTCCCTCCGCAGGTGCTCGCCGGGACGCGACCGAGACGAGACGCTCGTCCCCCCCGGCCCGGAGCTGCGCGGCCCCCGCTGCCCGATGCGTGGAGGGGAGAGACTTTTGCTCAAAATCCCCCGGTCGTAAATCTGCGGAAAGCGGAAGAAGAGCCGCTGCCGAGCAGCTGCCGGAGGAGGGGAGGGGGACAGCAATATTGTTTCTGCTGTAGGCAGGGAGGCTGATGGCGGAGTTTGGCAGCGGCGGCGGCACCGGCGGCGGGGGGCTCCCTTCCTCCCCGGGGCCGGTCCAAGGGAAGGTGGCCTTCAAGGCAGGAGATGGGGAAGGAGGAGGCGGAGGCGGAGGTGGCGGTGGCGGCGGGCGATCCCGCTTTGACAGTGCGGGCAGCCGCGTCTCCAACGGGGACTGTGCCCTGGCGGGAGCCGGCGAGGAACCGGGATCAGCTCCTCCCGCCAGCCCGGAGAGCAGCAGCAAAGAGAAAGGATTTTCCACCAGTCAGCAACGAGAAGGCAAAACCGGCATCCCCCGGAGGAGCAGCATAATTAAGGTAAGAGCACTCGCTCCTCCCCACGGGGGTCTTGGCTCTTTCCGTGTGACAGAGGCAGGGAGATGCGGGCAATAGATTCGGCTCGCAGAGCCTTGGCTCTAGATGAAAGGACAGGCGATAGGCGGCTTTTCTAATTTTCTTTCTTTTTGTTTTTTTTCCCCTGTGGTGAGGGGACTTGGTTTTTCCTTTGTCAGAAGTGGACAACGGTGAGACGACGGCTTTATACACATGCACGCTTGGGGGCTGGGAGGGCACCGTGTTTTGAGGTTTATTAAAACAGAAGGCTCTAACTCCTGTTGGAGAAGGCGAGAGAAACTAGCTGGCTTGTGAAAAGATAACATGGGCACCAGCCTGGCAGGGAAAGACATGGATTACACAGTATCCCTGTTATTTGGGATGCACCTGTGCAGAGCAATTTTGTGGCTCCATTGGCTTGTGCGTGTGACAGGCACACAGCAGGTGATGAGGGATTCGGCATCTCATTGGGCTGGGGGTGGGAGAAGGTAGAATAGGGAGCATTTTTCCCGGAGAAAGTGACAGCTTGTTTAACAGTAGGCTGTGTTGTACTTCACCTATAGAAACATTTTTATTTATACTTAGCTCTGCGTATTCTGAAGGCAAACGTTTTGACTTGAAAAGTAGGAGGAGCATCAATGATAGAATATATATCAGTGGAAAAAGGAATTGGAAGGTTTATTTTCATACAATTATTTATACAAATATAGCTGCTCTCTTTTCTTAAATCTGTGGTTCCTGAGAGATGACGCTTTGTCTTGGGTGAGCTTTCCCAACTGCAGTGAAAAGGTTGAGCGAACACCGATAAATTACTTCATTGGTATAACGACTGTTGTAGCTGTAAAATAAAGCACAACTTCAAGTACTTGAGAACTGAATTTAATCAAGATCAGCTGGATTTGTTGTCTTGGATATTTATATGCCCCCAAAATCAGCGTATGAAGTTCCGTTGGCTGGATGATAGAAAAAGGTGTGGAAATTCAATACTAGTAGTGTATCTCAAGTTGTGTTACCGTCTCCTGGACCTTGTATAAAAACCAAGGGGAGAGCAAGGGCAGTCAGCAGTGGAACACATCTGACAGCCTGCACCCACCCTTCCTGTTCGAGCAGCGATGCTGGGTGTGTACGTTTGTGTATGTGTGTTAAAGAAATTACAACAATAGACAAGGGGCAACTGAGCTTGGTTTTGGAATAACTTAATATTTACTGGGTTTGCCAGTGGTTTTCTTACAGGTCTGATATTTCCTAACACTGTTTTATTTCTTCTGTGGTAGCCCAAGAAAGATACTAGCGTGTTTGCAGTCTTTATCATGCCATCATACTACTTCGTAGTGTATGATTTCATTATACATCATACAGTATGTGCCTGCTGCGTTCAGCAGTTCACAGGTAGTTTGAATCTGCTTGCGTAGGTGTCTAGTTTTCGACATGAAACCTTTTGGAAAATCTGGCATGAATAGTAAACCTTAAGATGCTTCTTGTTGTCTGCTCTTGTCAGAGCAAAAGTCTGTGCAAGAGAGTGGAAAAAGTAAAATGTAATCTATTTCTGGAAAATGTTCCTGGAGTTTTAGTAACTTACATCAATGGTGTAAAACTGCTCGTAAAGGATATATGGAGTAACCTCAGGAAACAAGTCTGTGTCATGTAGATGCGGATTTCCTACCTTCATGCAAAACGCAACATTGTTGATCTGTAAAATGTACATTTATGGAATGTCTAATACTTTAAATGTTTCACCTGCTGATTACTGTGTAGGCTTTTGAGTCACAAACAGAAAATTGATGATTGAAGAATAGTTCCATTTGAGATTAAATTCCTTAGAACTGCATGTTTATGCATGAAAATCAGGAGCACAGACATGTATTTTATTTTGGTTTTAGTCTGTGCTTCCATTGGATGTCTATTTTCATAACTCTTCTCAGAGCAGTTGCTGCCTTTTTTTCCTTTCCTTTCTTACTTACAGACTGTTCTTTTTTTTTTTTTTTTAACAAGTTCCATATTTTTTTTTTTTCTCTTTCTATTTATTTTGTGTGCCTGCATAATTTTGACTTTTTCTTTCTTGTTTGGTACAAGAGGATATACTCTTCAAGGTTGAAGTGTCATCTAGGATGATGACAAGTGATAGGGCCACTATTACTGGAAGAACTAATATGATCTTGGTCCTTTACAGTCGTATATAAGCTGCATTTAGGCTGAAAGTGTTAAAGACTGTTCCCTTATTTGTAGCAATTTTTATGGCATAGCCTATCTCATTGCTTACCTTTGCTGAACCAAATTTGAGAGCTAGGGACTGCATATGTGTGTTTATAGAGACTATTTCACTGTTCATTTCTTACTCTCTGTGTTTATGAGATTCTGATTTTTCAGAGATGATAGTGCCAAGACATTGTGCATTCATGGGATTTAGGGGTCTTCAGATACCGCATTTGTGAACTAATTTATGTACCACTTAATTGTATATAGTGGGTTTTTTTTGGTCACTATTTTGTTTTTCCATAATGTTTTCCTTCATGCAACTAGCTATGGTTTCCTGTCATGTCATTTCCTACAACGGTTCCTATAATATTATGTAAAATGAATTTGCAGTGAGTCCATCTTGCAGTTCAAAGTGGATTTAAGCATCCTGTGAACTTCTCTTAGCTGCTCTGACAGTTGGCAGTGAGCTTGCTGTATTTTTGTGTGAGGTTCCGTCACATCTTTCTTAAAGAGACTCAAGGTGGTAGGAGTTTGAGAATCTTTAAGACAGCAAATGACTTGTGATGCGTATGTTTCCTCAGAGCTGCTTGCTTCCAGGGGACTCCAGTCAACACTGACGGTACCTCACATTTTGTCAAAACTATAGACCTAGACAGAAAGAGATCCAGCAGGATAAATATGTCTTTATTAGGAGAGGTGTTACAGTAATGAAATGAGAAGGGATACACTTAGGAGAGACTGCAGTTATTTAGGAAGACAACAAAGAGAACTAAATGGAGAAAGGTGGCTTGGCATTTGTGAGCAGGAGTGTTCTTATCAACATGTGTCTGGAAGCAAAGTCCAGGTTTTTTTTTTTTTCTGTATATTGTAATACTGACCTTAATGTCAATAAATTTCTTGGCCGATACCTTAAACAAATTTGTATCTCTCTTTTTTTTATTCTGTGTGTAAACTCAAGCTTTCATTTTGTAAAGTCATGCACTTGCTGAGCATTGGCAATTCCTAAGTTCCAAAGTCTGTGAGAAGAGAGGAACCAAATGTAGCAGGTAGATATTCTAGGGTATAATTTTCAGCAGAGCTTTGCTTTTGAAACTAAACATGCTTATATCTGTGTCTTTCTGCTACTGGGGAGTTCTACAGCATATGCATCAAGATATTTTTTTCTTACTAAAATGCCAGCATGCGTTCTTATCTCGTTCAGTCATCTATGATTTCTAGTTCATACTGTATATCTGTTTGTATCAGGTGTACAAAATATGAAACATGGAGAGTGTTATGCAGTATTTTCTACCACTGTGATTGTTTTAAAGGCTTTAATAAAATATTTTGCATTCATGGTAAACTCTAAAGTAGTATTTTCAGTAGATCTAGGTTCTCTGCAGTCCTAAATTACCTTAGCCACAATGACATGTTAGCAAGTCTTCGTGGAGATTCAGGAATAGGTCATAACACGTTCAGCTTCCATGTAAAAGGATATAAAGGAGTTAGGTTGCTGGAGTCAATATAAGGTGTATGAAATGATCTGATTTTGAGCTTTCATATTGGGAAGGAAACCTGTGTAATGATGCTGTTGAGATATTTATTATATGTATTTGTATATGCATTTATGCCCGAGTAATTTTTCAATGTGCTAGATGTTTTCAAGTAAGCTTGATTGAGCAGTCACAGGCTCAGAGGTGCTATGGCTCCTTAAGTTCAAAGAAAACAGCCATGTAGAGCAAAGAAGGACAAAAAACTAGCATGTACTTTCTTTTTCCATGCCTTTTGCCCTTAGAAACAAAATGCTACAGTATGAGCTGAATTCTTAGAGAAGATCCATGTGGAAGAATACATGACTGTCCCAACAGTAGAAGATGCTTTGCTCAGAGCACGTGTTCTAATCAACACCAAAACCAACACCACAGAAAAACCATATATTTAGCAAGCAAGGCTGCGATAGTTGAACTGCTCTTTCGTCTTACCTTGGGCAGGCTTTCAGCTAGGCTACCAAAGCCTAGTTTTTTCTGAGGAGCTGTTTCTGGATTTTTTTGTCGTTTGTTTCTTCTTGTTGATTCATTGTAGATCTATCACATCTCTTTGGTTTGTCAGATAGTATGAGAGATCTGAATGGCTAACTGCAGCTCCATAAATCCTGGAGCTTTCTTTTAAAGGGTGCTTTCTCTTTGATTAGTTGGACTCTCAGCTAGACCATAGAAGCATACCAGCACTTATCAGTGTTTGTATTCCTCCTTCTTCATCTTCTACTACTTACTGTGTACTGGTATCTGGCATCCTAATTTTTAAAAATACAGTCTGTATTTTAAAACAATAGTTAACACCACATAGTAGCTCTTCCTAAATAATATTTTCTGTCATACAAAAGCTGTATGCCTTAGGTATTTGCATATAATACCATATATACAGATACGTTAGACATACCCACTCAGCAGCTGTCATGTGTCTCAGTCCAGTGTCACTGTTAACAAGCAGTAAACTGCCTGATAGGTATGTTGTGGATTGCATTTGGTATATATTTTTATTTGCATTAATATTTTCTTTAGACTACAGTAATCAAAATTTTATTTGAATATATGTAACACAATACATGAAAAAAAAAGTTTGTAGAAATGTATACACAAGGATACTCACTTTACCCAAGTTCAGCATGTAGTTTAGTTAGCTTATGTACTATAGCCCATGGTATTTTTTCCAAAAGATGACTTGGAGCAGGAGCTTAATTTGGATGAATTTAGCTTCTCTGACTTCTCTTCTGGAAGAGCTTATATGTTGATTTCTGTTGACTGAGTAAGGAACTTGGCTAGTGTGAATAATGGCAACTCCTTCACCCCCTCTATCCCCAAATCCTTGGAATATCCACAAAATATGTTCACTCAGTTCAGTGGTGAAAAATCAATTAATGGAATTAAAAAATCTATGAATACCCGATGATATTTTTTCATGCCTATTATCAGAGTTGATCAAAGATATTTGTTTGAACTTTTTTTAAACTAGGAATTAGAGTGGTGATGTCCTACCCATGGCTCACAGACAGCACGATGCTCTCATGATTTGATCATGTTCATGGAAGATTAAAAAATTTAAACTGAGACTGACAGGATAAGTTAATTACGTGGCTTCCTAGCCTTTGCTGGTCCATGGGTGCTATGGACGTTGATCTTTGTGTTATTCCCACTGACTCTATTAAAAAAAACCCTTAAATGAAATTTGCTGATGGTCTACCTTTAAGGGCCAAATTAAGTTATAACATGTATTGTAATACTAGTACATCGATTCTAAAATATTTATCTTTGCACACAAATGTGGGATTGTAGTAAAAATTTAGAAATCTGAATATGAATAGACTAGCAGGTAGATTTTGGGGGAAGAAAGGTGTATAATAATTTATGTTTAACATACATAGAGAAGAGGAAAATATGATGAAAAGCAGCAGCATATGTGTATTGAAGAATGTGTATTTAAAAATAGGGCTGGAAGAGACCTCAAGAGGTCAGTCTACTCTGCTCCACTGCTCTGATACAGGATCAACTGTTAATAAATTTCAGTATGATGCTCTTTGTCTTTTAATCACCTTTTGTTTGTGATCCTTCTCTGCAGAACTGCTGGCTGCTTATTTCTCTTCGTGTATGGGGAAAAGCAATCATCTGGACAGAGTTTAAAAGCTTGTGCTTGTCCTACTGACTGCGTTCTAATTACTTCAGATCATATCTTCAGTTTGTCAGGTTCTTTCTGATTTTAATTTAACATCTCACATGCATGCAACTCTTCCATCTTCACATGAACAGCCAGAACTATGCTCTCATTTCCATCATACGGTGATATATATGTTTTTTATTAAATGATTGTAGTTTAGGAGTTTTAAATGTAAGTTCGAATTCTGTGCTCCGTAGTTAAACTAAAGATCAGTTATTTTTACTCTTTACCACCAAACTGTTGCAGAATCTAGTTCAGAAATATAATTTATGAGAAAATGTCTTTCCTTCTAAATATATTAAAATAATAAACAGTAATTACAAATTTATAAAATACTAGATTGCAGCATTGGCATAAAAAGGGATGCTCTGAAAGGGGCTGGTTGGCTTGTCTTTAAGGAGAGTACGTACCAAATGTTGTCTTTCCCTGTTTTGCAGTTGTGTTTATAAAGACTATCACAACTGTTTTACAGTCGATTTTCACATCTGGCATACCTTTTCAACATGGGGTAGTGCTATCACTGTATTTAGTTCTCCCTGTTGTAGAAGATTATGTGTGGAGTGATCCTTTGGAAGGTTACGTTGCCCATCCTCTTGACTGCAGTACATCTCTCCATTTCTACTAAACTGGTTGGTTTTCAAGAACTGTCAGTATAGACTCCTCTGTCCGTTGCTTCTGAAGAGGAGCATGCCTGAGTTCACCTGCCTCTTCCCTCCTGGACCTTGACCTTGCAAAACATCAATGTTCATGACAGTGAAGAGTGCAATATAGAATGTGACTGGAAATCAGCAGTACTGAGGATCACAGTGTTAACTGGTGCAGCCTTGGGAAAGCTAAACAGATGTGATTCATTTCTGCCTCTCCTGAGATTTCTTTGAATGTTGCTTGACCCTTTGGAATAATTAATAAAATATCCTTTAGTGCTTCTGATTGTATACTATGTACAGGGACAGGGATATTTTCAGATACCAAACGTTCATGTTCTGGAAACTGTCGGGCATAGTTCATAAGCGCAGGCAGACAGGAAGTACTTTTAAACAAACAAACAAACAAAATCCTTTTCAGAGTAGCAGCTGAGAGTTTTATAAAATGAAAAATATAAAATAACAAGGTATTAGGCTGGATTTCCAAATCGACTGTGAAAATATTTACTTTAATAAAATAAACTTATTTGTGAGTTTTGTTTTAGTGTAAGAAATAGGTGCCTTACAAATAGCAGATAATTGATATTACGCGTATTAGTGTCATGACTATCCTAATACCTTTGCTAAAATTGCTGAAAATGGTTTGATATTTCCTCTAAATTATGAGATAATCAGTATTGCAGAAGGAAAATAAGTGCTGCTGTTTTGTTAGAAAGAACTTCCACAGAATTTTCAACTTCTTTGTATGGTTGAGCTTCTGTGGTTACTGTGAAACTTCCCCTTTTTCCTTTTTCCTTTTTCCTTTTTCCTTTTTCCTTTTTCCTTTTTCCTTTTTCCTTTTTCCTTTTTCCTTTTTCCTTTTTCCTTTTTTCCTTTTTCCTTTTTCCTTTTTCCTTTTCCTTTTTTCCTTTTTCCTTTTTCCTTTTTCCTTTTTTCCTTTTTCCTTTTTCCTTTTTCCTTTTTCCTTTTTCCTTTTTCCTTTTTCCTTTTTCCTTTTTCCTTTTTCCTTTTTCCTTTTTCCTTTTTCCTTTTTCCTTTTTCCTTTTTCCTTTTTCCTTTTTCCTTTTTTTTTCCTTTTTCCTTTTTCCTTGCGTTATTATTTTACCTTCACTAAAAAAGACAGAACGTTACAAGGTTCTGCGTGTGCTTTGTTGTGTTAGCATCCGTGTGTGTGAACATATCCCCATCCTTTAGCGCCATTTTTAGTATAGGATAGGAAAGGAAGAATGGTTGTGAAATTCTGCAGCAGCAGGATGGTTTGCATGGGCTTTGTTTCAGGAAACACCTTTTATGGTGGAAAACCCCAGATGCTTCATTACCTAGTTACTGATGACAAAAGTGACATTGTCTGTCAACTGTTTACTCTAACCACATTCCTTAAGATAAAGTGTAAATGACTGATTATTTAAATAAATAAATAAAAATTTCATTGCTTAATTTTTTGCATCATTAAAGCGTAAGTTCGACTAACAGGACAGGAGTTCAGCTCACTCTCAAAGCTTTTGTTTAGATTATTTTCTTCCTACAAGTTATTGTTGGTGTTTTTAGGATAGGCAGTTGTTTACTGAGTTTAGATAACTCCTGTAAATGGTACAGGAGCAATTGTGGGGTTTTTTTTTGAAAAAAAGGCAAGACAGCAACTTTATTTTTATATACTCTACCATGCTTTTTCCTTCAGTAAAGCACAAGCACAATGAATATCTTTCATGTATATATTGTAGAAAAAAATAGTTTCTCAATTGCTGAAATAATACTTACATTCGTTGCAATACTTATGTGTTTAGAAATACATACATTTTTGCTATGTAAGGCAGGAAAAACTCAGTAATAGTTGGAAATAAATCGCTTCAGGAAATAGCCTGAATTAACTGAAATGCATTTTGCCATTTACACAGAATGGTCACTAAATCAGGTTTTTTTAGATATGCTGATAGCAAATTGCTGCAAAAAAGCATTTCCAGTCTGAATCCTGGAGTCAAAGACTAATATTTATGTGAAATGAGAATGTATTTAGTCATGGCACATTGCTACCACATAGTGGAGAAAGCTAGAGCAGACATAAGTAGTTTGGGTTCAGATAGTGTTATGATTATCTTGCTTTTGAAGAACCCCGAAAATCATTTTATGGCTTATTAAGTGTACTTCGTTTGTTAAACTCCAGCTCTCCTTTATGTTCTCTTTGTTCTCCCCAATTGTAGTAGTTGCAGTGATGCATCTCACAACCATTGTTTGAGGTTGACGCTTTCCAGCTTTATTTGTTCCTCATTGTAAATGACACATACTGTGTGCCTCACGCTTGGTCCTTCTTCAGTGAAGGGCCAGCTGGTTTTGGAGTCTGCTCTCAGAGTGGTGGTACAGTGTGAAAGCACTGAGAGCTTTCAGCTGGGGAGGGTTATCTTTGATATTTTGTAGATCTAGAAGTAAGGCTGCAGAAGAATTCTTAGTCTTTTACTATCCTGCTTGGCCTGCTTCTGTTGTATATCACTTTGTCTGTTGCGTCCCCCTGACTGTTTGTCCCTCTCCTCCTTTGGTCTCTCCCTATCCCTCATACAGCTTGGCTTTTCTGCTTCAGCAGCAGAGAGACCACAGACTGGCCATACTCTGCCTTTCTTCTTTAACAGCTGGTGGAGATCCTTCTGTTCCCAGCAAGGTGCTAGAGCAGAGCAGAACTCTGCGTGTGATGTGTGCAGTACTGCGGTGGTTGATGTCTGCTTGTGAATCTCCAGAAAGGAGTGACAAAAAGGGAGTACAGGTGCTAGTGCAAGGCTGTCGACCTTCACGGTGGGTTTAAGTCCCACAGGGTTTGAAGCCTGAACCTATGATGAAGGCTGACTGCACACTTTAGGGTAGATGCATCTGTTCCCCCTCCAGTCTTCAAAAGTTGCCAGCCCCGGTGAACTTAAAGCTGCCCTGGGTGAGACCAAAAGACCGCTTGGCTCATTAGCGTGCCTCCAACAGCGACTGCAATGAGATAGTAGAATAGAAAAAGCCACCTTTCCTAATGTCTGCTCCCAGCCATAAGGGATTTGGAGCTAAGACACCCTTTGTGTTTAATAATCCTTGTGGGTTTTCTCCCAACAGTTGTGAAAGGCCAGTTTGGCTTTTGTAAGCTTTTCACCAGTGTAAGGTCCTGTGGCAGTTTCTTAACTATATGTTCTGTGAGGAGGTCCTTTTCTGCCTGGTTTTACCTGGCAGCTCCTTACTTGTTCGCCTGCTACCCCCTGGTTCTTGTGTTAGAACAGGTAACAAACAATTGGTTTGTACTCACTTTCTCTATTCCACAAACTAGTTGAAAGGTGTTCATCACATTTGCTTTGTGTCATCTTTTTTTTCCAGGCTGACAAAAATTTACTCTACTTAGTTTTTCCATGTATTGAAGCTTTTCTGTGCTTTTTTCATTCTGCTGACCTTTTATGTATTTTTTCCTTCCATTTTATTTTTTTTTTTTCCAGTGCAGGACTAAAATAGTACTCAAAATGTGTGCCAGGCAAATGCGTAAATCCACTATGGCATAATGAAGGTTTAGAAATACTGTGATACTAAGTCGGAATGTAATTTATTTATTTTTAGTATTGTCATCATCAAAGATTTAAATGGTATCACTGTCACTAATTGGCAATGGGAGAGTGCTGTTAAAACCTTTTACTAAATATTTAAAACCTTCTCTTTGAAGAACGGTGTAAGGATGTCTGTGCTGGTGATGATGCTTGTGTTGGAAGTGGCTGACATTAACATCTTTGCAGGAGACTGAAGTTCTGTTAGAAATCTTTTAAAGTGTTATAAAGTCTTTTTATGGTGTTCATGGCACAAAACATCGCTGATTAGCACATCTGGCTTCTAGTTATGGTCGAGTACATTTGTTTGCATAGTAACAGAATAAAATAGCGTGGACATTGATAAAGCTGAAAAATACAGTACTAACAAAAGTGCTTTCATGTTATAATAAGCTGTTAAATATGAAAGAAGGAGGAAGGACATTGTTTTGGTAAACGCAGTCTCATAGTATTTTGGATGTCCTAGAGTTTTGAGTTTTAAAGTTCTCACCTAGCAGTCATATTAATGGATTATTTTAGTCAATCTTTTATTTGATTGGCTTTTATAATGTGTGAGATGCCGTGTCAGAGTCCGGAAGAGCCAAGAAGGCATTTTTAGTCTTGAGGAAACTCACACAAAGTATAACAATGAGTTCAGATAGCTTCCTGAAAATAGAAGAGCATGTAATGTTTCACCTCAGAGAAGAATTCTGCTGAGGATTAAAAAGGTTATTAAATGGTTGCAGTAAACAATGAAGGATAAAAATAACTAGAAGATTTTAGGTCCCGCAAGATTGGTACAACAGCATTATCTTGGAAGGAAATCCCAACACTTTGTCACTTAAACTGTTGAAAATAGAAATGATGTGAGGTGTCTGTTACTGTTAGGATGCTCTTCTGAGTTTTTCTTATCTCCCCTTCCTCCTCGTTTTTTTTTTTTTTTTTTTTTTTTTTTTTAAATTTATTGTTTGAGGAGAGAAATTTGCTTTCAGAACTTCCTGGCTACTCAGAAGGGGAGTAAGATCTGTTAGTCCATTACTGCTCAGTCAGGCTGCTGGGTTGAGACAGGAGAAGACACCTTTGTTATTCCTGAGGATTCCTGAATCCTGCTTTTGTGTGTCCACTTTGTGACAAATTCCAGTGCCTGACTCATAATTTCTGAGCATCACTGTCAGCAGTGTTATCTTTATGTAATTCTTAAGTTTCAAAGCTTCAGATAATTCTACTGGTTTTATAAAAATGTCTGGTTACATGTTATTTTTCTTCTGTTTGACAGTGATACACACTCAGTTGGAGTAACAGGAACAGAATATGACGCGGATTTACATTGTTTTACATGTGAAAATCAATATTTCTGTCCATAAATATTGAACTTAACCTCTCAAAACAGTAGTTTAGGAGTTCCTGCCTTGCCAGGAGAAAATTTGCACTTTTTGTCCTGATAATTACTAATGAATTTTTATATTAACCAGAAATCATAGCTCAAACACATACTTCCAATGTAGTCAGCTATGACGAATACTTTTTTTTTTCTTCTACATCTAATCCCAAATTTAACTCTGTCCTTAGCGGATATATAAAACTTACTATAATAATTTGGGGGAGAGGGAGGTGAGTGGGATATAAAAGGAACCTTGTGATTAAAGTCTTGGCCTCTAAAAATTGATTTGCAAGGTTAACCACTTGCCACAGACCTAAGAATCTTGAATTAGTTTTATTAAAAAAAAAAAAATTAGATTCTAGTGGTATATTTATAGTACAGTCTGCAAACAATCCCTGCATGTATTGGAAATATTCTGAAGTGAATAATTAATTATTGAATTTATTTCAAGTCTTTCTCACTTTTTCTGGTGAATTTAATAAAATTACATTATGGAATACCATCAACTAAATGCATCTTCTGCCAAGAAAACATTCCACCTGGTGATGTAGCATGGTGCCTAATTGTTCACCATCAAATAGCTTTTATATTAATTTGGTAGATGCTCAGAGTACTTTATTAAATGGTACTTGTGGCTGAAATGATGGAGAAATATGAATTTTCTGATGTGTTCTGTTAAAATGCAGCGTAGCTGTTAAATGTTTAAGAAGTTTTTGTATAAAACAAATACAAGTGAAATTATTTAATATATAAAACAGAAACACAGAGCAACATTATGTTTTTCTGTTTGGTTCAGAACCTTCCCCTATCTGTCCCGTCACTAAATTTTGCGGGAGTCAAAATTAATCAGAGTGAAAGCGTCTCCTTGCTTTTTTTTTTTTTCTTCTCACTACTTCAAATATTTAGATTAAAGTTCTGTGTTCTAGAAATGCACACCTCATAACCCTTCCTTATTTTAAAGTTCAGATCTGTACAACTTACAATGGTTGACAGGAATAAGTCATGGACTTCTATTGCAAACTTCTGTTTGCTGCTTTGGTCTTAAGCCAAGTAGGCTGTTGTGTGTGTTTCCTTCTCTATTCCAGGATTTGTCAAAAATATAATACAGAGTGAAATTTGGGTCTGTTGATATAAAAATCTTACGTAATTGTTAACAATGCAGTTGTATGGACCTTCCTCTTTTCACTTGTCTAGAAGACATCACTAACAAACTTTTGGCGGTCCTTGCAGGACAAGGTAAACAGTATTGGTCTTGGACTGATCAGCTGAATATGCACTTTAAAGCCCTTTTAACCTTGCCTGTCCTTGAATTCTGATTGTATTCAGGATAAAACCAGTATTATGGGATATTCCTGTCCGGGAAGTTGACTTGCAATAAGTCCTCATGAAAAGCAGGCTCATAAGCATAGCAGTAATTTCTTCAGCCTTATCCTTGAGCTTTTTGGGACTCCCCAGCTAAATTTTCTTCTCTTGTTGATCCCCCAGTTGCTTTAGACAGTGCATACCCTTTTGCTTGCTTACTGTAATGAAACCCTTTGAGATAAAGTGTACAAAATACATGTTTTGCATTTCTGTTATGCTTACCTACAGTACTGTGTAACCTTAACATTCAAAAATCACAAGCCAAGTCTTCAGACCCTGATTTTCTTTAAAATCACAAGACATGAAAATTAATATATTGGTTCCTTCAGTGGTCTTTTGTCTCGAGCCATTCTGCATGTGCACTATATTTTACAATATATTTTATCCACTTGCTGTGTTGATAACAGGAGTCAGATGCTCACAAACCTATTTAACTGTTTATGAAAATTTCTCTAGGGGGAGAGAAATTAGGATAAACAGTTCTACAAAATTCCCAAAACTTATAACCAGTTGCAGAAATCTGAGAACCTCAAGTATACTAATTTAAAAAAAAAAAAAAAAAGTTCTGTTAGTTAAAAATTTTTAAAATGCTGTTCTTGACAGGCAAAACTTCAGAAAAAAGACTGAGGCCTCAATTCAAAGCTCTTAATTTTTTATACTAGAAAGGAAAAAAAAAAAGTTCTGTATTGGTTCAGGCCAGCACCTTGGCAGGAATTTAAATCTGAGTCCAAGGTTTCTGAAACCAGAGGCTTGAGAATGTTTGCAGGTTTAAGGGCTAGTAATGAAGGGGAAATACAATGATTTCGCAGATACCTGGGACATAAGTCATAGTTACAATGTTTAAAGGAGTTACTTGAAAAACATAGCTGTACATAGGATAACAAACAGAAGGAGATGAGATGTGTTAAGTGTTAGTGTTGCGCATGTTCCTTGTTGCTATGTAGTAGGGCAGTTTTTGAGAGCCAGTGAAAAAAATAATGGATTTCTGGTTGTGGATCAGGATGAGTTTTATGGCAAGAATAATGTAACTGAATGAGACAAAATAAGTTTTTGAGTCCTTTACCTACAACTTTGGTAGCTCATAAATGATTTCAGCATAGTATCGCACTGTGGAAAGCTACACTTACTAGTATTTGGTGGTAGTGGTGTGTGTTTGTTTGTTTTGTTTTCTGAGATGCCAGTTAATTTCTTACTGGAAAGCGTCTTGAGAGATCTCGTTGTGAGAGGCAGTTGTTGAGCAGCAGCAAAATCCCTCTGTGACTTGTCAAATAATCTTCTCTCAGCATTACAGTGTATGAAATCAATGTGACTTTTCTTAACCCTACTTCTGGAAGTACCATTCTTTTTATGATGGCTGTGAGTTTGTAAGATTGATTCTTAATATAGGTGGAATAAAAATTTTGTGTCTAATGTATTTTTCTTTTGTTTCCACCCTGCTTTTGATGAAAGTGATGGTCATCCCAGGGAGGAAGCTGCATTTTGCCTTCAGTGTTCCAGTGGGAAAACGAACAGGACTGCCATTTTTGCACCTGCTGCGTTGAGGAGAGAGGCAAAACTTTAGAAAAAATAACTATGTTTGGACTTCTGTCTTAAATTGCACTACTGCTCAGGAGTAAGAAACGTTCTCATTCGACCATGTTTATGTTGATGATATAGGAGAATTCTCTTCACTATGTCTGTGGTCATTCTGTGAGTTACACTAGCTGCAGTTCTGTGAGGCAGAAATTATGCTGCTTGAAACTTCCTCATTTCCATCCCTGTTGTTGTTGTAGCTTGCCAAACTCATTATTTGTTTTAAATCAGCAATGAAAAGCCATTTCTGCTTGCCTCCAGGAAATCTTTGTTTTAGTGTAATTTGTTACTGCAAAACATGATAAGAAATGGACTAAAACTGTAGGAGACTTTGGATCAAAACTGTTACTGAAAAATGTATGTATCTCACGTTTTACGTTTTCTTTCAGTGTTCACAACAAGTGGCTGAGAGAAGGTGACACCTGCTAGAATTTTATAACCCTGTTTTGTTTACCTGTCAGAATAAAAACAAAAAGTCTGATTTTAAGCTATAACTTCAACTATGAATACTAGAAAAAATTCAAAGTTTATGGGCATCTTTTCTCCACTTTTTCCTTGACCACATTATTTTGAGATTCCTTACTAAAGGTATTTGCTATGCTCAGCTTTCCACAATCTGTTTTCCTCCAGTTATTGCAAAGCTTATTAGGGATGAGAAAGCTGTTTGCCCTTGTATATTATAAAGAAACAAGGTGTTAGAAATCAATGTAAGGGACAGAACCATGATCAAGAAAATGTTTCTTAACAAATACCTTGGAGACAAATGTGGCAAGTTTTCAAATGAAATAAACTTTAGATGCAAAAAGCTGTCTTTTAAGGTGGCATCATATAACTCCATCGCTTTTATAATTCCATCCACACATTACCTTTTTTTTTGTGTGTGTGTATGGGTGTTTGAAGCTGTGGGAAGTCTCTCGTCTGGCCTACCTGTTAGCTGAGTTCTAGTAGTTGACCTGTGTTGGTAGCTAAGAACAATAAAAATATAAGTGTAGTTTTATTTTTTCTACTATATGCATAAAATTATTTTATTATATATGGTTCTTTTTCTCATAGCATGCATGTTCGTTTTGTATCACTTCGTGTTTTTGAAACTTTTTCTTTTAAAAGGTAGTAGTATAAAGTTATTGTCATTTTCTTGGGCCAAACTTGTAAGCTTGTTCTATTTAGTTCAATGTGCAGGATTAATTGAATAGAATGCTTTTATTTTGGTGGACATTCGTATTTTATAGGGAAGACCAATTTACCAGAGAAACAAAATATCCTATTTAATATAAGTATCATTGAATCAAAGTTTTGGTTTTAAAGATATTTGTTCCTGATTCATAGGAATGTTCTTGATTCCCAGGATCCATTGGAAGGGCCAGATGTGTGAATAAAACAGAATTCTGCTTGCATTTAAAATTGTCCATATAAATTTGATTGCAGAGATATTTAAAATATTTCTTATTTAATTTAAGACTAGTTAAAAATACTAGTTACTCTTCAGGTTTATTTTGTGGCTTGGAGGTGATTAACTACACGGGAAGAGAATGTTGTGTTGCTGTGGTGTTCCAAACAGGCCAACTGGCTTCTGGTCCATAGTGAGACCAGTTTGCTGTTCCAAGTTTGTATTGTTAAAAAACCACACCACAAAGCAAGTCAGATCATTAAGGGAGAGTGTTTATAGAAATGGAAAAGAGAAAGGTGCAGAGTGTTGGAGTTGCACATTTCTTGTGTTAGGGTTTTTCTACATCTGATTTTGCTTTACACTTTGATACAGCCAAGGAGAAAGGAAATGGAAAGTCACTCAAAACTACCTTATTTATTCTTCTTCTCTTGGGGCCAGCTACAGGTGTGGTAGTAGGATTCTTGCCATAAGCAAAAGTAGCTTCGTGAGTTGTTGCAAAGGCTAAGTTCCTCAGTAAAACTCACTTCCATCTAGCCAGTATACCTGTTGGAATATAAAAGCTGTTAAACTGGCAGTTAGCAGCTGCTCTGTTGCAGTGGTGTGCAAGTGGCAAAGCAAGCATAGTGGTGCAACAATCTCCATCATTTGAAAAGTATCAGAGACTTAAAAACTGGAATATAAATTAGTTGTTTAGTCTCAAACACACATCTCTCTTTTTTTTCTTTTTTTTTTAAGCCTTTTTCAGTTTTCTGTTAGGAATAGCCTTTCTGCATCTAGCCCATCATCCTGTCTCCAGTGAGACTGGGCATGCAGAACAGTGCTTGAATGCTGACTCTGAGAAGCATGCAAGGAAGACAAAGCTGAAGGTCATCTAGGTAAAGGATAAGCAACAGGACAAAATAAACTGATGAGTGAGCGCCCACTGAATAGGTACTAGACGGGGACAAGCTGCTCAGAAAAGTACAGGGAGTGGAGTTGCGTGGCTTGGCAAAGGCTATACTCTTACTAACAAGAGAAAAAGACAACTCAGTGCTGAATGTCCAGGCTGCTCTGTTCCTGCTCCACAAGCACTGGTTGGATTCTAGCACAGAGAAGGACAAGGTACCAAAGTACCACACTGGAGCTCCTCCAACAACCCAGGAGCATCACAACAAGGTCAACTGAAGGATACGGTCATGCTAGGACCAGTGCAGCTGTCACTGCTGCCTTTGCCTCCTGGGCTGCTTTGCCCTTGAGCTGTTGTCTGCAGTCAAGGCTGCCAGCCTTGGAAAGCTGAGTGAGAGCTGCAGCAAAGCAACTTTGTGAAGCCAAGCATCCAGCTGTGCGGCCTCTCCACCTCTGTGGAGTTTGAGGCCTCAGGGAGGTTTCCAGGTGCTGTAACAGCCTCTCAAACTCTGCAGCACTTGGGAGCAAGGACAGCATCCGTCATTGTCTCAGAAACCTCAGTGTGGAGGAAGGAGAAGACAGGCAGTGAAGCCTTGGTCTGTGCTTTGACTTTCATAATAAAAAAGTACCAATGGTGTCCCCCTCCCTGGCTTTTTGCAGAGAGAAGTGCAAGGATGAAGTAAATAGTGTATCATTGTCCCTCAGTATTGACCTAGTGTTTTTCAGTGACCTATTGCTTAAGGGTTTTCTGAGTCACATGTGGTATTCTCATATTTAATATGGATGATTAATGTAGATACATATGAATGTTTCTACATTTAAAAGACAGGTTTTGCTCCTATTCTTTTTCCAAGTTTCTTTTTGAACTCTTTGGCGACTGTAGCACATCCTATGGCTCAGAGATCCATAACTTAAATGTGTTTGTAAGGAAAAGGTACTTTCTCTTCTTTGTTTTGAATCTACCATATGTTGGTTAAATTTTTTGTCTCCTTAATGCTTTTTATGGGGTGAGATGGTGAGCAATCATTCCTTATTCATGTACTTTATTTCACTTTTTAATTAATATTCTAATGCCACGTTTGCTCTCCTCTGAAGTAGTCATGTATGATGTATAACTTAAAAGATTTCTTCAGATCTTGGAATCATATTTTTAACATAACAGCTGACCAGTCTACTTGGAAAGAATTTAAGTATTTTATTAATAATGTGCTCTGTCCCTCAGCCTCTTTTTCCTCAGTATGTGAAAGTATCTTGGCCACACCAGGAATCTCATTGCATAGGGATCTTGTGATATATGTTGGCAGAGGTAGTTTATCTGATTTAACTGTAAGCCACCTTTCACCTGTAGCAGAATTCTTCCATGCTAGCAGCTTATTCTGACTTCGTGAACTTGTGTGCTGGTAGGAATTTCCCACTGGTAGTCTTTGTTACATTGAGTTTCTGAAACATTTGTCACATCAACATCCTTGTTTAAGGTTCAGCATTCCTGTTTCTCTATGTTGTTTGTCTGCATTGTTTAAATGTCTCTGTTCTGTTTTGTTGTCATTCACTATAGAAGTGTAGTCACTTTCGATCCTCTCTTATTTGAGTAACAGTGTTACTGTGGTTCTTCCACAAAGGATTCATCATCTTAAACTGTGTGCTATTCAATCCTTAATGGCTCTTCTCAGCTACTAAAATTTAAAAGGTCACAGCAAAGTATTTAATTAAATTGCTGGCACTGTTCTTTTTTGGGTTAGATGAAGCCTTCTACCAGTACGTGAGCACTCTGTTTCTTCTAGTTTTGGCAAATCTGCTTGGAATCATTCTTTCCAGAATTAGCCTCTTGAGGGAGGTCATAGAATCATAGAATGGTTTGGTTTGGAAGGGACCCTAAAGATCATCTAGTTCCAACCCCCCTACCACAGGCAGTAACACCTTCTCCTAGATCAGGTTGCCCAAAGCCCCATCCAACCTGGCCTTGAACACTTCCAGGGATGGGGCATCCACAGCTTCTCTGGGCAACCTGTTCGAGTGCCTCACCACTCTCAGAGTGAAGAATTTCTCCCTTAGATCTAGTCTAAATCTACCCTCTTTCAGTTTAAAGCCATTACCTCTTGTCCTATCACTACACACTCTTGTAACAAGTCCCTCTCCAGCTTTCTTGTAAGCTTCCTTTAAGAACTGAAAGGCTGCTAGAAGGTCTCCCCAGAGCCTTCTCCCAGGCTGAACAATCCCAACACTCTCAGCCTGTCTTCATAGGCGAGGTGCTTCAGCCCTCGGATCATCTTGGTGGCCCTCCTCCAGACTTGCTCTAACAGATCCATGTCCTTCTTATGTTGGGGACCCCAGAGCTGAACGCTGTACTGCAGGTGGGGTCTCACGAGAGCAGAGTAGAGGGGCAGAATCCGCTCCCTCAACCTGCTGGCCACGCTCCTTTTGATGCAGTCCAGGATATGGTTGGCTTTCTGGGCGGCAAGTGCACATTGCCGGCTCATATTGAGCTTCTCATCCACCAGCACTCTCAAGTCCTTTTCCTCTGTGCTGCTCTCAATCCATTCTCCGCCCAGCTTGTATTTGTGCTTGGGCTTGCCCCGACCCGTGCGGAGAACCTTGCACTTGGCCTTGTTGAACTTGATGAGGTTCTCACAGGCCCACCTCTCCAGTTTGTCAAGGTCCCTCTGGATGGCATCCCTTCCCTCCAGAGTGTTGACCACTCCACATAGCTTGGTGTCATCAGCAGACTTGCTGAGGGGCTTGTCTATGTCACTGACAAAGATGTTAAACAGCGCTGGTCCCAATACTGACCCCTGCAGAATGTCACTCGTCACTAGTCTGCACTTGGACACTGAGCCGTTGACCACAACTCTTTGAGTGTGACCCTCCAGCCAATTCCTTATCCACTGAGTGGTCCATCCATCAAATGCATATATCTGCAATTTAGACACAAGGATGTTGTGCAGGACAGTGTCACATGCTTTGCACAAATCTAGGCAGATGACGTCAGTTGCTCTTCCCTTACTCACCAAAGCTGTAACCTCATCGTAGAAGGCTACCAAATTTGCTCATAGTGAAGCCATGTTGGTTGTCACTAATCATCTCCTTATTTTCCTTGTGCCTTAGCATAGTTTCCAGGAGGATCTGCTCCATGATCTTGCAGGCACAGAAGTGAGACTGACTGGCCTGTAGTTCCCTGAGTCTTCTTTTTTTCCGTTTTTGAAAATGGAGCCTATGTTTCCCCTTTTCCAGTCAGCAGGAGCTTCACTGGACTGTCATGACTTCTCAAGTATGATGAATAGTGGCTTAGCAACTTGGTCTGCCAGTTCCCTCAGGACGCCGTGGGTGCATCTCATCAGATCCCATGGACTTGTGCACCTTCAGGTTCCTTAGATGGTCTTGAACCTCATCTTCTCCTGCAGTGGGCGGCTCTTCAGTTTCCCAGTCCCTTTGTCTTCTGTGACTTTGGTGGTGTGGCTAGAGCACTTGCCAGTGAAGACTGAGGCAAAAAAGTCACCGAGTACCTCAGCCTTCTCCATATCCTGGATAACTAGGTCTCCTGTTTCCTTCTGGAGAGGGCCTGCATTTTCCCTAGTCCTCCTTTTATCACCAGTGTACCTATAGAAGGTTTCCTTGTTGCCCTTGATGTCCCTTGCCAGATCCAATTCTATCAGGCTTTAGCTTTCCTAACCTGATCTCTGGTCACTTGGACAATTTCTCTGTATTCCTCTCATGCTACCTGTCCTTACTTCCACCGTCTGTAGGTTTCCTTTCTGCGTTTGAGTTTGTCCAGGAGCTCCATGTTCATCCATGCAGGCCTCCTGGCATTTCTGCATGACTTCCTCTTTGCTGGGATGCATCGCTCCTGAGCATGGAGGAGATGGTCTTTGAATATTAACCAGCTTTCTGAGGCCTCTCTTCCCTCCAGGGCTTTATCCCATGGAACTCATGAGCAAAGACTCTCGTCTTGCTTTGAGAAAGGTGAGTCTCATCTGGTGCCGGCAAGCCTGATCCTGTGTAGGACCATCCCGTTATTGAAAAACCCAAATTATGGAGATGACACCAGCCACGGAGCCATAGACTAGGCACATCTGTTTCTTCCAGTGTGCCTGCCTGCAACTGGAAGGAGAGGGGAAAAAATAACCTGTGCTCCAGATTCTCTTTCCAACCGACCCAGGGCCCTGAAGTCTCTCTTGATCACCCTTGGACTACGCGTTGCGACTTCATCGCCACCCGTATGGAAGAGCAATAATGGGTAATAGTCCGAGGGCCGTACCAGGCTAGGAATGTCCTAGTGATGTCCTTAACCCGGGCCCCGGGGAGGCATCAGACTTCCCTAAGAGGAGGGTCTGTCCAGCGTATTGGACCTTCTGTTCCCCTCAAAAGGGAGTCACCTACAACTATAACTCGTCTTTTCCTCCTTGTGGAGGTGGTTGTGGTACAGGGAGTGGGCTGTTCTGACCCTGACAACGCCTCTGGGGTAGATGGACCATCATCCATTGATGGGCCTTCCACATCCAGAGCCTCATACCTGCTGTACAGAGGCACCTGGGGAGGTGAGGTGGACAAGAGGGGGGTTCACCTGCCACCTTGAGTGTGGACTTGCCTCTATTCACACCTTTCCTTTAAGCTACTGCCTTCAGCCTGGTGGGGGTAGGATACAGGATCCCTGTGATCTTGTTTTTTTTTTTCTGGTGACTCTTCCTGTTTCTTTCTCAGGGAGGCTAGAGCATGGTTCCACCCATGTGGGTATGAGATATAAATTTTGTATTCTTTTATTTATTCTCCTTCCCTTCCAATCATCTCTTTTACTCATATAAAAAAGAAAACCCTTCTTAGGTATGAAAAAGGTTGGAGTGATTTGATGACTTCTGCGTGTGGGAGAGAGAAAGTTATTTTCTTCATTCTTGATGCCTGTTTCTATTTCCAAGGAGCTCAAGCTGGCCTTTTGTTAACAGAAATTGTTTGCTGGTTGAATCCATTAACAAAGTTCTTGCATTGAACTTAAGATACCTGTGGCTATCTCATGGTAGGTACTGGAATTATTTCTTCATGCTCAGTGGCGGGGCAAATGTGTGTATGAGAGATGAAAATGGCAGAAAACTGTTCAGTGATTTTCTGTAGTGTTCAGTAATATACTGATGGGGATTGATAAAATCCATTTGATCTGGAGAGTCCTTAGCAGGTCAATCTGAATCATTTGGAACTGGAGAATATTCTGCAGATGCAAAAATGATAGTTCTCAGTGTTCATCCCTAAAAGCTGAGGCTACAAGAGAGGATTTCTTCCACATTTCCTGATTAGGATTCAAGCTTTATTGCTGCCATGTTTTTATTACTGATTGAAAGAAAGATCAAAGCTATTTATTATTTTCATGATTTAAAAAAAATGTTACATTTTTTAACTGTAGATCCAAGTTAGAACATAGAATTAAATGCAAACCCCAAAAAGTTAAGGAAGATGACTTTGTAAATCTGGTTGTTTAGAATGGCAGAATCTCTGCCTGAAGGATTGACAGTAATTGTCGTTTTGTTTTCAAGTGGGAATTCTTTTGTTACTTTTGGTACTGGTTGGAGGCTTGGAACTCTGGTTTCTGTCAAGACCTTTGGGAGAAATCTCCTGTTCTCCTAAAGGAAATATGGAAAATGATTAGTTCCTCAGAATATTGTTGGACGCATTTTCTGTCTAGAGTACTAGAAGCCACAGATAATTTGGAAGTAGAATCTAGAAAAAAACAATCTGGACTGTGACTGTTTAGACTAAACAAATGACAGTTTCTGGGATACTCAGAAAAGATTTGGAAACAATTTGGCAACACAGCTGTTGAACAACGTGGTAAAATGTGTCTAACTTAAGAATCTAAAATTATTTCTATGACTTACAGAAGCGTATACAGGTTTAGTAACAAAGTAGTGAGAATACAAACCCAGAAGAAATTGAATTGTTAAGTTTTCTTAGTAAGAAATTTTCATTTTTTTTTGATTGCTCTGAAGCATTTTTCTTGGCTATTTTTTCTCCATATTTTAGATTTTTTTTTTTCTGCCATATATTGATCTTTTAACTACAACAAGGACAATGTTATTAATACCAAGAAGGTGCTAGTGATGATCCTTTTAGCAGAAAACAGATCTGGAAAGAATCTTGAAGTTACCAGGAGTAGTGGGTTGACCTTGGCCAGCAGCCAAGCACCCACACAGCCACTCGCTCACCCTCCCCTCCCACAGCCAGAGGAGAGAGTAGAAATAGCAAAAGCAAGAAAACTCGTGATTCAAGATAAAGGCAGTTTAATAAGCGGAGGAAAGAGGAAAGGAAAACAAGTGATGCAAAGGAAATCACTCATTACCTCCCACAAGCAGACCAGCAAGTTTCCGAGCAACAGTCACCTTGGAGGACAGACTCTCCCCGTCTGCTACTTTTTATTGCTGAGCATGACATTATACAGTATGGAATATCCCTTTGACCAATTTGGGTCGTTTGTCCTGGCTGTATCCCCTCCCAGCTTCTTGTTCACCCCTAGCCTGTTTACTGGAGTGGGGCCAGAGTGAAGGAAAAAAGAGCCTTAACACTGTGCAAGCACTATCCAGCAGCAGCCGAAACATTGATGTGTTATCCACACTGTTTAGTCACAAATCCAAAACACAGCTCCATACAGGCTGCTATGAAGAAATTTAACTCCATCCCAGCTAGACCATAGTTTTCCCATGTCTCAGATTGGCATCATCAGAGTAATACACTTCTCCCACATAAATACATATATGTATGGTTTGGAGTTCTGTGTGTGTATTTTGGTTTGGTATGCTAGTGTCTTTTAGATAAACCACTTCTTGTGGTTTGATGTTGATGAACGTAGGGAATCTGATAGATTTGTGATCAGAAAACTTGCATACAGCTAGTATGGCTTTGAAAAGTGATTGCCTTTAAAAGCTTAACAGCTCTTCAGAGTACTTAATTTTTTAAGTATTACATACATTAATTACAAATTTTGGCTCAATCTGTGATAGAGATTGAATCATTGCAAAGCTGGCGCAGCATGCAGGCCATCAAGGCTGGCTTTACAACTGCTCTGTCTTAAAATTTCCCTGGCTGCCGCTAATACCAGTTTCTCTCTCTCCTGCAATTGCACATTCCTCTTCCCATTGTTTTGCCGGTTGAGAATAGAGTGATGTTAGTAAAAAATCATAAGGCTATCATGCATTTTCAGTCTTAATAAGAAAAAAAAGAGACTCTGGTCATTTGGAAAAGGGTTACAATTCACTCTTGTCAGTGCCAGAGAGCCGAAATCTGAATGAGTTTTTCAAAGTACCAAGTTTAATTTTAGTAACAGGGAGAGACTTCGATCGATTCTAATTTTCATCTCACAATCTACCCAGTGCATCAAAATTCCTTATAGTTTCAGTAATTGTATGGCAGTTTTTAGGAGTGATCTAGTACATGTAGGTCAAAAGTCCGATAAGTTAATAGTATTTTAATAACATTCTAAAACAATTGATTGCTCTTGAACTGTGAAAACCTTGTCTTGAATTCAAAGAGAAAGTGCTGTGGCTCACAATCTACAGAACTTATATGTTTGGGAAAAGGAAGTTTTTTCTTTCACATAAAAACTGTTACACAGTTAGCTGAGAAGTTACTGTTCCATTGTTCTGACTGCTTTATTTCCTCTATTGTACAGGTGAGTAGCTTAGCAGGAGTTAGTTTGAGAAATAAGTCCTAAATTTTTTATTGCTTATTCTTCTTTTTCTGTGTATAGGTATTTAGAACAGGACCTTAAATTAACTGCTCTTGAAAGCCCTTGTGTATTTTCATTTGTATAGATATTTCATTTAGATGATTGACTTAATGTAATTTACAGGTAAAACTTAGTTATTATCTTTGTATAAACAAAATCAAAGATTTTTAGTTCTCCTGGTTGTTCCTCAGTGTATGTGGCAGTTTTGAAAAGAAAAGTATTAAATGCTTACAGAAAATGCAAAGCTTGACTTGAAGTGTTTTCCTGAAACTGGCTACATTGGCACAAATAGGTGCAATTTTGTACATGAATGGTTTTGAATTAAATGAGAGATACACCAAAGGCAAAATTAGCATTAATTAAATTGGCATACATCTATTACTACTTTCTGTAGCCATCAGAATATTGCCAGCTGAAATGCTCTTTGGTTGACATGTGAACATATATTGTACATTCTCTTAATGTTTCTTTGAATATTTTACAAAACAAGGCAGTGTTAATTTTACTTCTGTATTGTTAAAGAGCTCAGGATGTGAGTGCCCTTAGTATCTCAGGCTCTTCTTGTGGTTTTATGCAACACAAATGGAGGAATTGGAAGGAAGTCCCTTTTGCTATAGAACAGCTTCCACGTTGGTTTACTGTGGTGTATGCTAGCCTTGCCTGCAGCAGCTGAACAGGCTAGCAAACAGGTCATCACAAGTCCTGAGAAACAGACAGCCGAGAAGGCAGCCATAGACTGAACTGTTACTGATGGAAAAATACATTCCCGAGCTTGGCATCCGAGTCTGCTGCTGCCAAAAATATCTGTGAATGGTCTGTACTGAAACACATTGGGGAGAAAAGGTTAAAAAGAAGCACAGTATTAATACTACAAACAGGAGGAAGCAGTGCCAAGATAGTGTTGAATTTTTCCTCTGGCCAGTTTTTTATCTGGCAGTATGGTAGAAAGCCAAAGTATGGGTTGCAGACTGTGTTTTATTCACACCATATAGAAGTTGCAGAGAAGGGATTGCTGTGCAAACATCTGCTATCAAACAAGTTTTGGTCAACTGTTACTGAAACGCCACAGTTAGGTTTTTTCTTTGTGCGTTGTTAGGGAAAGTTGTATTGAAGCATATTAGTCCTATTGAACTTGATATCTTCAAACAGGAGTGAGAAACTGTTCTTGTTTTAAGATTTAGGAACAGAAGAGTACTAGAATTGTTAATGCTGGAACAAGGATATTATGCTATTAAAAACAATTGTTTGAGGTGAATATTTTTATCTGTTTTTTCTTTTTTTTTTTTCTTGGCAGCCTTACATTCCTTAGTCGTTGTAATTTAACATGTAAAACTTGCCAAAGTTAAACAGAATGTGGGAAGAACATACTTGTTCTTAATTAGCATCCATTTAGAAGTTGAGGAATGGTGGTGGGAAAAAAGAAAAAGACACTTTGCAGAACTTAGTATTTTTCCTAGACTGTAGTACTTGTATCTGTTACTATGTTCTCAGTCTTTGAAATAGAAAATAGTTTTTTTTTGTTTTAAATGTTTTAAAACTTAAGAAAAAGGTAATGTTTAATAGATGAAGGTAGAAAGGAAATGTGAAATGTTGTAGAACGTTAAAGAGCCAATTGTATTTTTTTGGTGCAGCTCTGAAGAAGCCAAACTGTACTGATATTGCACTTTGCACTCACTGAAGTAGAAGTAAGCAGCTGTTATACAGCTCAATGTTAAACACAATAGTGCGAAGGTCATACCAGTAAAAGCAAAAAATTAACTTCCCGTGTTGTGTTGGAGAATTTTTGCATGTGCTGTTCTCAAATTAAGGCCTGACCTGAAAGGTAGTGTTTGCTGATTGTAAGTAATGAGGTAATTGTCATGCTTTTCTGCCTTGCCTCCAAAGATACGACTGTTGAGTAGCTAGCTTTCCCATCATCCTCCCTTCGTTAGGCTTACCTACGGAAGGAAACTTTTATCTAGATTTTGTGGTCAGCTGAATACCATTACTTTCTTGACTTGAAGTCAGAAACAACAAGAAAATTGCAGATGAGTTTCATTACTTTGATTTCAAGGAAAATGGCATGAGCAAAACCATCTCTCTAAATTGCAGGAGTATATAGTTTAAAGACACTTGAAATTAAAAATGTAACTTTTCCGTTTCATTTGAACTTCTATCAGAGAGCTTGTAAAATTTAGGCAGGACCAGTGTGTTATTAAAAGACAATAAAATAATAGAAAAATCACTCAAGCTTAAAGATAAATAGATGATTCTTAAGTTGCGTGGATGTGATTAATAAGAGTAAGATACCAGAAATACAAAAATGGGATGACCACTTTCAGAATCTTCTTGTAGAAATTTAAACTGAAAGAGGGCAGATTTAGATTAGATATAAGAAAGAAATTTTTCACTCAGAGGGCGGTGAGGCAGTGGAACAGGTTGCCCAGAGAAGTTGTGGATGCCCCATCCCTGGAAGTGTTCAAGGCCAGGTTGGATGAGGCTGTGGGCAACTTGGTGTAGTGGAGGGTTTCCCTGCCCATGGCAGGGGGGTTGGAACTAGATGATCTTTAAGGTCCCTTCCAACCCTAACCATTCTATGATTCTAAATATCTGTACTCTTAACAGAGACAGTGGCAGGCCGCGCAGCCAAGTGACTGCCCTAATACTGTCTGCTCTTGTTCACGGTATAAATGTACCATTGAAAGAAGTAAAAAAGCAATTGCAGTCTTCTTTAGTTACAGAATTGCTCAGCTGTGACGCACATGTTCAGAACTGCTGATTATTAATGGATACTTAATCCAAGGAGTAAGAGTGATAGTTGTTCTGCATTGCCGTTTATAAACGTGCCAGCACAGCACCCCGCTAATGCTGATGTATTTACCTCGCAAGGGACTGGTGTACTGGGGAAGGGGTGTTACCTCTGTTCTGTGGACACAGTTTCTAGAGATTGAGTTTCATCCACTGTTGTGTTGTTTTTCAGTGAGAAGTGGATGAAAGGTTACTTTAGTTACCATGTGAAACATTGTTGTGAAGTCACCACTGCGTCCCTTTCTTCCCCTCTTTTCCTTGTGAAGACTTCTTCAGCCTGCCTTTACCTCTTCCTCCAGTTCCATGATCTCATAGGTCAAGCAGAACTGCTTTCCCATCTTCATCTGGTTGCACAAAATCCAGTCTTAATTTCTTAAAAAACAATGAACATACAAAATGAATATGGCCTTTGTAATCTTCTTCACCAGGGCTGTGTGTTTTCCTGTGGTTGCCCTCATGATGCCACTTGCTACAGTGATGCAATATCTTCTTGCTTCACTTGCTTCTCTTGCTTCTCCATGCATCGTTTCCATTTTATTTTATTTATGACTTCCCTAGATTCTAGCACTCCCAGTGGGATACCCTCAAGGACTCTTACCTCTCTAATTACAAATACTACCTTCATTCCCTCTGCGAAGTTCATTCTGTGTGCCCTGTGAGCAATGAAAGCGAGTATACCTGTACATGATTTAATACTGAAGGATCTAGTAGCTCAATGTATAATGAAATTCCTGATCTTGAATGACACAGTCAGCCTTATTTTTTAGCAGTTTATAGAATGCAGAACAAAACCTATGGACTTGATTTATTTTTGTAAACTCTGGAACTAGCAGTTTCTAATAACTATGTTCAGGTGCCTCCCCTAACCGTGCATCTAGGCACTGTCACAACTTACTATAGTAATTGTTTAACTGATGTGGTTTTGCATCTACTTCTGTTTAAACTTTGGAGGACAGTGTAAGGGTTATGTTTCTTCCTGCTGCTGGCCTTCAGGAATCAGCCAAATGTGTGCAAACATTTGTAATCTCTCACCCAAGAGCAGAATAAATTTGCTGAGATAATTCTGTAGTCAGTATGCTTGTAGTAGCTATTAGTATTTGCTTAGATTTTATAGCATGGCAGATAGAAGTGTGAGTATGTAGCTAACAGAAATCAGTTAATTACAAAGCAGCAGCTTGTACCAGTTGTAAATAATGATAGGCACAGAATGCAGCACTAACATTAGCAGCTTGGTTTTGTAATATGTTTATGTAAGTATATTATCTAGATTTTATAATTTAGTAAAGCTTAAAAATATTTATCTTGGCCCTACTGTATTAATTTCAGTGTATATATGGTTAAAACAAAACTGCAAATATAATTTGAAAATACTCTTACTGTATTAAACTATATAATGGATAAGGTGGTGTTTTGAAAGTTACTCCTGCTATTCAGATACAATATCCTCCTTCACTGGGGACTTTGTAAGTGGAGAATTCTGGTGTTATATATTACAAGCTATTAGTAATAAGGACATGAATTTGACAAGGTAATATACAATGTAATGATGGAAAAATGGGTAGGAAATTGACTTTCAAGTTCCCAGCTATAAATGAATGAATGTAAATCAATGTTGCCCATTGTTATTAAGGTCTGTAATAGAAATCTTTCAAATCAGTACAGACACTTAAATAGCTTCTTTAAAAATTATAACTTCAAAATAATTTTTGAACTGGTGTTAACATTTTTAGGTATATTGGGATATGTCTAACCATTTACACCGTGTTGCGACAAATTCTCAGTAAAACGTGGGGTTTGGTATTTTTTTTTTTGTTTGTTTGATTATCAACAGTATCAGGGAATAATTCCTTCCTCTTTTGACCAAAGCATTTCCGCCTTTGGCATTGAAAGTCATCTGAATTGCCTCTGTATCTCAAAGACTTGCACACCTTTTGTTAATGAATCCTTTTTTTGTCTATCAGATCATTAGGATCTATATCACTAGGAAAAAAGTTTGTAATTGTTTTCATGTGTTGATTGTGGCTGCTGCCTTTGCATCACTACAGATAGTGTAATACTGAAAGTCGAATGTGTGAACTACTGATTACTTAATAATCGCTATTACTTCAGTGACTTAGGTTTATCTGAGTATTTGACTGTGTTTGCTGCTGATGCAATCAGAAGTTTCAGAATAGCTAAATTTGTTGACGTTTTGTGTAGTCAAGTACGAACTGGGAGAAGACATTTCTGAAAAAGGTTATATAAATTAATTGCTAATGTAGATGTTATAAAAATTACTGTAAAACGCATGGAAGTTAAAAAGTGTCACATTAGTGTTCACTTGGTTCTGAAATATTTCGGAAGTATTCTGAAGTATTTCATGTAATTCTAAAGTACTGATAGGTATTGCATTCTGCTGCAACAATCAAATCCTGTTGGACTGGATTGTCTGAGTGAATTTTTTGCAGAGGTAAACATATGCCAAAAGATGAGTCTGCATTTTTTTATGTTCCCAGAAATAAGGTTCTTGGTCAACAAGAAATCTTGATACCGATTTCGTTCTTAGTTGGTAAAGTTTTATGACCTCATGTAAGAGTAGATGAAAAGAAAGTTCCTCTTTGGCCCTACAGCTGAGGAAATCTCAGAACTTGGAAATTGTTGTCAGAAGAGGTTATGATGACTGTTAACTTTGCCACATTCAGGAAATAGTTCAAAATAATTTTTTTTTTCTAGATTTTTAGAACATTATATCCTCATTTACAAATTAATTTTAAAGGGAAGTTATAAATGTTACTTTTTTATATTTGGAAAGTAAAGTTTAGATAACATTACATAGTGTTGTAATGCGAGTTTTGGTTTCAGGTTCTAATTTTTAGAAGCACTGGACGCTTATGAGATCTATACATTCATATATGCACAATAATAGATAATAGAAAACATGTAAAAGCTATAGTCAATGTAATGACTGTTATTAGCAGACAAGAATCTGATGTTTGGAGTCAGCCTTCCTTCCCTCCCTGATAAAGATTAAAGTCGTTAGTAATAATGCAGGATTATTTGTTAAGAGACTCATGCCGAATTGTTGTTGAAGATGTCTGGAAACAAACCAGAACATGTAATTGGTTTTAATATATCTCATTACCTATCAACAGTGATCAAACCTCAGATGCACCGTTTTTTCTCTTGAATAAGTAGCACTAGCTCTTAAATGCATAGAGCTAAATTATTCTGCAAACCAAATCAGGTCATCAGTTTTCAGTATTTTTATTCTTAGCTGACTACAATTCTGTAAAACTCAAAATATCTCCCTAACAGCAGTAGTAAGACAAAATATGCTTTTAGAACTGCATTTGTAAATTAGAAATTCTAGTGTAAAATTACAATTGCGTAAGCTTTCAAATGAGTCCGACAGTTTTCAAAACTGCATTAACTTCATCACAAAAATACTCCACTCCAAAAATACGAGAGGTAAGCCATTGCAGCATGGTATCTTTCTGAGCTTGCTATAATGCAGAGAAACTTCTGATATTCCATAATCACTTCTACAGCCCAAGGGGAATGGGATATGCTTTATTTATAGGATGATATACCATGAGGATCTTCAGGGGCTGATGAGAGATTTCTGATTACCATCTGCTGCAACTACTCGAGTTTCAGAGTGGATTAACTATGTATACTGAGACCGTAAGATCCTAAATCCAGCTGTAGGCTGTTTATCAGTAGTGGTAGACTGTGAAATCTCCTTGGGTAGAATGTCTGGACCCTTCTCCACAGCAAAAAAACATCGCACTTGGAAGTCATAGTTTCTCAGCCAAACCAGGGATTTTTGTTCCTTTTGTTCCTTAAATGCTACTTTTCCATTTTGGAGAAGATGAAATTGGAAATTGTATCTCTTAGGTCTAAAGGTGAGACAGTAGCCAAAATGACTTTGTAGCAATTTACCAAATCAGCACCCATGGTTTTCTTGTCTAAAAGCTGAAAATGAGGGCAGAACATACTTTTGTTTGAAATTCTCAATCTAAGACATGATTCAATGCTGATTTTAAGATTCTTGAGCATTTGACTTCTGTGCATCTTTCTGGTTAGGAACACAAGATGTTCTATGGGTAGTAGAAAAAACGAGGCTTTACAATAATAATTGTAAAGTTTGATATGCATCTTCAGACAACTATGAACTTTCCAATAACAATTGTGAAGTTCTCCTGTTAAGCCCTATTCTTGAAGAGGCCACTGTGTAGGTAGCTATAGATATGCCAAATGGGTGATGAGTTTTGATGAGCAGCTTAATTTTGTCCACTTTTTCTAGTGAGAACTTGATCAGCAAGGAGAATCTGGATGCTATTCTGCAGCTAGTAGTTAGAGAGTGGTTAGCAAAGAAATAGTTTCTGTTGGTGAAATTAGAGACAGAGTAGAGTGTAAATATCACCAATTTTGGAACCAAAAGTTCTTATTCAAAAACTGTTATGGAATTTTTTAAATATTTTTTTTTAACTTCAGTTTTTGCCTGGAATTTTTTTTACAAAATTGTTCCATGTGCTTTGAGGACCTCAGGTAGGGTTTTGGTTTGCAAATTGCTAGCACTTTGAAGGCAAATAATATATGCAATAAGAAGAAAGGAATAGATCATTAAGTTTGATTCATACCTAAAAATGTGGGATTATATTTGATTATAAGTGCAACCTTTATTATTTGCCTGGTAACTGGTAAGGTTTTCACATATAATCATTCTTATAAAAGGAACCCTTTCTTACTGCACTGTAGTTTCTGCTTATTTGTGGATGTGGACTTTACAGGTTTAGAATCAGTTGCAAAGATGGGTTGCAGAGCAGCCATGATCTGCAAATTAGATAGCTTTGTCATTGTCTGTTTCGTGTGAACTGGATAAGCTTATTTTTAATCATCACTAATTTACATTTTTTGCCTCTTTTTACAGACAAAATTCTTTGAGGTTAAACCTAGAGAGTCATGTGTTAACCAAGTTGACATAAAGAATTCACAAATCATCTATATCACAGAAGTTCCAGATCAGTTACTTATGTCTGTGTCTTTGTATATGCTATGGCTTTCTAAATGCAAATGCTTCTAGAGGATGTTAGAAAACAATTGTGATTCTGAAGTAGATGGATCAAAATATCTCTCCCTCTTCCCAGTCGGAATATGTAGCTAATACCCATCAAAATGTTAGTTCCAAAAGAACAGGGCGTTCTTTTGAGAGTAATCTGCTACTCACTTATAGTAATTGAATATATCTACAGATATTTACATTGAAATGTGAAGGGCTGGTGCTCTTGACGAGGACTTTCAAGACTTAGAGAATGTTGCAAATGTCACTTTATGCAACAACAAAGCAGTTTCTGTTTTCAGTCTAGAGCTATGATCACTTGACTGTATACCTAGAAATGAGGAAACGCCTGGGAAAGTTTTCTGGCTCTTACTCATCTGTGTTAGTGAGAGCAATGTTGTGTATCTTCATTATTATAAAATGTAGAAAATATATTGTACAGATGTAAAGATGTAGAAAATGTATTGGGTAATATTTTGAGACCAATATAAACAAACATTTACAATTCAATTTTATTTTGCATTCCTTTTTGGTATATTTCACTGAGCTTTCAGAGTGAATACCAACTATTCTTTTTCTTTCCCACTTATCTGGTGCTTTGATATTATATTCATCATTTGAGCCTCTGATGTTGTGGGACAACCTTGTAATTCAAATGACATTTTTCATTGGAAGGAAAACTGCTATGCTTCTAGAAATTCTTGTAAACTGTTTTTTACAGAGCTTATGTCTATAAATTATTGAATGCACTCAAATCTGCCCACAATCTACAGATTTGAGAAATGCTTGCTACTTGTAAAGCACTGAAAAATCAGCTTGAAGTGTGTTTTGATTTAAGTTTTGAAAGCCTGTTGCTCTGAAGTCAGGGCATTACTATGTGTGACAAATTGTATGCAAACATTCTATAAAATTCTGATGCAGTCATATTTGTATCATTAATGCTAATGAGAAGAAAGCACATAGTATGGGAGACGTAATAAAGGTGGCAATATTTGGCAGGATGCAGTGCCTTGTACTTCTTTTCAAAGTAGAAACTATGTAAGACTAGAAGATGGCTCTTCCCCATCCCCTTTTATTTTTTATTGTGTTTGTGTGTTCACATGTATGTACATGTACACACCCAGAACCCCCTAAATTTCTCTTCCCTCCCAGGTAGAATTATTGCTCTTTTATCTATTTAGCACAGAACATGGTGGCTCTGCTTGAGAGTCACTGCAAAAACAGTCCTTTTCTCTTTCAGAAATTTGAACCTCTACTGTGCAGTGTGTTTTTAACTCGAATAAATAAGATGTCAACAAGGCATTGTTTTAATATTGAAAATGAAAAATATAGGAAAGCCAGAACAGTTTGTCCTTTCTTTTAAACTTCAAAAAAGCATATTACTTTTTTTTTGAATGAATAGAAAACCCTTGAGAGTTTTTGCTCTTTTTAATATAATTTTTTAATTTTTAATATAACATTTTTTGTTTTCTTTTTTTTTTTTTCATAGCAGTCATTGGAGAGTGTGAGGATGAGTTTTATCTCTGTTACCACTGTGCTGAAGAGGAATAGGGTCAGCTGTTTCAGAAGTGGTTCCAGAGCTGTGCTTTCTTCTGTCTGCGGTCCTGAGCTTGGAGAATGATGCCAAAACTCTTACTGATCATCTCAGTGTGTTTTGTTGAAAGTTTTTATAAATAAGAGCTCCACTGGATTTTTCTACTGAACTGATGGCGTCTTCTACAAATGAGCTTTTTCTTTATATTGCAGGCTTGCTTGGCTAGTCTCCTTCCAAAACCAAGACATAATAAGGAGAAGACACTATTTTATGTTGCTGATTTAAAATCTTAGCAAAAGGCTTATAAAATAAACTAAATAGAAAGCTGTGATTCTTTCAGAGTAGGGCAAATTAGTTTGAAACGTAAGAGTGCCTATAATGAAGTAAACAAATTAGAAAATTCTGTGTGCCACTGTGACGTACTGTATAAGCACTAAAGTACTTTTGATAAATGAGAAAACACCTTGGGTTTTACTGTGTTTTCTCCAAGTCTGTAGTCATTTCTCTCCTGTAAAAGCTATTGTCTATTTTTTTATACAGCCAGCAGGAGACTTATCTTTTGTATGTGCTTCGTGTCTGGAGTGTTCAGACAATGGAAAAATAATTTGATTTTTAAGGTTCTAGCATGCTAAAGTAAACCCTCAAGAGGATTTTTTTTTTTAAGAGGCAAATGATAGTTGGAATATATTTCTCATATAATGTGTTTTCCCTTTAAGGATCCAGACAGATCACATCACCTTACTTACCTGGGAAAAAAAAAGAGCTGAAAGACAAGAAGATGTGTAATAAACTAGTTACCTTGACACCAGAGTTTAACCTGAAGTTTCCCTGTTGAATTTATAAAAGTTACATTATAATTCTATGAGAAGATAATTTTTCTAGCCAAGTTTCCTGAGGAAGTGAGTTACTGCATCAGCCTGCCACTAGCTACTTTTTGCCAAATAAGACTAAAGGATAGAAGTCTCAGACATAATTTAGTTTTTCTAAATTTCATGAACATTTACAGCCGGGTGGAGAAGAGAGACCCTGCTTATTCTTTGTTAGATAACTCAAGGCAAGTGCTGCCACTATTTGTTCATTTAGTAGTGACCTACTGAGCAGGCAACACGTCCATACCGCCTAGCCTTTCAGCACAGGTGTGTTCCAAGCGAGCTACAACACGTGCTGTCTTTTGGCTGTCCTGCAAGCCACTTAAGCAGAGTACAAAAGGAAAGGATCAGGATTCACATGAGCTAAGTAGGAGCATTGTTGGGGTTGGGAGGGGACCACAGAGGTAGTGGAGAGGAGCGCGTGTGATTAGGAAGATCAGGGATGTGATCGAAAATGAGACTTACAGCAGTTGTGGAATCTGGCATTGTGAGAAGACGTGGCTTCAGGCTGTGTTCAGTCATGTTGAGGTTGAGGATGATTGTTTTCTCCCCGGGCTCCCCTCTGTCACTTTTGCTAAGAGGAATTTTCTCTGGACCCTTCTGGACTTGGACTGTCTTCTAGTGCTGCAGCAGCTGTACTGATTCTATGTGATGCACTGAGTTGCATTCATGCATGGCAGATGCAATTTTAACATAAATTTCAAGTCTCTTGAAACATCTGTAATTTACAGTAGTTGATGGTGATCTCAGAGGTTGCCCTGGTAACTGGTGTCCCAGGAGCCTCTGTAAATGTACTCCAAAAGTGGCCCAAAGTCCTCATACCAGTGCAGGAAGTCTAAGAAAATGTACTGAGTGATTAGGTTTCTATTTTAAACTGGTTATATCAGGGTCGTTTTAGTAGCAGTCTCACCTGAACGTAAAAATAAGAAAAATCTTTCAGATAGCCTGCACATTGAAAATTTTTTGTGGGTTGAAAATTCCTAAAAAGACATTGGTGAGCACTCTCCCAAAGTATGAGCCGTTATTTGATGATGTCTTCTACTTTTACCATAATGACATAATCAACAAATGAAGTTAATTTAGTAAGAATTATTCTTAAGTCGTTAGAAGAATTGCTTCTAATTCTGTATGACATGAAAGAAAGAGGTGTGAATCAAGGTACTTTCACACTTCTGGCCTCTGGACAAGGGAGGCAAGGGAATACAACGCTTTAACTAGGAGATGCAAATGGTACTGCTGTAGGTGGCTCTTTTATAACAGCTTCAGTAGAAAGCAGTGATGGATGTTCAACTGAACAAGTCTCTCCATGTCTTAATTATCTGGAATTCAAGTAAATTCTATGGTGGTCAAATAAATTAATGAATTTCATGAATTAATTTTTAATGACTCGGTAAATAATAAACAAATAAATAAATAAAATATATTTTTTCCCCTGTGGAAGATCCATATGGATGAGTATTGCCAGTTGAAGATTTGATAGTTGAGCAGAGTTTTGGTAAATAATAACTTCTAATAAAGGAATAATTAAGTCACTCTTAATTTTAATTCTTCGTTTCCTTTCTTTTCCTCCCTCTCTCTTAGTTACGAACCCTGAGCAGGAAGTGGCTTAGTAGTGTTGGCACTTTACATTTGTTTATGCTGTTCGGAGGAAGAATGAGCTGTATCAGCACTAGCTTTTAGTTGGAAGATACGCGGTATCGCGTATGTCATAGAACGCCTGTTTTATCATAGTTACCTTGGCTTCTGAAATGCTTTTGTTTTGTTTTGTGGATTTTCATGACCAGCTATAAATAGAAATTGTAGAAAGCAATCTAGTTTGTTCCATTTAAGAAAAAATGGGACTTGTGAATCCTTATTTAAATCTTGACATGTGGTGCATATTTAAATTGAGTAGCTGTACAGCTTGATTTCAAAACATACCTCAATGGAATTTTACCAGTGTCATGAAGACTTCCTGATTCTACTGCAATTTCACTAAAATAAAAAAATCCGAAATGTATACACCGGTGACATAATATTGGATGGTGAATAATATAATTGAACAAGAATATATTAAAATATCAAGAAATGTAACAGTGTATACAATTACTATGGTTATGTATTTTCTAGTAAAGTGGGAGTGGTCCATTCCTGAAGGAAATGACGTTTTATTTTTCAAAAAGAATCAAAGTGATATTCCTTAAACTAATTTGTGTTTGTAGAGTCATTTATCTAAATACTATCATTAAATAAAGGAAAAAAGATTGCCAGGTAAATGTGATGACTGTATGAAGCAAACTTCAGAAGGCCACAGATTCTTTAAATACTGGTCTGCTGTGGCAACATACAAATAACCAGAGAAAAACATATAAAAATACTACTCATCTCGGGTGCTAGGTATTAGGGAGCTGACTAGGAGGTAAAGAATACATGATAAAGACCCTTGTCTTCTGTGGTCCTGAATCTTAATCTTCATATGTTCTTTGTATTCTTTGTCACTGTTTGTCTGATGACAGCAAATGAGCCTGTCCTTTTTCCTCAGACTTTGAACCACATGTAACATTTAAAATCTGTTAAATTAATGTCACACAATGAGTCAGAGTTGCAGTCTGAATTTGGTACATTTTCTTGAAACTTGTTAAAGTCTTTGGATGAAAAGTATCCAGAAGATTTACTGTTGTTTACCCTTCGGATTCAGCTGTTCAGTTTGTTTCTGGAACCAGCCAAGGACAAATACGTATGCAGTTTCGCTATTAGCACTTGTTGCCACCCAGTTATTTGTTTTTATGGCTTCTCCACATGCTGCAGGATTCTGAGCTGTTAGAAATCTGTCAGTTTTTCTTGAGGAATCTTGTATTGCTAATGGCTATGTTGTTTGGTTGTGTCTGTGAAAAAAGGATGCGTGGGACAGACTTGCTATTCATGAACTTATGTATATACCTAGAGTTTGGTTTTGCATATTTTAATTTACTTTTAATCTCAAGCAGAATTGCAGTCCTATTACCATACGGCATAGAATTGTTGCCTGTGTAAACATTTCTTTTTAACTGCCAATGTCTTATAAATGGGTAAATAATATACTTGCATGCATCCATAAAATGTATCTATTTTCTCTGCATAACATTTTTTCTATCTGTCATATGGGAACAGAACTAGAATCATAATTCTGTAGCTGCGATACATTCACAGCAAAGTGCAGTGAACAAGCTAAATAGAGTAGAAAATTTTGGATGTGTTCTCATGCATCTTGAAATATAATCTTGGTGTTAACAATATTGTTTCAACAAGTATTAATTAGTTAGGAACTAAACAAGGATTACAGACCTGTAAGATTTCCCTGAGGTTGAAGATATTCACATTAACATAGAAAGTGATGATGCTGGCCTGTTCATTTTGGGGTGCCTGACTTCCAGCACGTGCTTAAAGGAGTGACTGATTTTTGCTAGAGGTCAGGAAAATATAGCACTTAAAAAGGCTTGGTGGAAGGAGCTGAAAGTTGAGCTTCAAAAATAAATGTCTGCTCCAGAAATTTTGGGGCTATTTAATAACAACACTTCATAATCTTTTTGAACTTAGTGAGTTTTTCTAGTGCATTGTAGTCTTGTCTAGTTTATAGACCCCCAGAGTTATCCAGTAGTGTTATAAGAGAGAAAGTGTCCAACAGCGCTCTTGCTTTGAGTTACTTTGCATGTATCACTTAGAAATTATCTAGAAACTCCAAGAAAACCACAGACCATAAGTTATAAATCTTGAAGAACGTAGAAGATACTATCCTGAGGTTTTTCAGAATGTTTATAATCACCATTAACAAGCTAAACAGTAAACTGTGGTATGAGTAGTATTGTTTTGAAGAATTTTCAGCACTGATTTTGTTGGTGCTTTCTCGTTAACCAAGTGGGTAGGCTGTGTGCTCAAATGGTTTCTTTTGTCTCTAATATACAAAACATAGAAAGATGTGTAAATCAACTGATCATTGAGCAGGCCCAAAGAGTTGTGGTGAATGGAGTTAAATCCAGTTGGTAACTGGTCACATGTGGTGTTCCCCAGGGCTCAGTACTGGGGCTAGTTCTGTTTAATATAGAATCATAGAATAATAGAATGATTAGGGTTGTAAGGGACCTTAAAGAACATCTAGTTCCAACGCCCCTGCCATGGGCAGAGAAATCCTCCACTACACCAGGTTGCCCAAAGCCTCATCTAACCTGGCCTTGAGCACTTCCAGGGATGGGCCAGCCACAACTTCTCTGGGCAACCTGTTCCACTGCCTCACCACCCCGCAATGTAAAAAATTTCTTCCTTATATCTAATAGAAATCTCCCCTCTTTCGGTTTAAATCCATTGCCCCTTGTCCTATCACTACACACCCTTGTAAAAAGTCCCTCTCCACCTTTCCTGTAGGCCCCCTTTAAGTACTGGAAGGCTGCAATAAGATCACCCTGGAGCCTTCTCTTCTCCAGGCTGAACAGCCCCAACTCTCTCAGCCTATCTTCATAGCAGAGGTGCTCCAGCCCTCGAATCATCTTTGTGGCCCTCCTCTGAACTTGTTCCAGTAGCTCCATGTCCTTCTTGTGTTGGGGACTCCAGAGCTGAACACAGTATTCTAGGTGGGGTCTCACAAGAGCTGAGTAGAGGGGCAGAATCTTTATCGATGATCTGGATGAGGGGTTTGAGTGCACCCTCAGTGAGTTTGCAGATGACACCAAGTTGGGCAGGAGTGTTGATTTGCTTGAGGGTACAAAGGGTCTACAGAGGGACCTGGACAGGCTGGATCGATGGGCCAAGGCCAACTGTATGAGGTTCAACAAGTCTGAGTGCCAGGTCCTGCACTTGGGTCACAACCATCCCATGCAATGCTACAGGCTTGGGGAAGAGTGACTGGAAAGCTGCCTGGTGGAAAAGGACCTGGGGTGTTAGTTGACAGCCAGCTGAACATGAGCCAGCAGTGTGCTCGGGTGGCCAAGAAGACAAATAGCGTCCTGGCTTGTATCAGACATAGTGTGGCCAACAGGACTAGGGAAGTGATTGTCTGTCTGTACTCGGCATTGATGAGTATCCTCAAATATCGTGTTCAATTTTGGGTCCCTCACTACAAGAAAGACATTGAGGTGCTGGAGTGGTCCAAAGAAGGGCAACAAAGCTGGAGAAGGGTCTGGAGAGCAAGTCTTATGAGAAGCAGCTGAGGGAACTGGGGTTGTTGAGCCTGGAGAAAAGGAGGCTGAGAAGAGACCTTATTGCTCTCTTTAACTGAAAGGGGGTTGTAGTATGGTGGGTGTCAGTCTCGTCTGCCAAGTAACAGGGTGATAGGACAAGTGGAAACAGCCGGAAGTTGCACCAAAAGAGGTTTAAATTGGATATTAGGAAAAATTTATTCACCAAAAGGGTTGTCAAGTATTAGAACAGGCTGCCCAGGGAAGTGGTTGAGTCATCATCCCTGGAGGTATTTAAAAGATGTAGATGTAGTGCTTAGGGACATGTTTTAATGGTGGACTTGGCAGTATTAGGTTAATGGTTGGGCTTGATGATCTTAAAGGTCTTTTCCAACCTAAATGACTGTGATTCTGTGATTTTAGGATTAATGCATATGCTTACGCATGTCGTTTTGTTAGAATAAAATGCATTATGAATCTTGTTGTCCTGTAAAGATATACTATAAACAAAACTGTTAGCTGCATAAATATTGTGAAGATAAAGAAATTTCTAACACGTTTATTAGTCAAACTAAAAGCTGTAGCCAGTTGCTTTCTCAACATGCTTTTCTAAAAGCATGGCAGTAATTGATATGCTAGAGAGAGAAGCAATTTTCCCTATGATAATTAATGTAATGGAAGGGGGACGTCTTTCCATCCCCCACACTGTATATACTGTCCTTGAAATTATAAAGGTCTTTTAAAGTCTTACTGAGTTTGATATATTCAACTGCTTCATCTCTGAGACTGATAATGGTTAGTAGAACAGGCTGTTAAATAATAAGCAAATGGATAAAGAAGCCATGGACAGGATTGTCACTTTGTTCGTTCAGAACAAAAGTAACTCCTAAATTATACTAAAATTATCACAGGTTACAGCCAGTATGAACCCTGCGCATAATGAATTTTCGTTCCATTTATTTCACTGAGCACACTACCTTTAAGAGCAAAGCTTCTAAAATAGATTGTGTTTAAACAAGCAAATACATAGAAATGGTTCTAACTTGTGATAAAAATAATCAATAGTATATGTATCACTATTCTGTAACTCAACTTTTTGTTTTTCTCGTGACAGTCCTTTATCTATTTTTGTCCTTTAAGGCACCTATCAATGAAACACAAAAATGTTCACAGTTTGCTGAGAAGGACCTTGGGGTCCTGGTGGATGAGAAGCTGACCATTAGCCAGCAATGCACCCTTGTAGCAAAAAGGCCATCCATCCTGGGATGCATTAGGAAGAGCTTTGCCAGCAGGGCAAGGGAGGTGATTCTTCCCCTTTACTCAGCACTGGTGAGGCCACATGTGGAGTAGTTGGTCCGGTTTGGGTCTCTTCAGTACAAGAAAGATACAGACTTACTAGAGCAAGACCAGTGCAGGGCCACAAAGACGGCTAAGGGACTGGACTGTCTTTTATTTGAGGAGAGTCTTGAGGGGTGGAACTGTTCAGCCTGGACCAGAGAAGGCTCAGTGGGAATCTTGCAGTGCATAAATACCTGGTGGGAGAGAAAGAAGAGAGAATCAGACTCTACTCAGTAGTGATCATTGACAGGGCAAGAGGCAATAGGCACTTACTAAGAAACTAGGAAATTACACTTGAACACGAGAAGACATGTTTTTACTGTGAGGGTGGTCAAACAATGGAAGAGGTTGCCCAGAAAGGTAGTGGGATCTCCATCTTTGGAGATACTCAGCACCCAATTGGACGTGGTCCTGGACAACCTACTCTATGACCCTGTTTGAGCAGAGGGATTGGACTAGATGATCTAAAGAGATCCCTTCTATCCTAAACAGTTCTATGAGTTTGCATCAGGATGACACTTTAGTGATACAGATGTTAAGGTTTGGTATGAGTCAATACACAAAAGCTTTTCTGATCCCTGTATGGATGTTATTGTCAGGAATATGCTAACGTTGATTATACTCTCATAACATTTTTTTTTTTTCCCTGAGTTTTGCCACATGTACGTAGTTCTGTCCAGCCATTTTGGTGTAATTTCATCTAACCAATGGTCACTATCTTCATTTTTCTGAGTCAGAGACAATCAGCAGATGAACAGTATTAATGCCTTTTCTAATCTGTGTGCTTTACCATGTTCTGAGGTTGTCATTCATTAGTTTATAAGTGTAATATGTGCACTGAAGACTGGATAGAAAAGGTCTGCAAATACAGAACAGGTGCTGCTGAAGTTGTCTTAATTTATCAATTGCTAAATGTTCTTGGTACATTTGAGGCAAAAATTATGAAGGATTATTTATCTATATGTACTGAGATCTCCAGTCACTGTTAACTTTTTAACAGATGTGCACTGTTAAGTTATATTTGCTATCAGCTAACAGTAAATATGATTGTAAGTATAGTGACGTTATTTACTTGGGTGTGGGATGATAAGCAACGTATGTGGTTGTTAATGGGAAAGGAAGTGTTACCAATTGATTCATCCAGGTTACAGAATTCTGCTCAATTTACTGCACTCAAACTCTTTGTTAGGAGTGAAAGGAGATACACCTTAAAGGGAAAAGCAACGATTTATTGCCAGTCTGCATAAAACCTTAGCAGTCTAATGAAAGAATTCTTATTAGTCCAGTTATGATAGTAACACTGTTCAAATTATGTGTGGTTTAAGTCTTTACCCACACAGTTTCTAGTATATACCCCTTTCTCTGATGTTATGGTCAGACTTCCCCTGCCCCTATGGATGGATGCTACAGTCAATAGTTTCATTTGGGGATGAGGACAAGTGTCAATGGAAGTTGTAGTTATCAGCCTTGAGTTGTCCTGTCTGCAAGCCGTCCTTTTTCAGGAAGAATATGATGTTGGTGTTTTATGTGTTTGTTTTTTTTTTTTCCTCCCCGCCTTTTCACCCAAGGATCTTCTTGGGATTGTTTTAATGTGATTTTTAACGTGCACAACATCTTGCTCTTATCTTATTGTTTCAAGTTTTCTAGATATGTTCATATTTATTCTTTTTTGCCTTAGAACTGTTCATACTCACTTTCCAAGGTTGCATTCCTTTGGCTGATAGCAATTGACTTTTGGGTGTCCAGTATCATCCTCCCAGCTTTGTGCTCTATGTTGTGTTTTTATTCAAGGACCATGAACTCTTTATTGTACATAGGACATCTACTGCTTACTACTGTCTGTTAATTACAAAAGTATGTAGTGTTACACTGGGCAATTGACCGAAATCTAAAATAAAGCAAGTAATAATCAGCTGGTCATTAGATAGTTGCTGTTACAACTAGACAAGCTAAAACAAAGCTCCAGGCAGGCCAGGAGAAATCTAGACAAAACCTGACACAGCTGAGGCTTTTGGTATTATTTTAGTGCAAAGTCTGTGGGCCCTTAGTAGCAATATCTGCAGAAGAATACCTAAGTTAGCCTCTTACAAAGCTGTGATCTCCCCTAAGATAATAAATCAGTTGAGATTAGGGTAATCTGTACTACCTTAACACAAAGAACTTGTTTCTGGAGTCTTTGGTTTAATTCAGATGTTCTAATATAGACCAAAGACTGTCTTCATGAAAGGAAGTTTCGTGACTCTCTTGTATGTATCCGTCACTTGTCAGTGCCTGCTAAGGCCAGTGGGATGGGTGGATTTGCTTAGACGCAATTTACAGCTGTCTTGGTAGAAAAAAAGGGTGAATAGTAAAGTGCTGTTTTTAAGTGCTTCAGGCAATACATGAATTTGCTACCACAGTAGGGATTTTGACACAGGTTAAGATCTGTTCTGAAACTTTTAATGTTCTCTCTCAAAATTGCTCCCTGAAGAGGCACGTGCTCTACACTTGCTCTTCTTGGAGGAGGGTTTGATAATGTTTACAATGACCTTTTTTTTTTCTTATCAAGCCCTTGGAAGTTCTTGGCAGTGCCATAATGTCTGCTGAGGAAATCTGAGCGAGAGGCAGTAAAGAGAGGTAGTTCAGATGTTTAGATCTGAGTGTTGTGTATCTGTTTCATTTATGTGGAGCCAGAATAAAAAAAAACAAAGGGAAAAAATTGTTCTTTGGGCTAAAATTTTACTTGCCTCTAGGAGATAGGAAGGTGTGGAAAGCGGTAGGATCTTTTCTCTGCTTTGGGTTCGGTTGTGTCTGCCACAAGGTTAATGACGTGATCTCCAGTGGGATTGTGTCTTCTTGATTGATTTGGGGATCCCAGGAGGTCTAAACTCTTCATCTATGCTTTTTTTTTTTTTTATAATCTTAATGTTATTGATTCTTTTTTTCTTCCTGGCTTACTGGTTTTGAAAAACTTGTAGAGCCTAGCTGTCTTTAGATCTCCTCTTTTGTCAGGTTTAGTTGAAATCAAGAAATAAATTCCAAAGTTAGGAGGAGGGATACATAAAGAGACACACATAGACGACGTGATCCCTAGGATTATTTTCCTAGGAAACCATGTAAAACATAATATATGGTTCATTGGTAGCCCTGGAAACAGCCTGCTTCTATCTCAATCACTTTTATCATCATGAAGCTTACTCTGCCATGATTTCCTTCTCATAAATCTGTAGCTTGCTTTTAAGAAATAGTTGTTATTGTAACTAAATGCCATTGTGAGAAGTATGCAAATACTGCGGTAGGGAAAAACGTAAAAGATGCTATGTAAACTGGGATATTTCTGCAGATGATTTAACAGAAGTCTCTGAAGGATGAGCTCCTCAACGTTCTGGTAATAATATTGTGCAGGGACCTGCAGGAGATGAAGGGTGTTTAAATGAGGGGTATTTATAATAAATTACTGAGCCCAAAATGAATCCTTTACAATGTAATGCGTACAATTGCAACTGTTTTTAAAAAATGCTTAAGAGATCCAGTGCAATAGGCTAGGACCAAATTATTGTTGATTTTCCAAAATTTGTGCACTTTTCTATTGTAAAGTTAGTTCATTTTCTATTGCTGCAAGTTCACATAGCTAACACAGTTTGATAAATAATTGAAGTAGAGTTGCAGCGTAGAGCAAGTTTCTGAAATAAGGTTTCAACATACGTTGAATGAGAAATTATCAAACATCAGTGCAATAGCTATACCACTTACTGTTTGTTCTTGCTTTCTAAACTATATTAACAGTTAAAACCCAATGACACAGAAAAACTGGCCAGCAACAAGTTACTACAGGTGTGAATAGACAGTTCTGTTCATATTGCGAGAATGCTTTTGCTGAGTTAAGTTAGCTTTGTACCTCAGAGAATTGGTTCATTTATAGCATTCTCAATTACAATGTGACTATTTTTAGTTCAGAATTCAAAGTGGATAGTAGATAATGAATTCTATATTCAGATGTATAAATATGCAAGATGCAGTATTCAAATAATTTAATAGTTTTGTTAACTTTTTGATTAACCATTGCATCAAATTAATTCAGCAAATTATTTTCCCTTACATGTATTCTTTCTATTCTGTTTTAGTACAGAAATCTAAATATTTTAAAGCAGCATTCCACTAACGGTGCATCTGCCTCCTCTCAGTTTTTACGCTTCTCTTTGGCTCCTCTGTCATTTCAGACTTAAGTTCTGTTGGGTCCAATAGGGCAAGTCATGTTGCAGCATGAATTTACCAAAATGTGTGGAAATCCAAGTAAAGTTGGTTAAAGATGTGCTTTTAAAATGTTTTACATACAATCTATTTTTAAAGCAAAAAAAGCAAGAGTTTTGAATTTTAGTGTCAGTGGTTTTCATCATTTTCTTATCTGATAATCACTTTGGCTTTGTAAGAAGTTAGAAGATTTACTATTTCAGTCTGTGTATTAGTTAAACTATTCTGAGTTGTTTAATATACAAAATTTGTTCCTTTTTTTTTCTTATTTTTTATTTTTTTTTCTTATAGCATTTGAATGCTGGCTTTTATTCTCAGGGTTCAAATGTAAGTATTAATACTGAAAGCTGGTCTACCTTTGACTAGATTTATTGGTATAGGTGACATGAGGGGCAGCTCTATTTTTAGGGACTACATAGATTTTAACAGCGGGCTTCTTTTGCTGGCATAATTTAACTACTGGGAGGAGTAAACTAGGTAACCAAAAGGCGGATTTGCAGATATAACTGTGTCCATTCTAGTACTTTTCTGGTACACTGGTGTCATTCACAGCTGGGATTTTCTTTATGTTACTGTCCGCTGTACAGGCAAACTTTCATTTATAATCCAAATATACTCACCACTATGTACTGATTACGCTATCTGCATGTGCTTTATGTACAAAAGTGGTTACTGTGATTTATTTTCAGTTCTAATTCACAGTATTGGGAAAACGTTTTTGCACAGATATTTCCATGTTGAAGATGAATGTTGAAATAGTTTTGAAATAATGAAATATGAACTATTAAAATATTAAAATGTGTTTGGAAAGTTTTGTTAAATCAGTAAGTGTAACAAACCAGAAAATAAACAGTTGAATGTAGGAAGCTGGAAGAGTGAGGGGGATGACTAATGGTTCTAGTTTCTGTCTCTGTTGCATCGAACAAGAACAAAACTTAGCTCCTCATGAAGTCATTTAATCTCTATGAGGTTGCATTGTGGGTGGTTGTAAGGTTGAGATAAAGAAAATGAATATAGTTTCTGAGTATTATCTAAACTTTTTGTCAGCTTTTTCTTGACCCCCAAGGCATACACATTTTTTCCCATTGGTTTAGGCCTTCGTAATGGGACACTGACCTGATTTCAAAGGACAGAGAGATCGCACTGTGCTCTGAGCAGAATCAGTGGAGGCCTTTGGTTTCAGAGTAGACAGTAATCCAATTTTTTTTGCTTCTATGATTTGCTTTAGTTTTTAGATGTTGTTTGAGTTAATTTTTGTGCTCTACAATGTGATTCTGAGTATTTGTGATGTGTAAGATATTCAGAAAGCTGCATACAGTGTACTGAAATATTGTACATGCATATTTTAGTGAAGATTGACAATATTTCTCTAGTATGTTGTATTGACTTAAAAACAGAGAGTCCTGTGTTCCTGGTAGTTATCTTTTCCTCCACAGAACACAATTACGGTATTACCATAGTTTTATTATTGCCTATATGAAGCATTAAATACAACAAGCTCTGAAAATTAAAATTCAAAGTATTTTTACCTGCTATGTTATACTGAAGTTTGTGTGCTTACTGGATCAGTAGTCCTCTTCCACATCTAGAAGAGTTGTAAACTTCAAGATATTTGAAATTCTTGCATACTTTCTTACCACCCCAAGTGCTGGAATTCTAATCTATATTGAGAATTTGTATTAAGATCATCAATCGCTTGCTAAGATGCTGCTGTTGTAGATAGGATTTCAGAAATTGTCTTCAATGTATTTGCACTTGACTCTTGTATGCTTTAACTGCTTGAAACTGTAGTGTCCTGTAGTGATGCTTATTCAGCTTTCTTCACAAGGTAAACTTGTAGCAAACAATCCAAACAGACCCCTTTAAAATAGTAAACATCTGGAGAAAACTACTATACCTTGTGATTTTTATTTGTTTAATTGTAATTGTTTGGTAAAGCATACAGATGACTTATTAGGTTTGATTTGTTAAAACTATGAACATTTATATAAATTTAAAATCTAAAGAGCGTAAGCCTTATTGTTTATTGGCTTAGGATAAACAAATACTTTATACTGTTTGATTTTTGTAGTCTCTCTCATGTTTTTCTGTTACAGGCATCTTGTATTAAATATTTATAGTTCAGCGTTCTTTTCTAAGTGCTTGTAACTGTTATGAATATTTAAAGGACAGAGTTAAGGGGGAAGAAGGGCATTGATGCAGCATTCAGAATGAGAATTTTCTTTAGTTGTTTGACAACTGTAAATTACATACATCTGAAAATCAACAAGGAAAACATCAGAAGCAGCAGTATGTGGTTAGCAAAGGTACTTGGGTTCATGTCGTCTCTGTGTGTGTGATTGCTGAGCGATGGTAACCTGCTAAAACGTTTTTTGTCTTAATTCAGAAGAATTGTCCTCCGTAAAAATAAACAGTTAATTATCAGTGTTTAAATATCATTGCCATCTAAATAATGAGGCTGAAGTAGCAACTGAAATAATAATTTGCAAGATAATATTTGTTTAGCAAGTAGTAAGTTTTTAAAAGTTCCAAATCTCTACTTAATTTAATACTGAATTATGTACATGAACTCTTCATGGCGTTAAAGAGTTAATATTTGTAATGGTCACTCTCCTGCTTGACATAAAGTAGCTTATCTCAAACCACAAAAGCAGAACAATTCAGTTTGTGAAGTTCCATCTCTTTGAGTTATCTTATGAAATTTGCTAGCCCAATCACCATTAGTCAAGAAGCAGATCTGAAGACACCATTCATCAATCACTAGAATGAAACTAATCAGTTGATAAATAGAAAGCTGCAGGGCAGAGCTAATGATAGTTTTCAGAATTAAAAAAAAATAAAATCTACATTTTATTCCTCTTAAGCCTGAATGTTTTACTTGGATAAATAACCTTTAGGTGGTAATTTTACTTCTGTGTTGTTCCTGGAAGACACTCAGCGACAGTAAGGGACACAAATAAGGCACCAGGAACTTTCCAAGAGAGCAGATGACATTTGGATTGAAGTTTGGACAAAATATATGAATTGGCAGTACAAGTGTAAATTAACATTTTGCCACATCAGTGAAAGTGAAATTGTGTCATTTAGTCATGACCTTATGCTGAGAGGATGAGTGAGTGGGATGACCTGTATAGATGTGTGAAAAAGTCTGTCCTCTAAATTATATCACATCTGTGGTCAATCTGCTGCTCATTTTTTTTGTGAGCAAAAGTTGTTTAACAGTTATTATACAGACTACTTGTCACAGTAGAGGAGAGACAACATGCTTTTCTGCTTTGTGACTAAATTAGTCATTTATAACGTATACAGTTGTTTTCATTTGTTGGCTGTGTTTGCAGCACTGAAAAATATGAATCTTGCCTACATGGAGTAAGGTGTCCTCTTCCATTTACTTTTTTTCAGTATGTAAATTTATGTAACTTCCGTTGCATCGTGGAGTATGTACCTGTGATGGCAGCCTAAGATGCAAGCTCTACAAGCTTGTTTTTGTCAGGTAGTTTGTCCTCTTGTTTCCCTTAGTTCTGCTTGATGTGCAGAACATAGGAATGCTGATATTTATAAAATGAAACTTAATACAGTTAATTACAGAAGGGCTAGGGCGCCATAACTGTCACTGAAAATAACTTCCCTCTTGGCATTGAAAATGCCCTTCAGCATGATCCCTCAGAATGATTCCTTACTTGTCTTATGCAATTCTGCAGTTTTAAATCATACCAAAGTATGAAATATACCATGTGCATACAAATACATACGATTATGCTACTTTTAATAATTAAAACTGAAGTTCTTCAGAAGTAGTTCAGTTTGCTAGGAAAGCTGTAGAGTTACATTTGTGAACTGATTCTCAAAGGTAACAGCTGAGAGGCTGACACGTTAATAGTTTCCCTGTTTTGTGAACAGAGGACGCCACCTCCATCCTCATGTTTCACAACACCTTCAATGAATACTGCTTTTTTTGCACCATTGTCAAGTTTTTCAAAGCCTCATTTAATTTTACTTTGCTTATTTGGATGTCATGTAGAAACAGCAGTCTTTAACTTACGATGAACACGTTGTGTTTGCACAGATCTCCACAGAAATTACCTTGTGAGTTGCGACTCAAATAGGATAGTGTCTGGGCCTGCTAGGAAGGAAAGTTGGTAAAAAAACCCCAAAACCAAAACCAAACCAAAAAAACCCCAAACCTGTGGGAAGCTTTGGAAAAGCTGTTGAGAAGGCTTTACCAACAGGAGTGGGAAAGGGTAGAACGGCTTGAGCCCAGTGCTCACAGTCATCTTTTGCTGGTCTGGCTGTTGGCTTCTCTTTCCTTCCTGATGTTACAGAAGTTGCTCGTTTTGCCAAATTTTCATGTATGCCTGGTACGAGAAATGGAAAAATGCTGTGCTTTCTACCAGTGGAACTGACTTGAAGCTATGAATACTTAGAAAAGTATCTGAGATTCATCTTCGCAATGATTGCTGTAGTAGTCTGCATACTAAATCTTGTCGATAAGTTTTGATTAAAATGTTCATGAAAGTGTATCTGAGTATTTAAAACATTATGTAAGAACTGAAAATGAAAATGCTCAGAGTTTAAATAGTTGTGCATGTATGCAGAAAGAGCGTCTTACTGGTTTTAAGGATGACAGCGAAGGCTCAGAGGCTTCTTCACTCCTGAGCTGTACTGAAACCTGTTGGGCCAACTTGCTCGTTAGAATCCTCCAGTGTCTTCATCTGCAGTGTCAGCTTCGTCATCTTTAGTTATTTTTCAAGCTAAAAGCATATATAACTATTACTCATTTTTCTCATCATTGATGACTGAAAAAATAAATGCTTACAATAAACATCAGTTTCTCTATAGTGGTTAAAATGGTCTGTTTGCCATAGTTCAGATGCAATTTCTTAGTACAGGAGAAATTAGGAGTCTAAAATACTTTCTACTTACCTATCTAGGGTTATTAGCCTTTTCATACCATTAATTTTTAACAACTTTCTGTCAATGCAGTTTCCCCATTTTAGGACTGAATAGTAAATAGTAACTGGTGGTTTTCATAAATGATTATTGTAGTTTATATGAATTTCCGTTTAAATATTGCTTGTTTGGATCTGAAATATACATATTTTGCTTTTATTGAGTTTCTGAAAAGTGGATACTTCTTTTGCTTCCATTTGAAATGCAACCCAGAAGCCTGAACTATAACTGACTCAATAAAATAAAAAACTTAGACGTTCATGCCAAGCATAACTTAGGCTTTGGCACTCTCAGTGCTCACAGCAGTCTAGGCACTTTGCTTAGATGCTGCTTATTTATTTTCTTTAGAGATTAAACTTTTCTTTTCCCCTTTCTCCTGCTCATCTGTGTTGCAAATTAACCCCTGAAACCAAATGCCTCTTTATTTTACTATCATAAATGTGCAGATGTACTTAGATATGAAAGAACACCTCAGTGGTGTTTGAATGTCATTTTTACTACTGTATTTTAATATTCAGATATAGTATTTTCAGTTTCTCTCATTATGTCTATTGCTTTATAAATATAACCAAATTTCTGTGAGTTAAGGTAGTTACTGCTACAAGGAAATCATCCTTGGCATCATGAAACTGCGGAATGGAGAAGTCTTAGTTACTATAAACAATTTTTTAAATTAAGGTCAAAATCAAACATGGTATAAGTAGTTACAACTTTACTTTCAGCAGAGTAAGCAAGATCAGATTGTTTATGTATGTTTGAAATACATAGGAATTTGTGTGTGCTGAGTTAATGTATTGAAGTACCACTTTGATTTAATATTTTGTTTTAAAATTTTTTAATTCATCAAGACATCAGGCATGCATTTTGCCATTAGATACATGGCCCTAAGAAGACATGGCTAAACTATTTTGGTATGTAGCCTCTGTTATGGTTAAAACTGAAGCTCAGAATTAAAACTTCAAAATGTGTTGAAAACCAGGAATGCTCCATGTGACTGCTATCATTTAACCAAGGAACATTTTCTAAGTGAACTGTCATTTCTTTTTTAGTTCTCTTTGTAGAACTTAACCAGTATGACTTGCAAACACTAATAGTGAGGAATATAATACAGTTGATGTTTTGAGACATGAAATGTGCTCGTGCTGCTTTAGTGAGTTTTACCACTGGAGTTAGGAAATTCTCTTACCTTGCTCAGTTTGTGACAACTTTATAAGAGCTGAGCCAGGGGAGCGGGCGGCAGCGTGCCTGGGGATGTCTTGGGATCTTGGTGGAAGAAGTGTCTGCCTGGGAGCAGCAGGTCACAGGAGGCTCCCCTGCAACGTACTGTGAGAGCATTTGAATGTTGAAGAACCTAAAGGTACTTAAGACAGCAACATAAAAACCCATGTTAAAACAGTTTCTTTACTCTTGGTAAACTGATCAAATGACTAAATAAGCTCTTCTGTAAAAAGTTTTACAAAGAAAGCCTTAATCTAGACTTTATTTGCAAAACTGTGTCCTGTTATTGCCCTGCTCATCACAGTCGCAGTCTTTAACTGAGTTTAATTGTTTGCTCTAAAAGCAACAAGGGCAATACAGGCTACCATTTTTCTCTGCTCTTTCTGATAGAAGTGTAGTAGTGATCTCTCTCATACAATATAAATTTTCTGGTGTCCTGTTTTCTTGACGTGAGGCATAACAAAATGAGCCAAAGGAGTCCTGAGAACCTCAATTATCTTATTTTATGGTGTTGGTAGTTCTTTCTTACCTTGCCTTTATGGTCAGTATGTTTTTGAAATTGTTGATGTACGTTTTTTGTGAGGTGGACCAAGATGAGAGATTTTGTTTTCCTTAATGACTTAAGGTTCTCTTGTCAGGTCACGTAGGAGCTGATTTCAGCAGAAGAGTTTCAACTGCATTGATTTTTAATTGAATTATTCCAACCCTAACCATTCTATGATTCTATGATTCTATTTGCTTGATAAAAGTGAGTGATTTTGTCCTTTTCTCTCATTTTTAATCAATTCTGTGTTTCCAGGGGTTATTTTGAACCAGCTCTGATACTTACCTTATCACATGGCAAATTGTTTCAGCTCACTAAAATTTCAGAAAACTAATTCAGCAAAAAAGGGATTTTCTGTTTCCTGAGGCAGTGAGGTGAATTCACTTACTGTGTGTCAGACAGATGCTTTTGAGGGCCTGAGGATCTGGGGTGGGGAGAAGGGAGATGCAGCTGGGGCAGAAGGAGAAAGAGACAGGACAGAAAATTAATGTGTTGAAGAGGGAATTGGTTTAGCTGTATCATGAAACATGCAATTAGCTAATCTGAAATAATAGAGATGATTTTTCTTTGTATATTGAGCTAAGACTTGCCCCGTGTCCATATTCCTTTAATAATAGAATTCCCTCACTAAAAAAGGAATTTTTTTAAAAAAAGAAGAAATGTTACTTGTGCAGCTAATCTTCATGTTTTTCTTCCCTCTTCACTGTTATTTATAACATTGTGTAACTGGGTCTGGCTGGGGTCAATCCAACACGCATTGAAAAAATATGTTTCTCTTACAAGAATTCTGCAAACAGCAGATACGCGATGAATACCAGTTTGGATAAACATTTAAATACAGAGCTCAAATATAGTGATTCACAACGAGTGGGAGGCCCTGTGTTTTCTAAATAGCTGATGTTTTGTCTCCCCCCAAATGCCTATTATTTCAGTTGAGGACTCTTTACTTTGTCTTAAATACAACTTCTCAGTGCTGTGTTTCATTAAATAGTAGCTATTAAACAGAAGCTATTGTACATGATGTGATTTAATTTGTGCCATTTCTGAAGTGTTTGGGATTCTGTCAGCCGAACTGCTGATTACTTGGAGAGTTTTTTCTTGTTTTGATTTTCACATGCTCAGCAAGCTTTGGACAGTTGTGTTAAAGCATTATAAAGTACATGCTTTTTAGTGAATTTGGGTCACTGTGTTAGGAAGAGTCTCCTAGTAATGCAACTTAAAAGGTACTGACTAGGAAGAACGTAGATCCTTGGCTAGAGGAAAGAGGCTGAGTGCAAGCTGTCAGATTTGTCTGCTGAGTTGTTGATTCCAGGAGAATTAGACTGAGAGAGGTACACCAAGGGCGTAGACCTCCTGCCTTCGAGGACATGGCTCCTAATGGTGAAATGCCTTTCCTGCCCCACCTTCTCTCCCTGTCTCCCTTTCTCCCACCCTTTTCCAAAGAAGACTCTCGCTCTGTCTTTAATGGCGTGTAACTTTTGAGATCAATGCTAAAGTTTGTGTAACAAGGTTGAAAGGTTTCTGATTTTAGTTACCTGTTATTTTCCTTCCTTTTCTCTGCTGACTCTCACACAAAAACTTGCTTAGTTCTTTTATAATGTGGCATGTTATGTTCTGGAATCAGCTGGCAGCTGTGTGTAGGCCACCTATAAATAATAATTAATTCTTTTTTTTGTGTGTTTGCAAAAATAAGTGTTCCTGTTTATTATTGCTGTATTAGTTAAAGATGTTTTTTTCGAAGAAAACTCTGATTATTTTTGTGATGAAAATATTTATAAAGAGAAGGATAATATGATACTGACATTGTATTTGTAACTCATTTTCTGATCTATGTCTGCATTTATATCTCTAAAACCACAGGTGAAATCTTGGAAAAGAATTAATTGCTGCTATTATCACCTTTTTGTTAAAATGCGTTTAGGAATTGAATGTTTTAATATACTGCCTTAAATATATGTGTTTTTTTTTTTTTGTTTGAATAGACCTAACTATATATAGACAAACATGAATGCTTTCTTAAATATAAAGAAAATCTATAAAATTCAGGGTTTTTGGTTCGCAGGGTTCCGAAGAAAAATGCTTAGGAATCTTAATTAAATAAATGAAGCTTCATTTTATTTTTTTAATTAACCACTTCCTGAAATAGGCTTACGTTACACATCCCGTTGTTAAGCTAGGTGATGTTGCAGTTGCTGCTGAATCGCATCTGAAGAAGCCGGGCAGTTTTCATACTCAAGTTGGCTACTTAAGTGTCATATGTGCCATAAAAGAAAGTCATCAACGAGTTGTATAGTGTCAGAAGTGTAGTTCACTATCTTCGTCATGAAGATCATTCGACTGTCTGTTCTTGTCATGAAGTAGTGAATTGTATTGCAACTGTTGGCTACAGATGTACATTAAATTACTTCTAAAGCAGCTTTTATACTGTATGACATTAAATAATAGTATGATTTTAAAAAAAATACATTAACCATACTTAGGCATGGCCTGTGTTCTCACCTATTCACCAGTAATTGTGCAGAGTATTGCCACAACACTGACCCTCAGATTCCCAAACATGTCACTTAATTCAGAACTTACATGTAAAAAAAAATTGATTTATTTAAAAGCTCTTGAGACACTGTACGTGGTTGCAGTCTTGTTTAATACATATACGTACAGATGTTGCCATCTTTGCTAGGCTGAATGGCTCAACATCCATCCTGTTTGTAAGCCTGTTTGGGATTAATTAAGTAGGCATTCTTGGGACTGTGGCTCCTGTGGACCGTGTGCCATTGGTATCACAAGGTGAATGAGTTTCTTCACACATTGTCAAAGCTCAGCCATTTACAGAGAAAAAGCCTGCAGTGAGGTGCTGGGGTTGAGAGGAAGTGTCTTGTGCTCTGTTTTTTATGTAGTTGCTTGGTTGGCAGAGCACTCACCTCCTCATTGAGTGACCGGGCTCCAGTCCTTCTGCCTGGGGATCTTCACACGCGCAGCCCCTCGTGTGCTAGCCACTGTTCTCAGGATGGGACTGCCTTCCACCGAGGAACCTCTTGTGTATAAACAGGAATGGAAATTTTGTATGGTTAGAGCGAAAACAGGAAGCAGCAGTGTCTGTCACCTGGGGAGGTGGGTGTTCCTCTGCGAGGGCAGAATTCTGTATTCACGTCCCTACTGCATGGGCTGTTTGTACATTTTCCATTCAGGGTCACCAAGTGAAATGTTTATGGAGTAATGACATCAGGGACTTTCACTTCCCAGATGAGTGCTCTAAAAATGTGTCATTCTGCCACTTCCTCTTGTTACCATTGCCTTTTCTTTGTAAAGTGCTCTGTCCCAAAAGCAATACCTTAGTGGGCTGAATGCAGATAGAGGTCTTGATCTTCCAATCCCAGTTAGCATAACTACCACATCAAAGCTGCAGGCAGCTGTGGTAGTCATTGAGAGGGGCAGGATTGCAGACACTTGTGTCCAGAGTTTGCGTTGGTGAATGTAAGGACCATTCTGTGTTGGCAGATGGAAGGACTGTCCTGCGCAGTGCTCCAGCTGTGCCCCCTCGCATCCCACCTTGGCGGGGTGGCAGGACCCTGCCTTGGGCTGTGAGTTTCTTCCCAAAGTGTTCTAGATTCTACTGTTCCGAGCACTACCTAAACTTCTCGGTAACTCTGGGATTGAATGCTTTTTGAAGTACTACTTCCCCCATGGTGTCGTCATCTGGGGCATGAATCGTTGGGGCATTTACAGGTTGTGAAGTTCACTCCCGGCATCCTTTCATTTAGCAGATGTTTCCAAACCTTGCACTATTCATTGTCTCCTCTGTCATCCTGATCTATTACATTATCAAATCTCTATTTGAACTTCACCATTGTCCCTATCAGTACTTGTGGTTATTGGAACTGCTGAAGTTGTGTACATTAAAAGCTTTGCTGTTCAGGACTGATGTGTATATCTCTCAGTGTCCGATTCAAGATTCTTTGTTGTCTGCAGAATTCTGTTTTGTAGATAGTGCTGTCTTGAACACAAACCATTTCATTGTTTCTACCTTGAGAGGAATTAAAAAAAAGTTATCATAGAGATACTCTTCCCTGTTTGCTCTTTTAAGCTGTTTTCTCCAGCTGTCTCTGGCTCTTAAGTGCCATACGTGTCAGCTGGGATTATTTCTGGTTTTTAAACTGATAGATACTTTGCTTTCTGTTGCTATGAACTGCTGGATGAACTAAACTCTTCGTGTTGTCACTTGTAGCAGATACTAACAAAGTTTCACAACAGTTTTATCTGTGATCTGGTCTTTTTCTCAAAAATTCCTGTAGATGACCTTGGTTGTGGCACACATGGTTTTGGGAAATGATTGATGAGGTGGTCATTTTGGTTTCAATGATAAAGTCTTCTGAAGAACAGACAGTCTTTAGGGCAACTCCTTCATTATGCTGACAGTACCTGTTATAATCTGAAGATTGGCATAGTCTTTGTTATTGTGAGAGATCCTAGACTGACTCTGAAACTTGTTTCAGTGCAAAAATTATAGCTTCTGCGGTGAACAGAATTGAGCATCTGCACCATAGAGCCAGCCTCACTTTGAGTGTCTTGAACAGCATCAAGAAGATTGTAGGTCTCCTGAATGCTGAGAAGCCCCTCCGGTGTTTGTTCAGATCCATGCAGTTTTCTGATGTGCCAGTCTGTTTGATTCAAGACAGACTTGAGGCCATGAGAAACCTGACCCAGCTCATGAATCCTCCACATCGTATAGCAGATAATATCTGCCTCCTTCTCCCTGCCAGACTATATCTCTGAGGCTCATAAACCATTTTTGTACAGTTTTTGCACACACTATGCAATTACGTTCTCAGCTTATGAGCGAGAGTTTCTCTCCTGTTTCTTTTCAGATAGTTACTTATTTGGTTACTTATTTGGACCAGTGTCTTTAGGAGAATATCCTTTAGAAGTTCTTCTGTTTATGAAGACTGATTGTGACTGCTGTGTCTATTGGGATGGGGACTTGCACAGGCAATCTGGTAGCTCAGGGTCGCTGATCGCTGTGGAAGCAAAAACTTACGAAGGATGTTCTGCAGTTGAGAGCTGTGAGAAACTCATGAGAGTGTTTTAAAATTTGTCTTCACACTCATCACATTCAGACAGTGATGTCTACTGCTGGCAGGCTTTATATGAATAAGCCAAGTGGTGAGATTGCTTTACCCTGCAGAATTGCAGAATGCTGTTGAACTGGCGTCAAAATTCAGCTAGCAGACAAGCAAAATAGTCTTGCAGGTGCAGTAGATTGAATTATTCCTCTGATCTGCATGTGTAAACTCCAGTTCAGTCTATAAGTAACTAGAAACCTTTTTACGTTACATGATGTAAAGAAATGGCAGATTTTTTTTCTCCCTTGCCATTCAGTGGTTTGAATCAGACACAATCCTCATTATAGAGAAAGGCACAGAAATGTATTCTCCTCCTAGATTTGTGACTGAGAAATCTGGAGCATTAGGGAGTTTCAGCATGCTTCATTCCAAGCCCTAAAATACTGGACAGGAATGTCATTGCTCATTTCTGGGAGGCTGTCCCTTGCCACTTTCCAGGTTGGGAGATGTAGATAGATGGGTAGCCAGACAAGAAGCTAGGTTTAAAATAGAAAAAAAAATATTTGTAAACAAAAAATCACTTTTTTTTTTTTTTTTAAATTAAGGAAATTTGCTTTTGTTTGAAAACAATCCTTATGCCCAGACTACACGTAATGAGATTCCAAGAGTCAATCCTGTGTGGAATCCATTGCAGGTGTTTGATCTGGAGTTAGAAATAAAACAGTCCCCTGTAGGGTTATTCACTTTTACTGGTCTCTTGAGAACTTGTGCAAAGCAAATTCTGCTGTCATTAAAGGTGCAAGAATTTTATGGTTGATTAGTTTTCTCAAACACGGAACGGCAAATATTGAGTCTGCTTACTTTACTCATCGTTGTTTTCCATGAAAGACTTTTCGGATGCTTATAAATTGAATTACAAAAGCAGAATTAAATGAAATTAAACATACAGTACATATGCCCTGAACTGGAAACGCATTCTATAATGGATGGTTTTTATTTGAACATCTGTTCAGCGTTGCAGTTGTTGAAAGTTTTCTTTCCCTCTCGTTTCTGCCATATAAGCAATGCTGATTTGCACTGGAACATAATTCAAATGGAAAGCTATTAGAGGGAAGATCGTTCTTTTTGTATAAGCTGGAAAAGTAATTTTTTGAGCAGTGCTAGAATAAAAGAACACCACTTGTAAACAGGATATCTAACATTAAAACATTATTTCATGGAAGTATTATTTCGAACTGAAAGTTAGCTTATTAAGATACACAATGCTTTAAAAAAACCCTCACTAAAACATAGCGTTTTTTTCAATCTCAGAATATGCAGATAATGAAAGCACACAGTTTTCTTAAATTCAGTAACTTCTCATGAAATTGATTATACTTAAGTGATCTATTACTGATTTATTTGCACTTATTTGAATTAATAGAGCTAGGTAAATTACATTATTTTTTCTTTTTAGTTTTTCATTTTTGTTAAATGACCATGTCCTATGGCTTTATGTAGTCAAGTTTGTATTAATGTTTCTCTGGTGTTCATGAGGACCTTGTTGGCATGGTATTAAAGCCTTATACTCTCTACTGACAAAATTCAGCAAGAATTTGTAGGACTGTATAAGGACTAGAGGAAAGTTTATTTCCTACTGCATTGGCTGTAGAACCCGTTATCTCTGTAAGTAGGTTATTACTGATAAACAAAAAATGCATTATACAGCATTATTATTTCATTAGCATTCAAAACTTGCTTTGTTTAATTATTTGTTCATACAAAATATTAAAAAAAAGATCCTGGAAGATTACTTACACAGGCAAGAACAAACATTAAGCCATTATTAGTATTTTCTTTTATTCCAATATGGAATTCTGTCTTACTGGTCATCACATATACTAGACCTTTTTGAACTACTTAATGAACTTTGAGCTGTAGGTTGAAACCTGTTTCAATGTTGAGCAAAATCATACTGATACATGTTTTCTTTTTTCCCTTCCTTGTTTACCAGGATGGTACGAAACAAAAGCGAGAACGGAAGAAGACTGTGTCGTTTAGCAGTATGCCAACTGAGAAGAAGATCAGCAGTGCAAGTGACTGTATAAACGCGATGGTTGAAGGCTCTGAGCTCAAAAAGATTCGATCCAACTCTAGAGTCTATCACCGATACTTTCTTTTAGATGCAGATATGCAGTCTCTACGGTGGGAACCTTCAAAAAAGGATTCTGAAAAAGCAAAGATTGATATTAAATCAATCAAAGAAGTAAGAACAGGAAAAAATACAGATATTTTTCGCAGCAATGGGATATATGACCAGATATCAGAAGACTGTGCATTTTCAATTATATATGGAGAAAACTATGAGTCACTAGATCTTGTTGCTAACTCAGCAGACATTGCAAATATTTGGGTTACTGGCTTAAGGTACCTGATTTCTTATGGAAAGCATACTCTAGATATGATAGAAAGTACTCAAGATAATATGCGGACTTCATGGCTTTCACAAATGTTCGGTGAAGCAGATGTAGATAATTTGGGACGTATACCCCTGTGTAATGCTGTACAGTTTATAAAAGACTTAAATCCTGGTTTAAAAACTAACAAAATTGAACTAAAATTCAAGGAGTTACATAGATCCAAGGAAAAAACTGGTACTGAAGTAACAAAAGAAGAGTTTATTGAAGTTTTTCATGAGCTTTGTACTAGACCTGAAATCTATTTCCTGTTGGTTCAGTTTTCAAGCAATAAAGAGTTCCTAGATACCAAGGACCTCATGATGTTTTTGGAAGCAGAACAGGGGATGGCACATGTCACGGAAGAAATAAGCCTTGAAATTATTCAGAAATATGAGCCAGCCAAAGAGGGCCAGGAAAAGGGTTGTCTTTCTATAGATGGGTTTACGAATTACCTTACTTCACCAGACTGCCACATATTTGATCCAGAACATAAAAAAGTTTGTCAAGACATGAAACAGCCTTTATCTCATTATTTTATAAATTCATCTCATAATACATACTTGATAGAGGATCAGTTTCGAGGGCCTTCTGACATCACAGGTTACATTCGTGCTCTTAAAATGGGTTGTCGAAGTGTTGAACTGGATGTATGGGATGGTCCAGATAACGAGCCTGTAATTTACACAGGACATACAATGACATCGCAGATTGTCTTCCGTAGTGTGATTGACATTATTAATAAGTATGCATTTTTTGCCTCAGAATACCCTCTTATTTTGTGTCTAGAAAATCATTGTTCTATTAAGCAGCAGAAAGTGATGGTACAACACATGAAGAAAATTTTGGGGGACAAGCTACATACACAGTCTCCAAACATTGAAGAGTCTTACCTTCCATCACCAGAATCTCTTAAAGGGAAAATACTAATTAAAGCAAAGAAGCTTTCTTCTAATTGTTCTGGACTAGAGGGAGATGTTACAGATGAAGATGAAGGAGCAGAAATGTCACAGAGAGTGGGGAAAGAGGGGGTAGAACAGCAAAACTCGATGACGGGGAAACGGTTTCAGCTCTGCAAAGAACTCTCCGAGTTGGTAAGCATATGCAAGTCGGTTCAGTTCAAAGAGTTTCAAGTTTCATTTCAGCTCCAGAAGTACTGGGAAGTGTGCTCGTTTAACGAAGTGCTTGCTAGCAAATATGCCAATGAAAACCCAGGAGACTTTGTAAATTATAACAAACGTTTTCTTGCCAGAGTTTTTCCCAGTCCTATGAGGATTGACTCTAGTAATATGAATCCCCAGGACTTTTGGAAATGTGGTTGTCAGATAGTAGCAATGAACTTTCAGACGCCTGGCTTAATGATGGATCTTAACATTGGCTGGTTTCGACAAAATGGAAACTGTGGCTATGTCCTTCGTCCTGCTATCATGAGAGAAGAAGTATCCTTCTTTAGCGCAAATACGAAAGACACTGTGCCTGGAGTTTCACCTCAGCTGCTTCATATTAAAATCATTAGTGGGCAAAATTTTCCTAAACCCAAAGGATCGGGTGCCAAAGGTGATGTTGTGGATCCTTATGTCTATGTTGAAATACATGGAATCCCTGCCGACTGTGCAGAGCAAAGGACGAAAACTATGCATCAGAATGGGGATAACCCAATTTTTGATGAAAGTTTTGAATTTCAAATAAATTTACCAGAACTAGCTATGGTGCGTTTTGTAGTACTGGATGATGATTACATTGGGGATGAGTTTATCGGGCAATACACTATTCCCTTTGAGTGTCTACAGACTGGTTATCGACATGTTCCTCTGCAATCTTTAACTGGTGAAATTTTAGCACATGCTTCCTTGTTTGTGCATGTGGCCATTACTAATCGAAGGGGTGGTGGGAAACCTCATAAGCGGGGCCTCTCTGTGAGGAAGGGCAAGAAATCAAGGGAATATGCTTCTATGAGAACATTATGGATTAAGACAATAGATGAAGTGTTCAAGAATGCTCTCCAACCTATTCGGGATGCCACGGATTTGAGAGAAAATATGCAGGTACAGTTTTTATGATGAATTTATCAGTTCTTTTTGTATTATGATGCATATGGAATATATGTTTTTAGAGTCTTTCCGCAATTTTTAAGTTATGTTAATCAAGTCTTAACGCTGAACATCTTTAAAAATGGATTATGTCAGAGCAGCCTTTTAGGTCATACTGTCTACTCAAGTAACCTTTGATGCATATATGTATTTTGTTGAATGTAAACTGGAAATATGGCTCTACTGTTAGAACTCAAGCCTGTTTGTTAGTCCCATGTCTTCAAAGGAATGTTATGTTCACTACAGGAAAGCATGGCAATATTTTACTTTTAAAAAATGAAGTTAAATAGAGATTCAGGAGGAACATGTAGCTGTTAGAAAAAGGAGACTTTATTGCTTATTAAAAAACTTCTTGTACGTGAAAGTATGTTTAGTATAGTTTCAGTGACCTTTTATTTTTTCCTCATTCCCAATAGAAGGCAGTAGTTTCAGAAAGACCATTTGCTTTCCATGATTCTTCCTAGCAACAATATGTTAGAAATACATGGAATTAGTGCTAGGGTTATAGAAGGCATCCTCTAGAAGAAATTACCTTATCTTAAAGGTCATGTATAGTAAACACATTGAATTTCAGGAAAAAGGGCAGGCTGAGGTGCTTGTTTTTGTGGAAGCCAAGAGATCCCACTTCAAAAATGCATTTTTTGGAGATTCCAGTAAGGATTCCACGTAAACAGACACTTTTAGATATAAAGTGAGCTGTAAAGTTGTGTTTTATTTAATAAAGCTTTTAACTAGCTGTAAACTTTTGATGGAATGCCACCAGTGATCAATAAAATGAAGCATAGTCATTTCAAATGAAGTGACCTGTTAAATGCTCTTACTCTTACGTAATATTAAGGGGAAACTGATTGAAGGAAATGTCTGAGACTTGATTCTGGATTTTAAAAGGCACATCAGTGTAGGTAAATTTTCTTCCTGAGTAATCTTATGTTGAATAGATTTTAGTAGCAATACAATTTAAAAACTTATTTTTCTTCATATGAAAGAAGAAATTAGTACAGCATTAAGAAGCTCTTCCATTTCGCTTTATATATAAAATTGCTATACTAAAACATGATTGAAAAAATACAGGATGATATTTTGACTCGTAAGTGTTTCACATTATGGGCTACATATAATGGGAACTTTATCTGTAGTTAACCTGTTGAAGGCTGGACTTCTGTCATATAAAGGATACGGTATTTTAAGATACCTTTCAAGGAAGAGCTGAACCTAAGATTCAAGGAAACAGTGGGAATATATGTTTTTTTTAGCTACTTCAGACTCTTTACTGTTCATACTGCAGTGTTTTCCAGAATGGATATAATTGCAAACAGGCTCTACAGTATGATTTCTTTGAACACGAGATATTAAAAGGTATTTTAAGTACTTTATTCTGTCAGTTTGAAAATTGTGCTATCAACTAAATTAATCTTTATCATCTCTCAAAATGCTATCAAGAAGATATTTTAGGTACATGAGGGAGTATTAGTTTTGCATAGCTTTACTGACAGATTATATTATGTGCAAAATTTAAACTGCATAACTAAGGGTTTACAGCTAATAAAAGTAAATAAACCACTCAATTAAAATAAATACCAACTTATGTCAGGGAATGTGAGATTTGTTTAATTTCTATATTACTGAAATTTTGCATTATAAATTGTTAATGATTTTTATGATACAGAAATAATGTCCCCACATGCCAGATTGTAAAGAGCAAAGTTGTGGTTTTTTTTTTTTAGCATAAAATGGAAAAGAGAAAAAAGGAAAGCTCGCAGCAATGAGATTTAATGGTTTCTCTAAATCTGCATGCACATAGCTAGGCTTTTTTCTTCCTTGTTAGGTACTACACTACCATGACAAAAGCTGATGTCATAACTTGTTGTTACATATTCATAAGTGATGAAAGTACATGAGTGATTAAAGTGGATGTGATGTTGCATGTTTAAATTGCTTGACAGTATGAGGGAGATTCTCTGGATATAGCATTGAAAGTCCAAAGGCAAGAGTTACAGCCATAGTTCTGTCCTGCTATATTAGTCCTATATTAGTTAATATATACATTGACTGGGTCCTTGTTTATCCCTCTGTAAGTTTGTTCATAATGGCTTACCCATGACGTTTATCTCAAAGAAAATCTGTTTGAATGGACTTCCCAATGTCTATCTTTTCAACTATATAATTATTGTGTTTTTAAGGTGTAGTCTTGTTATTGTAAGTAGTTTCTGTTTCCTGGACATTCGTGATGTGCTACTAAACATTTACTAGAGTTAAAGTACACTGTAATTGACTGTAGTAGATGTAGCTTCATATTCACATAATTTCGCATGAATATGCTATATATACATACTTTGTAGCCTACTTCAGGTATTTTGTCTCATAAAGGGACAGCAAAATATTTCACGCTTGATTCTTGTTTGCATTAAGGTTGGCATTATGTCTCTCTAAGAAATTTGTCCACAAATGAGTTTTACCATGCCAGAAAGATGGAAAGTGATTTTGATTGAAATGCAAATCTCTGTCAGATACCCTGCTTGGGTAAGATGTGAGAGAAAGGAGCACTGAGCACATTTGTAACTTAAATATACTATGTTTTTGTTTTTGTTTCCTACAGGAACACAAACTCCAGACCTGCCATAGATCACCAGCTCCCACTTGGTACAAAAATCCTAAATTCTTTACAGTGCTGAGAATATTCCCATCATGGAATTTCAGTGGCTGCTTGGAGTCACATAATATTTCTAATATTGGAAATTTTCTTCAATTTTAATCATACGTTTTCTATTCTAACATATTGGATCTACAATAAACTATAATAAATTTTAGAGAAAAGTACAACATTGGTATTTATATTAAAGTACCTTAAAAATTCACTTAAGTGAGATTCTGTGATAGGAATGACATCGGTAGTGGAGTGCTGGGTTTGTGAATCACACCAAATGGGAGCCAGCAGATCCACAGCACGTCTGGACTGTAGTTCAGGTATGTTTAAAGTTACAAATGGGCTGAATTCCTCCTTCTACTTCACTTTGCTTGTTTGAGACATTCAGCACCTAATATTTTGTTGCTCTTTGTGACATTTTAAAAATTACTTTGAAATGTCTTTAGAATTTTTCGAAATATATAACCAGTATGCTTTAGAATTCATTTGTTTGCATGGTTAATTTTAGTAGTGATAAGAGACCAGATACACTTGTTCTAAATAGGTTTATTTTTTCCTGTGACAAGTACTGAATTATGGTTGAATTTCTAGCATTTTTGGTAAAATATATGAGTAATATTGGTTGCTTTGGAAAACTGCCAGTTCTTTGGGGAAAAGCTGTGGTAATTCCACATTATACCTCAACTATAACAGTGAAGTATTTTATCCTGAAAGAATGAGACATTAAAATTAGTATTTAACTGTAAAGGAAACTCTTTCTTTCCTTTTTGCAGAATGCAGTAGTTTCATTCAAAGAATTATGTGGCCTCTCTCCTGTAGCAAATCTTATTCAGTGCATTTTGGCAGTGTCTATGCGCTTGGTTGGGCCTGATAATACACCCTTGGTAGTACTGAATCTCAATGATCAGTATCCGACTATGGAGCTCCAAGGGATTGTTCCAGAGGTCTTGAAAAAGATTGTAACAGCGTATGACATGGTGAGTAGTCCTTTGTGGTTATTTTATATGCTATTTGAAAGAGTTTCTTTTTATAATATACTGTACCATGCCTGTTTTGAAATGTCATTTTAACCTGTGACTTCCTATTTCATGCTTCATTACATGTGCTTGAAAGTCATTCCTATGAATGTACAGCAACTGATAGTGTTTTCATGTGGAGTAAAACAGAGAGATTAATATACTGCGTGCAGATACGTGTTTGTACGCTTCAGGAGGCAAAGTGGTTATAATCAAGAGGATTTAATATGAAGAGGATGTATTAATTTAGCTGTTTTGCAGTAATTGAAACTTTTTGCTTATCCGTAAATCGTTTATATTAATTTTCTACTTTACATTTTCCAGTTTGTGTACCTTGATTTCTTTTGGCTTTGACTCAACATACAATAGAAAACCATCAGGAATTGCTTTTAGGAATTGTGATTTTATAAGCACCTTGAAGTGTTAAATTCTACACATGCTTTTTCATTTTCCTTTGCTGTATCTTTCTTACAGATCTTATTTGATTGGGCATTTTTACACCTGTAAGCAGCTGTAATATTAACTTCAGCCCTTATGCTTCGGTATATGTGTAAATTGTGTCCTTAAGACTGGAAATTAAACATTTTACAAGAAGGAAGAAAGAACTAATAAACTGAGAAATACTGATATACATCTGCCTTATATTAATTTAAAGTACGGAAAAAAGTTCCAGATGAGTGTGATTCGAAATGTCCTTCTTACTTCCACTGAAGTAATCTGGAACAGAGTAATTGAGCCTTTATTTATTTATTTATTTAATAATGTCTTTAATTTGATATATCACCTGGCAGGATCAAATTACTGTTTTAAAAGCACTCCTTACTATTTAAAGAAAGAAAATGAAGGAAAAGAAACTAGTAGCCTGGTTTCATGTATATCTTTTAAACTGCATTCTGAAGAAGAAATAGTTTTAGAATAATGCTATACCAAAGTCCAAAAAGCACTCATTGGTAATTAGCAATTTAGGTAGGGTTTATGTAGCTCAGTAATGATGTAAATAAAACATAATTTGATTGGAATGGTAGCACAGTTAAAGGAAGATAGTGGTGTATCCTCTTGGTGATATCTTATAGGATATCACTACGATTAGGATGCAAACAATCTTGATTGTTGAGATAACACCTGTAACATGTACATAATGAAGTTCTCTCTTGGTGGAGATGTCTCTACCTGCAGTTTGTTCTGATATGGTGATGCTGCTTGTTAGTTATTAAGCTATTCCAGATACTTAAAATCTTTTTGTAAGTCTGGATTAAATTTTTTGTTTGAATGTTGCGTAGAGAGGGGTGACTCGTGACTCCAGAAATCTTTACAATCCAAGTTTCATTTGCTCTTTACTTATCACGTTTTTTTTTTTTTCTCCCGCATCCTGTAGTCTACACATGATTTGAATATTTGTATACTTTAGAAATCTATACTTCATTTTTGTGAGACCAATAGAATATTTATTTAGTGGCATGTTCAAAGCATTTTTCAATCTCTTCTTCCCTAAAGGATCAAGACCGAATTTCAAACAGAAACAAAGAGCGTGATAGTGCTTCTAGCTCTAAATTATACTGGAGATAGATAAAAACTATTTTTGTTGAATAAACTTAGAAATTAAAATAATGTGATGCTTTTCAATTTGCGAAACTTTGTTTTTGCTAATACTCTGTCCAGCTTCACAAAAGATTAAAATCTCTAGGCTATACTGGAAAATGAAGTCAGCCGTGGAAGCTATACTGGTAGCTCTTGTTTCTGAAAGCGCATTGTAAAACAGTAGGAGACATCCATGTCATCCTTTCCTCAAGGAGAGGTGAAGAGGTCTGAAGCTATTTAGCTAATATATTGATATTTGCTATAGTGGCAAATGTTTAGAGTCTCATGCTATTATAGATAGTGTTCTCTTTGTGTCTTTTTGGTGTATATTAATATAGTGAGCCCTCAAAATGACATATTTTATCTCAATGATTGTTTTTGGCTTGGGGATTTTTTTGACATGATGAATTAACAGATGGGTATAAAATTCAGCTTAATAATGAGACATCTTAACCAGAAATTAGAAAGGGTAGATGTACTATCGAAGTAATGATTACCTGCTTGTCTTATTTTCTGCTGGCTTAGGCCTCAATATAGGTCAAAATTATATAGCTATATTCTTCCAGTGTTTCAAGCACTGTAAGTATGAAATGATGTTGATAACAGAGATTGCATTAAACGTTTATTAAATAAACCTTGGTTAGTACCATAAATGCTTAGACTGTCATTACCTTTTGTGCATTCTCAATGTAGCACATGTAATACTATGCTCAAAGTCCTGCTGTTTCAGGATCACGATATTTTTGGCCAATAAGGGATTCTTATTTGTCAGAAATACTCTCCTTTTCCTAAAAAGATCATAAATGTAGAAAGCAGCATTCAGCCAAGATTTTTAATTATTCAGAATTTGTTTACTTTGGGAGTGTTTAAAGGTCTCATCATTACTCTGTAAAGTGAGAAAGGAAGTAAGACCTTTACAGTGGGACAGTCAGTCCACATTGAAATAACTGCAAAAGAGTGCAAAACTGCAAGGGCACATGGAAAGGTGAGACTGTCTTCAGTGTAGCACAGGTACATATATTTTTTAAAGAAAATTAAAGGCAAATGATAAGTTAATTAGCATATCACTAAATACTCAGGCTTTCTACATGTAAAGAAATAGCACATAATGTTTTCTTAAATTGTCAGCATTCATTACTACATTAATGGAGGAGCTATAAGTGATAAAGGCTAGTAGTATTTATGGGTTAAAATACTATATTTTTTTAATTCAATGAGTAATTTGTCACCAGCATTACTGGAAGCAGAAGTTTATCCAGGAAATAAAAGGATTTTTTGTTTTTATCCATGTTATAGGAGCTGGGTGCCTTTGCAGAATTACGAAAACCAAATATAACTAGGAATTTTTGAGAAAGGCAGAAGTTCGAGATGTGTATTTTTCTCTAGCTTCTCTACGCTCCTGAGTAATTTTCACCCTAACACCTTTTCACAGTTTAACAATGTTTTATTTTTCCCTCTTGTTCATGAACTTCAGCTTCCTTTATGTGATACTTCAGCATGCACTCTCGTGGTGTCATCACACCCATCACTGATCAGTGCTGCAGACTGAAGCTTGGAGTTAAGGCAAGTGCCTCTTCCACACCATTGCATGTTTTTTCTTAAATGTCTTATAACCTTTAAGATAAACAGTAAGTAAACCTTGAAAAGTTATGCTATTGCAAGAGAAAAAGAAAATTATCTTGTCCTAAGTCTGCAGCATTGTTCAGTGATGAGTGTAATAGCACTCCAAAGATATGCTAGAGGATCATGCGAATGAAGACAGATATTGTTTAGAACTTGACTGTCTCTTAGTGGAGGTTGAAGTGTCTCATCTGATGAAGACAAGGGTTTCTGAACTTTGCAAGTAGACATTTACTTCTAAGAGGAAAGCTAACACAGAAAAAGCAGAGAGCTGTACCTGTGTGAAAGAAGATAAAGTAGTGCTGCTACAGTAATTAGGATTAAATGTTATTAAATCCTAATTAGATAATCCTGCTAGATCAATTTTTTCACAGTTTCTGGTGCTGCTTTTTTTTTTTTTGTAATGTTGAGGTTATGTTGTAATTCAAAATGTCTGCAGACTACAGTATAGGAGGTCTATATTTGATTCAAACAAAATCAAATAAGATTAATAGATTTTGTATACACACCCTAGGGATAGGCTCGAGAGCAGGGTGGTGTTTATTGGTGGTGAGGTTGTGAGAAGATGAAAATGAGAGGTATTAAAATACAGCAAAGCTAGTAAACTGGAAAACACTATATGGTTGGTGATTAGTAGCTCTATAGTAAACTTAAATTTGGTTACCTCACTGTTGGCTCATTTCGACTACTGACCCAATATATAGCAGATTGCATATGCAATCACGTGGAAGTTAACTTCATGTTACGGAGTTTCAAATTTGGCTGATGACATAAACTAAATATGATAGCCTGTATTCTGAACTTGAAAATGTCCATCCCATTTTCAAGTAGATCGTTTGACACTACATCTTGAAGAGCTGTAGCCTGGACTGGTAGTAGTAGAGCTTATTAAAAGACTATCTAAAAAGGACTGATTGTCGAGGTTTTGGTAGTCCTCTCATACTTCAGCTACTGCTCAAAACTCTAAATATTCTTTACCTTTAAAACTCATCTTGACATCAATATAGAGGAATTGAGTGGGGCACTTCTGTATCAGCCATGTTGGATTGAAGCTCAGAGTTCTGAAGGAAGCAAAGAATATATCCATTGCCTTTTTCACGGGGCCTAAAAAAGAATGATTAGCAGATGTTTTGAGTTATGCTTAGCTTATAAAATCCATATTGGTTACCTTGTTGTTGATGTAAGTCCTTGGTTATAATTACTTTGCAAATACAGTAAAAGGGATTTCAGTCATTGTGCTGTGATTATAGAATTGCATCTTGAGAGAACAAGTAGATGAAGACTTTTCTACTTTATCTGAGCTTACTAATGTGCCAGAGTTATTCAGTTGAGAATCCTTTGTTTTACAAATTACTCTTTAAAGTTGCAAACTTCTAGGGTAACTGAAAAATACTAGATCCAGTGCTGGTAATTACCAGTTTTATCTCCTAAAATGGAGTGAGTGAATAGGTTACTTTAACTCTTGCATAACTTTCTTTTGATCTAAATACTCAATTTCTGATTGTGGCAGAGAAGGCTGAGTACAAGATGGTCACCAGTTTCCTGTAATCAAACTCAATCTTTGGATTTCATGTGTTTTTAAGTCATGTGATAGCATCTAACCACCATCTGCTTTGAGCAGCTGAAGAAAATCCAGATTTTTCCATCTGGTACCTTTTCTGAGGAATATGTGGCAGGTATAGACTGTGATAACTGCGTTCTGTTTCCTGATTGGTTCAGAATGTTGTTCTTGAGCCCATGTCTTCTGAGTCCAGCTCCATGAGTGTTCCATGTTACAATTTAACTCTTAACATCATCTGGCTTATAAAGCAAAGAATTCAGGTTTAGGATTGAAAACCTAGTATTCCTTGCTTTTATACTTAAGAGCATAACTACGTAAAAACAAGGAACCTTGTTAAAACAAAAGGGTAAGAGAAATAGTCAAAAGAACAGACATCATAGACACTCTAGAGATACCACACAGGGGGCTTGAAGTAAATATATACCATTTATCAAAAAACACTTGAGGTGTTATTCATTCAAGGATTCTGAAAGATCTCAAGACTTGATATATCCAAACTGCTAATTGTTGTGTGTATCCTCTCACTGAAAACTGACTATCAAAGTTGTTAGTGTGGTGCCAGTGTTTTAAGACATTTCCAGGGAAGATCATGAAATTGCAGATCAGACAGACTGACATCTGTACTGTGAAAATGGGTAGAAACTGTTTTGAAGAAGAAACTTAGAGGAAACATGGAGAAACATGTCGTGTTGGGAAAGAGTCAATACAGCTTTTATAAATCAAAGGGTTCATTAATCTCTTGAAGTTCTTTGACGTCAAGAAACATGTAGACATGAAGACTAGTCTGGTTGGATTTTCCAAAAGCATTTGTCAAAGTCTCTTTTCAAATCATAGAGTCATTTAGGTTTGAAAGGACTTTAAAATCATCGAGTCCAACTGTTAGCCTAACACTGCTATATTGAAATTAACTTGCTATTAAATATTCAGCCTTTCAAAATAAGCTTTTCTCTGATAGCTGGAGTAAATGTTGAACTTAACCTGTTGTTACAACAGAAAAAGTACTGTTAAAGACAGTTGCTTGTGTTGATTTTTGCATTAAGGTATATTTTTCCAGTAAGTGGATTAGAGATAGTAGATATAGCTCCAACGACCTTGATCTAGCTAAAAAAGCTAAATACTCTTGAAGATGTACAACTTGCTGATGCCCCTAGATTTGCAAAGATCATCATGGTGTAAGGTACGTGGGTGCTTAGACTTTAAATAACTTTCTCAGTCTTAGTGGTGGATTGTTATATTGTGCATTAAAACAGTAAGTTTCGGAGTTGGCAATATAAATGCAATATTTAAATACCAGTAACACACACTGTCTCACTATTTCCATTACTGCCTCTGGCTTTGTACAGTATCTTTACTTTCATTATCAAGTCTCTGCAGAGTTAGAACTGTCTTTATTTAGATAATAAATGAGTACAGTTCAGTGGTGAAGAGATCTAAGGGAAAACATACATCATTCATTGCAATTTAATATTGCAAATAGCCCAGGTAATTTTTTTTGCCATGTTTAATAAATTGTAATAATTGTAGAAATCTGGTTTTTGAGGTGAATTTAAATAGTTACTGATTATGTAGCTGTTAGTCTGTCACAAAAACTGATGGAAAACAAAGCATTGATGAAAAATATAGTGAATAGCTTGGGCAGTTTCTTCAAAAAGAGTTGTGTTGCTTATTATCAGTTTTTATTTTCCTGTTTTGTAACAGGACAGTCATTCTAAACTGAAGGTTGCAATTATGCTTCCAAAAACAGAACTGCAGATGATAACTTCAGCTTATGTTGGGCTTTTCAGTCCACAAGGGCAGAAACAAACGTCTAATTTTGGATATTCGGACTCCGGTGCCAAATGTTGTAAAGTATGAACTGTTTTACATTGATTGAAAAGCTCTGATAATGACAACTTGATGCTTCTGGGAAGTCAAGATTTCTTCATTTTTTCTTAAGAGCATGAATGGTGAAGCTTTTTGTATCCTCTCATTAATCCCATTACTGCTAATGGCTGACTCACAGTATTCATAAGAGCATAAAATAATAGGACTATTTAGGAAGAGGCGTTAATGTGGCTTACTGTCCTTTTTCTAATGTAGTCCAATGGAATGTTTCTGGAAGAGCATTAAAATAGGTCAGATGCATAGCAACTTCTGTTAAATACACTCCATATTTCCAATAGCAGTTCTCTTTCTCAATAAATTCTTATTCTTCTGTTTGTCTTTTTCACTCCTGTGTGAAAAAATTGCGGTTGTTGGAACTGTTACTGACAGATTTAGTTTCAGAAATAACACTACCTATTAATTTTCTCACAAGAATAGTAAATTTCTACTCTTTACAAATATGATATTTTCCTTTCATATGTATGTGCTTTCTCATTGTCCACTTTTTACATAGTGTTTTCATTGTATCAGCTTTAGTTTAAAAATGATGAAAATCGTTTTGCTGTAACAGCATCAGGAAAGCAAGAAGAAATGACTGTTGGATTTAAGAGTTTAATGTCATGTGCATCGTTTAGAAGAGAGCTGCTGATTATTTTATTTACTCTGTCTTGAACCTAGTCTTTCTCAAATACTTTACTCATGAGGAATTAAGAAAGAACATAAGACTTTAATGGAGAACTTGTGGACTGTTTGTTCCTTTGGTAAATTTTCTTGAACTGTGGGAAATCTAATTCATTTTGGGATATAGCAGAATTAAGAACAGATGATGTCCTGTTTTTTCTTGGGCCAAAAAGAATTTATTTTCATTAGTGGATTTCATCTCTTGCATTGCACTATGGCATAATTTCAGCTTGTTTCTTTCTGAAGACAAAAAGACCTGTTCCATGTATATGTTTCCTAGAATATAAAACATCTCAAAAAGAGATGAGAGAGTAAAGGAAGGCTGAAAAAGTGAAACCATGAGTCTGTTACTATGTTTTTCCCACTTAAGGGGATATACTGCCACTGTCCATTAGGTACAGCATTGTGTTTGTATCATAATATGCCAGTGAGTTCAGGAAGCATAACGGAAATTTCCTCTGCATTTGTCTCAGAAGAGGACAGTGTTTTAAAGTCTGAAGGGAAACATTATACTTAATGATACCGCAGTATATGATATATGTTATGGTTGAGGGATGCAATCCTTCCCCTCTATTCAGCACTGGTGAAGCCACCCCTGGAATCCTGTGTCCAGTTCTGGGTTCCTCAATACAAGAGAGACATGGACATACTGGAGGGAGTCCAACGAAGGGCCAGAAATGTGATGAAGAAACTGGAGCATCTCTCCTATGAGGAAAGACTGAGGGAGCTGGAACTGTTCAGCTTGGAGAAGAGAAGCCTTGAGGAGAATCTCATTAATGTGTATAAATGCCTGAAGGAAGGATGCATAGACTATAGGCTCTTTTCAGTGGTGCCCAGTGACAGTAGAAGAGGCATGAAACGAAACACAGGAGGCTCTATCTGAACATCAGGAAACATTTTTTGACTGTTAGGGTGACTGAGCATGGGAATAGGATGCCCAGAGAGGTTGTGGAGTCTCCATCCTTGGAGATATTCAGAAGCCATCTGGACATGGCAGGCATGACATCAGGCAGCCTTGAGCAGGGCAGGATTGGACTAGAGGACCTTCCAAGGTCCCTTACAACCTCAGTGACTATATTTCTGTCTTGCGCCAGAAAGCTCAGTTCTAAAAATGTCTTTTGATTGGAGATGTCAACTTTACTAAAATCCTTGTTTACATAGAATCATTGAGGTTGGAAGGCACCTCTGGAGATCGTCTAGTCCAACCACTATGCTCAAAGCAGGGTCAGGCAGAGCAGATTGCCCCGGACTGTGTCCAGCTGGCTATTGAGTATCATCAAGGATGGAGACTCCCCAACCTCTTTGGGCAACCTTACCCAGTATTTGACCACCCAAGATTCCTGATGAGCCTTCTCTGCTCCAGACTGAATAGTCCCAGCTCTCTCAGCATCTTTTAATGTAAAAGATGGTCCAGTCTCGTAACTCTCTTTGTGGCCCCGTGCAGGACAGTAAGTCCATATCTATCTTGTGCTGGGAAGCCCGAAACTGGTCTGAATACTCCAGATGTGACCTCACCAATGCTGAGTAGAGGGAAAGGACCAACTCCCTTGGTCTGCTGGCAATACACTTCCTTAGGTATGTTCAACTCGTTGTCCACCAGCACACACAGGTCCTTTCCTCTGAAGCTGCCTTCCAGCCAGTCAGCTGCCAGCCTGTACCGGTGCCTGCGTGGGGTCATTCCTCTTCAGGTGCCTGACTTGGCACTCCCCTTTGCTGAGCTTCATGAGGCTCCTGTCACCCCATTTTTCCAGCCTATCAAAGTCCCTCTGAGTAGCAGTACAAGAATCTGCTGTATGCAGCCTCCTTCAAGTTTTGTATCTTCTGTTAACCTGCTGAGGCTGCACTTTGCCCCATCATCCAGGGGATAAATGAAGATGTTTCAACAGTATCAGCCCCTGGGGCGCACCGCTAGTGCCTGTCCTCCAAATGGAGGTCATGCTGTTGATCGCAAGGCTTTGAGCCTGGCTGGTCAGCTAGTTTTCAGTCCACCTCACAGCCTGCTTATCTGCCCTAAAACTTACTTCCTTAGTTTATCTATGAGGATGTTACGAGAGACAATGTTGAAAGCCTTAGTGAAGGCTTTCATCTGCTTTCATCCACTGCTCTCCTCTCCTCTACCAAGCCAGTCACCTCGTTGGAGAAGTCTGATTTCCCCTTTGTAAATCCATGCTGACTTTCCCCTATCACCTTCTTGTCCTTCAAGTGTTTGGAAATGGTTTCCAAAAGGATTTACTCCACCACCTTGCCAGGGATTGAAGGGAGACTGACTGGCTTGTAGTTCCTTGGTTCTCCTTCTTACTCTTCTTGTAGATAGGAGTGAAATTTGCTTTCTTCCAGTCCTCAGAAACATCTTCTGAGTGCCATGACCTTTCAAAGATAACTGAGAGTTTCCTTGCGATGACATCAGTCTGCCCCCTCAGGACTCATGGATACATCTCACATATGTGTCTCTGCATTTCCTGGAATTGTCATTAAATAAGTCAGTGTATTTATTTCCAATCAATACCTGCTTTACGTAACGTGAATTACTCATCTCATGGACTGGCAGTGATCTTTCCGTGTTGATCTCTAAAATTTTTCTGGGATTTGAAGAAAAACTTTAAATGAAGAATTATAAAAATCTGTTTTGCTGGGGCCTTTGCAAGTTTTTTTCCTGTCTCGTCACTTGTCATTATTAGTCATCAGAAAGTTGTAATCTGTAAAAACTGTTCAACTATCTTTTTTCTTTCAGTTATCTTTTCCATGTAAATTAAGAAGGTATTCTTAAGCTATTTTAAAGCTCTGCTAAGACTGTAGCTTGAACTTGGGACAGAGAAAAGTATATTGTGGCTTCTGTTAAGGTGCTACTTTGCAATCACTTCAACATATTTCTTTGCTGTATGTCAGTCCTGTTTGTACATGAGGGTCCTTTACTCTTGAAAACTGAGTGGCACTGATCTAGTGATATAAGCGATCTCAAGAGTGGTAGGTGTAAGGTTTTTATCGCTGCTTATTGAGTTTTGAACTGAGCTCAGTAATGCAAACGTGAGTTGCCTCCTTATTAGAAGTCCGCTTCTTGTGTTTATGGTCGTGCTGGTTAAAAGTTGGACATTTCAGAATGCTTTCAGTGGGATGTCCACACCGTTAGAAGAATTCATTTGAGTTCTGAGGTTTAATATGTGTTTACAATCTGATTTTCCAGTAATTTCCTTCCTTATTGCTATAACACCATTCTTCTCCAGCAGAAAATCAAAGGCAGTATATATCGTTCAAAACAATGCTTTATGCAACTTCAGAACAAGCTGACCGTGGCAGTTGTCACTGAAAGGACTAAGAACAATTCTTTTGCTTGTTCCAGTGCCACAACAAAAAATGCCTTCTGGTGCATTGACATTGAATACTGGACTACTTGGATACAGTTTATACATATATTTAATTAGAACTGACCATATTTTGTTTGAGTTCCCAGTACATATAACAATTCTTGAGAACAGAAGTGTTTATATGCTGTTGCTACCAGAGTTCCTTTCTTTGCCATTAATTGTTTTGGGCAATGGTAACAACTTCTGACCCTCTCTGTCACACACATCTTTTGAAATGATGCAGATACTATTAGCAGGTTATGTATTGTAGATTGGAATGCCCTGTGTTTGGTTTCCTTTTTTTATGAGGTGCTATTTGCTGTTGGTGCTATTTCTATTATTCTGGACTTAATAAAATGTCTGGAAAATGCAAATTACATTTTTATTACTAATGTTTTAAGAACACCGGTTTGGCCATTGAATTACTGAACTGTTTTCAGAAATGATGTGGTTTGTGGTTTCAGAAGTGTATCTAATATGGTGAGGCTTGAGACAAAAGGAGAACGTGAGCAGCATTTTGTGGAGATATTTTAATACAGATTTGGTTTATACCTACTGTAAGTATGGTTTCAATTTTATTGTTGGAATGTAGGTCTAACAGTTTTGGCAACACATATTCACAGATTTCAGAATGTAAATGTGTAGTGTGATTTACTTGCTAAAAATAAAGATCATCCTTGGTGTTGCAACTCTGTCAGTGAAGGTATTTTTTCTCCCTGAGTTTCATCAGCCAGATGGAGTTTATCATTGGCTGTTTTTTCCATTTTAAAATGCAGCTGATATATCTCTTGGTGTGCTACCAACCAGTTCCACGGAGGAATTAATAAATCCTGAGATTTTTTTTTTTAAGATTTCCTTCTCAAGGTCTGTATTCTTTGTTAAACATGATGTTTAAAATATTTAGGGTTGAGTTTAACCTACATCCTTTCCTGAAGTTGGGGGCATAAACAGGAAGTTCTGTTTTCTACCAGAAGACCTATCTTCATGAGCCTAGTAGAAATAGATCTTCACTTGTTGAAATTCAGCTGAAATTGAATGAATGGTCTCAAATACATGCGTGTGTACATAACGTCTGAGCACTTATATACATGCGTAGACATACGGAGTATTATTTCATAGTACTTATCTCTTTTATAAAACAACAAAACAGACTTATCAAAGCTCTGCAACATAAAAAATAAGCCTAAAGGGTAGTCTAGGTGTGTGTATTCTTTTTTTAGTTTTCTGTAACCGTCTCTCTTGATGAGAGAGTTCTGTTTTCCTGAGAAAGAGGATAGATGTATTTTTAAGTATATGACTGTTTTATTTGGTTGGCGAAGATACAGTCACATAAGTGGTGAATGATACGAACGTCAGCAATACAGTTCCATCAGTTTGAAACAAGAATTGTTCTGATTTCTAACCATTGTCATCATGCTTTTTAAGGCGGGGACAATATATAATAATACAGGTCTCTAATCTCCACTGAGAACTCTGGACTAATCATTTAGTGTTTATTTCTAAAACCTCTTAAGAATAATTTAAAAATTTTTTTACATCTTTCTTGACATTTGTCCCTTTGTGAGAATTACTGGCAGTTTTTCTGATAACTAGGTTAAAAAAAAAAAGGAAGATAGTCCTGTACGTCCAGTATGTAGTCAGTATCAGAGCAGTTCTGTGGTCTTACTAAGATTGGAGTGGGGTGGGGGGGCAGAAATTTAAGGGAGAGTTGAAGCAATTCCAGTAAGTGTTATACATTCTGTATTTAAAATATATTTGTTGGGTATTTTGAATCTTTACTTCCAGAAAAAAGCAGTATAGGTTAGAGATGGGAATTAATATTGTAAAAAATGGGTAATTTGCAATACATTTTTGATGATCAACTGGTAACTGGTTGTTCCATATTAAGTTTGTTTGCATTTTTCTTCCCAGTTTTGTCACTGATAATATTCTCAAAGTTGGCTGTGGTTAGCAAATACCTCCTTATTGGTTGGCTTGTCCAGTATGGACTCATCTAATATATACTAGACTCTGCTTGGTCTTTCTCCTCAATTTCCACAACTAATTTGCCTTGAGAATTTTATTTCTCGTTCTGCTACAGACATACTGTTTTTCATACTGAAGCTCCTGCATACTCATCATTTTCTGCTTTGCTTTTATACCAAGCACACCCATATGTGCAAGTATCATTTGAATAGGGCTAATTTTCCATTTAAATATAACCATTTATACTCAGTTCTTCCGTATGCTGTGTCTACCAAAAGTCTTTCCATCTCTGTTAATGTCTACAGGAATGTTTTCATGATGTCATAATTTTGACTTGAACACAAGGAAGAATTTATATGTTCAAACACTCCTAAGAGTAATTTAACAAATAGCTGAAAACATACTAAAAGGTGGCTGCATGGTGAAGAGCAATATAAGAATAAAATTATAATGAACTAATGTTATTACTTTGTTAGTCAAACACAACTAAAAGGTGACACCTACTCATGCACACAGCATACTGCTCTGTTATTTCCTTAGTGAAGGACATCAACAAAATTAGTGGCAATCAACCCCTGAATTACTGCTAGGTCAGCTAATTTTGTTTAGTAGTGCTGTTAATCTTAAATACAGCATTGTATGTATTTTAGAGACCAAAGATAATAACTGCTACTGGCCTTGATAATATAAAAATTGATACTAGTATAATTTCAGTCACATGAAATGCATTGATATTTTTTCTTCAGAAGTTGCAAAGAGGGCATTGCTTTTGATCTGAGGGTATATAGGCAAAGCAACTTTCCATACCAAAACTGCGAAATATTAAATCTACACATTTTTATAAATTCTCCTTCAATGTTAGCCTTGCCAAGGTGAAAGAGCACTAATAGAGCAATAAGTTTCATTTCCTTTTATCTGCAGAACTAGTACAACTTTCTTGTTTTGTCAATGCAGAAAGCAAACGAAGCACTAATAATAAGCATTTTTATTTGTCTTTGAATTCTCTTATTTCTGAAAATCAGTGCATTGTCTCGAAGTAAGTTTTCTAATCTGCTGAGACTTGTTCTCCACTATTTGTAAATTATCTGATGTGCATGTAGAATGTATTGTATGAAGGAAACAGAGCAGATGATAGAGTTGTTCTGGGTCTGGAATAGGACCTAACTGAGATGACTTAGAAATTACATTATTATACACATGGGGTCAGGAACACAGAATAGGCTAACATAGGGCAGTTGCAGTATGTTTTACGGTTCCTCCAGATCAGATACCTTGACTAAGCAGCACAGTTGGTCTCTCTCTATGAACTCCAGTAAAAAGAGTTTGCAGGTGAAACGATTCTTCTTAACAGAGAATCCCACTGTAGTCTATATTATGTGTTAGCATCTTGAGAAAACAAGAGCCATATGTGCTCAGCATTTAATTTTTCAAGGTGATTTTCAATGCAGCAAAAACTCAGTGGAGGTTGCTTTACAGTATCCTTTCAGCTAATTAGCAAAGTAACATCAGTTATTGGAAGTATATTTGCTGTTGAAGTCAGCTGTGTTTTGGTTCTCTTCATTTAAGTGCATTATAGAAGCAAATGTGTTACATGATGTACATATTGAAACAGGTAAAATCCTTACCTTTCAAGCAAATTTATAGTGGCTTCATTTCAGTTTCTGAATACTGTTTTAAAGACTGAATAGTAGTGAAACGTGGAATGCAACTTTCTCCTTGACACATCAGGAATAGTCAGTTTGCAGTGCTCCCTTTAGAAGCCTATCTGGGTGAAATATAGTATTCTCTTATTTAAGTATGCTGCTCTTTAAAATAGTTATCTTCAGTTTATTACACCTCATTAGTAATCGGCATAATTCTATTTATAAGGCAGTTTTTACTTGAGTGAACATTGATATTTATATTCAAAGAACAATCCAGTTAAAAATGGGTAAGCTAAAGTATTTCACTTGCAGCTTAGCAACCTGATCAAGTTATTATTTGTTCCTCCGTTATTATAATATGCATTTCTTTTTTTTTAAAGCTGATATAAGTCAGGATAAATAGATACTTCGAAATTAAATACAAAGTAATCGGGATGTGAAGATGAAATTAAATTATCGAGTATGATGGCTCCACATACTCTAAAGTAGCTTGTTCACATGTTGTTTATATGTAGTATAAACTAGAAATTTTGAGGTTTTCATCATTTTCTTTATAATTTTAAATTGAAATAATAGGAGAAGTAGAGTTATTTTTAAATGCTTTGTCATTTACTTAAACCAGATTTTTGTGTAGCTGAAAATAATAGAATCTGTGGAGTAGTTTACATCTATGTAGATGTTCTGGCTCCTCGTTTGCAAGCTTGCCATGATCAAAAATCTGAGGTTTGTGTGCCTGCTTCTCTAAATTGATTTATGCCTCATAGCAGTGTTTAGAAAAACAACCTCAACGTCACTCAACTCGAGAAGGCTCCTTCTAATATGTGTGAGGAAGGACTATGCCTCTTCAAGTAATATTTCTCTGAGGAAGCGTGCTAGAGAGGTTTGGGGTTTTTTTTTCTTCCCCTGTAACATGGAACATTTCTGCTCATAAAAGCAATTGTGGTCTCCTAAGGAAAAAAAAAATCTGCATGAACATCCATATAAGTAAACTTATATGTCAAACTTTAGTAATTGTTTTAGTTGTGAGAAATCTGTCTGCTTGAGTGGAGACCAGAGATGTCAGTGGGTAAGGTGTGAGGTGGTTACTTCTCAGTATATACCCTGGGCTGAAAAATCTGCACGGTTCCATCTTAATTGGTGTGCTTTCAGCTGAGCTTCTGTGAGAGGCTTTTTCTAAAGAGAGATCAGGTAAAGGAATAATTTGTTTTTGTTACCGTCCAGTAACAGCCTCGAGTGATTTGTTTTCCTCCATAGAGTATTGCCTCATACATATGTACAGGTGAAGCCAGAGAAAGGGAAAATGTAGAGGAACAAATCTGGAAAAGCAATGAGATGATCCCTAGGAAAAAGGAAGCACTGGGTAGTGAGTGGTCATCATCCTGAATGTCGGAGGGACTGATGAAGAGGAAAACTGCATCTAGGTTATCTCACCCAAGCCACCAAAAGTGAATTACCTGGTAAATAGTTGTATAATTCCCACTTGCTTTGATAGACAATGAATTATGGAGTAGACATTTTACTTCAATGTTCACAGATCCCAGCCCAAGACCATCGTATTTTTAATGTCTTCATGCTGCGTTTAGAGCACTTCTCTGCCTGGTCATGATCAGGAAAATGAATGTATTCATTTTGTTAACAACAAATGTTAGATTATCAAATTGAATTCAAATGTAAGCATCTTTTACAGATGAAAAATTTCCAGTAAAAATTGAATTTTACTGATATTTCTGTATATATGTTTTTTTTTCTCTACAGATGATTCAGACCATCAGGATTCTAGTTGAAAATACAGATAGCTTATATGAGAAGATAGTGCAGTGTCAAAAAGCAGGTAAGTACAACCTGTTTTTAAAAAGTATTACAGAGAACTTACCGTATTTTTCTTTATTTCCCCAAACTTTTAATTGAGTTTATTTATTTAACCATAGGGGGAGAAAACAAAAACAAAAAAAGAGATTATTGTAATTTAGGCACATACAGTAACATTGAAAAGGACATTTCAAATCATAGAAATCAAAGATCCATAGAATTATAGCTTGACTTTGGAAATCATGAGCATTTTATATATTGACCATAGTGTGTGAATATAGTAATTTCCACAAATGCAAACATAGGATTACAGGAAATAAAGAGAATTATTTTCCTTCACAATTAAATTTTTTAACTATTTACTTCTATCTTCTCTTTTACTATGTGAGAACTTTTCCTCTTTTGTCATGGTAGGCTAATGTCTTCAAGAGCCTTGGTGAAGTATCTTGCCTTCTGATAATTACATGACAATAATTCAGATATTTCATCCCTGTGTTTCTCTAGATCTGTTGGGTGGATACTCTCTGGTTCTGCCAACTTGTTGCTATTTTATCTATTCAGAGGAAACTGGTTTTGCAGACAATTACACGTTCTGTGGCAGGCTTTTCAAACCACATGGATGCAGAAAGTCTTTTTTTTTTTTTTTGCAACTTTGTTATGACCTATTGGTCCCACAGATTCTCTGAAAGTTTTCCTGTTTCTGATATATGTTTGAAACAGATGATATAGTCAGTTCTTAATCCCTTCACAAATTGCCTCTTTTCACCTGATATTTTGTAGTGGTTTTCTCATTTGGACACAACTGAGTTTGAAGGTTTCCTTCTTATTTTGAATAGCATGTCTGATCTTGCTGTTTAATCATGCTTGTTTTCTTTTGATCTTAAGTATTTTTTAAACAATGTTATAAATTTGCTCAGAGTAGTGATGCATTGCATTTTGCATCAGAAACAGGAAGTCTGCCAGAGAGTCAGTCAAAGTGTCTACAACCATGTCTTGCGTGACTCAATCAGAACAAAAGCTTTTTACACAGAAATAAATTTTTATCTATGTGACATTCAGCATCCTGGAGCTCTCATCATCTTCCATGAATTTCTTCAATTCTTTGATCCGATTCTCTGAAGTCCTATAAATTTCAGTCTCTTCTCTTGTCTTTTCCTGAAAAGAAAAAAATAATGCTTTTCCACCCTCACCCTTCCTTTACAAACTCTTTTCTGTTAGCCGTGTCTTCTAACTCAGATCAGCAGCAGGAAGGCTTACCCACTCTGAATTTCGAGATCTCCTCTTTATTCACAGAACACATTTATCAGACTCTGTGAACTTCAGTCAAACTACAGAACTGTGAAAATACTAGAAAATTGTTATTCGTCCTGCTTCAAGCTGTCAAACATAAATAATCATAAATACCATGAGTGACAAAATATTCTTTCACGTATCTTGTTGGTAGATGCAGAGATTTACCTAAAATACCAAACTCAAAATATGTCGTGCTGCTATAAGGACATTGTCTTATAGATTTGTACACTTACTTCTTGAATCATCTCCCGTTTTTGTGTGTGCCATATTTTTTTAGCTTCATCAGTGTCTCAAGCAGTTTAGATCCTTGGTTAGAGGTAAGGCAAAAGCTAATTTCCTGTTTTACCTCATACTTTAGAATTGTTGCCCTTCAGAAAAAATTGCTTTCTACTAGCTCATATGGATTCTAGTATACTTGCATATGTCTGATTTTTCTTACAACCTTATTTTACATGAAGTGCAGCTGGGCCCAAGAATCTTTCGTTTAAGAGTGCTAAAGACTTAAAGCCCATGCTAAATAGCAAAGAGGTTTTGATCTCGTTTAAATGAGAAGCCTCCAGCATGGTGACACAAGCCTAAGTATGGATTATGTAACAGATCCTGCTATTTAGGGCAGCCTTAGCCCTGCAGAGTCAAGGTACTTTTTAAGATGTATGAGCTGAATTGAATTACCTTTTAATACCAATGTTTTTTGAAGATTTTCTTATGACTAATTGATCTTATGATTTCCGTAGATGCTACTCTATTTAATTCTGAGTAAAAAATTACACAATTTTCCTGTGTAGTTTCTTGATACGGAAAAAGCAAAATTATGCCCTTTCTGGGCTTTTTTGTTCTGTGGCTCAAAGAGTGAAAAAGCTGCTAAAATAAGAAGAAATACTCATGTAGCCAATAAGCAGTAAATTTTTTGTTGTCATGAATAGGCTTATAAGAAATATCTATTAAATAGGCAAAGTAGACTCACTCTATTAAACCATTTTCTAACTTAAGTTTAATAATAAGGCTTTTGGTCTCCTTTACGGTTCAGAACTAATTTTTAAATAAATACACCATTATTTTTTGCATAGATTGATGGCCTATTGAATAAGCAAAGATACGATACTTGAGATGACTCTTTTCAGAATTCAGGTTCTTTACTGTTAGTATTCTCTGAGAATATTTAACTGTAAACTACTCTCGTCATCCTGGTTCTTTAAAATTAAACCATATGAGAAAACTTTTTGGTTTTTTTTATATCAGCATATTAATTTCAGCTCAACACATTCTGTTCATAATTGAATAGTTATTGAAAGCATTTTAGATACATTAACTAATGAAAAGATGTAGGAACATAATATTGCTTTGGTTGCCACTGTACTTATTCTTTAACAGAATTAAGAAAAAAATCTGCATAACTTCAAAATGATTGCAGTGCCATTTATTTTCTTGCTATTAAGTCAGCTAAAGATCTTGCAAGAAAATAGAATGCAAGTGCTAAAGGGAATTTAAAGATAATTCAGTCCATCCCCTTAATCTGTTAAAGACTTAAAGTGCGCCTCTATCTTCGAAGAGTAAAGAATTTGCATGTCCAGGTCACCTTACCCCATCTCTAGCCTCCTTTGTACCCAACTCACATCATTCTGGTATTTATCTTTTGAATCTTTCATTGCATTTCTTTGCGTTATATTTTAAATACTACCTGAGCTCATCACTGGTTAAAACAGAGAACCACAGTTCAGGAATCCCTTTTGGTGTTCAGCAGTGGGAGCTCAAAAGCACATGTGATATTCCAGGTGTTCATGAAATGATCAGGAGAGCAAATAATGAGTGAACACAGTTTGTGGTTGACACGAATTATTGAATGTAATCAAATGTAGACATGACTATGAAACAGTACAGGAGGATCTTGTGACACTGAGAATTATAAAACAATGTGTGAAATGTAATATCAGTAAGGGTAAATTAATGTGTGTAGGGGAAAAAGTAGCCATGACAATACCTACAAGAAGTGGTCTCTTAAGTTTTAATTCAGGCAATGAAGTTATTGTATACAGTTCTAACAGTGTCAGTTTACTTCTAATATCATACATAAATATGCATTCCAGCACTGTGTGCTGATAATGGAGATTGTTTGTTTGTTTGTTTTTTTCCGTATGGTTTTAGAGGTATAACCTTCCCTAGTCATCTGTGCAGCCAGAACTCTTGTTCTTGTCTTCTGAGATCTCAGCTACACTATTCTTTCATCCGAGTTTGACCATTATAGTTTTGCTTTATTACGTCATTTTCCTGTTTGTTGTTTTGATGATGTCTGTCCTTATATTCATTTCTCTACTTTTTCCTCATCATACGTCAGGACTGAGCTGTTTTCGCCTTTATTGTGTTTGCTCATTTGGTAGCAAGAGTTTCCACTGCCTGATAGATTGTCAGCCATCGTCATGCATTCTATCATGTTGTCCCAGAGACTCACTGCACACATCCACCAGGCTACTTCCTTTGAATCGTTTTTTAAAATTATCCCACAAATATAGCTAGATTGACACATGCCCTCCTACCTCCTTAACCAAAATAGTTTTCATTGCTTCCTTGTACTCCCCACACTTTCTTTATCCATCTGTTCTCTTTTTTCCTCATACATAGATTTGAAGTTGTTGGAGCCAGGACTGTCTTATTTGTTCTATCTATACAGTGACTAAACCAGCAGGAACTTAGTTTATTAAATAATACAATCATAGAATGGTTAGGGTTGGAAGGGACCTCAAAGATCATCTAGTTTCAACCCCCCTGCCATGGGCAGGGAAATTCTCCACTACACCAGGTTGCCCAAAGCCTCATCCAACCTGGCCTTGAACACCTCCAGGGATGGGGCATCCACAACTTCTCTGGGCAACCTGTTCCAGTACTTCACCACCCTCAATGTAAAGAATTTCCTTCTCATATCTAACCTAAATCTGCCCTCTTTCAGTTTAAATCCGTTGTAGTAAAAAAGTACAAGTAGTAAAAGACATAAAATGAGTACATTTTCTAACACATTGTCATGGTTTAGGCTGATCCGGCAACTAAACTCCACACAGCCACTCCTTCTCCAGTAAAGTGGAGAGGAGAAAAATGTAATAAAGGGACTGAGGGTCGAGACAAGAACAGAGGGAGCACCCACCAACCATGGCCCCGGGCAGAACAGACAGGGCTTTCTCAAAACAAAACTGTTTATTAACAGTTACTTAAAAAGGACAAAGGGAAACGAAAACGGTTACTTGAGAGGATAAAGAGAAAACAAAGACAGATCTTAAAAACAACACCTCCTCACCCCCCTTTCCTTTTCTTCCCGGCTCTACCTCCCCCCCAGCGGTGCAGGGGGGCAGGGAATGGGGAATGCAGGTCAGTTCATCCAATGTTGTTACTGCCGCTCCTTTCTTAAAGGAAGAGGAGTCCTTACACCATTTTCCCTTGCTCCAGTGGATCCCCTGCTCACGAGGAAAATTCACAAACTTCTCCAGCATGAGTCCTACCCGCAGCATGCAATCCTTCCCCATTGGATTGCTCCAGTGCGGGCTTTACCACAGTCTCGGATTCTTAGGGAGTTGTGGGCACTCGCTTCGGCATGGGTCATCCCACGGACTCTAGATGCCTCACTACCTCGTCGTGCATCCCATGGTCCATTATTAACAGTTACTCGTCGTGCATCCCATGCTCCACGACCTCTCTCAGGCTCAGGCATCTCTTCCCTGACGTGGGCTTCTCCACGGACTGCGATCGGGTCTCTGCTCCACCGGGACTGTCCTGGCTGCAGGGGGGGCCGCCTGCCATCTTGCCACCGGTTGCAGGGGAAACTCAGCTCCAGCACACCTCGTCCCGTTCCATCCGCACTGACCTGGTGTTGGTGTGGCTGTTTCTCTCAGATCTCAGTCCTCTCCGGGTGAACTCAGCCCAGCGGGCACCCCGGGAGTGGGGTGCTCCCTGAGTTCCCCGAGCGGCTCCGCCGCTGCCATCCTCAGTGAGTGGTGCTGGCCCGGCGCAGGCAGCCGCCCGGCCGGGAGCCGGGGAGCGGGGTCAGTGCCCTCCTTCCCTCTCTCCTCCTGGGCAAAGCACACCTTTCCAGTTCCTTTGTCCGGACGTAAATAGGGCAATTTGCAGAGGCGCCGATTGGCTCAAACCCCAAGGGGGATGGGAGTCCGATCTGGTGGCCAACTCCTGCCACCAGAAACACACCCCCCCCATTAAACCATCACACACATACTCTGAAGCAGTCTTTCAGCAGTGTCAGAAACAGGATACGGTTTCGAGAAAGGGAATATCCAGCCATTTTGGATGCTGTCAAAGAGAAACATGATGCACAACAATATCCATTGGGAAAAATCTATGTCTGAGCTGCATGCAGAAAAAGATTAGGATGATAGCCATACAAGCACTGCAAATCCTTCTTGTAGGTGAAAATTAAAGTAATAAAATCAATTTTGTTCAAATAGCTATAATTCTCAGTTCTCCTCTGTTACTGCTTAAGCTTTTCAGCAAAACAATGTGTTTACTGAGCTGTTTCTTTTGCTATTTGTTCCTGTTGTTTTCTTTCTAAATTGGTTTTAGACTTAGGGTTCACCAAAACCAATCGTGTAAGACACAGGAAAAGTAATATTCTATGTTATGTACAGATTCGATAATTCATTAATAGAGGAAAAGAAATTGATATAATTAAATCTTGAAGAGCACTTTTGACTGAGTATATAGGCATGCAATTAAGTTTTTATTTAAATAGTGAACCAGAATGACTGGATCAGTTGTTCTTAACATTTTTGTAGTTACCCCTGACTTGAGAGAGAATTTGCAGTGTTCATGGTTTGGGTATTGTGCAGTTTACACAAGTCCAGCAGAACTTGTTAATCCATGTCTTCTGAAATACTGCCTCTCATCAGCAAGTCTTGAGTTTTGATTAGAAGCCACTGCATTTATACTGTGGCTTCATACACAGGGAGTGAGGAAATGCAGCGTTATCCATTACCATTAGACTTCATAACTGAGCGATATTTAATGTGTTTGTCTGAATCAGTAGGATGTGCTGATCTTCAAGTTAAATCTTAGAATTGCATCCTTTACTATATTTTTCGTGAAGGTCACTGGTAAAAGTAAAAAATCTGCAATATTTACCACCATCACATAAACTCCAACATCATCTACCGTGACTAAAACAGCACTTTGAGGCCTCTGTCAGCCAGTCCCCATTCTTCTGAAATACCTCCTTTTCCGGATTTTCTCCTTGTTCCCATTTTTTCTAAGAGAGCTATCAAATTGTTTTAACTCTTTTCTCCACACTTGTCACAACATCATTTTGAAGGTCTACTAGCACAATAGGCTGTCTCTAATTGTTAAGGAAATGTGTCGGTAAAGGGCATATTCAGGGCAATCTTTTTTTTTTTTTTTAATATCTCTTAACTTTCTTTCTGTATTCAGTCCATCATTTTTACCTTTTTTTTTTTTGTTTTCTGTTCTCTTTTACTCTGTCTGCTTAATTTTTTTCTACAGTTTTTTCTTCCTATTTGTCCTTCTTCCTCAAGAAACTCCACTAAGCATCTCCAGGTGCAGCTTCACAGCAGCTCAGGTTATACTGTCATTGCATATACCCCCTGGCTCTGTAATCCTGTTCCTCTCCTGTGCCTTGAATATTTTTGAAGCCACATTCTACTGGGAATGGTGGGGAGAGTGAAGAATTGCACTTAGTTTCACTTAGGTAGAGCACGTGAATAGGTGATCAGTCCATTTTCTTTGTGTTCAAATCTTTCTCTCCACTGTTATTCACACCAGTCATGCGTCATGTTTTTCATATGTTGCTCCTTGTACATAGCTCACTGTAATACTTCGGATGGTGCTGGTTTTGGGAGTAATCTGATATATTTTGCACAAAGGTGGATGATTCCTAGGATACATCTATACTTCTAATATTCTTAATGATCTCACTCTCTGCTCCCGAGGCAAACACTTTAACTAACACAGACTTTTGTATTTTTGTCCTGAGTTTTCCCCTTCACATGAAGCCTTTTTTTCCCTACTGTTAAATGCAATTCTAGCCCAGTAAAAGATCAGATTGTATTAATGATGACTATCTAAAGCTGCATGTTCAACTTTCAGCAACCTCAGTGAGCAAAAATGATTGGAAAATTTGGTTATGTACTGCAAAACAGAATGAAGTTGTAAGAAGCTAAAATAGAACTCTGTGTTTTACATAACCTTTCCCAGTACAGAAATATTTACAAAATTAATCTGTTATATTAACTTGTAGTTCATATTTTTTAGCAGTTGCCTTCTACCTGCTAAAATGATTAAAGAGGCAAGATTAATTATATCCCTTAAGATATAGGAAAGTATACTAGAGTGCACAAATATAGCAGACGTTTTATGTGCTAAGATCGACTCAAAGTCTGCGATGTTATCCGTGTTATCCTAGCTACAATCTAATCCAAAACAGACAGTCCACAGAGAAATAAACAGACTCCTTATCCTTTCCTACTGTATCTACATGTAACAACAGAACTAGTACAACAGCTGATGACTGAGGCTAACCAACAGTTCCAACCTATCTGTAGATGGGGGTTAAAAAAAAAGCTGTTACTGAAGTGTTATAATCAAAAGACAAATTTTATAATCTACGTTATTAGCTGACACGCTGACGCGTTGAACAGGCTTTCAGCTATACATTCCCCTTCTCCATATTTTAAACAATAGCAATAAACAATAATAATTACATGGTGAGGAAATGACTCTGGGTTTAACTACTTGTGTTAATTGGGCAATTTGAATGAAAAAGGTACTCAACTTCTGTGGAGCAGAAAGTGATATTTAAGAAGGGAGAAATTAAATTCCTGTGGAAGCTAAAGAGATAGTAATTACTATTGCCAGTGAAACTATTTCCTCGGCTTGGCAGGATCTGAAGACTGGGAGAAATTATGATGTGCCATAAATAATTTTATTTAAGTCTGCTTTCTAGCATTCAGTAAAACCAGGATCTTCTTTCTTTATACTTTCATTGATCTGTCTTGAGGATCAAGACTGATAAATAAAAGATGGAAACAGCAGTCTGTGGAAAAATTTCTTTCCCTCATAGCTCTGTGTTTCAGCTCTTTATTGACAGCATTCATTCATTCTCGTACATGGTAGTGGCTTAACTTCACCCGCATTCAGAAATGTCTGTCTTCAATGGAGAACTGTCCTTGTGGATGAAAATTTTCCCAACATTGGGAGTGAAATACCAAGAGTCTTCTTTTCAGAGCAAATGTTTTAATGTGTGAAGGCCTGGTTTTCTGTGTATTTTGTAGTACTGCTGTTTTGGAGGTGCACAAAAAATGATGGTGTGTGGGTTTTGTGTTTTGTAGCTTGATATGCCTTTTGTTGACTTTGGTATCTAGAAGATTAACGTTACATGTGTTCTTGAAAGTGTTTAAGAAAGATGGAGCTAGTTACTCAACTCTTAGAAGTAACTGATTTTTAATTAATCAAGGCCAAATGTCACAGATGTCCTCTTTGTAACATCATAACAGCATAAGCTTGGTGCTGCAACTACTTTGAATCTCGTCTGACAGTGATTCATAAAGAAGTTGGTGACCGTCTTATAAGTAGTTCCCCAGCATTGAAGAAAGTGTCTTATATTGAAAACTGAATTAATGTGTTTGCATATGGAACTAGATGAGTCTAAGTTGGAAGACTAAATACTAATTTAGTCCTCACAGAGAGAATGGCTTTCAGTAGGCTGTGATGCCGTTGTTGTTTGGGATGTTGAGATAAGAAGGTTATCTCAGGTATGGAATTTGTCCTTCTTTATAAAGAGTGAAAGAGCAGCAGGCACCAAAATGTATTTTCAGCCATCTAAGTTGAGGCAGTACCTGGCTGTCTGTGTCTGGGGAACATTTCCATTTGCTATGGAGATACTGCACATTGCCAAAGAAGTTGAAATAATTACAAAATACTGAACGACCAATTTAGTTAATGTATTATTTCATCAAGTTGCAATCGAAATATTTTCAGTGCAAATAATTCTCACCTGGGGCTTCTTGAAGCTGAAGCACAGCACACTCAAAATCTTCAAAGAAATACTGGTTCTCTAGTTATGATGTAAAATATTTTGAGTGACTTCAGTGGGAAGTAGGTGCTTGGAAGTACTTGAAGATCTAATCCTTGTTCCTGTTAAGAGTCAGTTTTTGCAGTTAGTAATGATGCTTAGATGATACAGAGGTGTTGTAAGTATTAATTTGTTAAAGTTCATTTTAAATCTTTGTGTGAAAAAGAATTTAAAAATCTTTTAATTTAAATCTGTAAGCAAAATATGTGAGAATTTACAAGTATAGTGACTTCTGTTGCTTCTCTAACATGATTTATTTGATTTATTGTTGATGTGATCTGATAGCCAGACTCTTTTCCCAATCACTTTTCTGATAAGCTTTGTTTCAAGAGGAAATTGTTTGTTAGGTTGAAGTACCTGAGTGTTTAAGGAATATAATCTGAAATAAAAATATTAAGAAACATATTTAATGCTGTAAAAGAATTAAAGCCCTGGCTTTCAAAGATGTGGCCAAGTGTAGCAGTTGTATGTGCAGATTAAATATTTATGTGGAAATATGTACTTACAGCATAAATTCTTTCCTAGAGTTCTTTCCTTTCCTGTATTGCCATTTAACCTACACAGTGCAGGAAGAAATATTTTAATGTATAAAGTGTTTTCTTGGATTTTTTTTCTTGTAAAAAACAAATCTGTGTATGCAAATTATTCACAGAAACTTTGAAAGCATTCGAGATGAGTGTACATAGTAATAGAGCTGCAGTATGTGATAACCTAATCAAGAGCTGTATTATATTTTCCTTCCATTTAACATTTAAAAATATTTAATGTTATTTCATTTTTATTATTTATTTATTACTGTTTTGAAAGGTGGGTTTTTTTTGCCTTTAAATCAAAGTGCTTTCCCAAGAATGAAATAAAATATATTTGGCTTGACTGAAGTTAAGTGCTTACCTGCAGTATTATCAGTGTGTATTTTATATAGGTAACGTTGTTTGCTACCCATTTCATGTTAGGCCTACTCAGTATATACATTTATTGCCGAAGTTTTACCATTGTGCTATTTAATCAATGAATTTCTTTGTTAAGAGAAAAAAATGATACCAGGAGGAGCCCACCTGCTGCGTAGTCATGTCTCAGCTAGGTTGTAAATCATGCTCTTGGCAAGAAAGCTTTCATCAAAAAAAAAAAAAGAGTATGTCAAGTAGAAATTTCACTTTAGAAATAGAGTATAACAAGTGTTACGTTCACTGTTTTTACTAAGGATTCCTTGAAAATTAGTATCTCGACTCTCAGTTAAAGAAAAAATTTAATTTTTTTTCCTGTAAACTGAGGTGGTATGCCAGGGCTTCGTGATAGTAACTCTTACAAGAGCAAACAAACGATCTGAACTCCTGCCTTACACACAAGCACTCCATGATTCGATCTCTCTTCACATCTTGATTTTAGTAAACATGTAGTTATCATCAGAATTTTCCAACAAATACGTATGTATGGTACAGTACAAAAGCAAAAATACAAATATATGGAGCTCTCAGTGACTTAAGGCTGCTTGCTTTTTTTAGTATATGCATCTTAACTAGTTTAAAAATAGCAGAATCACTTATGCTGCTTTAGGTGTCACATTTAAATCAATATACTTATCAATTAAGTATAATACCTCCGAACTGTAGTGAAAGCCCAGTAGTGAGAGGAATTGGGAACCAACTTTCCACAGGTGTCATTTCTAGTTAGTTATTAAGGATAGTGAATTTCATATGAGGTTACTTCATTCTGAAGAAATTAAGAAACTATTTTTTGCAAGCTAAATATAGTTGGAGATTAGAAACTTTTAGTAGTATCTACAATGTTGTTTCTGAATTATATCCCTAAATAAAACTTTTTTCCTGAAGATATAATGTTGACACTACAAAGTTACGCCAGGGGAAATCAGTTACGCCAGGGGAAATTTAGGTTAGATATCAGGAAAAATTTCTATACAGACAGAGTTGTGAAGTATTGGAACAGGCTGCCCAGGGAGGTGGTAGAGTCCCCATCCCTGGAGGTGTTTAAAAACCATATGGATTTGGTGTTGAGGAACATGGTTTAGGGACCCTGACAGTGCAGGGTGAATGGTTGGACTTGATGATCTTGAGGGTCTCTTCCAACCAGATGATTCTATGAAAGCCAACATATCCAATATGCAGGGCAGCAACAGAAGTGCATACATATTCCTTGTTCCAGCATTTCCAGCATCAGCAAAAGAATAACATGAATTTTACAAGCTCACATGCTTGTTAAGTTATGAAAGGTTTTGTATCTTCTGAACATATTTGTGGCAATTAAAATACTGATTAAACATCCAGGACTATAAAATAAAGCTAAGGTTCTAATCTGGAAGTTATTCTGACACGTGATACCTCAGAATTCTTATCAGCTCATCAAGTGTTTTGTATTGCCTTGTATGTTTTATTTAGGAAAGAGATTTTTCTTACTGAAGTATGTCATAGCAATAAGACACCCCAATTTCTATACTGTCATATCAGTTCTCGTTTATGAGCATAAACATTCCATCACAATATGCTGAGCATAAATTAATGCAAGTTTGAGGTCTGCCATTTAATATTATTTAGAAGATTCATCATACGGCTGCTTGAGGAAGCACAGGTCTGGAAGGTCCTGAAGTCTACTCCCAGATACAGGTTTTGGAAATGGATCATTCCAAGCTCTATTTTAAAATGAATATGAGTTTTTCGTTTGAGTCATTTCCTCCTTTTCAAGGCTGCTTACAGAACCACATCTATAGTGGTTATAAATTTTACATAAATTCCTATTTTACTGACGGACATTCATCCTAATATTGTCCTGTAGCTGAAATAATGCTTCTTTGATGTCCAAGCTCTTACCTGGCTGATGTATGTCTAGAGAGCAATTACTCCTCTTTTGGTTTTCTTTTTGCTAGACTATCCAAGCAAACTTGTATTAGTGCCCGCACATGATACAGGGTTCCTGTTGAATTGATCAACTTTATAGCACTTCTGTTTTCCTCATGCTGTATGAAATTATTGAAAACGGGTGAAAAGATTTATGCATAAAATTTCAGAAGGGCATCTTGAATCATAAGGTATTCCCAGGAGGGATGAAAAAGTGTTAAAGCCATCTAATACATATCAGGGATGGGAGAGAGGGTCAGAGAGTAGAAGCAGCTGAGACAATAATGAAATTCAAACTAAACTATTCAGCATTCACTGAGGAAACAGAAAGTGACTCTGCACTGAGGAGGAAAACTAATTACTAGGAAATACTGAAAAATTGCCTATGCTTTAAAAAACCAAATTTACTGCAATGGAGAAGGGTATGCTGTGAAATGTTTGATTATGATTGGGAAAATTTGTAGGTAGTATTTTGTTCAGTTTAAAACCAGCTGTTGAATCATGCTATTGCTATTTGTTACATATGTAACATGACTTAAATAGTTGGGATGAATGTTTCACTGAAAAGCTGGCCCTTAACATGGAAGACTTGAATCAGATTATGGAAGATGAAAGTGTTTTATTCTGTAAGCACCTGGAAATTGTATGGCTTCTGTCAGCTAGCCCTTACTTACAGTGGGATAGGATAACCAGACTTCTTAATGCAGCTTATGCAAACTGCATGTCCTAATATTCTGAGCAGAAACTCAGAAGGGAATCAAGTAATGATGTTTGAAACCTCATCACTGTCATAAGCAATAGAGTTACTACAGTTTAACAAGTTCAAGAATAGTCAAAAGTAGGACCAAAACAATCAGCCTTCCTTCAATCCCTGGCAAGGTGGTGGAGTAAATCCTTTTGGAAACCATTTCCAAACACTTGAAGAACAAGAAGGTGATAGGGGAAAGTCAGCATGGATTTACAAAGGGAAATCAGGCTTAACCAACCTGACAGCCTTCCACAATGAGGTGACGGGCTTGGTGGAGGAGAGGAGAGCAGTGGATGGTTTTTATTTTGACTTTACTAAGGCTTTCAACATTGTCTCTTGTAACATCCTCATAGATAAACTAAGGAAGTAAATAGAGGCCAGATAAGCGGGCTGTGAGGTGGGCTGAAAACTAGCTGACCAGCCAGGCTCAAAGCCTTGTGATCAACAGCATGACCTCCATTTGGAGGACAGGCACTAGCAGTGCGCCCCAGGGGCTGACACTGTTGAAACATCTTCATTTATCCCCTGGATGATGGGGCAAAGTGCAGCCTCAGCAGGTTAACAGAAGATACAAAACTTGAAGGAGGTTGCATACAGCAGATTCTTGTACTGCTACTCAGAGGGACTTTGATAGGCTGGAAAAAATGGGGTGACAGGAGCCTCATGAAGCTCAGCAAAGGGGAGTGCCAAGTCAGGCACCTGAAGAGGAATGACCCCACGCAGGCACCGGTACAGGCTGGCAGCTGACTGGCTGGAAGGCAGCTTCAGAGGAAAGGACCTGTGTGTGCTGGTGGACAACGAGTTGAACATACCTAAGGAAGTGTATTGCCAGCAGACCAAGGGAGTTGGTCCTTTCCCTCTACTCAGCATTGGTGAGGTCACATCTGCAGTGCTGCATACAATTCTGGCCTCCACACTAAAAGAGAGACACATACATGTTGGAGAGAGTCCAGCAAGGCCCTCAAAGATGGTTCATGAATGGACTGGCGCATCTTTCATATGAGAGGCTGAGAGAGCTGAGACTTCAGCTTGGAGCAGAGAAGGCTCATTGGGAATCGAGTGTTAAACACTGGGTGAGGTTGCCCAGAGAGGTTGGGGAGTCTCCATCCTTGATGATACTCAATAGCCAGCTGGACACAGACCTGGGCAATCTGCTCTGCCTGACCGTGCTTTGAGCAAGGTGATTGAACTAGACAATCTCCAGAGGTGCCTTCCAACCTCAATGATTCTATGTAAATAAGGATTTTAGTAAAGTTGACATCTCCAATCAAAAGACATTTTAGAACTGAGCTTTCTGGTGCAAGACAACAATCAATAAAAACTTCATTATAGATAAAAATCAGGTATGTCATAGGCACAAATTAAAATCCAGGAAATTCCATCTAAACACAAGAAGAACTATGGGAAAATAATGAAAGATTGGCAAGGAGGATTATAAACATGCTCAAGTGACTTACAACTGGTGTATAGCAAAATGCATATATCATACCAATTGTGTTCAGCCTTGTTTGTTAGACAAGTAGCACATCTGTGTGTAAATAACGTAGGCCTTCGATAGGCTTAACCGGCACCCTGTCAAACATGCTTGAGATTCCTGCCCTGCTGTGGGAAGGATCAAAGCACAGTGGTAAACTAAGCCTGAGTGAATTCTTGGAATACAGGCGAAGCCAGCAGGTTCGGTTATCCTCTAGCATGGACCAAGCTCTGTGGTGCTGCGTCCCCACTTGTATGCCTCTGCCTGGGTGCTGCTTCGGGGATCCCCCAGTTGGCGAGGTAACGAAAATAAATTTAGTCTTTGCATTTCATCATGGTTTTGTGGTTGTTCCTGTGTCCTGCCTGTGCTGTCTCACACAAGAACACGCATCCTACTTAATCCTCACGATCACTCAGAAACTTGTGGATGATATCCTTTTTAACATCTGCCAGTAAAAACGTAAAACATGAGTAACTTGTGCTTTTTGGATTGAGCAGGTGGTATATGCTGAAATATGTTAAGAGTGATAAATCAGGTTATTATGATGTTTGTTATTATCCAAGAGCTCTCAGGCAGTTAGAAATGACTAATGGTCTAATAATTCTAGAAGTAATTAAGCCTCGTAAAAGTAATTGCTTACTATATCTTAATTTTACTTGGAAGGAGATAGAAAATTATGTGTATTTATTAAAAAAAAAGACAGTTAACATCCAGTTATCATTCATGAATGTCTTAAAGGCACTTTTTACATGAGTTTATATGAACATATTTTTTCATTTTATTAATTTAGCTGTAAATGAAACGCTTTACCTCTTTTTTCCTTTTTCTTTTATCTCCTAAGAAGTCAGTTTTGTTTTGGAATTTAACACTTTTGTTACAACCTTGCTAATATTAATGCCTTAAATAATCAGTTCCAAGATAAATGCAAGAAAAACAAGCAGGAACATAGAAGGGGAATACCAGGAGAGATGTAGTCAACAGTTAAGTGCTGTCCTGCAGTCGTGTTTTAAAATTAAGTTGCCTATGTGTTGTGCAGCGAATATAATGCCTTCCATTCAACAGATGGAAAAACTGAGACTAGAGGTGAATAATCCATTTCAATTTATCAGGCAAGCTAGTAATAGAAACAGAAATAAAATTCAAATCTGTCTGTCCGTGGTTGCACGTTTAGACTTAGAGTAGGATAGCTTTGGTTTAGCGTGATAACAGAGGGTTGCCCAGTCTCTAAGAGATGTTGAGAGAGGTATCACGAGTGCTGTTTAAGCAGAAGGCACTTCTTTGATGAGGGTTTACATGTGTGTGCCCTGGTAGGATGATCTGACTTTGCCTCATTTTCTGAAAAGGGCACTGAGATGTTGCTGCTAACTCCCAGGAATGTTTAGCTGGAATAGAGTGGCTTTGGCAGAGCAGAAATGTAACATGGCATGAGCGTAAAGAAGGAAGATAGTCAGTGAACCAGAGAAGAGTTCTGGCTAGTAGAATATGTGGTCACCGCTGCCTCTGCGTTAGAGATACTAGGGACTTTTTAGATTTAAGAATAATATGAAATCTGCAACGCACCAATTTCACATCAATCATGCAGGCCCTCAGCATTATTCTTAATCTCTCTCTGAGCGGCTTCAGTTCAAGGTTATTATCAATCACTAGTACCCGTGGATTTGAAAAGCAATATTTATAAAGATGGAAGTGAGGTACAGAGCTCCAGAAGTTTAGCAGTATAGTCTCAGAATTCATGGTACAGATCAGAAAATCTGTATTTTCATGGTGGCTCTATAAATGTAATGTTGCAAATATGGATCTGTGCATAATCTTTCTATGATCATATTGGGAGTTTACTTTTTTGAATGATGTGAACAGGAGATGGATACTTGGAAACAATGACGGATGAATGAACTTTAATTTCTCCCCTGTTTAGAAAACTGTTTTGGGGAAGCATAGTATGAATGGTTTACTTGAGGCTGTACTCTAGGGGCGGAGTCAGCTGTAGAGAAGTGTTTGAAATAAAAATGATACAGTAGTTTAATTCAGGGGAAATATTTGCCATTTATTTTCCTTATAATAAAATTTAAAATAGTAAGAAAAGCTGAAAAGAACAATCTTGTCTTTGAATGAATTTATGAATAGTTTTTAAAATGTGTGTGTGTATATATATATATGAGAGAGTAAGGTAAGGGAATGTACAATGAAAACATTCAGTCATAACTCTTGTAATAAGACATGAGGGTGAGGTGAAGGGATTGCAAAGAATAGATACTATAATGTCCTTAAAAGTCAGTCTACTCTAGGATTGACAGCCAACTCAAGGTTGTATGCTTATTCCATAGTTAATTACATGTAAATTTTGAACCACATATACTCACTGGGCAAATAGATGATGTCAATCAGCATAGTTAAAATTTTAATTTGTAATTAAGCTATAACTTGGTTTTACACTCATAGGCGTCACTACCACTTGACAACTTTGCTCTCAAAATACCCTTTATGTTATTACCGATGGAGATCCTGAAAGCACAGTTTAATATATGTCTTCCGTAGGAGAGTTGCTGTAGTCCATGTTGGGTTGATGTGTGTACCCATGGAAGAACATTTTACTTCCCCTGTATGAAAGAAACAGTTCCAAATTTATTTTTATATGACTTGTAACAACAGCATGGAAAGCAAATTATTTTTCTTATATCTGTGCAGTGTGCTGGGTTAAAATTAAAGCTCTGGTCACTCTACTCAATGTTTAGATCAAGCTAATCTGAATTTCGCTGAAAAGTTTTGTTTTGGAGTTTGTCAAATACAGGTTTTGTGGACACAGAAGTTTACATGGGCTTGGTAAAATGTCCTTGACGGTTCACTAGTCACTCCTTCGCAGTTATTCCTTTTCTCCTCAGGGGTAAGGTGAGAAAGTTATTTTCTGGGCTGGCCCCGGCATATAAGCTGTTAGGTGGACAACTGTGATGTAAATTTAGTGCATAAAAGAGCAAGGCACAAAACAAATTTGTTGAGCTAGAGTATTTCATGAAATTACTGTTTCCATTCTATAGCAACTCACAAAATGGTTTTTACATATAGTGCAACAAATTCAGTTGTGCTGAAAGAATATTTTTGTGTAGTAAGTATTAGCTTGGCTTTATCTTTGTATGGCAGTGACCCAACAGGTACTTCAGTGTGGATTTTGGCTTAGAGAAATTTGTGTATATTGGCATGTTGTATAATGTTGCATACTACTAGATCAGGTACATTTGTGCTTGAAAAAATAAGATTTCTGAAGCTTTTTCACTATCCTTTCGCCTTATTAGTTTCAAATCACTCTCTCTGTGATCACAAAAATGCATTAAAATAGATACTATATTCCTCCCTCTCTTATTCTCTACAGCAATGGAGTTTCATGAAAACCTGCACAATATAGGAGCAAGAGAAGGCTTAAAAGAAAGAAAACTGCAAAAATCAGTAGAAAGTTTTACGTGGAACATTACAATTTTAAAGGTAATGTGTCTTCCTCTGGTTAGTTACTGTATTTTTCCATTCACAACTGACATTCTATTATTGATATTTGTCATTATTCTGTGTCACAGTTCAGCTGGGTTTATTCACTTCTAGAACCATATTCAATTTAGTTTTTGTAACTTGAAAACACAGTAGACTCTCAATGTGAATTTTTCTTCTTTTTTATTTTTGTGGGGGGTTATTTCATTTAGTTTGTCTCACATTTTCTTACAACCTTATAACATTAACAGGTTCCACTGTATTGTTGAATACATGGGTAAAACAATGAGTATTGATTTCTGTGAAGCGACTCGGGCTGGGAGGAAGCTGTGCTGTGGTTTAAACCCTGCTTTGTGATTTGAAAGGGAGCAAGAGTGTTAAGGTTAATGCAGTTACTGAAAAAGAGAAGGGAAGCTGTTGCTACTTCACTCCGTGATGAGTGATGATTAATGATACATACGAATTATATTAGTAATCCAGACTGGAGTAAGAGCTGGAAGTTCTCTTTGCATTTGGTTGAGTGCATTTGTTTATGTTTTGACACAACAGTAAGTGATGAAGTATAAAAAAGCTTTCAGCTAGAGACCTTCAGGAAACTAGAACCTGGAACAGTTCAGGTTTCTTATCGCTGGTCTTTCATCTCAGCAGGGTACATCGAAATTTATAGAGATAGCAAAACTGCCTCCCCTAATTTATTCCCTTGACACTATCCTTCTAGCCCAAATTATTCAAGTTTTGTGTTTACATCCACTAATGAATTCTTCTCTCCCACTCAAATATTTCATCACTACATTAAAGTCACTTTTAATTATAAATAAAATTATTTTCTCCCACTTGTTTTTTCATTTTTGGTTCTTATTGAAAATAGAATTCCCTGGCGCCTCTTACAGTGAGCTACTACAGAAAAGCAGTAGTACACATGTATTTTTCCAGCTTTCCATGTTAGTTTCAACTGTTAAGCTTTTCATGGTGTTACTTGGTGCTCTGATCCCCCTTGTGTTGCACTGCACAGATCCAATGCAGAGGAGAATCAAAAGGGGTGAAATTTGCTACACTGTGTACAGTTAATACATTCTAATAATATGGGTGCAGGTTCTCCTTGTAGATAAAAGGGCCAGACTATCACTTTTCCTTTTTCAGAGTGGAGTTTCCTGAAGACAGTGTATCGGATGTGTCAAGTACCATTCCTGTACTAGGCAGGGGATCAGGAGGGGGGTAGTCAGTTCAGTGGGTTTGGGCAAATGTCAAGGAAGTAAATTCTTAGCCTTTCTTTACTTTTCCGTCAACGGTATCAGATAGCAGCTTGGATAAGCAAATCTATTTTAATACTGCCTGAAACAGCAGTACCTCTGCTTTCCATTCAGAACATAAGGGTTGGCAGGGGAGGTTTGCAGTTGATGAGTGACTGAAATGTGAAGTTGTGATTTCTGCATAAGCCAGGAATTGGAGAACCCACATGGTATATCTGGCTCTTCAGAGCACCGAAGGGCTTTTGTGCATATCCTTAGGTTTAACCCGATTATGAAGTTAGAAGCCCTTCCTTTTGCAGAGATTATTGAGAAAATCTCTTCAACATTGACTCATTTTTTTTTTGTCCTCGCAGATTAAGATCCTTTCTATAAGGAAGGTACAATTTATCCCGTACTTAATACTTTATCAAAAAATTGGTGAGATGTCAAATCAGCCTGTTGTCAAAACTTTAACAGGAGGTGTTATTACAGAAAATTCTTCTATGTAGTTGCATCTTAAAAGCGATGTACAAATATTACAGTTTACATAGGCATCTATTAAGTGCTGTTACTCATGTTTAGATGTACAGAAAGTTAGAGGTTGTGGTTTGTTTCAAGTAACACATTGAACTTTTTCACTCCAGACTCTTAACTGCAGGCTGTAACCATAACTTGTCTTGCGTTACATAGTTAAATAAAAAAAGTTTATCAGTTTCTAAGACACTACTCTTCCTGTCTGAAGAAAAAGACCTGCAGTCATGATTCTGATCTAATGCTATGGTTTTCCATTGCCATTTTTCCAGTCCTCTAAAAAACATACAAGGACAAGGTTGGAAAGTGAATACTCACATTTTTTAGAGTAAAATTAATCAGGAGAGTGACAACCTGAGCCACTTTAAGAAAAAATTATTTTTTTCTGTGGAATTACCTGCCTACATCAAATTAACTTCCCTCTTGAACAGCACAAAAATAAAATCCTGTCTATTCAGTGGCCCCAAATTTTGTGATTCAACAAGGAAGACAGTTGATCAACCAACACACCGAAGGCAGTGCCATTCTTGGCTATGATTTAGGAGTTGCTGTGTGACTCTGAACAGCATTACTAAATCTGTGTGAGCGCCATCCTCAGCTCCCTCACAGAGGAATCGCAGAATGCTCATGTGGTGTGACTGATGTATTTTCCAAACTGATTAAGCTGCATTTTACCCTCAAGGTACATATTGATTTTTTTTTTTCAACTGGGACATTTTGACTCCAGTCAATGCAATGGAAACTTTGATAAAATAACATTGACAGCTTAATTCTAGGGAAACTCTTGGTTTAGAACATCTGATGTAGCTGTTAAATATCTGTGTGTGTGTATGTGTATGTGCACGCATGCATTACAATTACTATTTTAAAAGATTTTATTTTTCCTAATATGAAGCAATGTGTCCAAATTTATTACTGGCATGGTCTGTTTGAATTCGGCTGAAATATCTCTATTTGATTCATGTATGTGTATGTGCACGCATTCCCATTCTTATGCACCCCATGTAAGCACATATAGATATTTATTTAACTTCAGAACATGACTTAGAGTAAATTTAGTCTGCTTTAGTGAACTTTGTTGCCAATCTGAGCGATTTAGAGATTTTACAGTATTAGAATATTCCTCTCTTTCAAATAGGCAGTTTGCAATATCATTTGCTTGTAATTTATTTATTATTATTACTCAAACTGATAGCACTCATATTTTCTAAACATAGATAATCACATTTCCTGCCAGAAAAAGTACACAGTAACAAACAGAAAATCACTCTTAAGTACTGTTGCAGCAGACTCTTACAAACAATGTAATGTAACAATTTATGGACTCTCCTGGCCTAGCAAAAATTTGAAAAAAACCTTTATAGGCTCAGAATTTGAGATGCCCATAGGAAGATCATAACAGCATCTTTAAATTAGTCTTTGCAACAAAGAACTGTTCTAAACACATAGGGACTGTTTCATGGAAGTACTTGGAATGGGGGTGGGGCTCCTAACTCCAGCAGTTGTTAGATGCGTCTTGTTGGCTGTGAGCTTTTAGGCATGTCATACTAGACAACATATATGAACTTCCGCTTGAAAGAAATCCCAAGGCATGCAGTTCACATTTGTAAAGCCTCTGATAGCTACTGCCTAGTCCTGTAGGTACTTGGAAGACCTCCCACATCCCAGTTTCATTTAAATATCTAAAACTACTAGTCTCGTGATGTTGCTGGACTGATGGGATTTTGGCTCCTAGTTAAACCCATATTTAGAAGTTAAAAAGTTAAGTCCTTTATGTCCTGACTCTGTAAACGCACTTAGCACGCGTCAGCTGGGCATGGAGCACTGCAGTATGTCCATTGTACATAGCAGCCACTGCTCCGAGAAACGCATTGTGAATTGGATACTGGCTTCTTACTTTTCTTGATACAAGCTTTGAGTCTCAGAAACTGAGCTAAAGCCAAGTCATTAGTGATACAGTTTCTTGGGATTTTTTTTTTTGAGAAAAGGTGCTCATGCAGTTATTTCAAATGTCATCTTTACAGTTTTACTTTCATGTTCACACACTCAACGGAAGAACATGTTAACCAAAAATCATGAGTGAGTACATACCAGATTATAAAGGTACTGCTGAGGCATTCTAGTTGATGCTATATCCCATTGACTCTGAAATGATATCTCATTTCATAGGTATGAGAACTGGTAAGAACCATTGTGGTTTTGTTTTTAATTACCTTTCAGGAGCTGATATAAAAACACTGCCTCTTAGCTGAAAGCTTCAAAACAAGCAGAAGATTTTTAATGTTGATTTAAAAAAAAAACAAAACAGAGTAGTTGACAAGGCATATTGGGACAGAAAGGTATGAAGGATATTGAGTTGGGCTTTCACATTAATTCACATCCTTTATTGTTTTTGTTAAAAGCTTATGAATGAGTATCAGTTTTGTTCTTTGATGTTCTTTGCGATCTTTTTCATGTCTGCCTACAAAACAGCTTGGTGCTTGATTCTTTTTCTGAAGCCTGTGAACATCAGTAAGTGAAATAGATATTAAAGTTACATAGTACTCAGTTCTGTCAGTGAATTTTAACCACGGTGAAGCGTGGTTAAAAATCGGGAGCAGCGATTGCTGTCTGCTGCTGTGAGGACAGCGCTCTCGCAGTGTTCTGCATTTGTGATGTGCAAGGTCTGTATCGGTCCTGTTCCCAGTTGGGAATTACCACAAAATGCCTGTTAACTACAGTGCTGGGAGTAAATTCTAGTTTTGTGGTGTGTTTGCCAGACAACACTAAGGGCTAAATTTCTTTACATTTTGACTTCTCTGAGGTGAAAGCCTGAAAAGGCAGCCCTACCATATACCAAGAAACATAGGGGTTTGGTTCTGCCACTGCTCCAAATTCCAGCATTGAGTTGTCTCCGTGGACCAGCTTTGTTTCTTTGAATTTATTTTTTTTTTTTACTTCCTTATGATAAGTCTGCTTGACTAGGGTTTGAGCTGTTGATAGATGATTTCTTTGTATTGGCTTTACAATATTCATTTTCAGACATTTGGGGCTGTTAAGAAGGTGAAAAACCTCCCAGTAGTCCATAGAGCTGAGACATTCCTGTGTTCCAGGTTGTAGTCAAATGACTGTGCTATTGACTTACTTCTTAAGTGAACGGCACGTACTGTGAAAATCAGCATCTTCTGTAGCTATGGAATGCATTGAATATAAAGAATTGAAACTGAACCTTGAGAGCCCTGGGACAAGAGACATTCGATATATAACTAGAAGGAAGGTCTTTGAGTTCTCTTAATTGAGTGTGTAGGGGAAATTTTTTCAGTTCTGGATGACTTTTTTACTTTTTTGCCTTTCAGATGCAGTGTATTACTGTTCAACAGTGTTCACTGTGACTACAACTTGAATTGTTAAGATGCATACTGCTTTTTTCCCCCTGCATATGGCTTCATGGTGGTACATCAACAGAGCTAGGCACTTTACATCAATTGCGCAGACCTCTCTCACTTGAGCTTGTGCCATGCTTGGTAGCAGTGATTGGCTCTTGTTTTATCTTTGGATCAAGACATGCCAGGAGATAATAACACACAGTTGGTTTCACAAATGTTTTTCTGAGTTCAGTGGCATTCAGAAATCTATTGCATCATTCTAAGTATTGGAGAAGAGAGTTGTCTAATGTACACAGATTCATTTTTCTATTTCACTCTGGTCTGAACTTGATCCCACTTGGCCGAATACGTTTAGTCTGAACTCCTCTTGTCTGCAATAATCCAGCCTCTCAGCCCAGATCCTCTCTTGTCTACGAAGTTTGTCTTCCCCTTGTCCAGACAATCCCAGTTTGATGCTGAAAATAGCCATTCCTGCTAATCCCTGGCTTCCTCCTTCTCCTCTCTCCTCCATCCAGTATTCTGTTCCCACTTGGTACCTAATTATCTCTTCTGGCAGGTTTTTCCTCTCTTTCCAATTCATATTGCCTCGTCTTCACCTCCTCTAGAGATCCTTTCCTGATAAGTCTTAATTTTAATTTTCTCATCACCTCGCCTGATTTGATAGTATTCTACAGTCTTCTCCCTGCTCTGCATTTTTGTTTGTTTTTCTTTGTCACTAGATTTTAATCTCATTACCAAGCTCTCTCACTCTCTTTGAGTTGTTAGTCCTACTTGTCTGTCATTTTCAGGCTTCTTTCAACATGGTGGATTTTGTCAATCCGTTTTCTTTCTGTATTCCAATCCCAAATGTTGCCTTAGTCTTTCCCTTTCTCCACTCACCTGACTGGTCCAAATTCAGTGTTGCCGCACTGTGTGTGTTTTTCATTATTTGACAGTCTCCTCTTTCAGTAAGGTGTAGTCTCTGCTTTATATAGTCCAACTTTCCTTTCTGCAGTCCTCGACTTCTTGCCAGGTCAGTCTCAGAGATCCCTCTTACTCCCTCCTTTTCTCCATCCGCCTCCTCGCCAGAGTCCCTGTCCCAGGCTCTTCCTTCCCCTTCTCCAGTCCGGCTTTTGTACTGCCTGCATTGGCAACCAAATGGTAGTGGTAAGATAACTTGGAGAAGCCATACAGGAAAACACTGACTTTTTCTTCTAACGCATATTCAGTATTGTGTGGGAATGGAATATGCATCGTCTTGCCATGTTGCTGGAGCTGTCAAGAGATGAAGAATGATCGAGAGTGAAATCCTGAGTGATTGTCCTACCCGCATTCAAAATCTGATTTTTGCTTATTAAAAGCTCGTAGCTTGGATCCACTACTCTGGGTCCCCAAAGTCATTTGAATTACAAGTCCCTACCCCAAGTGTGAGTGGGGAGGGAAGGATGGAAGATTGTTAAAAAAATTCTGATAGCATTTTACTGTCTTTATTCTCAGAACTGAATGAACCATATGGATGAGGTTAAAGAATAATATTAAACAGTACTAGTAATAAAGTCTGCCAGTGGCAAAAATCCTGCATAGAGAGCATCAGCTGAAGTAGTTAAAGTTTGGCAAGCATATAAGCAACTGAAAGCAGTTTTTTTAAACAAGAAGTTTTGGGCAACTTTATTAATAGACTGTTGCTAGCAGCTCTGCCTGTAATAAACAACTCGATTAAAGTTCCCAAACTATATTCTACAAATCCATGTAAAATGGAACTTGGGCTAGAAACAGATGCACTCCTGATATGACTCATTTACTCTGCTGGAGTGTTTTAAATTAGCTTTTAGTTGTTTGTCAGTTTGGAAAAAAGTATGTGATTAAAAAAAAAAATAGCCCTGGTTTTCTGTAGAAAATAATATTACTGAAGCTTGTGCCGTGATTGGTGAACTTCTAGATTTTTTTTCCTGTCTGGTAATCAGAAAAAAAAAAACACTTTGGCTGTTACAGTCTTGGATAAGGGGAAGGGGAGCATTATTTCTTTGAAGAAAGCAGTATTTGTTTTCAATTTGTGTGCCTCAAATGCGCAATTCTGCTTACTTCATAGGATAGAATTTATGTTCTGAGTTGCTAAAGAAGAAACCCTGAAGTATCACACCATGAGTGCACACATGGTTTTGTCTGACTGCTGTTCTGCCTCTCCTCCTTTATTTTTTAAATCAAAAAGTAAAGTTGGATTTATTATTTGGTGGAGGAGGAGAGGCAACATAGTTGTTATGTCTCTAGAAAAGACATTAGCATCTTTTCAAGAGAAGTGTCTGTCAGGAGCGAGACTTTACATGGGACAGACCTGAGTACCCCAGTTATAGGAAGAGGTGCAGTCAGTGTTCACACCTTATTAGTCATTATAGGAACTGACAGTCTCAAGGAACTACAGTACCTGAGTTTCTTTCTGTGTGTGTGTGTGTGTTTTTCTCCCCTTCAGTTGGAAATGACACTGTTTAAGATACAGTATTTTTGAAGCATCATTTGCTTTTCTGTAAGCTGCAGGGCAATTCTCCTTCGGGAGTGCAGACACAGCACGGTCACTTTGGCCCTTGCAGACTTTCTGCACGTGTTTGTGAACTTTCCTGTGTCCACCAGTAAGGCATGCGTGCTCACCATATGCTACAGGCTTGTTCGTTCCCAGCATACGGGAGAGGTAGGCAGGTAGTGGCTGCAGAAAAGGCAGTCCTTAGGCTGCTAATCAGAGCTGTTGCTGTTAGAGGGTTTTAATCAATACAAAGAGATGGAGTAGCTAATACTGTAGGACAGAGCCAAATCACCTAAGTCTGGGACAGTTTCTCTTACAGCTTTACTTAAAACTTAATTACCATAAAGACAAAGAGCACAAATAGAGAGGGATAGCGATAGCACTGAACTGCAAACAGTCCTGTGAAGTCTTTGTCATCAGTCCTTTCTACGTGTTGCTTGCCAGCCTGTATTTTCTTACTTCATGCTTTGACAAACATTGATTTTTTACCATGCTACTATTGAATGAATTACATTGCTAGGTAGAAAAATCTCAAAGAACCAAAACCCAGAACACTTTAACTGCTCCCTGAAGTGTTAAAATCAGCCTTCACAATTTTCTCTGTGCAGAAACATTTATAGTCCTCATGGATTAAAAATACAGCACAGATTACTTTCCTGAAAGCTGTTCCTATCCTTTTGTTTATGCAACTAGTTGGCTTCAGAGCTTGGTTCTTACTAACTGCAAGCAGTCCAATTTTGAATTTTGGCTTGGTTTTGGTGTTTGGTTGGTTTTGTTTTTTTTTTTTGAGCAAGGCAACTGTACTGTCAGTCTGAAACAAACAGACGGGGGGAAAGAATCCTGTTATCAATTGTGTATTCGAAGTGCATTTTTTTCTTACAGGGACAAGCTGATCTTCTCAAATACGCTAAAAATGAAGCACTGGAGAATCTGAAACAAATCCATTATGCCACTCTTTCGTGTGGACTCAATAAGCCAGGCACTGAAAACGCAGAAATCTCAAAGCCCCGTCGAAGTCTGGAGGTCATACCTGAAAAAGCAGGTGACGAGAACGGAGAATGAGGAAACGCTCTTCTCGTAATTCTGGAGTTTATAACTCTGTGACCAATTGTAGCTGCATAGGACATTTGCTTTGCACTTACTGTTGGAAAATATTTGGAATTTCTAAAGCACAACTGGAGAAGCTAATTACAATCTATTGAAACTGTGAATGTATGTAGCAACTCTGCTTCTGAAGGCAATGATATTGTGTAACATGGAAATTACGTTATTGGCCAAAATGGAGTATATATGTAAAAGATACTGTAATTCAGTAATAGCGTGCTGAAAAGTTCGTTTGAGTGCCATAGGGAAATGAAGACTTTTTAAAATGAGCTGTAACTAGAGGGAAATTAGTTGACAGAATTTGACAAGATGCCTTGATTTTCAAAAGAATTAGATGCACAGGTCCTTTATTTCTTTGCACAATTTTTTAATTGTGCTAGTGAGGTGAATTATTCTTTTGAAAATCAGGTTCTAACAAGTAGAATGCACGTGTTTCACACTATATATAATTCAGCCGCTCAGATATTTGGGGTTGAAGTGGTATTGTTGAGCCATAAATTAAAATGAGAATGTAATTAGACAGTGATCACTGACTTCAGTGCACTATAGGAGAGCCATTATGTAAAAGGAAAATGTGCAATCAATCTGATAGCCTATGTCAGAAGAAGATACATACCTATTTTGCCTAAGATCTTCTGCAAATGTGTGTAGATAATGTGACCAAACTGCAAGCAAAATGTTGTAAATAGTTTTTCATTTTGTGAAGTGCTCATATTAAAGAGTTTTATGAGATTGCTCCCGGACAAGTAAAGCTTTTCACTAAATTTTAACTTTTTTATTTTTCAAGTATTTTCTTCCTTACAGAATAGGTGATATCTCAATAAGCAGGTTTGTCAAAAAAATTAAATAAAATTGCTGTTCTGGTTCTGTTTTGGTTTTCAGACATTAGGTAATGGTATTGTAGCTGATATGCTCATTGTAAAATGACTATACCGACCTAGAGTGTTCTCTTACTGTTTCTGATTTAACAATAAAATGGACTATATAATTACAGAAGCTAATAAATTTGAAGAAAAACAAGCTAAATCCTACAGAGATCAAAATGCAGTTTTTGTTCAGTTATGGGGAAAAAAGGGAAGATGGTGATGTCTGTGGAAAAGCATTGTTTTAATTAGAGATCTTCGAGGCATGCGTTGTACACTTTTCTTTTTTTAAACCAAATCAAGATGCTATTTTTGCATTCAGATTTAAGTGAACATATACATATATATAATGTCCTGTAAAAGCCAATGGAGGTCTGACCAAGAACATCGGTATACTTACACTTAATATGAATTATTAGGGACTTAAATTTATTTTCTAGTCATTATAATATTAATGGGGAGGGGAGATGAAAACAATGCATACTAAATGTCACATCTTGAGCCTGCACTTCTAAATGTCAAACTACATGGGTTAGGAGCAGTCTTAGAAGGTGCTAAGCTCTTTCAGTGTCTAGCGACAGACTGTATGCCTCAATATTACGATCTTGCCAGGAGTGAGTTCTATTCTGTGTTGTACAAAACGAAACATTTAACCTGTGGTAAACACGCCTGCAAGCGTTGACTTTTAGGCAGTCCTTCTCTATGTTGTCAGCTGGAAGTCTTCTGATTGCACCTGACGTTCATGGGAAGCAACATGAAATTCACTCGCACTGACTATACTCTGAGCCAGTATGAAATTAGTCTTCTAGGGCTGAATCTATCAGATCTACATCTGATTTATCTACAGCAAAATAACTGTTACATGAAGATTCAGCTGGGCTATAAATATAAAAAGGTCAGTTTCACTTCGTCAGAAAACCCAAAACCTAGGCTATTGGAATTTTAGTTCTGACTTTTAGTCCTAATTGAAAGATGTAGACTGTGGAAAAATGTCAGTACAGTTAGTGTTGTTCTGCAAAAAGGCCTAAAACCCAGTAAAGCTCCATTGGCACTCCTGGCCCTCTACTGTTTGCATGGCATTTACAGAATGACGTAATTTATATCACAAATGAAGCATTTCTGTAGAGTCTTTTTCTCCAACCAGGTCATCAGAATTGATGGCTTGGGTATTCTTAGCATTCGCATCTTTCTGTTTAGCAAATTACACCCTTGAAAGAGATCAGGAAAGGTTGAAAGAATTGAACACAATTTGGTGTTTTTTCTTTGGTTTAAAGCAAAAAAAAGTAAGTGAAACATGAGTATCACATGCGCTAGGGCTGACAGATTTTGTATGTTAAACTCCTCGATATATATAACTCTGCTTACTCTGGTCCTGTACTGTCTTTTTAAAAAGGAGGTTAATAAAAAACAGTTAAAATATATGCATTTAACAAAGCGACTATTTAAGTATGTTTGGATATTTGTGTAGTGCTGATTCCTTAAAATGGAGGTCAGTTTTGTGCATTATTCATACTCGGTTCAGATCTGTATGTACCATTAAGTCTTAAATGAACTCAGTCAAGCAGATACTTCGAAATCAGATGTGTAGCTAAAAATCCTTTAGGGAGTTTACATGTTGCATGTTAGAAGAAGGCAGGATAAACACCTGCAAGCAAAGTATCAGGTTCTATTGTTAACCCCGTGATGATAATTTCAAACCCAAATTTATTAGCATATGTTTTCAGTTGTATTTCTTAAAACATTCTTTGCATCCGTGATGCAATTTACTTTTATTATTAGTCCATTTTTCCCAGTGTTTCTTTAGATTATATAGAAGAAGGACCACCCAATATCTGTTGAAGTATTCAAAATAAAATAATCACAGGTTGACTTTACACTTTTTTTTTTTGCCTGTATTTTCTTAAATGTGCTGTGATACAGTTGAACTGTTTACATAGTTTTGAACTATGAAAGATGAAGCCAAAACATAAGTGACTATTTATCTGACTGCCTTTTTACTTTTGTTTACCTCCAGTAATCAGAGTGAGTATGGGTATGTATGGAGACCTAAGTCAGACCTAAGTCAACGTACTGCTCAATTTAAAAGACAATACTAATTGGGAAAGGAGAATTTCACATACAGATTAACCATGAAGGCATTAACAGTGATATCTTTTTTGAGCACAAGAAGAAGGATAAAGAGTGCCTGTTTGAAAAAGGAACATCTCTCTAAGCCTTATCTGCGTTCTTCCTGCCTAAACTTCCCTCCTCATCGGTTGTGCTTGGTGTGGTACATGGCAGCCATTGGATATTTAATAGCAGAGCCCGGGACCATGTCCTCCATCCTCTAAACACACTGGCCAACTAGAACACTGGCCAAATACAGAAGAAAACTCTGTGCTCCAAGAGTTTCCCCAGCAGCACGTAACTGAGGAGCACTACTGAGCCTACTGATGTCGCCAAAATGGCAAAAGCCTTCAAAACGGAGTTGTAGGCCAAGCTCTACTGGTGAAGTTGTAGCCCTTCTGCCTCTGATGTTAGTCTACTCAAGTCAGTAGGATCAGGATTTAAGTGCAGTGTTTTGAAATTTCCCCTTTGTCTTAGATCTTTTGTCTCTTTACCTTCTCTTCACATTCTTATGTTGCTGCCCCAAGAAGTATATTGGTGCCCCACACAGTTTCACAACCTTGCCCATGCAGGCATGGTGAAAGATGATGTATGAGTTTTTCCAGCTTTTTCCAGCTACTTTGTACAGCATAGGAATATTTTTATAAGACTCCATGGCTGGTTACTGTATTCACTTTTTCCTGTTTTGAAGTTGAAGCAGCAGAGAGATGATTCAGAGTTGCCAACATGAAAAATGGAAGTGGTTTCCAAGATGACTAAAAATTAACTCTGGTCTACTAATCAAATGAACTAATCTGAAAGGACCCAATCCTCCACTCTTGGCAGTGCTTGAGTTTCCCTTCCATTTGTATGATTTCCTAGTTTTCTACTGCATGAATCTTATTTTATCCATAACGCTGATTTCTTCTTGCTATATGCGTCGTTTGCTGCACAGATCAAGGAAACTCCGGAATGTCCTGTACGCGGTATAATAATCTTCCATTAAGCCTTAGCCTACCTAGCTTTATGCTTGTGTTAGCTGAAGGTTCAAAATGAATGTAAAGAGGCGAATTTGCCAAAAGGGTGATCATACTGCCATATCCATGGTACAGTGTGCACATGCGATGGCATGTACTTCATGGTGAAATCATTTTATTACCATGTAGCTAACAGTTGGAGAGCTGCTGCAGGAGGATGACTAGCCCATGGGGTTTTAATACTGTGAGCAAAACTCTGAAACTCGTGAAGTCAGCAGCTTGCTTCTTTTGACTGTGGTTGGTGTAGGACTTCACCACTTTTTTTCTGTTCACACCTACTCACTCTGACCAATTAAGCTTTCTAAATGGAATATTTAACAACTTGGTTTAAAAATGAATAGATCTGCTTGTATTCTATAATGACCTCCAGTCTTTTGAACTCTTGTAAACATTAAAAAAAAAAAATCTCCACAGTTCTTACCACCCCCTGGTTCCTTTTCCTCTTGGTATTTTGAAAGCAGCTGCGGGACAGGTCAGTTCGGTAAGTTTTCAAAACTAACCCATGTGATGCTCTTTATTCATTACAACTTGTTTGTTCACAATAAGAAAAAGGCAGTGAAACTATTGACGTTTTCTGGTTAATTCTGTTTCTGAACACTATTAAACTTCCCTTTCTGACTCATCACCTTTGTTCGCTGGGTGGCTGTGGAAAGGCAGAGTAGCAAAACAGCACAGCAGAAGGATTAGAAACAGGACTTGAGTACAAGAGCACCAGCAAGCGCTCACAGGCGTGGCAAAGAGGGCAGCAGTGCCGGGGGAGCGGTCCGGTGTGGACGCCCAACTCTTAATTTTGCTTTCCTTGCCCAGCCGCCTGCACTGCTTTGGTGTACGTGCTTGTGCCACTTCAGCCCGTCGGAGTTCCCACTCGGTGCTGCTTCAGCACACGGCGGCTGAGAGGAGAGGGGGAGGATGACATGTGTGCATGTGTTGGATGAAGAGGAGCGTTCTGGGAGGCTGCTGCGAGAGCAGGCAGCTTGGGCTGAAGCGAGGGCAGCACCACCCAATAGACATTCAGCTGTCGTGAACCTCTCCTTTGCCAAGAGCCATCCAGCCTTGCGGAGCCTCCTGCAGTCCGTACAAGAGCTTTCTGAGTGAGCTTAGATGTTTTTTGTTAGTTACCTGTTTTCCATGGAGAGAAATGTGGAGGAGCAGGGGCCCTCCTGGGCTGGGTGCAGTGCTGGCCCATGCATTGGTGACCCTCTGGGAGAAGGGAACAAGCAAGGCCAGGAAACGGAGCGCAGGAACTCAAAGGTCTGGGCTTTGTTCTTCAGCCCTCAGCTTCCTCCATCGATAAATTGGAGGAAATGACACCCACCACTTTTCGAAGTAGCAGAAGAAACGTACTGTGTAAGTGCGGAGAAAAAATAACCCCCACAGAAGGCGGCTAGGAGTGAAATAAACTGACATATAAATAGTACGTCGTGAGAAGGCAACACTTTTTGCATTTCAATGCCGTGTACATTAGGTTTCACTAGATACTGTTTCAGAAAGTCCACCGATCCCTATGGAGTTTTTCAGTGGCATGTGCTTAGCAGACGTACTCAGAAGTGCTACTAATTGGTAAAGAGGGGTTTGAAATAGAAATCCTGTTGGTCGATTATAAGCTATGAAATACAAATCCTGTCAGTCGATTACAAACTTAATGTTTGTGTGGGGTTCCAAGTCCTGGGGAGTTCAGTATTTTTACTGTCTAGTAAGAGAGTGAAAGAAGTTTTTGTTACACTCTATGGGCTTTATGCTGTGGCTCACAGCATGAGCACTTCTTTTGATCTGAAATGTTGGTTTATGGATCAAAAAAACCCCTCCCAGAAATCTTAGAAAAAGCCCTAGGATTCAGCTGTAGATCTCAGTCTCTGTCCTGAATTCCAGTACTGATGATACCTGCTACAATTTTGATGCATCCTTAGCCAAATAATGATTAAATTTCTGAAGTCTGAATAGGTAACAAAATCTTCAAATACCTTTTTATATAATGTGCTGGTACTGCTACTTGTACCAGGATTACTGAAAAAAAGACAGAATTTCTTTGGATGGAGAAGTAAGGATCAGCTCTTAGACCAGTAATCTGTAATTGTGGAGGTGAGTAGGGAGCTTCCCAGGCGAGTAATGACTGTCCCTCCATTTCAGAAAGCCTCATGCCTGCGACAGGGAGCAGTCGGCAAGCAGGACTGGAAATAGCATTTCCTGAACATCCTTCTCCAGGGTGTGGTATTTTGTGCTTACTTTTCATTGCACACAGTTTTACAGAACCATACGCTTTGCTCTTTATTCCTGTTTTCTTCTGAGCTTTGATTCACAACCAATATTCAAAGTTTATTCTCTTGGAGAGGGTTGCATTGATTTGCTAACTGAATGTTTTTCCAGCACTCTTTCCAACATAATTTTAACAGCTAATAACTCATGACTAGTAAGAGCCTGAGTGTATGGAGAATGCTAGTGATGTCAGCACTGTGACAACACAAAGTTTTGCAGTGAAAGTCTGATTACTGTTATATGAGGGCAGCCTAACACTGGGGGAGGCTGCACCGGGGACAGTATTAGCTGAGGAGACCTGTTAGCTCGGGAAGGGGAGGTGGCAGCAGTTACAAGATTAAGGACAGAACTGGGTATGAGAGAACATACTCATTTCTGGAGGAGGAATCAGCTACTAAATCCAGCTCCTTCCCCTCACCCCGATGTCACAGGCGAGACTTCTCAGACATGACAGTTCAAGATAAAAACTCAATTTTGTATTAGAGATAATTCTTTGTAAGTGATGATCCGTCACGTGTGATGGAGCACTCTGACAGCATCTCCCCAGAAGAATTCTGGCAAAAGAAAAATGGCATTTTCTACCCACACAAAATCTCTGCCACAGCTGAAATCCCAGAGGAAAACTGCAAGAACAATGATCAGATATGAACAATGTGTTTCAAGCTAATCAGAAGCACAGTGATAGGCTTTGCCTACCATAGTCACGTTACCGAAAGTAATATGATCCGAGGAATAGGACCCTGAAGAGATAACATGCGCCCATACTGGTGAAGACTGCACAGAGTAGGATGGAGCACTGTATGTTCTAAGATCAATCCCAACTGTTTTCCTAATCGGCATGGAAAAAGACATGCTCTGTGCAGTTTCCAAGCAGCGCTATTTTTCATGTATTTATTTTCTCGTATGGGTACAAATGAGAAAGGCACTTAATAAATAACACTCTAATGAGCAACACTGGAATTGCAGCTTTTGCAATTTGCCTCAGTATGTAACAGGCAAATTACATTGATGCAATTCCCCCAAGTGCTGAATCTCTCTGAAAATCAGACCCCTACACTTAAGATTCTGTTCATAGACTTTTCTTTAGAAGAACGAGATTAAAATTATCTATGATCTGTGCTGCAAGTAATAGCATCTATAATGCTATAAGAATGGCTATATTTGCTATTCAAATATTGCTGTTTCCAGGTTCTATTGAACTGTTTCAAATGCAGATAAGGTAGGTAAATGCAGAAATCCTTTAATAAAATGAAAGGCTACAAAATACAGAAATCCGTAAAGGCCAATGCTTTATAGTAGGTGGTAGTCACAGCCATAGGATCTTGTTGAGGCTGTCTTAGCCATCTCAAGAAGGATACTTTGCAGTTTATACAGAATCTCAGAGTTACAGTGTGTTGCACTAAACAAAGGAAGATTAAATGTCATACTTCAGGGCTTAAAATTATCTCTATTTCATAACAATTGAGAGAACTTTGACCTATCTGCTGAAACAACTGGTGCAGGTCAATGGCCAGCACTAGCTGCTTAGTAGATCAGGCATTTGAAGCTACGTAATAATTCCTGTGGTTTTGAGCAAATTTAAAAATATTTCTGCTATATGTTTAGGGCACATTTGAAATCATCGTACCACCAAAATGTTAAAACCAAACCTCCCCTGCCCCTTAGCATTGCTGTCGCTATGAAAGACGAGGCACAGACTTCAGTCCAATTCGGAAGCACGCGACTGCACTGAGTCCCACGAAGTGCTGACTATAAACTGCAATGGAGAAACCAGGTTGTATCTAGATGAGTTTCCCAGTGGTGTAGCCAAATGTCCATGAAATACCTGACAACAAGAAACTTCTTTAATTTTGCAGTGCTGCTGATGGCCACTACGTAAAGCAGGAGAAACAATTTGAAAGGCAGAGGGCAACAGCAATGAAAGACGCTCAGCTGGAGGCCTCCAGGACTGCTTTCAAAGCCCTCATTGTATTTATCAGCTCATGTGATGATACTCAGAAAAAAAAATGTCTTCAAATCCCTTTTTCTTGCTTAGGCCTGTGATATTCCTGCTGTTTGCCACTGGCTACCTGTGCTGCAAAGGTAGCCTTTGCTCCTGGGTCCCTTAGCATACCAAGAAGGCAGCAAGCATTGCTTTACTTGCAATGCTCTGACAAACTCCTCAGGGAGTCCAGAAACGTGGTTTTGTCACACTCATTTTTCCCAATGCTGACAGCTTCCAAACCTGCTGCTTCTGTCACGGTTACTGTCCTCTCCTCCAATGACCTGGCAGGGGCTGCAGCCGGGCTCAGACCACCCTGCGGAGCAGTTTTGAGGCAGGGTGAAAGAGTCGCTGAGATGAAGACCTACACCTTTGATGAGCTGCTGATGAACTGCAGGACCCAGCAACCACAGCGTTATCAGCTAGCTTCAGGAAGGACTGTTCTGCCAGATCTTGGCTGAGAAGGAAAGAGGCCCGGGGGCTGACAATGAAAGCACTTCTGAAACAGGAATGAGGGAACCCTGTAGTATTAGGGAGAAAATGGTCACCGAGAAAAGCACTTGAAAAACTGGTACTCCTCAGACGTCCTTCTGAACCTTCGTTCTCACTGTCAATGAGGACTCACAGTCCGCAGTATGTATCAAATGACTTGTGATATCTTCATTTAGGCTGGAAGGAAGAGTAATAATTTCTGAATAATCAGTGTCGAAGAAAAGCAAGTGATTTTTGGAAATGCAAAGAACAAGATGAAAAGTGTTCTAGTGACTCTGTAGGGATATAATAAAAGAAACAGAAAGGGATGAGAGCTCTCCTGATCATCCATCTGCGGTGTGATGTGGCCAGTTCATACCTTGGACTTAACTATGGTTTAGGAAAAGACCTTAATTGGAACTTTATTATATAAGTCTTCCCAGCAAAAATCAACTGCTACATACAGCTAAGCATATATTGTCAAAATTAGACAACAGCTTCAGCCTGGGTTATTTCTAGTTGTTTCAGACTGAGTTATGGAGAAAGAAATGAATCCTTTTGCAGTAATTGGTTCTGCTACTGTACTTATCCCCAATTTTCTGAACTGTCAAGCCTCATTTCTTCTGTTATGTAGATTGACATTCCTCTCAGTAGTAGTTCTCATTATGATTTGAAGGACACCATGGCCTGGTTTTCTGGGATAGGTACTGAACGAAGGAAAAGTAACCTACTATTACTTCGTCCATGGTGTTCTGTAATGCTGATAATGATACCGGGTTCCTTCTCATACACTGGCAATTTGCTAGACAGGACGGTTGACAGAGCTGTAATTCATCAGCCACGGGCTTGGGTCTAACAGAATGTGGCAAGGTGGCAAGTGTCCCAGTGTGGGTGATTCGAGCTGAACAAAACTGAGGGGTATTTCAAAGGTCCAGCTGCTGTTTTCGTGTATTTTGATGCAGCCACATGGAATAATAATTTTTTCAGGATCACAAAGGGAGAGGGTGGGTTGCTGAAGAGAGAGGAGGAACATCCACTAAACCATGTAGTGGAAGGCAAGGTTTTCTCTGTGCTTGTCAGCTCTCCTTTGAAATAATATCCCTCATAGAATTCTATTAATTCATTACCAATTTGATATGAAAAAGGTTATGTTTCCACCAAGCCTTTTATCCTTTAATTAGATTTCTCTGTTATTGATGCTCTCATAATAAAGGTTATGTTTGAATGGAATTTATACACTTACATGACATTTAAAACTGCACAGAAACACTGTGTGAAGTCATTGCATGCAGAAGTTCTATTAACTACATGTCAGCATCCAATAAACTCTGCACTTTTAATCCTTTTCTTAAGATCTTGAAGCTTATCTGATGTTGTGACATTTTATGGCATTTAAATGTCTCGGCAGTGGGACTTTGTTCTTCTCCTCATGCACACAGCTCTTATAAGACTGAAAGAGCTCTAACATTGCAGAAGAAGCAGGGAAGATGACAAAATGGGCTGGAGTGCCAACTATTTCTCAAGTAAATTGTAGCCAGCTGAACTGCAAACACAAGCTGAAAGCTCAGACTTTTCCAGTGGTTTGTAGCATGCTGAGGCGATCTGGAGTTGGAAGGATGCTTGCACCAAAAACAAAGTTAAGTTCAAATTCAGCTGGAATGTCTAAAGGGAAGAAGTACGAAACACTGGTCTGGTATCGGAAAGACGTATTACCACATGCCGGATGATCTATTGTGAAACTGTTCTCAAAAGCTTCAAACTGCCAACCGGTTTCAGACACGACATGAGGGGTTTGTAAAATGAAACCTGACACAAGTGAAAATAGTTTGTATGACTGAGAAACGGAGCGTGCTTATTTTCATTAACTGTTTCCCCTGCAGTGCTTCAAATCCTAGAAGTGGGCAGGCAGGCAAGCAGCCCAAGCCCACCCCCAGTGTGGTGGCTGCCCCCGCATGCAACACAAACACGGTTCGAGAAAAAGGAGAGCAGGGCAGGAGGGTGGGGAGGGCTTTCCCTTTTGATAACACCGTAACGGTGTCAGGTGCTTTGCAAGTTGTTATTCTCTCCTGTACTCCACATTAGGTGTGAATGCACTCTCCACCAACGCAACGGTTTTTGGCTTCATGTTGTCAGCAGCCGACGCATACGTGTGGCTGACTGCCTCCCACCAGCCCTCTGCACTCTCGGGTAAGTATGTGATGAACCACGACTGCGTTCGTCCTCTACCACAGGTTGACTGCGCAGACAAACAGAGGACTCAGCAACCGAAGTGCTGATAATAGAAAGTACAATAAATCCACAAGAGTGGCAGCAACGGTTTTCTTTATTGCTTGTGTGCTTGCCTTGGGCTTGCTCTGCCAAGGGGGATGTTGATGCACAGCGCTGACAAAGGAAGAGGACGCTGAGTCTTGCTGGAGTGTTAGATAGAGAGGGCTGCACTAACAAAAGATCTTCTAACATATAAATCTGTGCAAGGACGTAACAGCATCATACAGGTATGAGCAGACCCTGGGCATGGATCTGGCACTTACCAGGCTCATCAGAGGTATTTTGAGATGAAATCCAGTATGGGCTTTTCCTCATTTCAGCGTCCAAGTCAGGTCATTGTAGAGCCGGCTGCATCCAGAGACCTGTACCAAATGATCATACTGGAGGTGGCTTTACTGGTTGTCTTTTACTGAGAAAGGAAAACTCTTTGAAATGAAATGGCTTTGTCTTGAAAAGAGTGACCAAGACCCTTCTAAGAAATATAGTTTCATCTTTTTCCAAGTAACATAAAGTTTGTACTTGCTAAGTTTTAAGGGAGAAAAATTCAATTGGTATAGAGAGGATCTCTATCCTTCTGACAGTCAAAAGATGTGCACACCTTTAGGAGAAATGAGCTCATCCTCCAGATGGCTTCCCTGAGGAAGTAAACTGCAAGTAGAGGAAGGGTTATTCGCTGTCCTGTAATCTCAACAAGAAACGAGATCTCGGGCGTGTTTGGAGACTGAGCTGAGGCTGGCCTGGCCTGGAATATTTTGAGAGAATTATATTTTTGTAAACCTCAAACCATGCTGCTTTCTTGAGTCCAGCTGAACATATGACTAAGTGTCTGTGGGACAGAGGATAGGTGTGCTGGTGTCCTGGGATCTGGCAGGAAGGCTCTGTGTGGTTTATGTGTAACACGTTACTTGGGGTACACCACAGTCTATTTCTGGCTACCCTGTGGCAGAGCTATGGACTTCCTCTCTGAGGATACTTCAACAAAACTAAACTACCACCACTCTCACTGACAGATCTCATGCACTAGTTAGAAGCACTCAGGTCCCAGTGAGCAAAAGCTGGGCCAGACGGATGTCATCACTGCTTCTGGGAAAGGTGATAGGTAGACCAAAATTCTCCACATAGAGCTGCACCACTAAAAATCAAGGTTTGTTGGGCTACATCTGTGGGACCGCATCTTCCAAAATGTCAGTCACGGTGCAAATGTCCATCAGATGTCTTCCCTAGGGTAATTTCTCATATAAAACATCCTGATTTTAGTCACTGACAGCTATTTATAGTCCAATTTTTCTACACATTTTGTGTAAATATTATTCTGTGGTCCAGACTGAGGTTGTTTCTAACTTTATCTCAGTTGGTTTGCTTGGCTCTGTTTGTTAATACTGCTCCCACCTTTCCTGAAAGTTGCCATGCAGCTAAATTTATGATCTCAGCAGCCACTGTTTGTTCTGTACCTCTGCAGAAAATGAAAGGAAACATCACAGCTCCGTCTTCTTGACATGAGGGCTGCCACTGTGTGGGCTTAAGTTGGTCTCAGGTCCACTTTACTGAGAATTTCTGGCAAATACCCTTTCAACAGATGAGCCAAAGTGGTATTCAGAGATTTAGGTGGAAAGACTTCAGATAATTTAGTCTGCCTAAAATCAGTCATAAACACCAGGTCACCTAATATCTCCTGCCTAGATTCTTCACCTGCAGCAGGTCTTTATTTCCACATGACTTCCTTCCTAAGAGCTATAAAATGATGAAAATTAAGAATTAAACCATTTTTGTAGGTTATGTTTTTCAAAGGCTAATCTTCCTCATAATAAAACTTGCAGTTTATTTCTAGTTTGTTTGTCCGCCTTGAGCTTTCACTCATTCATCAGATAACAGATCTCACTATAATCGAAATCTTTCTTGTAGTCTCATCATGAAGAAACATTAATTATATTATATATCAGATCGAAGCATCTCACTGAAGTGAATTGTCAACGCCTCAGGTCATTCTTTTGCCTTCCTTGTTAATCCTTTTTGATCTCTCAGCATAAATTCTGGTGTTGACACTATGAAAGCATATCTAGCATTTCAGGAATGACAGAGACACGATCCTTCCTAGTGAAACATCACATGGGCTCCCACTGCTAGTCACATGTTTCTTCTTTCCTAAATGTGTTTAATGCTGTCATATAATCGAGAAAGGCAAATCCATCTGTTCAAGGGACTTCACCTCACTTTTATTTACACTGCAGTAATACGTGTCCTCTGTAAATTGTATTCTTAATTATATTTTTTTTTCAGCTCAGTATAAAGGAATTGAAAGCAACAATCAGGCCTACATGGCACTGCACTAGAAATGCTTCTTCAGGATGCTGTCTTCCCAGTCAAAATTAATGACATATTAATATTATTAAATTAATTTTAGGTAGTTTTAATTATTTTAAATTGAAGATATTGTGCATGACACAGAGTATAAGTACAAAATTATCAAGTTATAATCTCATCAAATAAGAAGTTAAGCTTAGTTGACTTTTTCTTAGTAAAATAATTTTTACTGAAGTTTTTAAAGTCATCATCCTTTGATTTCTCTCTCTCTCAGTTTTGACCAGTGTAAATACTGTATTATGCTTTCTTTTCCAGGACTGCACAGATCACACAGTCTCTGTCCTTACTCCTTTAGAATACTGCTGGTTTTCTGGCCTTTCTGTCCTGGGAACTTTCTCAACTTACCACACTTAATTAGGAACAAAGTCGAAGGTGCGGAAAAGTTTCTGAACAATTCTTTTAATATTCTTCCATGAAAAGAGAGATCCAAATCCATCCTTTTTACTTAAGGGTACCACTACTTTAGCTATAAAAGTTCAGTGGAAGTAATGTTGCACAACTTTGAAACATCCAATAGACACAGTAACAGCAGATGCCATCTTCAGTGTGAAATAGCGGTTTATGCTCAGCAAACAAAGCACAGATCAGGGCTTGGGTTTTGTTGCTGAACATCATGTGAGTGTCGATGCTCCCCAGCAGGAAATATGAAACATAACATTGACTCACTTTGGTGTCTACTGCAAACCCACAAAACATCGTTCTTAGAGTCTCGTAAGTCTCAGGCTTGGCAAAGATCATCAATTTATACACTTTTTTTTTTTTTAAAAAAAAAGTATGTTTCGCTCTGAAGAAATTGTTAAAGCTTGTGCTTGCACAGGACTAGGATGCTGAGAAACTTGACATAGCCACCTCATTGCCTCGGCTACCTCCCTTTACAGCACCTCTTCTCTTAGTTTAAGGATAGATTCATTGAACTGAAATGCTTCCCTTTGGAAGGACAGTGACAAGCAATCCAATTCATTGCAAGTATCCATTAAAAAGAAAAAAGTTTTTGAGGTTACTTTTCAGATTTTGGAACAGATATGGAAACAAATTTTCAACAAAAACACAGCAGTTACTAGTACTATTTAATGAGTGACAGGTATCATTCAGACTAACTTGCACTTTTTTTTTTTCCTTTTTTTTTGCACCTTCTTTTCTGGCACTGAAATACAGAGCCAGACTCTTTATGATAACTCTATTTTGCTAATTAATCTAACTAAGTGCTGTATGTAATTCTGCAGAGTAGAGCAAGCTATTCAAGATTGTCATCATTAGGTTAAAGAGCTGACAATTGATTGAGATAATTTTTTCCTAACAGGCTGTAACCTTTCCGCAAGCAACCCCCTACCCCAAGGGAGTTCTTCAATTAAATCAATAGTGCTTCTGGGGAGAAAGAAGAACTTTGCTTTTTAAGAATCATGTAAACAGATCTTCAGCAGTTTCTCATTGCTTTGCTTGAGAAGAAAAGCAGCAGCTGGTTATTAATACCTGCTGTGCTCAGCTTTGACAAGCTTGCATTTAAGAATAGCAACTACTGTCTAGCTACAGCGCGGGTTGAGAAGTAGGGGTTTTGAAGGTGTCAAGTGGGGTCTGGAGAAACCTTGGCAAAATAATACAGTATCTGGATTGGGTAAATGACAGGACTTGGAGTGGTTCCTGGGCAGGCTGGGGAAATGAGCTTTAGGCTGCTGGCGTATTTGTTGTTCGGGTACAAGAAGATCTGACAAGAAGACAAATGTAACTGCAGGAAGAAGTGGGGAAAGCTCATCATGATGATTCTTGCCAGCCTTAAGCTTTAATAAGGAGGACCTGGAGGGATATTTTGACTTTTTTAACACCATTCCCAAATGCCATTGTTTTGGTGGGCTCTGAAACCCTGGAGGACTGTGCGTGCCAATGTCCTGGCTGAAGGGAGCCCCGCAGCCCTCCGTGGCGACCAGATACTGACGTCCCTGGTCGAAGCAAGCTCAGGGCGAGCTCCGCGGCGACTGAGCTCTGCCCATGGAGCTGCCACACCTGGGTGGGTCCTCCCAGCAGCTCTGGGGCGCCCTGTACACAGAGGCTTCTGCAGCAGCCAGGGGGACATTTCTAGTGCTTAATTTTGCTTTGGATGCCTGATTACCTTCTCTGAAAAAAAGGGCACGTAGCAGCTCACTGTGGCTGAGTCTCATCTTTTTCCCTTGACCTGGCTCCTTCCCTCTGCCCACTCCCGGCTTCTGAAGGGCGCAGCCACAGAGATGCCTCTGTCTCCCTCCCCGTACTACCTGACCTTGTGGGTAAAAAGCTCATCTTTGTCACCTCCTGGTTTTGTGCGAAATATCTCCTTGTTCGTAGCAGAGACGGCTGCTTTCTGCCTTTCTTTTATTTCTCAGCCTTGATCCTTTCACCATGGCAGCTGGCAGGCTGGTGGGCGCTGGAGCGACGTCCGCTGAGGAGTCCGTTCCTCAGCGGATGGGCACCAGCTCTGCTGCACAAGGATCTTGTCAGTTTGGGGAAGCACGTGGGAAACAAAACTCATGTGACAGAATACTAACAATTAAAACTGAGGCATGGACAAGAAGCGAGCCTGAAATATCTCAGTGGCTTTTTGGTTTGGTGCATTTTTAAGCTTTCATACAATGTTAGGGAACAGCCTGGGCTTGTTTGAGGCAGGTAGTCTGTCTCCACTTCATACTGTTCATTAACGACACCGGCAGTACGATGTGTGGTGCACCTTTCTCTATAAAAGGCCACCAGGACTGACAAAGGAAGGTTAAATAAAAGTTCAGGTCAGTACGAACCCGGTGGTCAGGGATCCCATCAGGCAGGGAATATTTGGACAAAATGAATATAGAGAATTTTCAATATGAATTGAGAGATTTTTCCGTTTGAATCCTCCTGCCTGCATCCATTGAACTAATTTCTAGCAGGTACCTTGACTGAAAAGATGAGGCTTTTTTTCGCTCTGGCTGCAGCCTTTAACACTACAATAGGTAATATACAGCCACAAAAACATGCTGTGGTTTCTTGTTCATCTCTTAAATGAGAATTTGCTGCTTCTATGAACACTAAATGTATTCCATTCCCTGTATCATACAATTACAGCATTTTTTCCTTCATTGGGTTTCTGTCCTTTGCTCTTAGAGCTAGAATGTTACTTTGTGCGATGAAGGAAGAGAATTACAGTTTTTATTAAAATAAGAAATCAGCTTTGTAGGGATTTGGAATGCTCTATTCAAGTCTTTACTTCCACCATCTTTGCAGTGTTCAGTCAAAGTTCTCCTATAGGTGCACATAGCAGGACGCTGACAGAGAAAGTGACCCAGCAAAGCTGATTGCGCCATCAAGAGAGGCAATTGCGCAATGTGACTTCCATGTTGTGGCCACAACTGAGAAGCTTTCTGTTTACATCAAAAGCAAAAGCTAGTCGAAAATATTAGGGGGAAAAAAACCCACATTTATTTTGCTGTTGCTGTTGTGTGTTCAGTGGGGTTTTAGCGGCACAAGAGCTATTGACAGGACTCCAAAGTCATGTCACAAGAGGCTGTTCATGTAGCAAACATGGTACCATTAGCCAAAAGAACTAGACTGAAGCCTAAAGTCTTTGGGACTCAAAAACGGGACTGCAGATTGAGCACTGGACGTTATGTCTCCGACAGGACATTTACACTAACTATAACTGTAGCTATACTCAGCATTACTTTTTTTGAGGGATTGAGTAATGTGCTAGTCAGAGCGTAAGCGCTGCTGCAAGGCTATTTATGTAGCTACTTGCCTGTAACAGATGCACCAAAGGAAAGGGGGTGCTTTGATCTTAGCCAGTGAGAGCAGAGCTGTGCACACGTAAGACCTGATCTCTCTTCCTGACATTGTCATTCAGTGTGTCAAATTAGGCGTGGCAAATCAGCTTCCTAAGCTCTGTACCTCAAAAATGAAACAGATGGGCTGTATCAGCTTCCTCCCACTGTTAAATGAGGATGAAGCACATGCTGATGAAAACTCCCCCTAGCAGATTGCTTTGATGTCTACAGGCTCCAAAGAACACAAGGGGTTAACCTTGTAGAAGGGTGGCTTTTTTTCATGTTCTACTTTTAGGGAGAAGGGACATTTATTTTTAATAATTTTCCATTTGGATTTTGTCTTAGTTTAGTTTTTGAGGGTGGATCTAAATTAATACAATGTTTATTATGCTCACTGCACGGATAGGCATACAGACAATTTTGCCTTTAGGAGGAGGCAGCACATGATCCTGTATGTAATTTAAGGGGAACTAGATGCACATTATTTAAAAAACCCAGTTCCACATAATATACAATTTTTGTAAGAAAATAACATTTGATACACAGTCAGCAACCAATTTAAGTAAAAATTCAACTAGAAATCATAGATTTACGTTACACTGTGATCTTCAAATGGATAAAGAATCAGTGTAGGTTTACACATTCATATATCTTTCTTAACACTGTTTGCTTCCTCTAATGACTCTGGTTCACTCAATCAATTTTCCTCAAGCATGGCTTATAGCTGGAGGGTATTTTGGACTTACTCAGGCATCTCGGAATACTTTACAACTAAAACAGAGGCAACTGACCATAAAACATATGATATTACTGATGGTGTTATTAACATTTTCTCAGCAGAAGCGACAGAGAGAAAAAGCTCTCTCCCACTTTGGGTAATGAGAGCTACGTCTCTGGGGGATCTAAGAAGGAAAGTGAGCTCAGAAATAATTGCCCTGGATCCTTATTACACTGGCACTGTTTCACAGGATAGGGATATGTTTGGTAAAGTTACTGCAAGACCAGTATGAACCTTCTCTGTATTCTCTTGAAATCATGTAGGAGTTAGACGTATGTTGCTTCTGATCACATCATGCAAAGGGTGTCATGCTAAGGGAGACTCAAACAGGCTGCCTGCAGTGGGAACAGGAGCCGTCCGTTCCTGTGCTGATAAATCTGGGACATAGGATAGCTGTATTCAGCATTGAACTGGCAAAGCAAAATAAGAAGAAAAAGAGGCAAACACAGTACATGAACGAAAAAGAGGGAACTTACTCAAAGCAAGAACTAAGAGATTGCAGGAATCTTGTCTGTTTTTAAAAATAAAATCTTAGTCAGAGTAAAGGGAAAGAGTATATTTAGAGCCAGCAAAACAACCTGGCTTTCCTGGCTCTCTCTCTGTATTATTTTGCCAGGCTCCAGCTAAAACCACCCAGTTTTTCCTCTCAGAAACAAACAACCCTGTTTGCTCCCAAAACTCAAAGAAAGCTTAATTCGCTTTAAGCAGCTAAAAAAACTTCCTGCATCTTGGGTAAGCATTGTGTGCCAGGCTTCTGAGTGCTGAGAAATGAAAAAGTGCCTTGTAATGGAAAAGCCAGTTCATTCCTCGCTATGTGGTGCCATGGTAATAAAAAAAGAAAGTTGCAAACCTTCCCATCTTAAAGAGGCCAGAAAGAACAGGGGATTAACTTTAAGAGTTCAGACTCAAGATCACTGTGATCAAAACTATACTCTCCAGCCATTTTCAGCCTCAGAGAACACTGGTTTTCTTGGATATTTGGTAATTCAATGAACTACATGATGGAAAGAGAAAGCTGCATAAAGCCACTCACTGTTACGGAGCGGGAGGTTAATGAAGTTAATTTAACAGACCAGTGGTGCAAACCTGTTATCAGATGGCTTGTGCAGATCCCAGATGGCTTAAGGAAAGCTGGGAACTCGAACAGGTACCTCACATTTTGTCATTGGATTAATAAACCATCAAGATACTTACAGCACTTCCGCAGCAGTTATTGACTTTCCATAACCATGTGCTTTAACCAAGAAGGAACATATTTTAGCGCTGCATACCTCCAAGTCACATTTTTTCGGTCAGCTAATTGAACGATTTTTGTCATAGCAGAACAGCACTGGAAATACTCAGACCTTGTCCTCAACTGCTGCATCATTTTGTGGATGAAGCAGCATCCCACTGAGCACAAAGTGCTGCTCTTCCTCTTCCCCTGCCAGGTGAGGAGCCGCTTCTGGCTACTGCAAGATGAGACAGAGCAGCCCCCACTGCATCGCTGGCTGTGATACCTGCAGAGCAGAAAAAGCAGCCAGGCTGGAGGGGACAAGCTACTCCACCCTGGCTAGGCAGTACATAAAACACAGAGCTAGCTCAGTTTTTGGAAGTCTCCGGATTTGGGTCTGTGACTAAATCTGTAAGCTATTATATATCACTAATTCCCTGCCAGTGCAGTCTCTGCACAGCCTAACCCTTGTGGTATCAGTCTTTGTACTTGAATACACCTGAAGTATCTATGATTTTGTTTGTTTGTATAATCATTACTACTAGTGCAGACTTTGACTCTGTAGTACTGTTCTGCTGTTGGCCAGTTGGCCACTCCATGCAGATACATCAGCAACTGTTCTTAACAATCTTAAATCCCCACATCACAGCAGATCTGCAGCGTATTACTGTCACCTTTTGTCTTTTTGCATACAGCTTTCACCATTCCCTTCTGCAGACCCATAAGGAGTGTTTTTTATAATGCAATTCTTCCAAGAACTGGAAGGAAGGAAATGAAAGGTTTTGTTGCCCTTCCAGGATCAAAATTGGAAGCAAAGTCTTGCAAGAGCAGGTCTAGTTCTAGGCTCAGGCACGTGCTTGCTGTAGGACTACAAAAAGTTTCATGGGAGTATACTGTGTATAGGTACATATATTCATACATACATATATATATACACCCTCTTCATGCCCCAGGACTATGTTCACCATAAAAAACTACAAAGACCTTTTGACTCTACATTTGCCATCCAGCACCTGAATGCTTTGCTTTTTCAGGGTTCAGCACCTTGAACGACTATGTCTACATGCATGCATGCTTCTCCATCAGATGCATGCTTGTGAAGGGCTGTGGGAAGGTGCCCCAGGCAACATCTTCAAGAAGGACACCTACCTCCAGCTCCTTTGGCCACCCAGAAGGAGCTCTCCTGCATAAAGTGTGCCCTGCACTCACCTGGACGGAGACTGGGGACAGCAGCAGTGGGGAGGAGGCTGGGTTGGGAAGGCAAGAGCACCGTGACAACAATTTTATGCCATTTCCCTGTGTCTGTTTGCAAATTTTCTTGGCAGCCATTGAAGGACAGAACAGCAGGCACTGACCTCATGGGCTGAATCCCTGCAGTTTAAGTGCTTGCAGGGTGCTCCTCTTCCTTTATACCATCAGGCTTTGGCCACATCTTCTCTCTGGCCAGAATAAGGCTCCCTGTGGAGCTCTGAGCCAGCATACCCCCCAAGGACAGGTGTGCAGGCACTGGGGCACAAAGAGGGAGGCTGCTGGTGCCCAGGCCCTTCTTCAGGGAATCAAACAGCAATACCTGATCTCTGCAGACATGAAGAAACATTGCCTCTGAACCCACTCCAAGAGCAAGGCACATGCAGGGGGCTCAGCAGCACCCCTTCACAGCACCGGACCAGCAGCGTGTGGGTATGAGAGCAGCCCCTGGCACAGCCAGGGCAGACAGGGAGGATGCTACAGGTACATAACCCAAATATAGGTAACAGTAGTATTATCTTTAACAATATATTGCTTTCACTGGCCAAAACATAGCATTTTAGTTAAGACACTGCCTTTTACTCACATCTGGTGTTTACTCAAACCAGTGATTCAATGCCAGACAAATCCTGCATAATCTCTTTGGTAAAGTACTGTTAAAATAGCTGCCCGCAGCATTTCTTCTCTGTCTTCTCTCTAGAGGCGATGGCTGTTTCTGCCGGCAATAAAGAGCCAATGACAGTTTCAGCCTAATCAGTTCATTCACCCTTTCAGAAGAAATGCCCAGAAACCAGCAACTATTTTACGTATCTCCAAAACTGCATGACTCAGTAAAGTCATGTTTTCAACATGGCTCTATAATCAGCCCTCTTTTACACATATCAAGAATGATGGCATATGGCATCTATGAAAGAAGAGATTTAAAGCTATGGAAGTTAGCTTTAATCTTACAGAAGAGTATAAAAGGATGTCTCAGCAAAGCTTTGTGGAGGTCACTCAAAGGACTTCTACCAATGTTGCTTAAGTAAGAGTTAACTGAGTTATTCATTCCTTTTTTAGTCCCTGTTTGCTTCGAGTTCCCTGCCTATAATGCCTTGATCTTTCTTTTTTTTTTCCTCTGTGCCTCATGGCTGGGAAAAATTAGTAATTTGGGGTTTTGGTGTGGGGTGGGAGAGGCTATGTTAAGAAAGCATCTTCAGACTGCATTTCTATGCATCCTGACTTCCCTTTTCAGAAGAAGTGTATTGCATGCAGAGGCAGCCAAGTTGACTATGAGCGTCTCTGCATTTATGAAAATAAAAATGTGGATATCAGAATGAAGGAAAGAAACAAAGAGTCAAAATGAATTATCATACACTCATTCACTAACCTTCCTGGAAGTGAGGCCCCGCTTGAAGATAAAACTTTTCCTATGCTATAAAAGTAATTTAGCATCCTTTGCTGAAATACTTAGAGATTGCTTAGACTCTTATTCATGTGCTGCTTGCGACAAGATTGGTGAATTAGGGTTAATCCACACAACCATGTGGGAAGAAGACTTAAATCAAACCATTTTATGTATCCAGAAATAATTTATGAGTAGAATGCAAGTACTTTTCTATACTGTTCAACAGAGGCAATACATTATATACATGTAGCATGCCATCCTAGCCAACAAGGGAATCATTTGTCACTTGTTTTAAATTTGCTTTCTCTTAGGTTGCAGGTGTAGTTGCTAAACTTTGTTAATCACATTTTGGAAAGATTGAAGAGAGAGTTTGGGAATAAAAAGAATCCATAAAATCCTGAAAACAAATCCAGACAGACAAGTAGGTTGGATAAACCCTTACACAAACCACTACCAACTCCCCTTACATCATGCACCTGTGGCAGGTGGTGGATCCATGGATCCAGCTGGATTTTAATTTTAAAATCCTGAAGTCTCATGAAGCAGAGGAATTCAGCATAGGGAGAGCTTGCAAAGTCAGGTCACAAAAGTGTTCAGTGAGGTCTTCAATCCCCACTGAGGGTACTGCTTTGCACAGATACGATTCAGATTCTTATGACAGAGCAAGATTAGAGGCTATAAGGGATTGTGATAAAGGACTATGATAGAAGGATGAAACAAAGTACATTCCCAGGCAACCTGAAGAAGATCCAATATTGGCCGTTCTCATATGTCTAATAACTTTCAAACCTGCACACTCATTTATGCTATACAAGGGAGATCAAAAGATTTGGATAGTTTAGTGTTAACAATATTAGCTGTCAGAGTAGAGGGACAGAACATGGCTTAGTAAAAACATGATTGGTGCATGGTTTAATGATTTCAAAAGACCACAAGGATTACTTTCACCAGAGCCAGAGGGCAGGTCCAGTGCAGCTCTCCAGCTAGCTCTGGCAGCTCCAATGTAAGCTGCCACATTGCCTACTGCAGTGCCCTGATAATGATATATACAAACAAGTTATACACAGTGTAACGGCTCACCACCCACAGACCAACACCCGACCCATCCTGGCTAGTGATTCTGAAACTGAGAAGTCCCAAAACTGCAAGCCCTGAAGAGCAAGAGCCCTGAAGATACATCTGAAGAGAGAAAGAGGGTGAAACTTCCAGGCTCTCATCTATACATTGGATATGACGTTGCATGACATGGAATATTCCATTGGCCAATTTGGGTCTCAATCTCAATTCTAAACTCAAATCCTAAACTAGGATTGTGAGTCCTTTGCTCCGGCTGTGCTCCTTCCCAGCTTGTTGTGTACCTGCACACTGGCTGAACATGGGAAGCTGAAAAGCCCTCGATGTCTCAGCAACAGCTATAAACATCAGTGCACTATCAACACTGTTCCCATAACAAATCCCTTACTGAATCCAAACCACAGTGCTATTCTAGCTACTAAAAGGAAAACTAACTCTGTCCCAGCCGAAACGAGGACACCATAGCTGAGATTCCTATGCCAAAATTAAATACCCTGAAGAAGCAAGTCAGAGTTTTCTGCAAGAGCAGCAGCAGCACCCTTCCAAAACATAACAGTGCAGCAGATAAAATCTTTTAAAGGAATAAAAGAACAAGGGAAGAAAAAGTCTGTCTCCAACTTCACATTAACCTGCTCCCGACTGCCTTCACCATGTTAATTTTATATTTTACATGTGTTAGATCAACAGGGAGCACAGACAGCTGTACTCACGTGTGAGACTGTGGCCACCCACTGAGGCACCAGCAGCGCCTCTGTCACTTCCCTGTAATGTAGGGAGGGGGAGTCCTGCCACCACAGTGACAGGAATAGGTCACCAAAGGTTAATAAAGGCAGCCAGCACATAATTTTCACTCCCTTGTTAGCCTCAGCCTCTCAGGAATAAATCAGAGGAACAAAGTATGGAGGAGCTGTGAGAAGATCAGAGTGGGGCTGCACCTCCTGATGCTACAGGGGGGGATGGCCACCTTCCTGGAGGTCCCTGCTTCAATTCACCGTGGTATTTTAGAGGCAAGTGTATCCATATGAGCGAAAGTATTAATATCTGAACATTTTAGGTAGCTACATTAATTTTCTTTACGCATTTAGTATCGCTAAGTATGAATCCAGAGAAAGCAAGTTTTCCTTCCTCTTTTATCCAGTGTCTGTAGGTGCATCTGTCAGATGGATTGTTTTCACCCCCCCTTAGTTTCTTGATCAATCTGCGTTACTCTGGGCCTGTGGTAAAAAGGACACTTTACGATGATTAATAGTGCTCTTGAGACTACAGCTCCAGAATGCAGAAGTCTCATTTGCAACAAAGATGACAAGAGCTCAATTAGCGTCTCTTTGCACACGTGTAGGCAACGAAGACAAGGATTTCTCTGTAGCAAGTTAAAGCAGCAGATGAATTCCCAAGGTAGAGTACTTGCAAGCCAGAGTTGTTATGTTTGCAATCAACTAACTGTTAATTGTTGCATCTCAGTGCTGTCAAATAATGCATAAAACAGCTTGGGCTAATGTGAAGTCAGGAAACTGGTCACAGCTCTAAAAGGCCACAAGCCACAATTCTGACTGACAGCAAAGCAGGACAAACTAAGGGAGCATAAAAGGTTAAGTTTTTAGGTGGGAGGCAGAGTGAAGTTACAAAATATAAAGCATAAAACGCAGGGGGATTCTGCTTATTGTGGGAAACTCGAAAGTCAGAAAAATACCAGTCCTGCTGTCACTTCTGCACTTTCATTATTAAACACTGTTTTCCATGTAGTTGTTTTCCCCATCCACTGGTAACGCATACAAACTTCTGAACAGCAGCAGCAGCCACAAAAAAAGAGGAAAAAACCAAAGTTAAAATCCCAGTGATGCATCTCTGGTATGCTTTGGCACCTTTCTGGTATATTCCACATAACAAACCTCCTCTTGTGAAGGCTGCCATGATGGGTGAATAATCTCTCTATGGGGTAAGCAGGTACCCTTGGAGGGATTGCAGAAGACCTACTGGCTGAGTTGCCCTGATGGCTGTGGCATCTGGAACATCTAATACCCCTTTATGTAGACCTCAGCAATTCTTACCACACACACACCAGCCACAGGGACAGCTGCACAGCAAATTTACACGAATGCCACTTAAGAACTGACTTGATCACCACTAGTATCAGGGGAAGTAGACAGCCCAGTATTGGAATTTTACTGTCCTTCTGCAGCCAGCCATGAACTGTGTTTCTGTATGTCCTGCTGAGGCACAGCTAACACATACCACCCAAGGAAGCTGGCCTCCTTGGAGCAGAAGCATGCAGCTATCAAAGCCAGTCTACTGCTGTAGCTACTCAGTCTTCTCAAGGTAATAGGTGGTTGGCCACAGGGACTGCCAAGTGTGTTTTCAGTTTATCAGTCACCTCCTCCTTTTCTCAAAAATAGATTTGTGTTGATGTCAGATGCTACTACAGGTCGTCACCATCCTTGGCCGTTGATAGCTTTTTTCTACTGGAACAAAGCTATAGACAGAAAGGCAGAAACTGCTTATTGAATAAATAATTGAATTAAGATCACACTTTCTTATGTGGCTGGACAATTTTATGAACTTCCCCACCAACATTATTTGTGCAGGGAAAGAAGTAATAGGATAACTTAGAGTCATTTGATGTTAAGAACAAGATACTGCAGCTGCAGAATTCCTTAAGCCCCAAAAGACTGAATATGATGCCAGTGTGGAGTCTAGATTTACAGTGCAGTTCCTTACACACCTGAATTTAGCTATTCCAGGTGCTTAGTCCCAAATGCCAACCATCTAGGTTAAATATGCAATTAAGACATCACTTTAAAGAAAGCGAATGTGGGGTTCATAAGCCCTGCATCTGCATGCACCTGACTGTAGGGCTCCTGCTGCTGCTTGGCTTCTGCCACACCTGTAGCTTCACTTGCATTATGTGCAGAGGATGTTTTCCTCATCAAAAGTTATGGTATCCTGTTATTACCCAGCTGGCATGAATTGAAACTAATGAACTAATTAACTAAGGTATAGACCCTGCCTACAAAAGGTGGGCCATTTCCTCCTGGCTATGGAAGATGCAATGGCATCCTTGGAGCTGCAGCCCAGGCTGGTGAGCAACATCTGGTGACCCTGATGTGATAAGTCTGAGATACCCTGAGGACTGAGACTCCCTTGCCGGAGCCAGGGCTGGAGTGGCTTCGGTAAAGAAGGTAAAGCTGCAAGCCCTGATGTGGTATTTGTGGGAGGGAAGTGTGCTGGAGTCAGAATGAATGGACTGGGTCTCTGCTTACTGTAAAGCCTTCACTTTCCTCTAAAAACAAAAATTGTAAAACAAAAAGGGGGAATTATGGTATCCTGTTATTACCCAGCTGGCATGAATTGAAACTAATGAACTAATTAACTAAGGTATAGACCCTCCCTACAAAAGGTGGGCCATTTCCTCCTGGCTGTGGAAGATGCAACAGCATCCTTGGAGTTGCAGCCCAGACTGGTGAGCAACAAAAGTCCATGAGTTTTAGTACAGAGTCCATAGAAGTAATATGCAGACTACAGAGTAATGTATTAGAGACTTAAAGTACCTCCTATGTTTTTCTACTTGATAATAAAACACTCAAAGATTTCTAAAGTCTACTTGAAACACCTGGAAGACCCAAAAAGCTCAGTAGTGTAATCATATCAGGCTATAACCTCTTAAGTAGATAGAGTTCAAACCATATCTATAGATACAAGATCACTCTTTTGCGATATTCAATATTTCACAAGTCATCAGAGCCTTTATCTCAAGCCTTGTGTGTTACTAGTTGTTTGTATTTCACACCCCCCATTCCTAGCTTTTTCTTCTTAGACAATTTTCTGGCAGTAGAAAATGAGCAATTTCTGTTAAACAAACCAAGGTTTTTTGAATTGTAGCAACTGTAGTGACCACTGCAAAAACACCCATCCCTCCCTTCCTCTCTATTAAACAACCTCAGAATATCTCGGTGAGTACAGTTGTACAGCAATGTGACATTTTTACTCTCAGCTCCTTTCCCCTGATTGCTTTTTCCCTGTAGCTTCCCTGTTTCACAGCAACTTCCCGTGGCTCACGCTCTGCACAGAGGGTCTGGTTTGCATAAAAGGCCGTATGCAGTAAGGCAGGATCAATTCACCCCAGCGCTGCCTCCAACTACTCCTGTTATCCTGTATTCATCAAGATGTACAAAGTTGAAGTGAAATGTACCCCTTTCCGAGCTGCAAGTGTGCCTGCTGTGAAGATGCAGTGATGTCAGTGCCAAATAATTAAGTGATATTGTAATAACTGTGCGTTTGTGCTCCATTAAGTGAGCTCCTGCTGACTGCTTAATGAGCAAACAAAAATTCAAACCCCATTAATATTATTCCTGTTACATTAAATGTAAAAAAGATAACTTGAGACCTTAGCAGTAATCTCTTGGGAGTCTTCTTCTGAAAACACAGGCCAAGATGGAAATCATGAACTATCCCCTTGCTGCACTTTGAAAAGACCCAGAATTTTATTTTCTTTTCAGAAGGGTGGAGAATTAGGTAACAATACTGACGGGTTTGCTGCTTCCTCTGTGCAACATCTGAATCCTTTGTTGCAAAAAGAGCATCGATAGGTCTCCTCTTCCTGTAACAGCACTGCAACGACTGTGTCGCAGAGGCTGTGAAACATGCAGTTCCTTGGCTCATGTACATCAGTAATTAAAGGAGACTGTAGAGGAAATACCCTTATTTGTCAATATAACACATGAGATTTACAAAGGATCTAAAAAAATGCGGTGGTATTGACACGGCTGCAAAGTTTGGGAAGAGGAAAGCCCAGAGTCAAATTTTTTTTGCCTGTCTTTCTCCTGCTGGGCAGTGAGTGGGTGTAGCATCTTCTAGTGAGGTGTTGGGTGAGATAGGACCACTGCGAGGGGACCCATAGACCCCGGCAGCCTCAGGCAGTCAGAACCTCAATCTTTTAAACCAAAACTGCTGCTTTGAAAATAAAGCCAATGCAGTTCGGAGATTAATGTGAGGTTTAGTCTTCATGCAAATGGTGACAATCTCAACACAACAAAGCATTTGATAGCATTTTTGTTTGCACCATTATCTCGCATATGATCTATGGAAAGACAGTAAAGCCTAGATTCTACTATTTTCCCCAGATGGTATTAAGGAAAAAACAGGATGTGAAGTTTACAGCTCAGTGCCCTGATTTCTGGAGGTCTTTTCGCTGAAATGGAGCTTCAGACAAAATATTTATATGCTCTTAGAAGCTTTCTCATGAAAAGGAACACACATTATTTGCATTTTCACTGGTTTTATTTGAGAATTCTGGTCAACATAAATTATTCAATGTACAGAATTTATAATCAAAGCATAAAGATCTGTATTTGCTTAAGAAATCTTTCCTAGAGAAACACATGGTGTTCCCAAGTACCACAGAGGTGTATAAGCCTAGTTTCAAGATCTGGTACTCTATTAAGGAACTGAAACTTTGTACACAAATAAGGTGAACTATCTGCTATTTCAACTCATAATAACATGCAGCAATGGTCTGGGTGTACCCTTGTTTACTCCAACCAACATGCTGAGCCTTACAGGAAATACAGAAAGATAACATGCAAGAACATCTCCCCACTTCCTGAAGGACATACTTTTTAGTATATTGTCAAGGACACTCTGAGCAGGTGCGCTTTTTCTCCACTAAAAGTACTCTGATCTGTGTTATTTATCATACTATCTGAAAGGCAAGGTCTTGATATCTTTAGTGACGGAATTGGTTATTTTGTAAGAAGCACAATAATAACAACAACAACAACAAAGGCAGAAGAAAAGAATTGGGGGAAACAGCATGCTAATTGTCATTTCATATTTATAGTTCTTAGCTCCAAAACAGATTTCCAGGGGTAAGGTAAGGTCCAGCTCTGATCTTTAGGTAATGCTTTCCAGTGATGCTCTTGGATACAGTTCTCTTCTCTAAGAACAACTCTAGTAATGTTGGTAAGATCCTTCTCCATCTTCAATGGAGTCCTGCCATTCCTCCCCCTCCCCAAAAGAAGTGAAAATCAGTTCCAGCAAAGTGATATCTGTGCCCTGTGCCGAGTTCTGTCTTTTACCATAAGAAGACGGATAAGACAGAGCTTCAGAGGTCCATTAGGTCCATTGTTGCTACCTAAGATGCTCAGATATGGAGGAAGGGAGCTGTTTTTAACATAGCAATTGACAGATGAAGGTCATTGTAAAAGACCAGTTTGGCAGTGTTAACCTTCCGGTAGTAAATTCTTTGCATCCTAAAAACTTACTATATCAAAGATACATTGAGGGATTTGCTTTTTAAAGGCAGTTAATAGCCAAAGGAACAGTCCTCTCTGTGATGATGACGTCTGTCAAAGGTCACGATGCTAATATTTCATTTAAGGCCAGATAAACATTGCAAGGTAGTTATTTGTTGTTTTAGTGAGGGTTTTCATTACATACAAAGCGAACAAGTTAAAATATAGCAACTGCCAAAATGTTTCAAACCAATTGGGAGCATGTTGGTTTTTGATCTCGGACAGGTCATCCTTGTCCAAAACCCCTTCATCCTTGCATAAAGGCTTGCCTGTGCTCCCTAAAGATACTAAGTCCTCTGTTAATGTTAGAGCTTTTCAGTTTAAGGAAGATTATTTAAAGTCATCCCATATGCAAGAGTTCATTGGTCTTCTTTCTCAGACTTTCTAAAAGGAGAAATCTTGGTTTCCAGATTCAAACACCAAAGCATACTCTATTTGTTCTGCACAGACTTCTACAACTCATTTTTTTTTTTCTGCTGGAAACTTCCTCTCCCACAAAATAAATGAATTAATTCAAATAAAGTTCAGCACTTTTACATAAAAAATAATAAACATCCCAAAATAACAAACCACACATACAAATAGAATTATTTCTTCCTTCTTGTAGAATAGGGTGAACTGCAAAGATCTGGAGCTTTACTGTGTGAAAGACTGAGGAAAAGAATCTGCTCTAAATTCTTTCATTCTCTTGTGCTGCAGAGAGATTGCACTACATGATATTGGCTAAATTGGCACGTAACAGTGCAGAGGCTGACATAAGCAACACCCTTTTTTCTCTGTGCTGGATTTGCTCCTAATGAAAATATCAAGCTAGTCCAGCCTCAACTGTTAAAAACCACAAAGGTAACGTAAAACGTGAATCACTTTTCCAGTCGTTAGCAAAGAATAGGCACTGTCTGTATTCTTCGCATTAGTACACGTAGGCAAGTGATAATTCAGAAGAAGTCATGCACCTATCAGTCAATATTTCCATGTCCAGAGAGTTATTGCAGTCACAGAATGATTTGTCAGGGCATCAACTGTATTTAAATTTAGTAGAGTCTCATCCAGTTACTTTTGTTGCATGTACCTATTTGATCTGAGCTATCGTACAAACATGACCATAATCTTGAATTCTATAGAAAATCAAAGCAGAGAGCAGCAGGTATGCTCACAGCATGTGAGCCATTGCAGCTTTTTTTTTTTTTTGCAAGTTTATACAAACATGTATGCGGCACTAATAATGTGTCTATAGCACCCCTAAACTTACCTCTGCAGCAAACTCATTTACTTTCATTTCTAAGTTTATAGCCTTCAGAAATGCCATAATCAATAAACCCTCTCCAACTATCCATCTGAGGTAAAGCAGGGTCTCCCCATTACCTTAGCAGCAGAGGATACTATTTTTCATACATTCGTTTTGCAATATTAGGGAAGAGCTACAATTACACTCTCTAGAGCTTGGAAAGTGGTGTAGGGAACAGCTAAGACAAGACTTTAAAAGCTGCCAGCAGTACTTTCAGAAGCAGCAAAGCACTTCAGCTATTAAAGTCAGATAGCCACTTCAGTGGTTATTTAGGCACCTAAACCATTTGGATGTTAACTGTCTGGTCCCCGGCCAGCACCCGCCAGCCCACGCTACCCCTACAGATCACATGAGGTCACAATCAAACCAAAGAGCAACCAGCTCCTGCACTTGCTCGGTGCAGCTCTGCCCGCTGGCTGTCCATCAAGGCTTCGGGCTTGCTGAGGAGTTCTCATATTGGCCTTCTCCTACAGCAAAGCAGAAGTATTTGACTCCTTGATTCTCTGGATGACACTTGGGTAGCTGATAAACCTTGATGCAGCTGGGATGGGAGCACAGCATGTTCTTAATTTCCATAATGACTCTAGAGACTATAGCAGAGCCAGCAGTATTTGTCCTTGGAGAATCTCAGACTTCCTAGTCTCAGGTCACCTAAGGAAGAAAAACAGCTTAGGCAAGTGTCCAGACTGAGGCAGAAAAGGCAGTGCTTTGCCTTGCATTGATTAGATGATAAGTGCTTGGCAGTTTTTGTTTGTTATGAACTCAATTCCTCTGTCAGCCCCAGTTTCTCATACTGTTCCTACCAAGACCTGTGTGAAAGTCTAGCTCAGTGTGGGCTCTACTGCTGATTTTAATGGCCTCTATGAATTTTCTGCAGGTAAAGTAGCATCTGGCAAAGCACAGATACTACAGAAGAATTTCTTTCTCTCTCCCATTGATTGTTAATCCTGAAGCAATGATGGCTATCCTATTCTCGTCTCCCTTCCTAAGCAGCCTAAATACTGGACAAAGGAAAACAAGAACATGCTATTAGATCCATCTTAGTGAATTACTCCTGAAGGGACAGTGCTACAAAGCTGCTGTTTCATAAACGCATCATTAAACCCTAATGTGACTAATGCATTTTTTTATTCATGTGTATTTAAATTTATTCTTTGAGCTGTTTGTAAATCTGCTTTGATGCAGCTAGAGTCAACAGTCGTCACATTGCTCTCACACTCTCTCCTTCTTATCGTGGTACAGTTAATTTCTTTTCCCCTCCCACACTTTTACTTTGAAAAACTCGTCTTCGATCTCTATCTTAGAAGACAGGACACAAAATCACAATACAATATATAACATTTTTTTTTTTAAAAAGTATTTTTTATGAAGCAGAAAATGTGTTCTAGTTACCAAACATTCCTGAAATTACCCTCCTAATCAATATTGCGCAAGCATTTTCAGCAAAATCTCTTAGCTGCTTTCTTTAAGCGAGATGAAACGTAAAATAAGGAAATTCAGGAAAACTCTGAATGCAGCAGTAATTACGGTGCTAAAACCTGGACTCTGTAACAGCAGTCTAATCTGATGTTAGCTTCTTGTTTACTTTTTTAAAAAAAAAATCTATTCAAAGGTCAAAGTCAGCAGTGGCTATGAGGTTATCCTTAGCCTTTCCCCTCTCCCCAGTCTGGTATCTTGAGGTCTATTTTTAATGCTGATTCAGGTCAGTGCAGATTCGTTCTGCTGTTGGGTGTTCGCTGGCCCGCACACTGCTCTGCAGAGGACCTTTGATAGCAGGGCTCTTCATGCTCTGCTTGTCAAAGAGCCTGGCTCAGGGAGAAGTTTGGAGGTTGCGCTGCCGAGCACACCATGGATCTCAAAATCAATGCAGCGGCTGCAAACTGGGCAAGGACCGGGTGTGTGCCATCCATACGCCAAGGGCACTCTCCGTGAGGCTGAGTTCAAGGCCATGGTACGGGATGGCTGGTGAGTGTCCCGTACCCCGTGGCATGGGGGAACCTGGTGGCTTGTGATTCCTCTTCTAGACTTTCTCTGAAGCGAGGCAATGACGGTTCCAAGAAGTGGCCGCTGCTGCTGCCGCCCTCGCTGGGTTGTGCTACGTGATTTAGTGCCGTTAGCAGCTGTGGCGGGAGCTGACGGGGAGGATCTGTGGTAAACTGCTCGCAGCAGAGGCGTAAAAACACTTTTAATACAGATGTTTTGCACACAACCATCCAGACCCATGAGTGGAAAGTGCAGCCAGTGCCCGGTATCTTTGAAGACCAAGGTATGCTTAGGGGCTGTGTCTGCAGGGAGCACTTCCAGTAATCCTGGGCAGGACAAGGACCCATCTTTTCTTATGGGTGTCTTATATCAGAAGGACACACTTCCCATCAGCAGAGATGAACAGGTGCTAGCACAGAGCTGTTTTGATCGAGCAGGAGGGGAGAGAAGGCTCTCCCCAGCATCCAGGTGACCTAAGTCTTCGGTGCAGCAATGTAGCTGATATGCAAAATGCTCTTACTAAGCTTAATCCTCTGTCAATCTTTCTAAAACTCTCAAATTATCAAAATCTTATCAAAAATAAATAATAAAAAAATTCCCTTCGGTGGCTGCTGTGGGGAAATATTTCTAGAGATCATCTGGATTACCTTGACTTGCTGGCTTGCACTGCCACCCCAAGCCTGGCGATAAACCATAGATGCACGTGGTTATCTAGGCAGGCAGATGTTGGATGCAAATGAAACATACCTTGATCTGAATAAGCTGCTGAGGCTGCTAGAGTCTGTAGAACTGTGCTGATTTTCACCCAGGACAGATCTGATACGAGCAGGTGGGGTCTGTGTCAAACAGACAGGTCTGTGCTGCAGGCTCTGAAAATGGGGATTTACCTCTCCCCATGGTGGTCTGCATGTGCGGTAAGGATAGAGAGGAGAGTGCCCAGCACACTGCTAAAAACCTTGGGTTACACTAACGGTCTTTTATCCAAAATATGGTGAATGCCCATCACACAGCTAATGGTTTTGATATCAGTGGAGCATCCTCTGCCATGCAGAGATGGCCGAGCATGTATAAAGGACAACCAACAGACAGACACCTCTGTTTGCATCAGCATATGAACTGTCCCTGACCATGCTGCTCACCAGCTCTCCTAGACCACTGAGGTTTCCAGACCTGAAACCTTCTGCATCCAGCAGCCAGCACCATAAAACGCCCGTCTTGGCTGCGAGCACGTAAGCTGCCAGCCCCACTCCCGATTTTAAGTCTCTCTCAGTTTTAAAGTTGCCTGGCTCTATTCCTAAGGAGCCTCCCTCCTGGTGTATATTTTGTTTCTTACTAAAGATAAACTCCCCTCTACTTAAAAATCAGTGATTTGATAAAGGAATTTTAAAATGTCATGAACTGAAAGACATTGATGAATTTGAAATGTTTTGTATATATTTCACTTCTGCACTTTCTGTAAAGGATTACATAAAACTTCAAATGAAATAATTTTGAACCAGAAGGTGCCTTTCTCTTAAAGAATATCAAAACAGTATATTTGATATTTTTAAAGTTTCTTTCTGCAGGAAGGAGGTGGTATTACACAATTTGTTGAACTCAATTGTTTCCTACCTGATGTTTCTAATTGGTCTCATCAGCATTTTGCCGTACCGGTTGGTGTTTGTATTTTTATCACCATCCCCCAGCGCCTGTATTTACGTTGATCATTTCAGCACCCACAGTGTGCACTGACAACAAAGGCTTACGAAATGAGAGGATTTCGGGATGCTTTTCTGTGCTTACAAGATCTTTGCTGGTGCATTTTACAAACTTGCAGAAGGTTAGACTCTTTTCTTTTGATGGCAAAGGATACAGTTATTCTCAAGTAATGTCACACAGCTCTATCACGCAGGTTGCTTCCCATGAACGCTTACCCTTCACAAAGAGCCGGACTCCTCAACAGCCCATGAATCTTGTCATGCTCGTGGCTTTGCAAGGTCAGAGAACCAAGGAATATTTCCTGACAAGGCGTGACTTGCTAATTTGCGTCAGGCTGCAGTTTGGGTCGTACCCTCACATCCTTTGTAGCAGTTTTCCTGAAATGATTTGCAATTGGACCTCTCATAACTACTGACCTGGAGAAGGCGGCGGTGCAGGACATGCACAGGCCAGGGTGCAGACAGGAAGAGGGACGATGATGAGGAGGGAAAATAAACTGTTGCCATACGTTAGGGAAGTACCACAAAAAGGTATTTACAGAGAATCAAATACTTTAGAAAACAATGGGAATTTTTATAAGCAAGTACAGATTTTCTTTCTTTAAAAAATTCTGCAGAAGCCACATTCATCAGATAACTTTCTCTGGTAAGGCCAGATGGACCTTAATAAGCACTGGCAAAACACACAGTCCTGTGCTCACATTGTTGAAGAATTGTAGACATTTCTCCTCTCTCCAACATGTCTTAATAGACACTGGTTTTTCTACTCAGTGCAAGCTAGCAAACATGCTAATCCCATCATGTAAAAAAACTCAACACTTAAATTATAAGAATTTTTAAGTTGCTATTTCTCTCTCTCTCTTCTTCTGCCTACTTCAACATGCCTGAAATGTTGGACAGAGGAGGACAGTTGCTGCAGTCTCTCTGTGGACTTGCACCAATAATATTTCTTAAAAAAAAATAACATTCACATACAGCAAAAATGCAAAAATATAAAAAAAGAGATTTTTCTTTCTTTTTTATAAGCTACTCTATAATGTAAGATTTGCATCCCACAGAAAGAAAACACTGAGGGAAGCACATTGCAGCCACTGCAATGCCAACACAGTTAATGATGCTTGGCAATTGCTTTCCCATTTTTATTTGCACTGAAGCTTAAAGATCCATGGAAGGCAGCAAACACTAATTTTCATCTTTTGATCCTCCACCTTTCTAGCAACACTGCAGCCTGTGGCCTTTGCACAATTATGAACCCTCCCGTGCCCCACAGAATGGGGTCACACACCAGTGTGGTGTGGCCTTCGATGTCCCGTGGTTCCTCCAAGTGCAGCCATGGGCCACCTTCCCCTGTGGCCAGGAGTACTCTGCCCGAAATACAGCTGTGGCCTCTCTTGAGGAACATGGACAAGTTCTTGCACCATGCTATATCAGCCTCCTGGGCCCGAGGCTGTTCTCCCTCTTCATGGGGGAATACTCACCAGGGGGAATATTGGATTTTTTCAATTAAAAAAAGCCCAACAAACAGCAAAGCTTGGTAAGTGTATTATTTGCCCTATTGTGGTCCAGTGTGTTTACCAAAATGTGCTGGTTTTTAGTAGCTGAAAATATACACTTTTCCCACTTATAATTTTGTAAAGTTGATGCTTAACTCAAGCTCCACTTACTCAGTATGGGAAAAGTTTTGGAGAAATCAATGTTTTGTTTCAGCATTTTTAAGACAAAACTTACCAGAACTCTACCTCATAACCAGTTTAAATACACATATGGTCTTTTACAAGTAAAAGAACCAAAAATCCTCAGCAAAAATACTTTACCAGGAGAGGAAGGAGAGAGGAAAGAAAAAGCAAAGCATTTCTGAGCCAAGCCAATATTATTCTTCTATTTATTTCCTGATGGTAAGAATTACAAAGGAAGTGTGGATAGAGAAAACACTAGGCAATAAAACTTACAATAAAGCTTACCATGGGGAAGTTATGAGGACTGAATACGGATACCACCTGCTGTATAAGTATTGTGAGATTTTCATAAGATTTCAGATTTTACATGAGAACGAGGAGCACACTGGTTGGGCTGGTGGCCAGGCTGCAGGCATAGGGTATTGGAGTCCTCAGATGACGAACAGCCAACTTTGATCATAGTGACTGAGAATTCATTTATTCAGGAAGATTAAACAGCTGAAGTTTTTTATGGGTTACGTCCGGTATCACAAAACTGCCAGATGGGCTTGACTGTGGGAAATGGGAACAGAAGGAGTTTGGGAAGAGGGTCTGCTGGGGAGCTCCCCCATCACAACTTCTTCACAACTTAGTAAACATGTGCAATTCATTGCTCATATACCGGAATTAATTTTCTCCAGATTTTGAAAGTTACTCTTCTGAAGCACAATTCTGAAATACAAGAAGTTCAGTGTGGTCTCAAACTCCTACCTTTAGGTGCCTTTCTAAGTTGCAGTGTGGTATCACCTGGAGGCTGGAGTTTCATTGCTGCACGTGCAATGCACATGTGATGGCAAAAGACTTGCAGACCTTACACTCAAAGATCAGTAAGAAAAGACACATGTGGATAAAGCACAGGTAGGGACTGTGAGGCAGCAGTAAGGCACACAATAACTGGAGAAAGTAACATTCAGTGTGTTCACACCAAAACCCACTCTAATGCCGTTCAACCCCCAGGTTGCTGTTGGTGGAGTGGGTGTTAGATTGACTACGGGTGCAAATACTGCAGCAATCCAGACAGCAGTCTCAGTGGTAGATGGAAACCTGGATGATGGAACAAGCAATCAAGTAAGTAAGCCGATTTTACTATGAAAATTTAAAAAAAAATTTAAAAAAACCTTTTTTAAACCAGGTGAAATTTATGTTGAGACCTGATAACCTTTGTAAGCCTAAATAAGCTTTGTGTGTATTTAAACATTTTTTTTTAAAAAAAACATTTTGATGTATTTTAATCCTTGGAGATTTTAAAATGTTTTTAAGAACAGGCTCACATTCATGTACATTTTCTGCTATGTGTTCCACTCTGTTGCAAGTTCTCCTATTTATGGATGAAAACGTTTCATGTCCCCGAGTGTTGCACAGAGGTATATATTACGCAGAAAGCTGTATGTCACCTCTGATAATCTGCCTTTTACTATGTTTGCTTGATATTTTCTCTTATTTTAAAGGGGAGTTTAATGCTGATCTGAAAATATTCCCCATCCCCTGTATTCAACTAACACAGCAGGTGGGAAATCAAGATATCGTGACAACTATTCTTCCACCTCAAAACTATGTAGCAATATATATTCCAAAAGGTCTCAAATACTGACACGATAATATATAGCATCTTTAATGCTTCTTTGTACTAGTTAAAAATTCAGGCAAACCTAATCTCGCCACAGTCCCTGAAGCTCACAGTGAGGCAAAGCTGAGAAAACTTTCTCTGTTGAAGCTCTGCGACTGCATGTGACGACTTAAGCAGCAGAGTTCCTATCAGGTCTCTGGAAATGCTTACAGGGCTTTTCATGTTGTCACCATGGAAGACAGTGAAAGTGGTAAATCAGTGGGATTTGAAGGATCAGATTCTTACCATTCATAGAAAATGGAAATGCATTGTCTTCCCTCTGCAGCTGATGTAACCTAATGCTTCCTGCATCTCAGTATCAGCTAGGCTCTTGCAAATTAAAACAGAGATGTTCGCACAAACTTACCTGGTGTAGTCAAATAAGGTACACAAGTGCTACCTGAAGCACATTTTAGAAAATACTTCTTATAATTCGTATGTCTGGAGAGAAATATAGCTTTTAGTATCTGGCAACATTGTTGTCCTGTTTCTGGCGTAGGTTTTTTGTTTTTATTTTATTAAGCTACTGCTCTTCAATTGCACTTATTTCAGCAGTGTGGACCCAAATTCCTCTGATACAATACTACTGCTATCAGCTGAGTTATTATTACTAGCTTACACCTAGCTCACTGTTTGAAAGAGCAAAACCTGGTGAAATAATGAGTATATTATTGTTATCCTAATTTTGACAGCATCTGTGGTCATGGCAAACTATGCTAGAAGCTCTGTACAAACTCAAGGGAAAAAGATGGTTCCTGCCCTAAAGAATTTGTAGTTCAAAAAAGTCTCATGCTGCATCCCTTCTGGCTTATCGTCTGTTTCTAGGGTTATGCACTTTGCCTCTTGCAGGATCCTCTCACGTATCTAAAACCTCCCTCACCATTTTAGTAGTTAAATATATTGCGAGCAGCAGGCAAACAAGCTGCCTCTGTGCACGTTTCAAGTCGCTGTTTCTCTGATGACCTGCTTTCATGCTCTTTCATCTCTAAATTTAGCTAGCTACTAAAGTGGGAGTCTAGCAGATTCGGTAACACAGGAAACACTAAAGCAAAGACTGTACATAATCACTTCTAAAAAAACAGCACAGATTATGAGACAGTGTAATTACTATTCTGTAGCCAAATGAAGTTTATTTTACGAAATCGCACCTTTTCAAGTCTAATAAACCATTACAGACATTCACTCAAGACCAACACATGCAGCACAAAATAAAATGTATTATTTAAGGGCTGACATCCAGAACTCAGAAATCTGTTCGCGTTAGGATTGCTGTGTCTGTATTTGAACAGATGACACTGTAATTGCTAGGCACAAGTACACCTTAAATCTGAAATTTAATCATTTAAATAGCTGCCTCAGTGCCATCTAATGAGAAGAACATACTCGAGAATCACAGGAAACATTTAAGAATGTGAAATAAAGTGTTGAGATTCAGAAAAGTACTGTACAGATACTGGGACTGTGACTGAGACACAATACTGTAACTATACCAAGATTCATAAAATTGCAGAAAAGTTATATACCATGTTAAATTCTGGTTTGTTATTTTCAGATAGAATAAATATGATAAATAGGAAATGTTTTCTGTTGCTTGGGTGAGATAAATGACGAGCAGTTTTATTCCCTGGATCATATATACAAAATCTGATTAAAATATGATTAATCTTTGTGCTTATATAGATAATGAGATAGTTTTAAAATTTTAATGTTCTCAGAAATCATACTTCCAGTATTCTAGTCAAAAAGCTTTCCCTTTTTGAGAAAATAGCACAAGCACAGCCCAGAAAATTTGTTAATTCTTTCTTTAATAATGCGGGCTAGATGTTCTTCCAGAGTAAAGATACAAAGTTCCACGACTAAATGAATACCCAGTCAAAATATGATACTGCCTTTCTGCAGTACCTACAACTGACATGACATGCAAGAGACTTTAAATAGTCATAAATTACAGATGTGAGATACGGTACAACAGTCTCAGATACATAGCTTAATCCCAAATTAGTTTTCATCAGTAATTTGCAATGCGTATGATTTTTCTATCTAATTATTGTTATCCATGAACATTATGAGCAAATCATCTTTGGAGAAAAAGAACAATCTTGTATTTTAATGACATTCCTTTCTCAGTATACATACCACAAGACAGGGTGATGACTTAACATTTTGTCTAACTTACAAGTTTCTGACTCAATGAACATACAAATTTCACCTATCTCCATACTATGACTGAGCATCAGAGACTGTATTTGAGATGTGGAAAGACATGGTATAACCAAAACAGATTCATTTACTGGAATTTGCTCTGATCTTATTTGTATAATCATCTCTCTGCTTCTGAAGATTTTTATCATATCCCATGGCATGACAGGCATTCAGCTCATTGGTATTCACTGATTAGTGAAAACTTGTTAGATGCTCCCAAAATCTTTATATACTTATAGCGCTGTTTTAAAATATGCAATATTAAAGATACAACTAACTTACAAAAATAAAAGAACTGTATAAATCACACTCTTCCATTGGCAATGAGACTGTTTAAGAAAACAGCAATATGATCCCTGAAAGTAACAACCAGAACAGAAATCAAAAGACTGATGCTTAAAAAAATAAAAAAAAGAAGTAAAAACATTTTCCCCTGCCAAAGTACTGGAATCTTTGAAGGCTTATGTATCACAGAATATAAAACCTTTCTCTCTGTCCCCAGAATATTTCCTTCCTCTTTCCATAGGTACTTCTTGAACAGATTCCCCTTTGTTGGTGATGTGGCACAAGCCTTGCTGAATGGGTTAAGGCTAGAAAAGCTTGAAAGACCTAGATCAACAGCCACCTAATCCCCTGGCATTCATGCAAACTCAGGGAAATAAAATAAACCTGAAGACAGGCATGCGTGCTGAATTCCAAAGTGATTTTCTATGAAGCTTAAAATTAAACCAAAATAAACACCTCTCCAAAATGTTACGCGTTTTAAGATCTTTCATCTAAACAGTCACCTGACTGTTCATATCACTCTGTCGCAGAGAGGTATGATGCTAAGCCTGCTCATAACATTCTATCATTTTACCATTTTACAAGGCAAAAATAATCTCAGAAGAACTACACGGTGGCTTTTGAGCATGTAAGGATGTGTCAGCTACCATGTAATTACATGACAATTATCTCTTCATTGCAGTCACTGACACAGACCTTGTAAAATCTAAGACCAGAAAACTATGTGTCACCTCATCTTTGGAATAAGGTACTTAAGTCCATTTACAATTACAGACTAAGCAGCAAATAACTACCATTTCTTAATTCCATACAAACAAAAGCTTTGCCATGCAATTAAGAAGTTATTGCATGGTACAATGCATACGTATCTTAGAAGTAAATAATGCAATTTTTTTTTTGCTGTTGTTGTAAGTAGAGTGACTTCCTAGCATTGCTTCCTCAAGCTAGTTCTGTGTAGGTCCTACAAGAGCAGGCGTCCACTCACCATGTTTCTTTCTGTGAATTCCAAAAGAGTTTAAAGGGATCAGCAAGTATAAAAAAAGTATCTACTTGAAAACACTTTTATTAGATGTACTATGTACTTGATGGGAAAGAAATACACTTTTCCATAGAAGAACAAGTTCAGGAGTTAATTAGAAACTTTCTGTTGGTTGATGCTGCTGCACCATTATGTTTTTCTTGACTAGAAATGTGGAAATCATATAGGAATATATGTAAACAGAGTCTATAGAAGATAATAGTAACGAGACATAAAGTGCATTTAATTATGAACATTTCATTTCACTTTGCACCCTTCCCTGGTTAAGTCATCATACTCAAGCTAGTTTTAGTTCAACTGGCTAAGGTCTGCACTACGAAATATTGTAATTTCCCTTGCACCTACTGTTTTAACCATAGTAATCTAAAAACACCAGGGGGAGTAAAAGTAGACAAAGAGAGAAAGAGGTGAACTGGGAACTCCCAGGGGAAAAAAAAGTAGGCAAAGGGAAATAAGGCTCTGTTGTATAGGTCCTCATTCTCAAGGAATTTGTCACACATTCTCCTGTAAGACAGTGCTGAGGAACAACTACACAAACCTCTGCCTTGAACACACCTCAGGCTACTGCTGGATGAAAATGAAACTAGGATTCCTCAACTGAGAACAAGCTTACCGCCAGGATGATGCTTTTAATCTTTCTGACCTACATCCTCTACTTCTCTAATCACAGTCTCTGAAGAAACGGTACCTTTTCGTGCTCAGAAAAGCCAGTTGAGCATATTTTGTAAAAGGACAATATTAAATCTAGCTTGTCTTTGCTGCTTCAGGTTTGATGTCAAGTATCTACACATTTCCTAACCCATTATGGTACCTAGCACATACTACTGTATGTTTCGGGAAAGCAACAGTTCTATAGTAACGAAGCTCCTAAGTAAGATAACTCTATAACTAATAATAACTGTATATTAGAACCGGGTTTTACTGGTTTGTTATTTAAGGCAATTAAAAGGTTTCTATTCTTTTTGAAGAGTTGCAAATTGTGGATTTTGGTTTTTTGTTTGGTGTTTGTGGTCGTTTTTTTTTTTTTTTTTTTTTAATTTAAGCTTTTGGCAGCTGAAATGGATTACCTTTAACTATTTTCTGTCCTTCTAATCCAAAGAACTATCTAGCCCGTGGAATCATAGGAATTTGAGCTGAGGTGTAATGACTGACCTCCCAAACTCTCTCAACCTGTTTCTTTAGATGTCCAGTGGGCTGACAATAGCAAAGTCAGAATCTTTGCTGTTATTGCTACTGTCATCATCAGGGCTGGAGCTCAGGTTGCTGGAGGAGGCTGAAATGGAGCCCATCAGTGGGTCAGAGAATACCAAAGAAGAACGAGATGGAGCTTCTGGCTTCGCTGCTGCCTCCTTGTGTGACTGATGGGACTGCGCTGGCTCTGGGACAGTTCTTCTACTTCCTTCCTCTTCTTTGGAAACCATAATATAGTCATCTGCACTCTTGCTCTCACTAGTGCTCAAATCAGTCGTAGCCTGAGAGACAATAGCACAGAAAGGACTTCAAGTTAGTACCAGTTTTAATGCATTTGGGGTAAAAGAGAGATTGCAGCTATTACAGTGAAAAAGCAAGCAGTAACAAAAAAGGACAACAGGAAGAATCTTAATGACATAAAGTTAGACCCTCAGCACAGTGTATGAAATTGGAGTATGGAGGTCATTACAAGTATCAGCAAGCCACAACTTGGAGTTACAGTATCCATGGCCTCCAGCAAAACTTATTTTGCCGAATTTATTATTACAGCTGAAAACAATTTTCCATTTCTCTGATTACTGATCATAGAGCAGAACTCTCTGGAAGGGAACTGTAGGGTAGCTCAGGGAGCAAACCCCACCAGTGACTAAGTATTACTGTAATATGAAACGAAGGAGCTGGAAGTCTGAGGTTATTATCTACATAGTTGTTCCAAATTGTTGAAAGTCACAAACAAGATATGTATCATCTGAATGTGAAAATATGTTCAAATACAGAACTGTGACCTGTTCCCTTCCAAAATTCATATGAATGAGGATTAAAATATTTCCATATGCAGTAAATTTTTAAAACGCCTTGTTTTTATAATTTATAGTTTCTTGCGTGTTATGTAGATAGTATCTCAGTATAATAATATTGTATTATTATATAGGTACAATAATATATAGTATTCTGTTTTGTAATTAACCAAGTTTAATACTTTCTCATTCATCTTCAGTCCAGAGTATTGATTATAATTTTAAAGATCCCTGTGTAAGACAGTTGTCAAACTGTCAGAAATTTACATCTCTGATTTTTTGATACTAATTCTTTTTCCTCAGATGACTTAATAAAATTCATACCAAATTGAGTAGATTGCTGTTAAAAATATCCACAACTATCCTGTGTTGCTCGCTATCAAAACTGATCTCCAACTCCTCGATCTGTGCAGAACCAGGGTAGTTCAAATGTCAACAACCTCGAGCACTTTGCATGAAGTTAAAAACAAACAGACCCATCCTACAAGGACGGAGACTTCACTATTTAAGCACTTCTGAGCTGAGACATCCTTTGTTATTAATTAGCCTTTTGCTTTCATCTGGTCTGTTTGAAATGCTGTCTTCATGAGCTGTCAGTCAACCGGCTGCCATCTCCATGAGGCCGAGGACACAGGCAGTGCGTAATCGCAGCTCTCCTCCACCAGTGCCTTAGTAGTCGCCTGATTCTGTAGGCACCCAGTGCAGGCACAAGACAGGCCCAGGTGAGATTCTTTAAGGAGCTCTAAATGCCACATTCAAAATTTCAGCACTTTGTTTTCCCCTCCCAAACAACAGAAATATATGTTCCTTTAAACAACCACTGTTGCCTAATGCACCTGGCTTCTTTCCATGCTTCTATTTAAAAGCTCTCAGGGAATGTAGTACAGTCTCATTTTGCAAAATGATACACTTTATTATTCCAAGCTATCAAGATGACGCTATTTCAGTCCTCGCAGCCCTCACATCTAAGACAGCTCCACCTCGCATAGGGTGACACAGATGTGACCCAGTGACATGCTCGCCCAGCGAGATCGGTATTTTTCTTGCTGGCACCCCCAAGGATGCTAACGGGGTGTCTTCCTTTTGGCAGGGTGCCCCATCAAGGGCCCTCCGTCATAAACACTTTGTGCTGGTGTTGCAATTTCGTAAATTCTGCTTCCAAAAATGTGGTGGTGCACAGTTAAAAAAAAACATCCTGCCCTTTAATAAAGGGAAAGGAAAGCAAACTACTCACTCTAGTTTCTTGTCATTGTGTATTGTGCTTTGCAACACTACTTTTCATTCTACCCACACTTTTTGGTTCCATCAAAAAGACCTATAGCTCACTGAAGCATCAGAGAAGCAGCAAAACACAGATATTGACTCCCAAAAGCAATAAAAGAGCCTCCCATAAATGTTTGCCTATCCCTGGCATACATTGGTATCTTGGTACTGGTATTTCCAGAGGTAAAATACCACCTCCCTTCTTCTTCTGCCTGTTTCTGTTTCAGGAAACTCATGCTGACGTGAACCATGTTTTCTCCCATCTGCTGCCACTACTGAATAAATGAAAAATGACAGAATTATACTTCCAGTAGCTTTGAAAGTTAACAACCTTACGCCCGTTGCCATATGGCTTCTCCAAACATTTTTTCCTGATGAATATCAGCTACTAGGACCAGGCTTATCTCAACTGCCTTCATACTGTGAATGAGTTAAAACTAACTGCAAGGATACTATTCAAGAAAGCTTAGAAGAACAGCAGCTCATTTTGCCTCCTTCTTTGAACAGACATAAAAGCAAGATAATGTGTTAATTATCATTCATTATTTAGCAACAGAAGCCTTCTGTTTGTCAACTGCACACTGCTACCAAAGCCAAACATTCCAAAAAATGCTCTATTTCTTTGAGCCTTTATCTTAATTTTTCTGCATTTTTAATTTTGCAGCTTTCCTCTCCAAGGAAAGCTCTCCAGGCTGTATCATTAGCCTCACTTTCCGGAAAGGGATTTTGAGGCAAAAAAGAGGAAAAGCACTTTTAGTAAAAGTAAAGATAATAAATAATTTATACTTACATAATAACAAAGCACAAACTCCCAGATTTTAATCTCAATTACACGACAACCTGTAACTTTTCCAGCTGCCCTAGAAAATTTCCCTATAATTCCACCAGAGAAAAATCTCTGCAGTATAAATCATGTCAAACAGAATTACATGCATTACCAAAGTCACAGAAAATGTAAATATAGTAAAATTTATTTAGCAAGAAATGCATTAAACGGTCTAGAAGTGGTTGGAATTTTCAATCCCTATGCGGCTCTCAGTAAGTACTCCCAGCTTGACCCAGGGCATCAGTGCAGTCCATTTTCTTCAGCAGAGTTAAAAGCCTGGGCTGTGGCCCAGTTTGGGCCAACAACTGACCCCATCAATTAACAGTCGAATGTCACAGCCCACTAAATTCCGCAGTTTTATTTTCCTATGTTTTATTAAAAGGGATCCAAAGGTCTCCTCTTTTTGTTTGATTTTAGACGCTGTGGTTAAAGATGATGGGCTTGGAAAAAGCAGACAATTGGGATACTAACAGTCCTCAGGACTGCTGTTTCTAACCCTCATCTTTTCTCTTTCTCTCTGTCAAAAGGGCAGGTTCTCATTATCATAATTGGAACTGCCAGAAGATAAGAGGAGAGGTGGCTAAACCATATGAAGGTACTGCACCTCTCAACGCAAACCATACAGTGCTGAAGCCTCACTAATGCTCTGCAGGAGCTCAGCTTGTACAACCTCTACTCATGTTGCTCATAGTTGGTTTACTAGTAGCCTCCAAAATTGTCGGACTCACAGACTCCTCTCAGTTCCTGGGGCTGGATATATATACCCTGACTACACACTGGGATAAGGCCAGACCTTATTACACATTGCCCCAAAAGTTTCTGTTGGAAAGCAACCTGCGCAGACCAGGCTTCACCTGCTCCACTCTCAATGCTCAAAGTGCAAAGCCCCAGCACCTCCACTCAGTGACATGCGCTTTAGATCAGCATCTGAGCAAGGGCTTTTCTAGCATGAGTAGAGTCTGCACACACTCATACAGCATGTTGACATTTTATGGCATTCTACCTTCCAGTTTCTAGAAAAAAAAACAAGTAAAAATCATCAAAAAAGTATTATTTCCCATTTTGGCAAGAAAGCAAAAGGTACTTTACATAAAATGCTAGCAAAAAAAAAAAAAGGGCAAAAATAGGAGGTCGTTATATGAACACTCCAATATGCTACATCAGCTTAAACTATAGCTTTATTATGGCAGAAAGTAGTGATTGTAATGACAACAGCTAAACAAGCAATGAAAGCTTTCTTGCAAAGCTTTGCTCTTTGAACCTGCAATTACTAAGCAAAAAACCACAAAACCTCAGTATTGCTTCTAATACTGAAATACAATTAAAATATGAGTTTTAACAGAGAGTGTTCTAACTCAGGGGGATTGTGTGTAATAAATCAAAACAACTCTGTGTTGGTATTTGAAAATGGATAAATATTTTCTGTAGTTCCTAAGTAAACTTGTCAAAAGTGAACTGATTGCAGACTCAGTTAGACTCTGAGGTGATAGTGCTGCCACTGATTTACAAGTGAAGGCATCAGTAGCAGGGTGGGACACTTAACAGAACTCCAGTATAGAAATATGCATATACAAAAGTACTTGTTTTTAAGATCACATTTGAGTCAGACTGAGTCTTAGACAGAGAGTGATCTTTTAACATGGAAGGAAAATATCTCTTTCTGTGGATGAACTTGTTCTGTGACTGTAAGCTTTGTATGTGAAAACATTGTTTACTGATTGAAGGAGAACGCCAATACAATGGAGTAGAAGGCAAAAGCAACCTCCTTGGTATTTCCTTTTTGGCACTGGCCATGGATACACTGCAATGCAGATAATCAGTTCTTACATAATGGGGTTCTGGAGGACAAGGACGATGAGAATAATCATAAGGGAACATTTGATATGGGAGCGTTTACCTCCAGTTTCTACATCTTTTTGTAGGAAATAAATCTATGATTCTGTGATTCAACAATCTGAAAGAAGAACCCTCCAAACACTGCGTAACGCTTAGACTTAAATATCTGCCTGTGCACCATAAGGCTACAATAAAAACAATTGATGGGAGTAGGACAGCAGCTGGAGAGACACTTTAACCATGGCTCTACATGCACCAGCAGTGCTGGTGTGTTTCCACGTCACGTCAGCAGATGCTAAAGGAAGTCTCCAAAAAATATCAGACTAATGCCATCAATGGCCTGTTTGAGATACTTTATCTTACCGGTCGTCCTGAGATGAACTGTTGCTTTGTCATAACAGGTCCCTTTAGGACATCCCCAGTCCCCTTGTTGTTCTGACTGTTGGAACAGTAATGATCATCGGCTATTGTGATTTGCTCATTTTCTTCAGCTTCCAGCTGGCTCTGGTTGAAACGGAGGGAACCTTTCAGGATATCCTTGATCTGTTGTTGAACGGGAGGGAAAACAATGTAAGTTAGAAACTTGGAGGAATTCTAAAGTTTCTTAAGGTCCATGCAGCATGCTTTCATACACAATTTCCCCAAAATATGTGCTTTGAAGAGATAGGAAGCAAATTAATATATACACCTATGTTGGTTAAAGATGCAAATTTCAGTGAAATGTGGTTGTATCAGAGCCTGGAAAACAATTATCCAAGAAATCTAAAGAGAATGAAAATGTTAAGATTATTCCCTATCTCGTTATACGTTTACCATATGTCACATCATTCCTCATAAAATGTATTTTGAGGGAGCAGAGGGCAGTATAATCAGAGCTACAGATGCTCAGCAGCATTCTCATTTTATGTACACAGTATTTTCTCTTTTAATTCAATAACATTCAAGTGTCATCACATTTAAATAACGAGGACATAGGCATGATTACACGCCTAGCATGTACATTTTGCGTTAAGAAAAATGACGGTGTGGCTTAAGTCCAGAACTCGGTGTCGCACTGTTTCAGTTCTGGTTTGAGGTGTCCAGAACTTTTCAGGGAGCAAATACTGTGCAAGTCATTTGAACTCTTTATAGCTGAGTTTTACCACCTTTTTCAATAAAAGTATGCTGCAATGCATGATGCATTAGGATTAGTAAAACAGCTACAACAAGACAAAACAGCAATATACAAAAAGAATGAAAAAGGAGGAAAAAAAAGAAAGGACTAATAGTGCTGAAGGATACGACAAGGTTAAGTTAAGCAATAGTTATACCTGCTTCAAACCAGCCAAGGAAACCAGAATTTCATCTTCTTTTTCCAAGTGCTCTTGTAATATGACCTCCTGAATATTTCCTGCAACATCAAAAGAAAAAAAAGCTAAAGAGAGAAAATTCCCCAAATATTTTCTAACGTGCTGCCACTTACCGCTGATTTTTGCTCTCAAAACAAAATCCTGTGACCTGCAAACACAATTTCGCACACCGACCTAGAGTCTGACGACCTTATCAGCTGTGGAGGTGAGGCCAGCCCAAGGCTGGCACTGGGGCCAGGAGGCCTCCAGCAACGCTGTGCTGCTGAGGGACTTCTGCTGCCCCTGTGTACCAATGGACTCACGTTACTACTGGCCCCTGAAAGAAAACATCAGCCTCTGGGGCTAATGGAGGTAGATACATCTTTGAGTCTGCAAATGCTTTGGAAAGCACTCAAGAACATTTACAGGAATCTGCTGCAGCTCAGAGAAAGGGTTAGGGTAGGAGTGCAGCAATCTTCATCTTGATCCCATGGCCACTGCAGATGTTAGAATGCTCTTCTTCATAAAAAGACTGAAAGTTTCATTCCCTTTCCAATTCCTTCTTTTAGGTAAAAGACCCAGGGCTGAACAAAACTTATTTGGCAGAAAGAGCAGTGGAGTACTATCACTTCAGAAGACTCCTGCCTTCTATACCTATAGTTCTGTCCTCCAAGGATGCATTTAAATACTCCGCATCTGATGTTTGCAGGAGTCAGGGCTGGAGAGTGGCTAACACACCAGAGCTGGAGCTGTGATGGTCTTCCCCATGTCAGGGAAATCCCAGGAAATGTGCAGTACAAACCAGCCCAGAGAAACTATGGCTCCAATAGCTCTGCAGACTCTTTAAACTATGTCAGGTCCTTCTCTGGCTTCTTAGCTCCTACCTTCCTCCTCTTCAAGAAAACAGCATTGATTCCTAGTAACAGATTTACAGAATGAGATGATATCTGTCAAGTGAAAATGACAGGATTCTCTTTTGTGCCACTCCTGTCTGATACACACAGAGCTGAGCCCAAATCCCTCAGTGACACTCATTTGGGAACAACACTTTGCTGCTCATGAATATCTATATCCAGGTGCTTCACAATTAGAGCTTTGTACCATTAATCCACACCTGCATCACTTTCGTTTGTTTTTAAAAACATCCCACATGTTCAGGGCCCGAACCAGTGAAAAGCCAAAACTGTCATAACAGATTACACTGACAAGGACAAACACAATGACACTGCCAACTTTGACACAACATGAAGCTTCAAGTAAAAGTATTGAGCAATTTGGCTCAAGTTTAGTGTTTACAGAATAAATAGCAAAAGAATGAGATGTGGGAGACTGGACAAGAAGAAAGATTAAAAGTAGAGAGGTGGATTTAAAACCCACATATAAACACAGAAGCTTGAAATTGAATGAGGGCCAGAAAACAGTAATCGGTATAAATGCAGAACGGAAAGGGCAAAGAGGAGAAAGGATCCAAGCCTAAGCACTAAACAAACTGCTAAAGAAACAGCCTGAAAAGTAGAAGGAATAGAAGAGGCTAGAGCCCCAAAAGGCCATAGATGACATGAGTCCATGAAAGGTGGTATGATCAAGGTCAAGAGTAACAGTGGAGTAGCCTATCTGAACAAGGAGATCCATGTTTACATGATTCAGCACTCATTATTTATAATATTACAGTGGCAATGTCCTGCAGCAATGAAGTCAAACGTAGTACAATTGAACAATGTCTAGCATAAATTTTACATCAGAAAGACACTGTGTTATGAAGGTTAGAAATAATATAAAACAAGGTATTTCTGCAAATATGTAGCATCATGAATGGAGAGAAAGTCTAACTATCTCAACATTTTACTTGCTTTTTTACACTTTGCATCTGAATTGTCTAGCCTCTCAATTTAATAAATAAACTATATTAATATTTACTTATAAAATAATACTTTAGATCCCAATTTCCACTGTTTAACAAACAATGCAAGACTTCCTACTTTTAAAAGGTTTAGAACTTGAAACATCAGGAGACCAAAGTCTTCATAGGAAAACAATGCTTAATCAGAGCCTGAATCTCTGAATTCAACTGTCTTTTCCCTTTCTCAGCATTAGAAAGAAAGGCATTTCTATAGCGTTTGATCCCCACATTAATTAAAATCATACATTAAAAAACTAAGGTATGTATACTGACTAAGCAGATGGACCAAGAAAATTCAAAATAAACCCTCAACCTGCTGAAGGCTAAATGAGGGAAACATAAAAAAAATCAGGCAAATAAGAGTGAGATAAGAAAAGCTGAAAGGCATTCTGCATCATGTGGAAATAATCTACTATTGTTTCCATTCTTTAGAGAAGTTTTATAAGTCAGTATTTAAAAAAACATAGAAAAGACTATCATTGCTACAAAAAGCAGCTGTAACTGTGTTGAAAGAGCCAATACATTGAGAAATTTCTGAGAACTTATGAATGGAACTATGACCGTTAGCCAGCAGTAAAAATTAATAAAAATGTTAGTATCATCACATATTTACTTTAGCATGATTAATGCCAGATTTTAATATTAGTTACAGAGGAAAAAAGATTAAGAGAGAAAAAGTTGGAAATACAGCAAAATTTTCTAATACTGAACTGTTGAATTTCTCACAACTTTCCTTCAATTTGCAGTATCTTAAGTACAGTATGACATATGTCTTGGATATAGAGGGTCTCTTATTTTTAATCAGTTAAAATCACTAAAACTCATTTTGGAAAAATTTCCACTTGGCATTTCCTCTAAGACACAATTTTGGACTCAAAGAGCACACTTCCACTTAACCCAGAAAAATGCCCCAAGATGCAAAGCACTGTAATCAGACACTCATAATTAGCCACTCTCCCCCTCGATAAGTAACAGTTTTGACATAAGGTCATAAATCGGGATGTCTTTCTCTAATACAATAAAACAAAATGAAGGTTTCGCTGTAGAATTAGCAATGGATATGTCTTCTTAAATATGCCCTTGAACTGCACATGGCTTCTAATCTACTACTCTCATCCCTTTTGAATGCAAAGTTTATTATCTACCAAATAAGTGATAAGTGTGGAACTCAAATTGATCAGTGCTCATTCTTTTTCCCTGGCTAATGAGTAGAGAGGAATTAAAAAAAAAAAAAGTCCTTAGAAGAGAGAAGAATATGGGCAATGAGATTTTGCAGGAGTGCCTCCTTGGTCACATCCTCCTGCTGGAACCACCCTTCGCAATCCATGTGGACTGGACGCAGAGCTGGGAAGAAGAGGAGGGATGGCAAGCAGCTCGGTATGTACCTGTGCGGCTGCGCTCCCGAGAATGGCTGCGCCAGGGCTCAGCAGTCCTCACCTGAGGGACTTTCATCCAAGCCTCTTCCCCCTGCTGGGGGGACCTTGCAGGGCAGTCAGTTGCTGAGATGAACTGAGTAACGAACCTCTCGAGTGCAGACAAAAGCTTTTTATTTTACTTCTCTGTACCTCAAAAGATACCCCTATAATTGTAAATATTTTTAAAAACACTAACTCTGTTAAGAGTGCTAGGAAGCATAGCATTTGATAAGTTATCACTTAGCTGAAGGACTTACACATTAACCATTTAATTATTCTTCCTTCATAGGAGATGTTACTATATTTTGAAAGAATTGTCTTATATATATAAATGAATTGGCCATATTTTGATTTCTGTCTCCTTATCTGATGTGCTATATCAGTATCTCACAGCTTTCATTAGTATATTTTTATAATGCAATAAACATATCTTTGAAACGCAGATATCAATTAGAAATTAAAACTACCTTCCTGCCTCTAAAACAAACATTGATACCACGAATCAAAAAAATTGCTTATGTGATTTCTACATTATTCAAAACCCAGTCCAGTTTGAGTCTATGCTATAAATATTTATCTTATTGGGATAGCTGCTGTCATTCAAAAGTTAACAAAATCCTATGGTACTTAGGAGACTAAGGCTAAGGTCAAATATTTCTGACTACCTTTTATTTTTTTCCTTTTCTCAAGATTTCATTTAGCTGATGTCAAATGCTTTCTGCAGAAAAAGAAAACGTTTCTGTTTCAGCGAAGTTCTTACCAGAAAAAAACAAAAGGTGAATTTTGCAACCTGTCACCTGGTGGTTGGAGCACTGCTGTGAGATGTAGGAGATCCCAGACAGCCATTACATGAGTCTGGATTTGTTTCAACATAGTACTAATGAACCTCCAAGTTTCACAAAATGAACTCTCACACTCTAACTGTACTCTTGAATAAGCCTGAGAAATACTGGAGCTGTAAAACCAGTTGTGCTCCTCAGAAGTCAGCAACGTTATCCACTATTAATGGCTGCCCTCAAACACGACTCACAACCCATGGGATGTCTCTTATGTAATTGATTAGTATTAATTTTGGGTACTTTTTGCCAAATGAGCAGATTCATTTAAGTTTGATAGATACAGTAAATCAATAACTACTTCCTCAGCAAGACTATGATCAGCTGCCTTGAGATACTTTAAAGCCAGCTACAACTAAGAGGAGTAACATGCAAATGATTGCATTCTTGTTCTTCTTTTCTCCAAAATATAGAAAAATAATGTATCAACTAGTGGTTTGGGTAGCAACAGCTAAAACAGCTAAAAATTAAGAAGAAATGTATTTTTAATTTCTTGTTCTTACAGTTATCCCAAATTGTAAATAAGTTCATAAGCGAACACCACTGTAGAAGTATTTTTTTAAAAAATCAGGATTTCTATTTCCTCTCCCTAACTTAATTTCTAAAATTTAAGCTGAAGACATGCTATCATCCTCTGTGCAGAGATGAAAGAGAAAAATAATCCACAGCAGCTCCTAGCAGGAAAATTAGAGAAGGCTTATGCTCTTTGATGACTGAACTGCTACATATTGCATGATGGTGTGTACAGTCACTGTTGAGTTCCCTAGCCAGGGAAAGGGGCTGTTCAAAACTTTCCTCTCTGAACGTGGAAAAGCTGTTAGGCTTGGCCTAATTATTTTAGAGGCTTATTAAGTAAACTAACTTTCACGGAAAATTTAGCATGCATTCAATACAGATTCTGCAAGAAACGCACTCAAAGCTGCATTAAATGAGTGGGAAAACTAGTCTGCTGTAGACAAGGTCCTCTCGGGCATCCCTTCACACCAGTCCACTTGGAAGATGGACCTGCACCTCTTCCCTTGCACCAGCAAAGCAGGAGATGGGCAGACCTACAGCCCTGCTGGATGAAGGCACAACATGGACTGAGCTTTGCATTGACACAAAATCAGATGGAAGCAGAGAAAACCAAACCCGGGAATAACTTTAACGTCCTTGTTCTCTTAGGTTCTTTGTTTTCTCCCGTACCTCTGCCTTTTTGCAGTGCATCGCTCTCCTAATGACTTCTATTTTAAGCTGGTCTCTGGGGGGCCTTTCCAGGAAGGTTAACTCGAAATAGCTGCAAACTTTATTATGAATGCTGGCTCTCCACTACTAGCTCCTGATCAATGACTTGTGAGCAATCGACAGTGCCAGAATCATGTTAAATCGACTTTTTTTCACCCTTGCTTTCCACTATTGAGAAGACAGCTCAAACTCAGAATGCAAAAGTATCTTCTCATTGCTAAGGCAGGCAGCAGTAAGGAGAGAACTGAGTATATTACTTCACCTTATTTTTCCAAGAAAGGAAAGCAAAAAAATCCCAGGGTTCCCATAGATGCCGAGGCACAGTCAACTCTCTGGACTCCTATTCCAGTCCTTTTGTACGATTGTTTTCATGAAATCAGGGTTTACAGAAAATGCTTCCAACATTTCCTGCACAGTATACTAGTGATAGCACGACTGCTTTTTCACTAACAGTAGAGGGCTGGAAAGACGGACTGGGAATTCAGTTTCTGATAATTGATTTTTCTCTCTTTTCACAACAAATACTTCTATCTGACCTGAACTTTATCAGACTTTGAGTAGGAAAACATGCCCACTCCTTAAAATCGGACAGAAAATCTAGAACTTAAGAGTAGACTGTGGCCTTCCTAGAAAGACTACACTGTATGATGTAGTGATACTGTGGTTTAATAATGTAGCTCAGAGTGTTTCCAAATACTGCATTTTCTTTCCAGCATTAAAAATACAAATGAGAGGAGTTAAATTTCCTTCTCAGACAGTTTTGTGATCTAAGTATTGATGAAGGCAACACCACTAAGTAGCCTAACTTCCATTTATCTATCTCATTGTGAATGTCAACTCACTGTTAACAATTACGCACTATATTAAAAGCATCACTTAGCAACATTTGAGTGTTAAAGAATTTAAGGATCTTAAAAATCTGAAGTATTAAATTCTTTGTGAAGTATTGCATTCTTTAAAACATTTATTTTAATATAAATTATGTATTTATATAGCATATACTTCTGATTCATGTGTCATTTGTGCAGCAGTGACACTTTATCAATATTTAAGGTGCGGTAATGCTTGTGACATCAGAGAAATATGTGCTAAAAAGTCACTAACCATCAACTCACAGTAATGCACAGAATCGCAGACGTATGGAAAATGAGGTTGGTAGGGTCATGAAGTAATTTTGTCCATCCCTTGCTCAGAGGTAAGATAAACTCTTAACTATGAACTCTAATTTACACATGATAAACAAATCATGCTGAACATACATCAGTGCCAAGGTGTACCGGGACAAGAGTGTATTCCCAGACATCCTGTGCTTTCAAAGAGAATGTAAAAGAGTACAGACACTGTGCCTCCCATGGCAAGTGATCAGAGCTTCCAATCCAGAGCTAATGTTTTTGAGAAATTTGGGCCCTGATAGTGATGATAGACTGGAACATCCCACACTCCTTACATGAATGTACAGTGCTGACCATTGTTAAGACAAATGACACCCGTGCAGTAGCTATCATTTCATGTGCTCCATATTCCCCCATCTGCATTCTGCTCAATAAAACTCTTTACCCATGACTGCAAACACCTACTAGGACCACCAGTCTCCTAGCACTTCCAAGCAACATATTTTTATTAAAGTTCAAAACAAGTTTTTTCTCTCTCCTCCTGCAGAATTGCTCTTCCTGTTGCTATTTACACTCACTAGAAATAGAAAAATTACTCTAGTGCGAAGCGACAAGCAAGTGAGAATTTGTTCTGCATAAGTGACGAACTTAACAGCCATAAGAAATTGAAACCTTTCCTAAGGGGAAACTATACATTTTCGCTTCCTTACGATCAAAACACTTCCTTCACACTGCAATAAATTGCAGACATTACACCTTAAAATTGCTATGGTTGAGTAAAAGACAGTTATTGTAGATTATGTACAGATTTCGAAAATCTAAGGTTTTCTACTTCTTGTATGGCTGAACTCATTAAAACAATTTCTGATTTTACAAGCCGAATGATTTACTTAAATACCATTGTGGTAAATGCTACATAAAAACCTGAATAGATTGAGAGTTTTGAAAGCAAAAATCCATAAATGCCTGAAATTCCATTTAAAACATTCTTAAGGGGTTTTCTATGATATGTATCATATACAGAATAAATACAAGAAACTGTGAAAGCTGTTTTTAAAGCTTTCTATGAGATTATTTTCTCTGATATAGAATTATGATGTTATCTCAACCTGTGTTAATAAATACTTCAGAATATATCACAATTTATTTTCCTTTAATTGATCATTGTTTAGAATTTTCCTTATCTGTATGAAAAACACTGATGCAGTTATTAGCTCTTACTGTGCTGTGAACATAATTGCTTACAGTGAGGACCTATGGAAACAATTAAGCATAGAAGTTATTTCATTCCAGTTAGTGTTCAATCTGCATGGAGAAACTCATGTGATGTTAAAGCATTATGCATTTGGTTATTTCTGTAAGAGAAGTATAACCTGTTGCATTTTATGCTCTTTTCCACTGTAAAGACTTTACTATAGAAGGCTACTGTTGCATACTTCATTCTTGAAAGATTGAGGGTCAAAGAATGTACATTAACTCCTAAGACAAATTCTACGTTTTGGATCAGGTACATCAGCATTACATTGTTTAAATACTTACCTGGTTAATTGATATTTAATAACCATAACGGAATAACTTGATTGAGGATGTGTGCTGATTTTAGTCTGTGCAAGTTTTGCCTTTATAAGTAGCAATACATGGGACAATTATTGCTTAAAATATTGCATGCAAAAGGTTAGTTTACATTTCTCAATTAAATAAATCCATCCTTTTCTGTGCTGTGAAGCTGGTGAAATTGTGCCACCACTCAGAAAAAAAGGATGTTTCAACTTATTTCAGATTAAAATCTGCAGAGTACCTACGATTTAAGTCTTGGATAGATTTTGTTTCTTCTGAGGTGAACTGAACATCAATGAAGACAATTGATACTGTCACAGGAGATCATAGAATCATAGAATCATAGAATGGTTAGGGCTGGAAGGGACCTTCAAAGGTCATCTAGTCCAACCCCCCTGCAAGGAACAGGGATATCACCAACTAGATCAGGTTGCTCAGGGCCTCGTCCAACCTGGCCTTGAACGTCTCCAGGGATGGAGCATCCACCACCTCTCTGGGCAAATGAGATGATATTATATACATCCAACACGTTACTAACGTATTTACTCGGGCTGCTGCTCAGTAAATAGTATGTTTTCTACAGCTATTCTAACCTGGAAGAAAAGCTAAAGCATTGAAATCAAAGACTACTCTTTATTAGGAAGGAATATGCAGTTTGAAACAAGTGCTTTCGATTTTCAAGTAGTGTACACAAAGAAATTATAGGTCCTGACTACAGCTATAGGACTTTTCAGTTCTCTTTAAAGATAGAGGTTGATATAGCAAAGACACTTGAAGTGCCATCTCCAGGAGGCAGGGAAGAAGGAATGGGGGTGATTTACAAACCTCTCTATATCATTCCAAGTTTTTTGTGTTAATTACTCACATCTATTATATAACTTTTTTTTGGTATTTTTTTGAGACTTTTATTATTACCTTGTGGTTTTTCCTTCATTTAAGGAATCTCAATCTATTAACTATATTCTCTCTGTTCGTTACAAACTTTTTTCCGTATAGAAAAACATGTTAGTGTCAAACGTGCCATGAGGAGATGAGGCAGTACTCCTAAAATCAGTGTTACACTATTAAAGACTTTTTAAATATCCACGGAGTGTATCTGGGGTTTGCATAAGGCAACTGCAATTTCTGTCTGAGAAGCTGGACGTCAGAAAAGAATGAACTTGCTTAGTAGAAAAGATTGTAATTTACATTAGTGTTGACTTAAACTAGTAAAAAAAAAAAAAAGAAAAAGAAATTGTGAGCCCCGAGGCACATTTGTACCACTGATTCAGAAGTCCTTAGGATTGGATTACTGACAGTAGTGCCGGATTTGTGCTGGGGTTATAACTGAAAAGCAAGTTAACCCGAGCTGTGAAGAGTGGTTACATTCACATTAATAAAAATAATCAGAAATGCATGTTAAAGATAAGCCATTTTCCACTGTTTGCCTTAATTCAGTTCCCTGCACTTTCAAATGTCTTGTGCGGTTTTGATAAATGTACTGATTTTCTGTTTGCTACCTCTGTACAGTTTTGAGTCATGCTGCTGCTCTCTTCTGAAGATAGGCACTTTTCCATGTCACCTGGTCCATCAACTTACTGCAGTCCTCTTCAGCGAAAACAGTTGCCTGGGATCATTCAAGTAGCTCTATGCCCTTCCTTTAACAATGACATATATTCTGAACATGAAAGGCTGAACAAAGTGTGAAGAGCAAAAGAAATGTCTCATATATGCCCCTGCTCAGCTGGATGGTTACAACATAGAATCATAGAATGGTTAGAGTTGGAAGGGACCTCAAAGATGATCTAGTTCCAACCCCCCTGCCATGGGCAGGGAAACCCTCCACTACACCAGGTTGCCCAAAGCCTCATCCAACCTGGCCTTGAACACTTCCAGGGATGGGGCATCCACAAGTTCTCTGGGCAACCTGTTCCACTGCCTCACCATCCTCTGAGTGAAAAATTTCTTCCTTATATCTAATCTAAATCTCCCCTCTTTCAGTTTAAAGCCATTGCCCCTTGTCCTGTCACTACACGCCCTTGTAAAAAGTCCCTCTCCAGCTTTCCTGTAGGCCCCCTTTAAGTACTGGAAGGCTGCTATAAGATCACCCCGGAGCCTTCTCTTCTCCAGGCTGAACAGCCCCAACTTTCTCAGCCTGTCTTCATAGTTATGATGATTTAATTTAAAGGTGGATCTCAAAGAATACAATAATAAGCAAAACAAATAAGCTTAACTATGGTAAGGTTCAGCTATAATAATACCAAAGATCTTTATGGAAGTAATGGGGAAATTAACAATTCAGTCATGCCAGAATTTAGCTTCTGCCAAGGTCTTATTCCTCTAAAGCTGACATCAGAAGAGAAATCCCTGCCTAAAAGATGCCGGCAAGGAAAGGATGGATTGTCAGTGGCCATCAGCAGCAGGGAGATATTCACCACGCAAATGGAAAGAAGGAAGGACCTGATGGAAGTAAACACTGTGACAGCAATTTGTTGAAATGTGCAGAGAAAGGTGTTAGATTAGGTAATGATGGGGTGCATAAGCTTCATCATTTTAATCTCCTTTTCATTCAGTCTGCCAGGATGAAAGGGTTTGTAGGTGCCTACTGCAGTTGGACTTCCAGCATTGGCACAGTTTTTGTAGAAAGAAAGTAGCTCTCTATCAGCTGAACTGTGTGGTTTTGACCTTAAGAGTTATCCTCAAGGGACAAAAAAGTAGTTTAAATTCATGGGGCATGAAGAATCACACTTTCATTCTTCCTACATATATAGATAGCATGACCAGAAGCGAGAGTCTGAAAGTTATGCTATACAACAAATATTTGCTTCCCAGTAACCACTCCTGTATTCAGTTTAATAAATTTGTTAATGTGCTTTATTTATAAGATGTTTTATAGGTTATTTTACATCATTATTCTTAACCAAAGGGGCAATCCTTTTAGACTCATGAGGCTGTGTTTGATGTGGCTTTTTTTACTTATAGCATTTCTAATCACACTAGGTTTATAAACTATGGATTCTTTTATTTATGTCCCAAGCATAAGAGAACTCATTTAATGCACTTACTGCTTCAACAAATGATAAAGTATTTCATTTCAACCGAGGGCAGCAGAATAATTTCATTTCATTTTATCCTTTCAAAAATGTCATAACCTTTCATCTCATCACATGATACATAAAACAAGAATTCAGTACTATCTTGCATATATTTTACAACTACTGCATCCGGATCTATATTGGGCTATACATCAGCCCCTAAATAATGAACAACTAAGTCAACTTTCTCCTCTTCCTCCTCCACTGCAAATGATCTTTATAATGAAATGTATCCTTCTAACAAGCGCATTCATTGTTAAAGAAGGGATGGATGAAGTCAGCCTAATTAAGCCTTTAAAGGTGCTATTTATTTCACATAATAACTAAAATCATACTAGCAGCTATATTGTGTAAGTTTTTATTCCTATATTTTTATATTTTTCTTCCCTTGCTCAAGGTGTTCGCAATAATGACAGTGAAAAGGTGGTTTCAAACTGCATTTAATGAGTCCTCCAACTAAGATTTGTCTGGGAGATGTCAGGCACTGTAAGTGTAAACGAATGTCACGTCTTCCAGCATTGCCTGATGGCTGTGTCATGGACATGTCCTGTGATCCCATCCAAAGAGCTCGCAAAGGACTAGCTATCATTTTTTTGTTACTGTGATGGCTCAGCTTCTGGGCAGTTTGTAAATATATACCAATATCTACAGGCTACCTACGAAAGCTGAGAGCTGGCGTGTCATTTCAGTGGCAGAATGCTGGTGCTGTTTAGAAGAATGGGGGATGAAAACGTCATCTTTCCACATCCCTGCCATAATCCACACTGGAGGGGCAGAGACGTACTGGAACACTGGTGAAGGACATAGCAACATACCACAGATAGCAGAAGTCACATCAGAAAAGGTATCGTAAAGGTCATAGCAACATACCACAGATAGCAGAAGTCACATCAGAAAAGGTACCGTAAAGGTACCGTAAGGACAACCCAATCAGCCCTGTACAGGTAGCTCAGAGAAGAATTTATTTGCTTTGGCTTAGCGCAGCCAGGATGCTTAAGCTCAAACTTACTAGACGCACGTCAGAGCCGAGAGGTTTTTTGTGATGTTGCCTCCAAGACAAGAAGTGATTTAAAACTCTGGATATTGAGCAAGTTATTTCTGAGACCCACTTGAATGTACGTCTAGCAGCTGGCTCAAGTTTAGCAGTAGCAGTACAAAGATGAAGTTAATAAAACCAGGCAGACTTATGTTTCTTCTGTATAATTGGGTACCTTTGCACATACCTCTAGGATGCTGGGCAGAACCCTGTGAGCTAACTCTCTGTACAGCTCGTATGAGTCTGCAGGGCTTATTAGCTGAGTATGCTGTGAGAAAGCACCTAAATTGTTTCTGAATCTCAGCTGGCTGGGGAAGCAACCTTCTGCATTTACATAGTGCTGCCCTTAAGCAAAAGCAAGTGTGGAATGACCTTAGTTTCTCTACTTTCATAACCTGATAAATTGCCATTCAAAAAAGAATACTTTCTATATAAAGATCTCCACATCCCAGTTAATACTGAACCAATGTTCCTTTAAATTGCCTCTAGTGAAAAGGACTTCCTGTACTTTACATGTGTAATTATTTGGTAAACTTTCACATATTTGGAGGCCTGAGTCTATGTCTCCGTTGGAAACAAATGGTAGTTTCTTCTGTCTCAGAGAACAGTGATGGATTGGGTTCTGTCCCTTATAAACAGAGGGCGTTTTAAAATCTAGCACTTTTCTCTCTGGAACAAAACTGGCAAGCTCCTAAACATCCTTCACCATCTCCCCTACTAGTATTTGCCTATGGAAGATTGAGACTTCTCCAGGGTTTTGATTTACTTTTTGTTAAGAGGCTGTGCTTTAATCCTGGGCCAGTGCCGACACGCTCCAAACCCTGAAGATACCAGAATAGCAGATGGTGTCAGATGGCAGTGTCATTAACTGGTGTCACTTGAACAGCCATTTAACAGCACTGTGATGGCTTCAGCCAGGGAGGTAATGGAGCTTTGCTCTTTGAGACTCTCCAGATCAACTTCACGTTGAACTAACACCTCAAACTCAGTTCCATGTCAAATGTGAAGGACAAGGGAGGAGCCTTCCAGCAGATACAGTGATGTTTGGGTGCACATCTCAAACAAATTATTCGTGATCTGCTCTAAGACATCAGACAGAGGTCACATTTAGCAGGGAAAATCTTCTTCTGAATGCACTTGTTAGTTTGATGCTTTTCTTTCCACATAGTGAACAAAAGGAGGGAACAATCAAAATTCTTCAAAAACTAAATAACATTATGACAGGTTATAATATCGTAATACTTAACTGGTATATTACAGCTTTCTGAATCATTGAGCCTTGAGGTATTTATGTGCACTAGCAGAAAAGTACCTCACAAAAAGAAAAATGCCAAAGAACATTACCATATTACTGAATGCATCAGGGACACTATTATTTCCTGAAAAAGGCCAGTGTATGTGAAAAAGTACCATCAAGAAAATGTATCTGTGATGATGCTGGAGCAATAATAGCTATGGCAACTACACTTTTTCACTATCAGCTGAGTAATATTCTGCATTTATATTGCAAACAAAGCCGCAGGATAGGCTTACAAGATTGGATGTTGTTCATTAATGGAAAAATTGAACACAGGATTTTTTTTTCTTTCTTCACAAGCTTGTGAAACAGGGTGGGAACAGAAGTAAAATCTACTTTACAGTCTCACCATTTTACATACAAAAATTTAAACGTTTGTCCTTGGAGGCATTAGAAGGCATTCCACCTTAGCAGTTCTTCAGGAGAGGAGGAAGAAATGTGAAGCTCCTTCTAATGCACAGCCCTAAGAAGGAGACAAAGGTCACAGAATGACCTTTGTCTGTTTTCATAATCAAAAACCTATTCCTAATTTCTACACATAGCACTAAGTAGTAATATTTCAGAACCATCATTCATCCCCATGGTAACATCCTCTGATATTACAAGCAGTTAATTATGTCGTTGCCGTATGGTAAGCTGTGTGGTTTATTTACAGATGGAGATAAACATTTAATGAAAGCATCTTTGCATATATGAACAAAATCAAAACTGCTGTTCTGTCCCTCTGGTCTTTCTTCATGCTCTATGCAAAGAAAATGCAGTTATTAGCAGATATCTGCTGAAACCCACAGAAATACAATGCTCCTGGTAAAGAAATGTAGTATCATTACATGGCAAAGAGGAGAATTCTGCCTGAGATTTTAATTAAGCCAAAATATTTTCTAAAAAGACACCACATGAAAATACACTTAGTATAATTGGATTTGCTATAAATTACTAGGGATTCAAAACAGAATAGATGGCTTTGATCATTAATCAATAGATTACTTTGATCATTTCTGAGCTACAACACATGACATCTCTGTCATGAAGTAACTGCCCCTGACTGTCATCAGGATACTCCCCGTAACGGAAAGACTCTGAGAAAAGATGACCAAAAAATTCTGAATTGTTTCACTGGAAACCACAGAAAAAACATTCTATAATTATCTGACACTCTGATTTATAGTACCAATTAAATAATTCTGTGGTGAATGGTCGCTGGATATGCATTTTTATAAGCTTGAATTAATATTGTTTTGTTAAAAAGTGACCTGCAAATGTAACACAGTCAATACAGGAGAAAGAATATTGGTTGAGTAATAAAGTCCAAAAAACTCTGTTTAAAAGGTCAATCTAAAAAAATGTGTTGTTTTTTTTTTTTTAAATAAGAACCTTAAATTTTGTCAAATTTAAAAGGAAGACTAAAAATGTGATTTATTGATAATTCTTAAACATGTTCGCTAACTCTTTATTCAAGACATTGGTTCTGGAAAGCTCCTCAAATTTTACATACCTGTCTGTTTTTATCAATAATTTTCATAACTATTAAATGTATGATGGCTAAGTTTGCAGTTAAAGTGGTAGAAGAAAACAGTGTACATTGCAGACTAACCTGAATTATTCAGCTAAAAAGTCAAACGGCAAGAGAATTTTGATATAATAAAACGGAAAGAACACATATGGAAATAAACATTTCTTGATTTTACCTACTGGATAAAATCCTCTGTTTGAGGTGTATGAAACCTCTGAAGAATTCAAAAGAAGACCACGAAAATGATCGTGTCTAAAAAGCAACCCATATAAAATGAATCTTAAAGTGTCCTACCTAGCTGAGACAGTGTTGAGGGGTTACTTAATCACCGAGTATAGGTAAGTTAAATGAGGATTTTCAACCTTGCTATCAAGAATGCTAGCAGAGCCACAAGCTGGATGATGAAGTCAGAAAAACTCAATCTCACAGGAAGAAGTAATATCCTTGAAATTAAGTGCCCTGACAGATTACAAGAGAAGTGATATAACTCATAATTATCTGCTCTGTGGTCTCTGAAATGAAGCAATTTTCATGGGCAAGAGACACGTGGAGGAGAATCAGGCCAGGTGCAGCAGCAGCCTTCACTAGCTTTCCCCTTAACCCAGAAATGACCAGATATGCTCTGAGTTTTATTTTGTGGCCATTCCCTGAAGCCTTGAGCAGCAAATGGACACTGAAGATAATCTTCAGCGGGTGCTCTGTGATGCTATAGAGAATTCATTTTCTTGGACAGCTTGCTGGCAAGTGCTACTCAGATCACCGGGATGAATGCGATGGACAGACTTCAGGTCAGAAGGAATTTTGCACAGGTCATATTGGCAAGAGCCTTGGTGTTTTTTTTCCTGCCTTCCCATGGATTATCTGCTGGCTGATTTGGGGATATCTAACCTCATCAGTTTGCTACAAGTGCAGAAGCCGTGCAGGTTGGTGGTATCAGTCTCCCTCGTGCTCTGTTTATTGCGCTTAACTGTTAATCTCTATAGGATTGAAATGCATTAGTGTAACCCAAATTTACAAAGTTAATAGCCCATGATGTTGACAAGATGTGCAGGAATATTGTGAAGACGTACAGGGAGTGGGACTCAGAAGAAACGAGGCTGCAAGGCTCTGAGAGCGCTGCAGGGGTGCCACGATGCACCCAGCGCACCCTCGCCACCAAAGCTGTATAGGGGATGGCTTTCCCTCTCCTGTGAGGGTTACAAATGGCTCCAAGATGCTCTCGGGAGACTACTGGCCCTGAACGTTTTCATTTCTAATATGTTTGGGAGAAGGAGTTTAACATCTGGATATTATCACAAATCTTTTGCTTTCCTTTCATGGATACAGTGCCAAAAGGTGGACTACTTCAAGCATCTCTGTCTGGGTTTATTCTGATCTCTAGTCCAGAGCCATAGCTGGTGAAATGCAAAAGCTTGTACTTAAACTGATACCCCTGCTAAACACTTGTCCTAGTTTTAGCTGGGACAGAGTTTTTAACAGCTAGAAGAGCTCCGTGTTTTGGTTTTACTCAGAGGCTCACTCTGAGAAGAATGCTGATAGCAAGTTGATGTTTGAGACTCCAAGGACTTTTCAGTGTGTCGGAGTGCAGAAACACGGCAGGATAAGGGGGGAGCATAGTTGGGTCAAGGGGGACACGATTCCCCTTGTGATTTGTGGTGGAACTTAAGATTGAGGGCCAAACTGGCCAATTAGTATTCCATATCACGCAACGTCATTCCCAGTATAAAGGTGAGGGTCAGCCGGACAGAAGGGCTTTTGCGCTTTGGCTCTTTCGCCGCGTCTGCTCTTCTGCGCTTGCTGCGCTTTTGCTCTGTTGCCTTTTTTTTTCTCTCTCTCCCAGTACTCCCACTCTCGGAGTACTATCTCTCTCTCTCTCTGCCCCTCTCTATTTCGGGGCCTCGCGTTCGTCCGGGATTGCAGCTTCGGGACGAGACGGGCTTCACATACGAGGGGGTGGTGAGCACCTACACTGTGTATTAAACCATCTGTATTAAATTGTTCTTATCTCAACCCACGGGTTTCCCGTTTCTTCTTTAATTCTCTCCCTCATTCCTGGGGGTGGGGGAGGGTGAGTGACCGACTGCGTGGGAGGGTCAGCCTAACCCACGACAACACTCCTCATCTTCTTTGCTAAAGGAAAGAAACTTCAGTTTTTCTTCTTGACACAGTAATCTTTCCCCCATCATTTCAGTATATAATAATTTATCCCTTGCACTTGCTTCTAGTCTTATCATTGCTCATGTACCCTCACAGAAGGAATATACCACAATAAAGCTGTTGGGGTTAGAGGTTTACACTTGGCTTTTGAAGGCTGTGATTCCAAACTTTCAAATAACATGGTATTTATAGCTTTTCCTAGGCTCATAACAGCGGCTACTAAAACACTCGCATAAAAGAAAATGAAAATACAAGTATAATATGGCTTTCACCTCCGATTTTTTTGACCTGGCAAACTTAGGTGTCACATACTTCATTCTACCCGCTGAAATACTCAACTTTAAATTATTTTGCTTAGATTGTGATGTTGGAGGCAACGAATAAACCTCAAAATTATTGCAGTTGTGCCCTGATTTCTTAATAACAGGGCTTTTTCACATTGGACTTCAGTCCAACAGTTTATAAACCGCCGTTTTTATCAAAACATAGCTAAGTATATTTACACCTGAATTGATTGAAGCTTTTTGTTTACTTTCTCTGATTTGTCTTGGCAATGTATGTCAAAGTTTAGATTGGAGTCTTTGCGGATTCTGTTCCCAATGTATTGACTACTCCTTTAACATGGAGTTTACCTTCTAAAGAATCTTGCTCCTGATCTGAGCAAAATATTACACAACAGTCAGCCTACCATAATCCATTTTTTACATACTGAAGGTGATCAGCATAGATTGTGCAGATTTAATGAAAGCATATGAATTTATGCAACTACCACTGCATGCATCAAGTGTCATTCTTGGACTGTTGAACCGCAAACGGGCTTACATGTGAGCTTCAGCATGTCTCATATAGTACAAGAAATCTTGGGAACAGACAAAGGTCATCTGTGCCAAAATGCCTCTATTTTTTTTTTAGCATCATCAGTGGTGAATGTACTCCCAAGTTTAAAAGTTGACAGTATAAAGATACAGTGGTTGTCAGCATCTGACAAAACAACTGGATACATCAATTAAATTTTCTTTGTGACTTAAAAGATAATATACACTGTACTACAAAAATATTATTTTAGTTCTAATACAAACAAGATTTACAGGTTAATGTAGGGTACTGCACTTACCAAGATGTGTGTTCATCATCTTCGCGCAATATTTGCACATGGCTTCCAAGTCATTCAGTTGTCCTTGTAGGAATGAGATCTGGGCCTCCAATTCCTCCTCCTGCAATTAAGAGATTATTAGCATTAAGAAACACCTTTTTATGATACACAGTAAATTTGGGAAGCTAACCCTTGACATGCTTAGACATCTTGTAATTTTTCCTACTTCTTTGTTCTTGAGAAAATTTTGGAAATAAAGAGAATCACCTTCAATCTGTATTTATTAAAAGAGTTTAAAATTCTTTTGTCATTTAATGGAAATAAGGTTTGGTTTTAATGTTGCAGTTATTAATACCACTCTTTTACCTTCTAAAGAATCTAATAAAAATTGTCTACACTCATGCAAGAAAGGTTAACAATTCATATTTCTTTTACAGGCTAGCTACTTGGTTTTGCTTGTGCAAACACAGCATCACAGCCACAGCTGAAAAAACTCACCAAATGAGAAAAATTCCTATTTCTGGCAGAGTAATTTTCAATTCCTTTGAAACCTCAGAAAAATTCTTCTCTTCTTTTTTTTTTATTTCAAGGCGTATATTTAATGAGACCTAATGCCATACCTCAAGGATGCATTATGGCCATATATGCATTACGCCATATATGTTGGCGTATTTATTCATGTACCACATTGTGCTCTACTTGAATAAAGCCCCTGTACTTTTATGCCCAGCCAACTGCACTTCCACACAATGTCTTACGTAATATTTAGGTGAAAACTATTTTCAACTCACATACTATAAAGAAGTTACCTCAAATTATCAAGTTATGTTTAATAAATATGCATCGTGTAATTTAAAAAAAATATTCATGATTTTAAGGCCTGGGAGAAGCATTATTATCTAGTCATATGCCCTGTCTAAGAAATGGGAACTAGCTCGGTTAAGAATTTTTCTTTGAACTCCTTTCTTTGCCAGTTAACAAATGCATCTAGTCTTTACTTTAAAGACCATACTGCAGAGAAAGTTCACCGCTCCTTTAGAAAAATTCCTTCAAAGTTTAGTCACATATAGTATTAAGCAGTTTTTTGTTTAAATATGTGCTGGAATTCAAGTAGATAAAAGTAAAATAACGTTTTAGCCTGCTGTTTTTCTCAGGAGTTTTGCAGTTTTATCATACTCTTGTTTGATGGAGATTGCTGAACATTAGAGTGTGAATTACATTTCAAATGAAAAAAATTCCAAAACTGATCAGCAAGAATAAAGACAATGAATGAATCTTGATTTAAATGTACAAGTGATCTCAATCTCCATCAGAAACTGAGTGAGAGCCAAGCAAAGGAAACTTTGCACTAATATAGCACATATCCAAAATCAACTGATAAATAAAAAGAAATTTAACAGTAGAATTTTGCAAGATCTAGCAATATCACCTTCTCCCTACTCACTTTTTCCTCACATTTACAGTCTACAGACATTAAACATTTTTTTCTTTGCAATTTCCTTATATTAATAAACCTTCACCTCATTTTACTTAACCTTTTACTTTGACCACTTAAGCCTCAAAAGGATTGATTTTATATTGCCAATTTATAGTTGCTGAAAGAGTAACCTCATTCGCAGTCTGCACTTCTGTCACAGCCTATAGAAGCATATCTGCTTTGATATTTCTATTCAAGCAACGTCCCTGCAGAAGACCTTTTCCTAGAAACAATCCACCATAAATCTTAAATTGCCATTGCACTGCAACTGCAGCTACAAGATAGGGAAAGGTGACAATATTTGAGTTTTTACTACAAAATAACATAATCAAATTCTAAAATCGTTAGCCAGTAATTGAAACCCAGCTTATCGCCTACAAGAGAGTAAGAAAATTTAACTTCTGGTAATAAGTATTTTCATGTTTCCCAGACTATTTTTTCCTCTTCATGAATCAGAACTTCAGTAAATTTATTTTAAAATGCTTTTGGACAGCTCTATCCACTTGAGCAGATTCTGAAACTAACCTTTTCAACTATGCAACAGTACCTCTTCATTTGGCAAGTGAGACTGGTGCTGAGTAAACTACATCCACCGCTCTTTCACCTTGTTCGGATGCAGCATGGGGAGCAGAAACGTTCAGCAGATCCAGCACTCACAAAGGAGGGTATTCTGGCTGGGAACTCAGAGGCAGTGCAAGAAGTTTCCTGCCAAGTGGGAAATCTTGCACAAGGCTGAAGGAGGGCACTTGGAGTTCCTGACTTACCTGGCACCCTCAGGAAGGGCACCAGGAGCGCTGCCAGCAGGATGTGCAAATAAGCAAGACCGTTAACTTGGCACTCGACACACGAGAGACCCAGATGTGATGTGTGCACAGGAAGACAACACCCAAATGCTAATGACTTGCTACCAGACATAACTCCTGCTCCTACTGTCACCCGTGGTGCTGTGGCATCCTCTGTGCGGATGGACTCCAGAGGGTGACCTCCCCTGGAGGAAGGATTGCTCTGTTGTAGTTGCCACAGGGGCAGGTGAGGAACTACAAGAAGAGGCAAGTGTGTTTTGTTGCACCAGGGATGACAAAACAGGAGATTGATAGGATCTTTTAATGTGTAAAAGCTTATGCAACAGACAGGGAAGGTGCAACCGAGGCAAGATGCAGTGGGAAGAAGACATGCGCTCCTAAGAAGGTGGAAACTGGAAGCTTGTGGCTTCTGGCAGCAGGACTGACCAGGGGCGCAGGGCCCAGGCACCAGAGGGGAAGAACAAGCTTCTTCAGAAGAATCCAGGTTGGACATTGTATCAGAGTGCTACCAAGACAAAGCAATGAGTTACAGTGAGTAGCTGGTGACTCTCTTCTATCCAGACCCATCAACTACGGAGGTTTGTTGCTTGCCTGGAGCCTTAATTTATGTTGCAGAAAGACCATTTGGGGGTCACCTAATGTTCTGACTTTTTTCTGACAATGACATGGTGATGTGAAACCACTTCAATTCAGAAGTGACCGTACGGCTCTTGGGCAATGGCAAAGGGGACAGGAATCCTGGTGGTGTTTCTCTTTAATCCTATGGCAAAAGGGAAAAGTGTGGATAGCAGCAGATGTATCAAGTAGACCACATATGGCTACATATTTGGTGGCACTAAATGGGCTTCAACTATTTTGCTTGTGGCACCTCATTTGATGAGGAAAGACAACTTAGAGAATAGATCCATGTGGCAAAGAGATGGAAGAACACCTTTGTGAACAGGTTTGATAATCTAGTGGGGACAACCTCATTTGTCGTAGAACAGGAACTTAACCTAGAAATACATGAGTAAGCAGCACATATGGAGAAGGTATGCAGAAGGTCTGCTTGCCTGAATAAGGAGCTTCTTAATGAACTAAAATGGGAAAAGCACTTATGGAGATGGAAATGGTGGAAACAGAGAGTACACATGTGGAAACAAAGGCAGGAAACAAAGGACAAGGACACAATCACTGTTTGGGCAGAGGAACAAAACTAGGACGGACAAAACCCACCTGGAGCTAAAATTAATGGCGGACACTAAAGGTAACACAGAGAGATTTTACAAGTACAAGAGCAGTAAAAGGAAGTTCAAAGAAAATGTAGGTCTATTGCTTACTAGGGGAGATAAGATAATGACAGATGATATAGAAAAAGCTGCAGCATTCCATACGATTTCTGCCTCTCATTTTTTTTTGGCAAAATCTGCTCCCAGACTTCTGCATGTACAGATCGGGATGGAGAGGGATGGCTAAGAGTTGGGGAGTAATAGGTTGGTGAATACCTGAAGAAGTAGTATGTGTTCAAATACATGGGGCCACATGGGATATGCCCATGGGTGCTGAAAGAGCTGATTCTGTGATTGCAATACCAGTGGCTATCGTCCATGAAAACCCACTGCTATTACAGGACATTGTTGATGACTGGCGAAAGATTAAATTTACATTCATACTAAAGAAAAGTGAGAAAGAGGATCTAAGAAACTATATGATGGTTGGCCTCACCTTAGTCCTTGAAAAATCATGGAGCATGTCCTCTTGGAATTAATTTCCAACATGTAAAGGACAAGACAATAATCAAGAAAATTCAACAAGGATTTACCAAAAGCAAATAATGCTTGACCAATGTGTCTGCCCACTATGATGAAATGAATGGCCACACAGATGGAGAGGAGTGAATGCAATATATTTTTACTTTACTTACACTTTTGACACTTATTTCCAAAAGTATCATCATTTATAATACGAGAATGTATGGACTGAATGAAAGGATTGCAGGTGTGCTGAAAATTGGTCAGACTCCAAGCTCAAAGAGTAGAGTTAATGGTTTGGTGTCCAGTCAGTGGTTGGAAACGAGCACAAGAACAAATGAACTGCTGTGAAGATACTGTTCAGTATCTTCGTCAACAGCCCGTATGAGGAGACTGAATGTACACTCAGTAGATTTTCAGATGATGCAAAATTGGGAGATGTGTCTGCTGTGCTAACTGGTAGAACTTCAATTCAGAAACACCATGAGACACTGGAAGCCCAAGGCAAAAGAAATCTTTTTGAAGTTCCTGTTTCAGATAATTCAGTAAGAGCAAAATTCTGCACCTGGGGAGAAAAAAACCAATGCCTCAGTACAAGCAAGGAAGGAACTTGCTATTTTTCAGGCCTGCTGAAAATGATCTGGAGGCTACAGTGGCTGTGGAGTTGAACATGAACTAACGAAGTGCTCTCATCATGAATAGTTTAAACAATGCGCTAGGCTACATATAGGAGGAATATGCTCAGCAGATCCAGGAAAGTAACTACCTGCCTCTGCTCAGTGCTTGTGAGCCCTCACTTTGAATAATGTTTGGGGCTCCAGTTCAAGAAGGATGTTGAGAAACCGGAGAGGGCCTGGTGCAGGGCTACTATGATTGTTACAGGTCTAGAGGACAGGCTGAGGGAGTTTGTTCATTTTGGTGATCTGCTGGGAGCCTGCAACTCCATGGAGCTACAAAGATGATGTAATCCAACTCCTCCCAGCAGTGGCAGATGATATAGAAGGGACTATGGCCAAAAATTGCCCCTCAGAAGGTTCAAATTGGCCGTTAGGAAAATATTCTTCATTAGAAGAGCAGTGCAGTCCTGGAAAAGGTTACTCATAGAAGTGGCAGAATCTCTATTCAAAGTCACTGACCTGATCCAATGTTAGTGATTGTCCTGCTTCAAGTAGCAGCTTCAGCAGAGGTCACTTCTAATCAACATTTCGAAGACTAATCTTTTCATGGTATCTTTTAAAAATTGTTCTGCAAATTATGAATGTTTTAATGTTTTGTAAAGGAAAGCAGCAAAATCAAAAAGCTGCTCAGAAAAAAAGAACCTTTATTTCAGTATTCTGAAGTAAAATTCTTTAGCAGTAATAGATGAAACAACTGATTTATAGCCATTTATAGCAGATGCTCTTGATTCTTGTCCAGACAGCATTCACTGTGCTTTTCTCTAAGTGCTAGCTTTTGTGTTTCACTATGCAGAGACAGTGAGTACCCTGGATGCCATTTTTATTTCGTGTACAAATAGCATTGCTGATCTGATCACTCTTATGCGTGAAGAGAGACTTAGAAATTCTTTGAACCAACCAAATGTAATTCAAGAGAAAAACATTATAGCCCATGCTTCCTTGAGAAATTAACCTTTCAGTTGATTTGACACACACAGTAACAGAAACATGTGAAGAGTGGTCCAAACTCATTCAGCTACAGCTCTCAAAGGTTAACCAGTTGACCACAAAATAAAAATCAATCATTTAAATAACGAACCAAAAGAAAAAATCAATGTCAACTTACCAAACAACATGTCCTATAAAGCACATAAGCTCAACATTTTCTAATATTGGGAGCTGCATTATGAGGAAGAAAAACAAATCAAGCAGCAAATCAAACAAAGGAATTACTGCATCTAACAAGGGAGACCAAGATGTGCAAGTGTAATGAAGGAATCTTGCAGAAAAACAAATTAATAATATTTTCTAAAAATGTAGGGTCCTCAAAAAACTTTTCCACATCTTCAATATTGCAGATGATGCAGAGCCTTACAGATGATTAGTAACATGAATTGAATACAAGAATGAAAAGTAGTAGATTATTTGTGATACTACATTGATTCACATTTCACTAACAATATAAAGCAGGGTAGTATTTATGTACCCAGTCAAAGCAAGACTCTATTTGAGTACCTCCATATACACATACACATCTCCAACCATTTTCCCTGTTGTGGCAAGACTGAATTTGCAAAAAATTTGACTTACATTTCTGTTTCTCATATTCGTCTTTCTTCTCATCCACATCCAGAACTTTGCTTACATTGTTACATCTCCTTTTTTCTTTTGCCATGAAAGCCAATTCCTTTATGATTAATTATTTGCCATTTCTTTGCTATTTTTTTCCCCAATCTATACAGTTCTGGTGCTCTCCATTTGTCCAAAGCTCACTCTTCCCTTTTTATTACCTTTCCTTTCATCTATCTTCTCACCTTTACAAAGACAGCTATAGAAATAAATTTTTTATATCCTTCCTTCTCTCCTGAGCTCATAATGAGATCAGTGATGCCTCTATCATACCCCATTTTTCATCAAATTTTACTGTTTCAGAAAAACAGCTGTGACTAACTGAAAGTGGTCAGCACCTTCAAGAACAGATTACAGAAAGTTTTACAGTTTTGACATTGTAATCCTATCCTTTTACAGCTCATCACTTTACAAGCTGCAATAAGGTTTGCAGACATGGGTAACGGCACTGGAATTTAGCATCCTACAGACGCCAAGGTCTGAAGAAATACAGTTTTGGGAGAAGCTTCTCTTTCTTAACCTTGTTTTTATCAGTTTAAAAGTTTTCTTCCAAATACATGACATGTAGCTTAACACAGAAGTATAAGGGCTGGAAAACAGTGAATATGAATCCACAAAATCAGGACTGAAACGTCTTTCTTTCATACTAACACTTAGCTTTCTGTTTACTGTTCAGGAAATGAAAGAAAAAATGTATTTTTCAATATTTTACTCATGTAGAGACTTGAGGAAGAGTAAACTCTGTTGTCAAAGGCTTGAAACAATATATGTCCAAGCACTGCATTCATGAACAATCAGAACGGCAAAACTCCATGCATCTTAAAGCTGAACCCCTCTGAATGTGAATTAACTTGGCAGCACCACCAATCGCAAAGTACAGAGGAAAAGAAATTACCTTCAAAGAGAAGAGTATTTACCAGTATTTAAGGTGTTTAAGCAATAATGTTGCAATTAAAAACTTAAACCAAAAAGTGACAGAACTGCTGGAGAACTCGGTCTTCCTGGTGTCTTGTCTCATGCTGGTCAATGATGGGTTGGGTGAAGTGTAACGAAAAAAGTATATCATGATATAAATATGTAATGGTACTGGCCAGAATACTCTCTCAGGCTACACAGATTTACAGATCAGGGATTTCTTGAACTGGAGATGTTTTTTTTTTTTTTGGTAGCTAATAGTGTTTGGACATTTCCTGTACTAATTTGCCCAGTCACATTTTCAGTTCTTTCAGTATTCATACTAAGAGCACTAAGGAAACATCCCCTGAGCTCTTGGTAAATTAGAAAATAATGCTAATGAAGTATTGAAACATTTGGAGGAAAATAGTGGGGAAAAATGAGATTAATAGAAGGAAATCCTGAAGCCAGGGACTTGCTAAAGCTCTTACCAGTATTAAGCGCTTTTTCATAAAATATACCCAGAGTATACCTTTTGGATATTGGTAGCATTTTACATGTCAAACAAGATTCGGATGCATGGCATAAATTGCTTCTCATTTAATTTTATGCAAATCTCCCTGGAGTAAAAAGCAGTGGTTACTGTTTCCGTTTTGTAAGAATTTATTTAGCTTTCATTTTTTAATCTATCAATTAAATACAAGATTTAATCTTTTAATCTTGAATCCCTGACAACTGAATGTTGGTTTGACACCCCTATATTATTTTTATGATCTATGCCAGTCACAGAATAGTCTGCAGTATATGCTGACATTTAAACCATGAACCACTGTTATTGAACAATGAATTACATGCAGTGGAATTTAAAACGAAATTTTAATTTATTTAATTTACTAATTTAACTTTTCTATTACTTAACTGTATCACCTATGGATGCACCATCAGGACCAAGACCTCGCTCTGCTGGGTGCCGTACAAACATAAAGAAAAAAACTCGCTTCTCTAAAGGACTTAGAGGTGTAAGCCAAGAGACAACAGATGGCTAGAGGCACACATACGGGGAGGACATGGAAACAATATGGCTATATTAGTCAGTCTTATAGATGTGGCTTCAGCATGTTAGCAACCAAACCGTTGTCAATCGTTAGGTAGATTTTTTAGGAGAGTTTTCATAAGGCATTTGCTTCACAGATGGTCAAGGAAAGTTTCTTATCTGTGGATGGGGCTATGAAATGATTAGATGCAAGTTGACCACGCATATCAGAGTCAGGGATGGAATATATATTGTCACTTTTACATTGAGAATTTTGCTACTTGTGGAATGTTTGCACAAATTGGAATTATTTCAGATATTAATATATTACCCTGAGAGGACACAAAGAAATTCACATACTGCTTTTGGGTATTCCTGCAGAAGTAGAGGGTATGTGCTGTGCTGAACCTGTCAATATTTCTGCGTCCCTGTGTTAGCAGAAGTATCCCCATGCTTAATATATTTCCAAATACATCCCACTCATGTTTTGTGTTCTTCACATTTTCACAACTGCCAGTTTTTTTATTCTTTTGAATATCCTTTCATCCATGTAAAACATTTTAAGCACTGTATTTTCAGATAAATACTACAGACATATGTTTTGTTCCTTTGGACTGCATGCACAGTGAACTTGAGTCATGTTTTTATTTTACACTATTTTAACTCCTGCTCATGGTTTTTTTTTTTTTACACAATTTTAACTTGGACTGCTTCTACAATTCCAGTATGGTATGAGGTACCTTAAGTAGGAATGTCTTTCTTTCCTTTTTTCTTTTCTTTCGTTTAAACTCTCTTAATTTCACTGTATAGTGCTAGTAGTAGTAGTGCTAGTTGCTAAGAGTAGCAACTTCATACTTGCTGATAGCTACATACCTATTTCAATGCTTTCCTAGATTAGAGCCCTTAAAACACAAACAAGTTCTCTGTCAGATTAATAAAGGAAATGGTGGTGTAGCTATCCATCTTAAAGAAGGATAAAGGGAATACAAAACCTATGGAAGCATACTCTTCTTCTCTCTTCTTGTCCGCCTTATCATTACTTTGACCTGTTGCTTTCCCGCACAGAAATTTTGCCCTCTGGTAGTACTGTATGTCTCAAAGTACATCAGACAACATCAGAGTAAGCACAAATGAATTAGGTAAAAAGTAATCCTAGAAGTCTCGGTTCAAAATGCAGTGCTGTCAAAGTTAAAACATTTCAGGGCACAATGCATCCTCTTCTGCTCAAAGAAATAAACTCAGAAGAATAATTACCTATTTAAAGCCTGAAACAGAACCACGACTCCATAATCTTTAGTGAACGTAAGTCTGTGACAACCCTCATAAAGGGGTGGGGGAACGAGACTGAGAAAAATAAGAAAATAAAATGAAGGATGAAAGAAAGATCAAAAAAAATCCATTGTGCCTCCTAGGAGCCAAGTTAAATCAGGTTATGCACCAACAAAGTAAAAAAAAAAAAAAATTACATTATTTGATTTGGAGGACTTTGATTGAAAACAAGTATCAAAAACAAGAAAGCAATTTTATAATACAGATAAAAATGTTCAGCTAGGATGAAACCAAGATAAATTTGCCAATAAATTAAAATACTAGGAGGCATTCACCTGCAAAGGCACATATTTTTGGGCATTAGTACAATTCTGACTTCCTCTGTGTGCTTTCAGTAACAACATAGAAAGGGATGGCACTACACAATGCTTTCCCAAGCTATGCACATGTAAACAGAACCAACAGATTATTGATAAAAGATTAAATGAATAAATAAAAATTTAAGCCTTTCCATACTTAAATCCCTCCCCACATAAAACAGTGACCAAAACTCAGCAAAACTGAAAGGGTTATAACTCTGATTCAGAACAGCAAACAACCCAGGAATTCTCTCTTCCAACATTCAAATTTCTAACACTCTAGAGTTAGAACTGTTAAAGGAGACCCACACTTTTAAATTGCAAGAAAAATTATGTTTTTCTTACTCTTTTTAAATTTGAAGATGTGTGAAACACATATACATGCATATTTTAAGGCATTATGTATCTGTAGCTTTTCTGAAATAAAAGAAATAAGAATTTGTGGTCAGCTATTTCTCCTTTTCTTCCAAACTAGAGTAACTCTGATCCTCTTCCTTGCCCTCTAGGTTTTATGAGGACAGAAAGGTAAAAAAAAATTATTTATAATTAATATTTATTTATTATCCCTACTAAAAAGATTAGTGACTTTGAGGCAAAATATCTGTTTTATTGTGTTGATGTATAATTATCTATTTATTTGATTTAGTGTCTCTTAAAACAGCTAAAAATATTTACATATAGTGACATTTAGAAGAAAGTGAAAGATGGAGCCTCAGAGGATCTCTCGAGCCCCCTGACAGATCCATTTCATTTCAATTAAAATCCTGAAAATAGCTGAAACTCTGGCTCACAGTTTCTAAACACCAGTTCCTGCTGTTGAATTTCCATCTTAAGCAGTTCAAAGTCAATTTGCCAGTGTTGCACTGTTGGAGTCGGCTTAGTTTGCCACGTCCCACCTTGCCGGGAGACATTAGTGGCAAAGGACCGCAGGCTTGGACATCCTCCAAAGCAGCCCCACTGTCGAACCTGTTAGTGGAACAGCTTCCAGGTGCATCAGCCTCCCTGTCACAGAGCTAGAAACCAACAACTCTGCTACTGGAGCAAGAGCAGGACTTGTTTTCATCTAACCTGGGTGTGTTTTCCTCTTAAAAATAACCCGCTCCTATGCTCAGATAATCTCTCCTTAGCAGGAAGATGGAGAAGCATAAACATAAATAATGGAGAAAGCTCTTGCCTAGAGACAAAGAAAGTAGAGATGGAAAGAAACCTCTTTTTCAAGTAGACACAAGACAAGTGGGAATTACCTACCTGATGCCCGCACAAGTCCACCTGCTGGCACTGCCCTATGGCACTGCCCTATGGGACAGTTTAAAAACCAAAAACCACGAAAAGCTGAAAGATCTATGAAATGCAAAACATTTTGCGTAACTGATTGTGGATGAGTAGGTACTGAACAACTGAGAAAATCAGTAGTATTTCACTTGGTAAGGGAATAGATAAGAACAGAAAGAGCTGTAGGGTAATAGAAATTATCCCTCTGAACAGAAATGCTGATAAAAGGTTTCTCTTGATGCTGCTCGTGACATTGTTGACTTAATCATATCGGAATATTTCTTCATAAATAATAAAACAGAGATATTAATTTTGATGGTATGACTGTAAGTATTTTGGAAATAGCTATAAAAAAACACATAGGCGAATGAGAAACCCATTTCCTCCATTATGTTTCAGTATCACATCTGATGGGCTTTCTACCTATCTGGTACACATATTGCTGGTCTTTTAAGATTGCATGAGTCCACTGTGGCAAATGTAGGAGAAACGTGAGCAGGGGAAAAACTCCCACCATTTTATGATTTTTCGAGCTCTCTGAAACAATGCGGTAAGTATTCTTGAATGCATATGGGTATGGATACAGAATGATTAATATATGGATATTCTGCAATGACTAAAGTTCATGCTCCGTGATCCAATATTATATTACTAAAGTATAGGGTTGAATGTTATTGAAATCGTTGATCAAGTGTCATGTACTTACAAAATTATGCTTCTTAATTTTGCTGCCTGAATAAGCATTTTAATATAAGCTCAGTTTAATATATACACAGTCTTTTAGGAAGGACTCTCAAAGTATATCCTTTGTTAAACTCATACTCAGATTTACTTTAAGCATCAGTTGCGAAAAAGCTTCCCTGACCTTTCTCTGTTCAGGCTGGATGTATTTGACTTTTGATATGATTCCTAAGATGACTGAGGAAGCAAACCAGAGCAGGATCTTATTATTTAGGGTTTTTAGAATCTCTGATTACATTGTTCAAAGTTTAAGGAGGGTAAAACTTAAGTATAGTGATTATGAAGGGACTGTAAAGAGACACCATTTATACTACACTGTTAAAAGAACAGAAGTACAAGTTTTGTTGTTTTTATAGGGAATGATTTGATTTAACCAAACGCAGACTAAAATAAGAATCAAGCTATTAAACACATACCTACAATTTATTTCAGTGGGAAAAAAATCTCTCAAACACAGAAACTCTTTCAGTCTCAAAAAAACCTCAGCTAAAACAATAGCCTGATTTAGAGAGATGTTTCTCGTCCACGTCCGTGATGTTATTGCTGAGAGTTCGGTACAGGTCTCTCAGCTCTTCGCAGAAATGGGCAGTAATTTCATGGTGTTATCTTAAAAGAGCAGGATGAAGGGATGAGATTTTCACCGAAAAGGAAAAAAAGGCAGCTCAAACCACCAACATAGATCGTCAGATGCATTTTCCTTTGCCACTGGGATGCTGAAACATTAACTTCATGATTAATGTGTGGAAAGAGGATGCACAGAGCAAGTTTCTGTACCTTCTGCTGGTGACATGATTGCTGTGGAGTGAACGATCGCGCTTCTTGGCTCCTGAGTCACTTTGATCCTTTTGTAAACACTGCAGATAGTCTCATTCATTCATGATTTCGCCGTTTCTTGAATTCTCCCTGACAGTTTTAAAGGGCTGCTCAATAATTTTAAAAGTTCTCGCTGCCTTCTTTCAAATGATATCGTTCTAATTCGCTTCTGTGCAGAAGTTACTGGCAAGTGTAATTCAGCTGCACGTATCCGAATCTCTTGCACCAGAGAAAGACAAGAGTTTATGCTGACATTTTTAAAATCTTCCAAATGGCCCCAGAGATCTGTTCTGTATACATGTTTATTGCTCATGACAGAAAAAGCACTGCAGAGCCACTTGGGTTTTATTCATCTTTTTTTCTAAGCAAGTAACTTTCTGTTTTTATCACAGTACAGTTTCTTTTCCCTGAAATGAATCACTCTAAACAAGATAAGGAGCATTAGGATTCAAAGCTGCCACTCATGCATACAGCTGTCGCTTTACTAAATTATATGAAACTTGCAAGTATTTCTAATAAAAAAACTTTAAAAGGCAGCTTATTTTTCCCCTTGTACTGTTTTCAGCTCTTTCATTTGTGTCTCAGCATGTTGTGGGAGCCTGAGGAAGGCAACGCAGAAAAGAATCACACTTCCAAAATATCTCGGAGGTTTTTCTAAAAGAACTCTGTTCACATGACCTGGCAGCATCTCAGATTTAATATTCTTTTCATCTGTCTCTAAAATTTGACAAGCACTGAAGTACTAAATCAACTGCATTTTTCAGGTATCTGAAGTGGCCTATCACATCAGAATAAGGAAGACAAACGTCCTCCAGTATTAACTGCAGTTAAATGTAAAGGCACTGAAGTTCACTAAACTTAATGGCACTGAGAACAATCATCATGTCTTTAACTTTAGACCTAACAAATCCAACATACTGATCAAGGAATTGGCTGTTGTACAGACGCTAACTTATGCTGGGCACATTTTACGATGCTTAACTAAAAAGGGACATTTCATCATAGCATTTTTATTTCCAAATAAATGTTTGGCATCATTAAGTATGGACTGACAAGTATTTTGCTTGAAACTTTTAAAAGAGATTTTAAAAATAGTAGTCAGGGAAAAGATATATGGGAATAAAAAAAGTACCCAACATGGGTACCATGCCCAAAAGGCATGCTCTTCTTCAAAGGAATTTACATAGGCATGATTTTTTTTGTGTGGTTGTCTAATATTTATTTTATTATCTCTTTGATTTTTGTATACCACCTCCGCTTGAGCAAAATTGTCAAGTTTGTACACTTAAAATCAGGTTCCTAAATCAGTAGAGCAGGTGCCTATTTAATTGAAAATAATGGTGTACATTAATTTTCTAACCTGTAGGGCTACTCATAACTAACTTCAAATCAGTCAGACTAGCTAGGTAAATCACAGACAGTAACAGTTGTTTCTACCTGCTCATGGGGACAATAGCATATGTTGCCAAATTTGATTTAATTAAAAAGTCTGCGCAATCAAAAGTCACATGATGCATGACACTTTTGTTCAGGGTTTTTCTTTGCTAAGAAATGATGATTCTGATTGACCATGTTTGTAAATTATTTTAGTAAAGAAAATAAACTCCTTCAGATTTTCCTCAGAAATGTTACCTTCTAGGGAATATTTTAACTAACAAATTTTCCAAATGGATACTTTGATTTTTCTTAACTTGAAACCTTTTATGTAAAAATTTACTTATTAAAATATACAGATTCTCCAAATAAAAACTTTTTTTCAGTCAAAATCATCTTCCTCCTGCATTTTCTTTTTTTTTATGAAAGTTTTTAAAACATTTATATTGTTTGACTCGAAGTTCCCTCTCTGGCACATCTCTACAGCTGAAAGCAATTCACAGAATATTCTGCCAGAGACTGAGACCAGTCTACCATATTTGCCAGAATCGAGGTCTAAGCAGCTTTGCTATTTGGCAAAAAGAGGGGTACTGTCCTTAACAGTTGCTGGAGATGTAAAGGAAACATAATGAGAAATAAATGGACCACCAATGCAACCAGTTTCCCAACTCTGCTGTAAAGGAGAGGGCAGCAGGCAGGCTATGAGAGGAAATTTTCTAGGACTTTATTCCAGCAAGACTGACTCAGCCAGTAGATAATAGGCACTGGAGTGCATTATGTATTAAAAATGTTCCTGCTCTTGTTTATGGGAAGACAGCTCCAGAAACTGCAACCAAAGTTATTCTTGTCAGAAAGCCGCAAACTTTATAAAGAGGCAGGGAACCATCTCACTGCTGAGTACAAAACAGACTCAAACACATATGGTGGGCCTCATGTTAACATACAGCTGAGCGCCACTCAATAGGAACGTGAAAAGCATCAGGCTGCCATCGGTTGCCAAAACATGATCTGATATTGTGCATTCAGCCCTGAGGCTGTAAATTCACTTCCTTAACTAAATAAAACAGGAGACATCTGTTTCTGACAACAGCAGGAAAAAAGTCATTCCATTGATCACTGCATTTGAGAGGAAAAAAGAGATCTAGAAGACTAAATATAACACTAATGTTACTACCTTACCAAGTCCTTAATATGAGAAATGGACACCTCCTGTTCCTGGAGGCAATGAATCAAGTATCAGTTTTGATTACAACTCTCCCAGAGAAAGTCCAGATTGTTATACAGGCTTTAAGAAAGAAAGAATTTAGACATTAAATTGATAGACATTTAGACATTAAATGGATAAACATTCCAGTTTATCCTGCCACAGAATCACCAAATGATTGAGATTGGAAAGGGACCTCTGGGGGTCATCTTGTCCAACCTCCTGCTCAAGCAGGGTCACCTACAACCAGTTTCTCAGGATGGTATCCAGGCATCTTTTGAATATCTGCAAGGACGGAGACTTCACAATCACTCTCGGGGCAACCTGTGCCCATGCTCAGTCACCCTCACAGTGAAAAAGCGCTTCCTGATTTTCAGACGGATCCTCCTGTGTTTCAGTTTGTGCCCACTGCCTCTGGTCCTGTCACTGGGTGCTGCTGAGAAGAGCCTGGCTCCATTCTCTTTGCACCCTCCCTTCAGGTATTTATATACATTGATAAGATCCCCCTGAGCCTTCTCTTCTCCAAGCTGAACAGTTCCACCTCTCTCAGCCTTTCCACACAGGAAAGATGCTCCAGTCCCTTCACCATCTTAGTGGTCTTTCCTTGGACTCTCTCCAGTATGACCATGTCTCTCTTGTACTGGGGAGCCCAGAACTGGACATAGTACTCCAGGTGTGATCTGTGATGATGACATTCCTGTTCACCCCATGATGATGTTACAGTAATGTCATCTGGTCTCTAAAAATCACTTTTTTTTAAACTCCATGTTCAAAGATGTATTTTTATGTATGTATTCCATTCGCCTGGGAAGGGCACTAATTAGAAGCACAAAGATGAACGAGAAATGGATTCTCTTTCATCCGTTACACCCAGAATGATTTTAAGAGCGTCTAAAGTGATTGATGCATGGCCATGTTCCAACAAACTTAATTTCCCCAATACTTAACAACATAATCTGTATAATTATTAGAGACAGATGTAAAAACATAAACCAGTTCAGTTTTATAAATAAAACAAAGATGTGAACCCAGTATGTTTTCCAGTCATCTTTTGCCTCCAGAAAACTGCTGTAAATGAAGCAACTATAAGACTGAAGTAATCTGAAGTAACTATTTTGGAACCTCAGGATGAACTCTTTGGGGTAACCAGGAAAACCAGGTATCATGAAATTTACAGGAAAACAAAACCCAAACATTGTTTTGAGCAAGAGAACAGATTTAAACAAATCTTTTCCTCTTGGAGCTGCTACAAATTCCTTTTCCCTATATTAAAGTCAAAAACTGAACATAAGGAAATGGATTTTGCTAGCCCAAAACCTTTTCTACAATATAAATGCTACAACATAAAGTATATATCACAGTTCAAAGAATTCTTCTGAAAATTTATGCTTTACTTAGTTTATCATGATTGCCAATCTACTGAAAATTATCTTAAGGACTACAAATATGTTTCAAAGAATACTTCTTTGTCCAAAGTTCTTGAAAAAAAAAATTAATAAAGTATCACAAATTTGGGAAATTATTTACCTGAAAAACATTTTAATTGTTAACGGATTCTGAGTATGAATATTATAATAGAAAATTCTTCTATGTCTTCTATTAGAGAAATAAGAAGGAACTCTACTAGTGCAAACAAATTTCTGGCCTGAACGATAGTTGCAAACAAATGCTGGATTTAGATCTTGTTAAACTACATAAAAAGAAAAATTCAATACTGCTATATTTATTTTTCTTCAACTGATGAGGACAAGCAGAGAGATATTAAGTTGTTTTAGCTTTAAATTCAATTCATTATGTTTTAAATGGACACAAACCAAAATTATAGCTTCTTGTTGACTAACCACAAAAGACAGCTTTTCTTTAGGCAACATTAAAGCATGTGGAACAAGAATTAAACCCTCTCTTTCAGTGAACAAAAACTGAACAAAGTTGTGCAAAGCTGTGCATTTCATGAGAACATTTTAAATACTGAATTTAAAATATGATGTGACTAGTAGAGATTCTGGTGCTTAAAGACAAAAATTTGAGGTGTTCAGATTAAGCTTTTGCACACTATTTACCTCTTGAACACCTGAAGAATATTGTAATACAGAAATACTGCTACAACAATTCCTATTTATTGAAATCAATAGGAAGTTATATGAGCATACATTTGTGAAAATGGAATGGAGAAAATCACTATGCCTTCACCTTAGAAAAAATACAACTTATTCTATCTACTACGTAGCTTGTAGCTGGTTACTACTCAGCAGAAAGACAAAGGGAAACGTGTACATAAAATAAAGAAGCATCCTCCTGCTCCATGGCATATGAGGTTTACCAACGTAGTGCTCCTAAAATATCTTTGATGGGATGAGAATTTCTTTGGAACACACCCATGATAAGATCCGATTTTCTTGGATAAAAACAATTTGTTTAAATAATAGTATCTTATGGCCAAATGGAACGTCAGGGCTGTGCAAGAAATAGAACTGTGACTGCAGACTACAGATGCTACAGACACTGGGAAACCTCTGATGTATTAAAGAATTTCAGGGACAACAGATGGACATGTTTGGATCTGCTGAGCATTTGTGCTCCCCACTGAACTGTTTATTAACTTCAGGACTAGACCAAAAGTCTAACAAAGCAAATAAAACTTACAGGAGTTCTATCCTCTTTCTCAGGGGCAAGGGGCGCTTTCATAGTTTCATTTCAGGCAGGATTATGGGATGGAAGCCATAATGGAGATGTTACTCAACAGAAACAGTTGAAATAGCTTATTTCCGCTTTTGCTGTTAATGTGTGCTTAGGGAAACATTTTCAAGTGCAAATGCTTAATGAATGAGAGAAATGATCGGCTCTAACAACTAATGCAGTGTGACATTAAAATAGCTTCAAAAGTTGAAGAACTCACCGATTCTTTTCTGCTCATAGTTTTGCTTTGGGAACGGGAGCGGGAGATCGTACTGAAAAAGGAATCCTTTTTTGATGCAGACAAAGGTGGAGATCCTGTAAATTCACGTCCTCCAGGCAAGCTTTCTATGCTTGGGGATGAGCTGATGTTTTTTGAACTTTGGCCTGTAAAGCAAGTATAAAGTAACAAAAGAATTAATCGATGGGCAGCTTCTTTTTCCTGTAAGTATTTCCTTGTCTTAATCGACATTCACCGAGGTTCACAGATAGCTCAACACAGAATGAAATGTTGTAGTGTGTCAGCATGCATTGTGGGATTGAAGGGCTATTCTGACATACATGGAACTTAATTTTTGTATGAGAGAAAAATACGAAATCTTAGTGTATATATAGATATATATATACACAAACATGCGATATATAGTGTATATATACATGCTAAATGATACATATCTCTCTACATAAATACTATCTCAATATATACACTCTATTATGTCCATAGACTGAGGATCTTCTCTTCTCTGCGTGGCATAATGAGCAAAAGTTCCATCTCATAACAAAAAAAAAATAATCTGATGTCATCAACACTGCAAAGGAAATCCTTTTTCTCCCAACAAATAAACTATAAAACCTGGCCAAGAAAGCTAAGAACAAGAGTGTCAGATTCCAAGAATGAGTCGGACACTGAACATCTAGATAACAATATCTAGACTTGTAACAGGGAAAAGTAAGTTAAGTTTGGGAAAGAATGTAGGTTCTCATGCTTCAAATTTCAAGGCCATCTCCACCTAACAAACATTTTGATGAAGTCTGCTCACTATTTGCTTATTGTCATTTCATGTTGCCTTTCAAAAGAATCTAGTGCTGTCCGCTGTCATAAAAAAGACGTCTGGAGAGATGCCTGGGCTGTTTCAGCATGACACTGTACACAGTCAGGTGGTCTTTAATAAGGACCATTTCTCCCAGTTCAGGCCCACAAAGTGTTCTGAAATATTTAACTTCAAATATTATTTTGATTAGCTCCAGAAGAAAAAAACAATTAATATGTCAGTTTACATTAACTGTCATTAAGAAAATGTTGCATTGCGACAAATGTTAGTTTTAAAAAACCTTGCAGTTAGGTTTATGAGGAAGTCAACCCAGCATGACACAATGCACTTCTAGAATTTTCCTTTCTGAAAAAAAGTAAAATAGCACATAAAACTATAGCTGTAGAATTCTTCCCTTTTCTTGTTTTCTCAGCTATTCTGCTGAGTTTGTTTATGTTCTCCCTTTTTCCCTTTCCCTTTTTGTGTGTGTTTTTCATGCTACCTTCTATAGCATCAAGAATGATGCATCCATCATTCAGATGTCATGGCTGCAACTTCATCTCCTTTGCAATGTTGTGTTGCTCTGGGTTGCTACAACTCTCTACACCAGTTTTACTCTCAGATATGTCCCATATTATTGCACAGAACTTGCAAAGTATTTAGTGTTTTGTCATTGTGGATGCACTACCAATTCTGAAAATACAAAATTAACTCCTTTTCTGGAATGGGTTAGTCCCTCTTTCATCATGCACTGTGGTCTTCCCCCACGACACAGCTTTCTAAAGAAATAAATTAAAAGACAAATAAAAGAAAGAAAACAGACAGAAAAGCCTGCAGAAAACAGAAAGAAATTCAGATTTAGATACAACAGTAGACTAGCTCTGTTGAGATCAAACATTTTAAACAAAAGGAAACAACTAGCAAAACCTACTCACACAAGAACAATAACTGTCCTTAAAGTGGTGTGGAAGTCAGCAGTGCCACGCTGGGCCACCTGCTAGGGGAAGACAGAGCCCAAGCCAATTTCTCCATGGTATTTGACCTACACAGTTTATATTCCACAATTACAGCCACATGAAACCAGCAATCCACATTTTCTTATGGGAATAAATATAGACCTATTTAAAATATCCTCTTAGCAAGAAGACTGTTAAATGCAAAGAGACTGAACTAGCAAAGAATAAAACATCATATGTGACAAATCAGACTCAAAAGACAAACACCCAAAAAGGCTGTGAGTTTAATATTCTCAACGTTTTCTGGAAGAAAGCTGGCATATAAACTGCTTCCCACCTTCTCCTTCATTCTCTGCTGCTTTAATTTTGCTCGTCTCTCCCATGACTCTCCTACAATTTATGTCCTGCTTCTCATACTCCTGTGGACCTTCCTCTGTCTTTCTCCTCCTCTTCTTCAGACCCCTCCACATTGCCTCTTCTGCTTCTGCAACTTCTTTATTCTTTCCTTCCCACCAACTTCATTCAGCTAAATTTTTCTATTTCTTCCCAGCCCTCCTCTAGTCATTTACCACCTACCACTTAGACTAAACAGCTTCCTTAAAGTGCAGGAGATGGAGACTGTAGATCTCATTTAACTTTCGCCTTCGCATTATTTATAGAGAAATGGGATATGCATTAATCAGGTGAACATGAATCTCCAATTCTGTAAATAATTCTAGAGGTGGAAAAGGAGAAAAAACTGCACAGCGAACAGCAGAAATAATTCAGTCACAAGGAAGTTTTTAGAAGATTTCTAATTTTAGGATAAAATCATGTCACTTGGCAACTCCATTATCCTTGCAGTTGCCTTTATGTAAGAAGGAGACTTTTCATGCATTTCATAGTGGCAATTTACAATGGAAGTGTGGTTTTACACTTAACACTTAAAAATAGTTTGGAACAGGTGGAATTACGTATTTTAGCAAATAAAGCATTTATAAAAGAAATTCACACAGCTAAGCTGGGGCAGCCAATATAAATGTTAAACGTAAAATCTACTTGGTGGACAGAGTAAAGTACAAAGAAAAAATATTTTATTATGTATAAATCAGACTAAATGGGCTCTCTCATCTTACTAATACAAAATTATCTTCCACATAGAATCAAGATCAAAAAAATAACAACAAAAAAGTTAACCAATGAGCAAAGCATGTTTTTCATATACTCCTCCAGCGCATGGCCTATGCTTAACCACTTCACCTGCAAATAAGCAGATTACATGGTAGAATTTCATAGATAACATTGAGAGAGGGATACTTTAAATATATTTGAGGAACACGTGAACACATGAAATCATACGGCTTGGTAAAATGATGAAAAAATGATTTGCTAGGATTATTTTTTTCTATATTCTGTCTTCCATCTCCAAGGCAAAAAACTTCAAAATATAATAGGAAATTGAAAACACAGAGAACTATCCTTTTGGCCACTGCTTTGCTTACTACACAGCTACACTTCAAAGATGGATCACAGTTTAGAGGAATGGAATACACATCTACTTGCATAAACAAACAAGAGAAGAAATATACATAGCTGGGATTTTGTGGACAGAAGAATACAACTGTCCTAAAAGGGAATTTGCTCAAATAACACCAAGAGCTTTGACTAATGTGGTTCTTACGGACTATAAAATATAATGAAGATGAAAAATAAAAGCAATACAAGATGTAATGAAACTAAGACAGAGATGCAGTAAAACAGAAGTGACAAACCCACTATTTTTCTATGTTTTATACCCAGGTAAGAAGAAAGCCTAGGATGCACCAGATCCTTCTGCATGAACAAACAAATCTGAGAAAGAATAGCACTTATGAATAATTACAGTGTGTTGCAGGTGATAAAGCGGAGTTCTTGGACTGTAATACGCTTTTCCAATTTCCAGAGGAGTCATCATTTTTACGACTGTAAATAAGAATGCTGAAAGACAAGTCACACCAATCATACATGTTTTCCCTAATGTAACAAAAAAGCCACCTATCATTTTCCCAACACAGAAGTTTAGTGGAGCTGCTGCAAGAACAGTTACCTGAAGTCACCATGATGCTTTTTCCAGTCTTTCAGATGTATTATGTGTGCACCAATTTCTGAGGCATTAACAACCCTCATTTAACTTTGGAAATGATACTGTAGCACCAATGCAGAAACTTCAGGATCTTGGGAGTATTACACAAAATGCCGTTCGTCTCTTCTTTGTTGTGTGTCTTACTGACTCTGTATCTTTCTTAATAAGCAGTGTGGTATGTTCTCCTCACTCAATATCTTAATAAGAAGGTCATTTGAGAGAGTTTCTAGTTTTGGATTACTCCTCAGAAAAAAAAAAAAAAAAAGAAAAAAAAAAGGAACAGAACTCTTACCCTGCATGTGGAATCAAAATGTATAACGTGATGCAATAAACTACAGTTAATAACTAACCAAACTCATCTCCTTCTTTAGCAGCTTATTCAGCAACCTGAGAACATCACTGAACCAAAACTCTCATTCTCCTCTGCTCATTCTGTCAAGCTCAGATAAACACATTATGCCTACTCCAAAGAAGATTAGAAAAATCTAATCTCTGACCATCTAAACGTACACCAGAAGGTCCTAAAGCCTATATGAAACCAGCTGAAGAAACCCCAAGCATGGAAATCAAATGCTTATGAGGCACACAGAACAAATAGCTAAGGATCCCTGACGTAAGCAGTAGTCAGAACAAATTTCTGTGTAGGATCTCTCAAAAATGTGCACACTAAAATGCATAAATAGTTTGCAGTAATGATGCATAGGATTTCATGCACTAAAAGTACATCAGCTTCTGGGGCAAAAAGGAACAGCATTACCTCCATGTGCTGGCCACTAACTGGCTCACTATTTGCCTGTGGCTAAAGATACTGGGGCTGACCCCAAGGTTACCAATGTACTGTTGTCTCAAAACGATTTGGAAAACACACGGATGTGGTAGTGAGAAAAGGGACTGAAGTGTTGGTATTGGCAGGGCAGAGAGTGGAGACATGCAATGTCTTGAAAAGAAGGAAATTTTAAATATAATGTGATTGAGAATAAGGACTTAATGTAAAAGATGATGGTGTGAGAAGTGGAGACTTACAATGAAAGAAAAGCAAGCTGCAGGTCTTACTAAGTTTGAGTGAAGTTACAGGAGAGATAGTCATGAGCTTTGGAGGTATCAACTAATACACAGAAGTCAGAGAAAGATGCACAAAAGGCACACAAAACTGTTCTCTGGCTCCTACAGAGGAAAAAAAAAAGCTTTCATAGTTATAAGGAGAGCAAGGACAAGGATACCAAGGAGAAGAGAAGTGCGGCACGATCTATAATTCAAAACTGTTCAGATCATCTCATCTATTACTCCGTATTTGCCACAGTCAGGATGTAGAGCATTAAAATTTGTAATGAGAACGATGGGAGTTTTATAAAGCTTTTCAGCTTCTGATGAATTAGTTTCCCTTTTTCTCCTACACCGCAGTTGGAACACAGGCTTCCAGCACTTTTAAGACTTATTTGAGCCACCTCATCACACAAATCCGTATCCTTATTATTTCAGGCCAGGGCAGGTAAGCTCCTCTTAAGCCAAGGGCGTTAAAGCAGACCTTCAGCTCAAAACCACCTGCCTCGAACGTAACGAGAGGGATGTAACACAACTCGAAGACACACTGATGGTGGGATGGTCCCGCGTGACGAACTGCGCAATGGACTACACAGGACAGGGCAAGCAGGCGTGTTCGCGGCGGGCGGATGGCGGCGGGCAGCGAGCGGGAGGGCGGGAAGCGCCGCACACGGCGCAGGCAGCGAGCGACGAGCCGGCGGCGCCCGTTTTCTCCCTGCGCAACAGCGCCGCTCGCTGCACGGACAGCGGCGGCGCACGGGGCCGGCGGGCGCGGCGGGGCGGGCGGCAGGCGGGGAAGGGGCCGCGCTGCCCCGCGGGCCGTACCTGGGAGGGCCGGCGGGGGCTGCGCGGGGCCCGGCAGCCCGGGCTCGCTGCCGGCGGCTGCCTCGCCTGGGGAGCAAAGGAGAGCGTTAGGTGGTTTTCCCAACCGACGCGGTTCGCTGGAAGAAGGCAAAAGAGCTGCGACTTTGGGGTGTTTGGCTGGGAGGACCCTGCTTCGAACCGAGGCGGCGTGGCTGGAGAACGGTAGACGAGCAGGCAGAGGGGGGAAAGTTTTAATAATCAGTGCGTCGTATGGAAAAAAAAAAAAGCAGTGGTTTTAAACCCGATTATAGCAAAATCTGAACTAAAATAAACAAACCCATTTTGTTTCTGGTACTTCACATAGGGTCATTCTGCTAGTCTGGGAGCATCACGTTCTTACTGTCAATACAATTCTGTAATTAATTAAGAATATGTATGTATTTTGCTTAAAAAGGAAAAAAGCATTTGTTAATCAGTATTTTATTTCTTTCATTTTTATTCAGCTCTGCTATCACTAAGGACAACTTCTTTTTCCTCCTGAAAAAGTGTACTCATTTTCTAGACATAGTTCATAAATAATTCTAAATATGGAGATCATTTCTTTAGGGCATATTCGGTGACTGGAAATTCTGTTCGTGTTACAACAAATACTGCAGAAGTATCAACTCATAAAAACAAACAGTAGTCTGGAAACTCTTTAAATAGCTGATCACAGTTTTGGCAGAACTTCATCTTCAAACTGGTCCTCTAATGTGTCCTTGTGATAAAGTGGCATTCAAATAAAAAGCCTTTCGGGTTTCAGCATGAAAGGACCTAGAAGGAAAACTGTATCTGACACTATCAGGGAAAAAGTGAAAGAGAAATGCTTCTTTTTTTTCTGGCAACACACTGTCATTTGGTAATCAGAGTATGCAGTTTCTGAATGCTCAAGAATCCAGTACAACGCAAAGGATAACAATTCTGCTTTTTTTTTCCAGACTTTTCAGTATCAATATTTTTATCTTTCAAGACAACAAACTCAGCTGACAATCCAATGAACTCAAGATTTGAATTTAAATTTTGCCAATTAATTTCTTCATTGTGTAGGATCAAGAGACTATTTTAATCCCTTTTCTATTAGCAGCCTACCTTGCATAAGTAATCAGTAACGATACCCAATCTTCTGTGCTGAGGACAGGCTGAATAGGATTAATATATTATTAGGAGGAACTGAATTTCCAATTAGGTGCCTGGATACTTTGTTCAACTGTGATTTGTGATGTCGAAGACTCATCTGGAATTACAGGCTTGCAATTACGCTTTTTTAAAATATTAGTCGGCTGTTTTCCCGTTTACGTTATCTAAATTATGTGACTTTTTTCTTAAAGAAATTCAGCAAGTACCAAAATTTGAAAGAATTACTATGGATTATGTAAACCAACCATCTCTCATCTAAAGCCCAGCACAAGCTACCCCTGGAGGTGGAAGCATGAATGACACCTGTCACTGCTGCTGCTCTGTGAGCGCTAACTGCCGAAACCGAGCTGCTAAAGCTCGCATAGGATAATTTTGCTAGTCCTGCAAGATATTTTGTTGTCAAGGACTTCTTCACACTTAATAAAAACGTAGATCAGGCATTTGATTTAATCTCTTTGAACGTATAACTTTCTACATATTAATTTAAATTATCAGCATTACTTGAGCATTCAAAACCTGAAAGGAATAATACAATATAAGAAAAATGGGTAACTTCCTTTACTGATTTGATGCTTGTCAGATTTACAGCTCTTGGGTCTGTTATATCGTCCAACTGAGCATTTCTGAGTGTTAGATTAACTGGAAGTGCAGATGTCTGTCAAGTGAAATCCTAAATCCATGCCTCTGCCTATCTCAGCTAATAACCAAGCTCCAGAAGGTTCCAGGGAGCTGAAAACACAGTGAAGAACAGGAACATAAGACATTTAGTGACAGCCAGTCAGTAACTTGGGAGCCTTATAGTTACAGACCATGCAAAGTAGATTTTAGATACCCAAAAGCTAGAGCAGAATCCAGAGCTTGAAAAAAGACAGTGCAGAAGGTAAAAAGGCACGTAAAAAGTTTGGCACAAACAGAAGGAGTGGAACGACAGCTTTTCAGGGTATGGTTATATCCTAAATCCTAAATCTTAATGCCTGGGACAAAAACACCTGCAACTTCTCAGAGCTGTGGGGAGTGCCCTCATTCACTGAGATGCTGTACAGCACTTTCTTGAGGTGGTGATACTTTCCTGCTGCACAGAAGTTGAAAAGTTGTTCTCGGTTTCAATGTATGGTGGAGGTGGTGCTGCGTTGTTTACAAAGGTACCTGCATCATGCTTCAAAAGAGTCTTTTTAACCTCTCTGTCACAGTGTCATTGCAAATTTTTTTTTTTTTTTTGCTAAGCTATTCCTACATACAAACTTAATTCAGGGAGAATTCACTGGGCAGCCTCTAAGAGACTTTGTATTTCGACTGCCATTTGGGCTTCTCTTTAAAAATACTAATTACAGCACTTGCAAATGTAGTTAGATGTTGTCATTCACAATTTCTATCCAACTACAGGCAGTATACCAAGAACTGTACAGGTCTGGAACAACAAGCATGGCACTAATATGTAAAACAAAACTGTGTCACCTCAGCCAATTAAAAAAAAAAAATTACATTTTTCTGCCTTTAAATTATTTCTGCAAGTGTTGTCCCAAGTATGGATAGGCAGAATAGGGTGAGAGGACACTGCAGGTACCAGAGTGTTGCAGTAAGTTTTATGTCCTCTTACTATAAAAATTCTTTGTGCCCTACAACATAAATTTGCGTAATTTCTTGATAACTTTACTAAATCTCCATATTCCTGTTAACCGAGAAATATGTGCACAGCTTATACATGACAAAGCCCAAACATAAGTACAATTTTTAATTCTGATTCTTGTATGGAAAGTATCAAGTGCATTTCTGGATGATGCAACATGTTAGTCGTCCCATACGAGTGTAAACAGGGTTGTCCTTGACCAGCTAGACCATGATAAAGCTACAAGCGAATCCACTTACAGAAGTTGCTTCAAATTTTACAATTTTTTCATATCAAGCAGGGAAAAGAAAATAACCACCTGAGGACCACTTTTCAACTGAAAGTTAAAAAAAAATAAATCATGTGATAGATAAGGGAACTACAGAAAACTTCTTTAAAAAAGCAAACAAAAGAGCCTCTCCAAAATTGTGGAAATAATTTCGTTTCATGCCTAATTTTATTCCTATTGTCATGAACAGGATTTGCACCAAGGATTCACTGCGTTTCAGTTTCACGTCTGCACTGTAAAACCCTTGCTGGAGCAACTTCTAAGGTTATTCTAGGACTCTGAGAGAAGCTGCGAATCTGGATTTTGCCAAGCAGCGGCCCTTACAGAAGTGCCTGTATCTCTCTGCTTCAAGAGAACAGTTGTACCTTTCAATTCTCCTCCCTCAGTGTCTGCTGGGGATGTGATGCCTCGTGAAAGGACTAACTTTGGGCCATATGGGTGCCACAGGAAAGACAAAGAACACAAACTTCAGCTACAAAGTGCTACTTCCATTTTCTTATACATTCAAATCTGGTGAAAAATACGACGTAATCCTATGTAATGGTTCAGAGCAACCAGCAACCAGCCCTCTAATTTATAACCATTATTTAGGATGAGTTGCTAGAAGCAGCAGGTTCTACATACTCCTTGCAAACAACATACTGCCATAGGCTGTTTGAAGATGAAAAGCAGTAACGCACCTGGAGCCTGGCAGAGTATAGGAAGCAACTACCAAAGCTGAGCTTGAGACTTTTGTTGTTTGAATAAACTGTCCTCGAGAAATATAAAAGAAAGAATACTACTTCTTCAAGAAAAAGAAGCGGTAAAAAAGAAGTGGTAAAGTGCAGAGGGCCATCAGAAATTGTGGAAAGGCAAATACGTGTTATGTTCAAATAACTTCTAAATAAGCTCCATACATTCTAAAGGGAATAAGATTTCATTTATTAAGAATTACTCTGTGTAATTGATCTAACTTCCTTCAGTTGTATTTAGCCAATATTGTTATACATGGGATTTGTGCCGATACCCTGAGAAAACTATATGAAATTAGTCTTACAGTTAAAAATGTGTTGCATTTAAAAGACTGAAAAATTAATTGGCTAATGTTTATGGTAACGATGTAGTTTGTTGGTATGTCTGATGTAATTTTTGGTTAATATTTTTTTAAAGGTTCAAAACTTCCTATAGTATTTGTACATTCTTGAGATAACATGTAATTCTTCATTACCTTGCAAATATTCTGTTGTACTTAGCATAGACCTCCTGCTTAACAAAATTCTGTTTTTTCTATTTCCTCTAACTATGTACCCAACATTATAAAATCAATAATAGGACTTTGTTCAGTCCTTAAGGTGTACAACAAAGCTTCCTTCTGTCGTAGCGTTTCCATACGTTTTACCTTTGCCCAGCTGAACTGGCATGCTTTCGGACTTCATCATCCTCTGCTGCTGTGCCTGCTGGTGGTGGTGGTGGTGGTGGTGGTGGTGGTGGTGCTGGGGGGGTTCCACTGCGGTTCTGATGGGCATTGCAGGGGGAGGAAAGCTGCTCCCGCCAGCAGGAGCACCCCCAGCCCCACCTGAAGCCATAGCTGGGGCGATGAGCTTTCGGCCAAAATTCAGTAAGCTGTTGGAGACTTTGTTAATGTTCAGTGGGGCAGCCTTAGCACTGGCGCTGAAAAAAGGAGAGGAGAAGTCATCACATCCTTGCCAACCATTCAGATAGCGATTCAGATAGCGATGCATGCATTGTTCTCCAAAACTGGGGGAAAAAGTTCCAAGATCTGAGCATTACAAAGAGGTGGTTTTACCACAGTCGCACTGGAATGTACAGAGGAACAACAGGGACTGCGTGTGGTGCAAGTTTTTCCCAGTCAGTCATGGACAAATTTTTTTGACCTTTTGTTCCTGAAAAATGCAGACTAACCCCAAAGCAAGTTTCTACCAATTTTCTTAATTTGCCTTTTTAAGCGAAAAAAGTGAAAGTGACAAAAAGCAATCCAGGCTCTACAGCATTGATAACTTGATAAAACTGACTTTTTGCATTTCTTATTCAAAGACTGTTTTAATATTTACTTCTGCTAGATTACATTTTCCTAAATGTTCAAAATAACTCAAATCTAAACATTTATTTCAATAAGCAAAATTAACACTAGATTGTATTTTTAGGTTGGCAGAGCTGGATGTCTCTTGCTTTTACTTCACCTTCTGCCAGTCCAGCCATTTCAAGCCAAGTGCTTTTTAATGGGAATCCTGATTTCGAAAGTGATTTAGCTGAAGAATTGCTCCTGAACATAGCACATATACTGGATCATGATCTGTATCGTTACTTTTTATTTTTAACTACAGTGGCTATTTAATTCAATTCAGTTATATGCAACATTAAGACTGAGGAAATTGTTGAACCATTTAATCTGTCTAAAATATAGAGGCAAAGAAGATTCTAATTCCCAGTAGAAGTGTTCACATAACCCAGGGATCAGCAAAGTCATTCCTATTTGTTCATGCAATATTTTCCTGTTTTATATAATTAATGCTCGAAATACCCTTCACAGGAATATATCACAATCACAGAGACCTTTTGTCCTGGTTTTAGCTGGGACAGTGTTAGCTCTTCTTTTTAGCAGCTAGAAGAGCTCCGTGTCTTGGTTTTACTCAGAGGCTTGCTCTGAGAAGAATGCTGATAGCAAGTTGATGTTTGTGGTTGGACGTGAGACACCAAGGACTTTTCAGTGTGTCGGAGTGCAGAAGCACGGCGGGATAAGGGGGGAGCATAGTTGGGACAAGGGGGACACGATTCCCCTTGTGATTTATGGTGGAACTTAAGATTGAGGGCCAAACTGACCAATTAGTATTCCATATCATGCAGCGTCATGCCCAGTATAAAAGTGAGGGTCAGCCGGACAGAAGGGCTTTTTGTGCTTTCGCTCTTTCGCCGCTTTTGCTCTTTTGTGCTTGCTGCGCTTTTGCTCTGTTGCCTTTTTTTTTCTCTCTCTCCCAGTACTCCCACTCTCGGAGTACTATCTCTCTCTCTCTCTGCCCCTCTCTATTTCGGGGCCTCGCGTTCGTCCGGGATTGCAGCTTCGGGACGAGACGGGCTGCGGATAAGAGGGGGTGGTGAGCATCTACACTGTGTATTAAATCATCTGTATTAAATTGTTCTTATCTCAACCCACGGGCTTCCCGTTTCTCCTTTAATTCTCTCCCTCATTCCTGGGGGTGGGGGAGGGTGAGTGACCGGCTGTGTGGGTTCAGTTGCTGGAGCGGCCTAACCCATGACACCTTTCCACTCCTGAGGTTTTATTTTACTGATCAGTACTTTAGTGATATAAATAGCTGTCTTTAAAAAATTTGAAGAAATACATGTAATTCAAACCAATACAATTGTTGTACTGGGGAAAAAATAGTTTTGCAATGTTTTGGGGAAGTTGGACTAAAAATAAGTTACAAATGAATTAATATGGGTGACTTGTTACTTGTGCAGGCACCTGGAAAAGTAATTTTGATTTTGCTTTTCATATCATTTCCCTATTTGTCTCTAGATATGTGCTTTTTTTTAGAATACACAATATAAATGCGAGTACACATATAGAACATATCCAGAAAATAACAACAGCTGAGTTGTTTAGACTCAGAATAGATACAGTTAAAATGAGAGAAATCAGAAGATGCACACTTAGGAGATACAGCCCCAAGCTGTATGGGGCCCTTCTGCCATATACTGGTGATGAAGAAAGGCAGCACGTATCATTTTTTAGGAGGAACAGCAGCGCAGAGAGTGGGACAAAGTGCTGCTTCCCAGTTTCTGGAAGCTGGAAAGGAATGATGGCTGAATAATGATTATAGGGTGTTTCTCTGTCTCTCTGTTTTACTGATTGCTGCCGACATTACAAAAGTCTTCCCATAGTGACCTGAATGGCGGACAAAGTCACTGCAAAGACAACAGCTTCAGAACTATAAAATACTTCTGCAGGACTCTCAAATCATTTCAAAAGCACATTGAATAGGTCCTAATGATTTTAAAGAAGAGGACACGGTTTATTACTATTAAATTTTACTCTGCTACTACCAAGGAGATTCAGTTATTAATCAGTTCCCCAAGGTATTGCAGAGACACTTCAGGGAAAAAAGGGATTTTTTTTCTATTCCATCACATATATGTGTCATCAGAAGAGTCAGCATAAAGCCTTTTGCTCAATGTCATCTCCATTCCAGAAAGAAAACAAAGACTGTAGCTTTGAAGGTGAAAGAAGAAAAGTCAAATGCTGGCTTGGCAGGTATCAATCAATTCTCAACAGTTTGCAATGAATCAAATTACAGCACTGATTTCAGGGGTCACACTAATAATAACTTGGTTGAGTTTCAAAACCCAAACTTTAGTATATTTGACATATTTTTTCCCCTCAGTCTACTGAAACTAATCACCAGGATTGAGGTGGCATATATCACTCACTCACCTGAAGCATCACCTTAAAAAGAAAATCATGGCTTGCACATTGAGTCCTAGGTTTGTGTTGTCTATAGGTCTAGATTCTTGACAAGCAGTAAAAAAACTGTGGACTTTGCTCAAAACATGAGACTTACTGGAAGTAAATCTTTTTCTCTGACAGGCTACCCAAGCAACAAAGCCACTGGATGCTTTGCCCTGACTGCATCATTGGAATGATGATGGTCAACAGATGCATGAGACAAAGCTTATAATGATCAGCTCAGAACACATACACATATGTGAAAAATAAATAATTATATTATCTAAATTTCTTGTGAAGAGCTGATCTTAATAAAAGTATTCTTAAGTAACATTTATTCTGCACTTTCTCTGAGTTGCAGCTTCAGAAGATAAACAATAGCAAGGTGCTAGATCTCTGGAGGAGGGACGTTAAAACTGAGCTGAAGTTCAGGAAAATAAGAACAATGAATCTATTTCTTACCATTTAAATGTCTGATATATTAATGGAAAGGATGATTACAGCTATTAAACATGGATCAATGTCTATATTTTAGCCATCTAAACGTACCAGACATGCACAACAATTACAAGAAAAATGCTGATTGATTATGTTGTAGTTATCAGCAGATGCATTTAAAAGTAAGGCATGTTTAAAAATATGAGTATCAAGGAGATGTGAATTCCATCTATGAAGCAAACAATTTTGTTTGATCACAATAAGCATCATTGACCTTGACTGTGAATGGTATATTTTTAAACCAGCAGTAGGAAGATGATTCAATCTCTGCAGTTTTCTGCTAAGATGAAAATGCTTTGTTTTAAGCAAGCCTTATTCAAAGGCATTTCTCTCTTCAGTAAGTAGCCATTGTGAGAGATGAGAGACAAATACACGAATATGATGGATTAAAAAGTTTTATATGTGATAAAATAACCAATATATATTAGAGATTTGCCGAGATATTTTAAATATATCATTAAGCCTGTGGAATTAAAGATGAAAAAGACCTGGTAGCCGATCTAATCCATCTCTGCTCACTGCAGAGGCATTTCCTAATGTTATGTCTTCCAGTTTTCTCTTTAGTGCAATCTTAAACAGATTTACCACATTTGATGTACTCTAAATTTTCTTGTGTTGATACAAATTTATCCCAATTATTCCTCTATCTGAGCTATTCTAGACAATTTCTCCTCTCCTTTGGTGTGTATCCTGTATCGACGTGTGCAATGAACTTATATTCCTACATAGGTTTAATGAACATTTGTTTCCTTAGAATTTAGATTCCCAACAGGTGTGATTCTTGTTTGAGTTTTATGTTTTATTTATTTTTTTGAAAATCCTTGAAATGTTTCTTAGGGAATTTTCAAATAATTTGTTTTCCAAGTTTAGGCAACTCTTCAGACCATTTTTTAAAAGAATAAATAAGCAAAAATATTAGGAAAATGCAATAGAATGCAGTACTATTTGACCCTCTTACCCAACTTTGAAGTCTTGTTTAAAACAAACAAATAAAAAGATGCTTTACAGTCACTCTACTCAGCTTTAATTTCTGCTCCTTTCTCCTTTTTTAAGAGCTTTTTAATCCACTCCATTTTAATTTTAGCTAACCATTAATGTAAAGGATTTAAACACAGTTTGACAGAGGTGCAAAGGCCTAAAAGCCAGCAAGTTGCTGTGAATGAGCAGGCACAGTATATGGCTGGAGTCACGAGCAACCCAAGAAACTGCCTGTGAGGGTATAAACTGAAGCCAGGCACCGCGTGGTGCCCTGCAGCCACCGGCAGCCACCGGCCATCGGCGTCCACGTTGCGGCCACCCAGTTGGGGCATGGGCACCTCTACGTGTGTGACCACCAGATCAGGTCACCTCGACAAGGAATTTAAGCAGTATGGATTGAAACTGTTTCTAAAAAAAGGGAGGAATGCTACAAAAAGGTTTAGTAAAAATTACTTTAGACTGGATTTACATTAATTCCATTTAACTTACACAGCTTCTGGTACACGGATACTCCAGATTGCGATTAGATGCATTATCGGAAGTAGCTCAGCTACAGAACTCACACTGGCAACATTTTTCGTCTTTCTTTTAGTATATACGTAATTGCATATTAATGTCCTTAGCCTTAAAAAAGTGCCAGTGAGCTGACAACAACACTATCTGTAAAATTTTCATTTTTCATGTAATAGTAGGCAAGGTAAAGATTAAAAATAAATGTCATGAAATAAACACATGCACTTCTAATAATGCTTATGTAATTCCTGTTTGGAATAAAAGTGATTTATGAAACATTTTGTTTATGTAAAGTCTTAGTTCGGTGAACACATGTTCAGAAATAGCTTACCGGGTTTTGTTCATCAAGTCTGCTCCACGTGCTTTGTAATAATCTAAATTTTGTTGGAATTGGTGAGTCACTGGTCTTGGATTTCTCTAAAAAAATAAAAAGGAAAGAAATAGTACTTTTTTTTTAAAAAAAGAATACCTTATTAGAATTTTCTGAGAGATTTAAGGCAGAGACAAAAGGTATGCTCATTAACGAAGATTTGAAATGTAAAGAATAATTTCTTTTCCCAGGATAGTGGTTTCTCAAGGCAGTAATGCCAGTTACATAAAAGTGAAGTCTTAAAATAACACCACGTGTTACCAGTAAGTCCACTCTGTGCTCACAGAAATCAGTGTTCTTCACACAGCGATGGGGCGCTCAGCTGTAGTAGCAACATTTCTAACTAAATCGATAATTCTTGGAAAAATTCAGATATCCGTCTGATTTCTTGCTTTAGCTCAGGTATAGAATTTTACCACCTCCAAGGTAAAGTGACATGTTTTTAAAGAAAATAGTAAGGAGAAACTATAGCTATCATTTTGAACTGAATGCATCATCAGCAGTGCCTCAGTTAAGGAAAGAATTAAATTTAGGGAGACCACCTGAACACTGCCACTAGATGGCACACGGAGCCTTTTTTCTCTTCGCTCTGCTCAAAACACGAATAAAGAACTATTCTATAATAAAATGTTTACAATTAATATTGAAACCAGAAGCCACTTTTTAGTCTGCACTGAAACTAGTCCACTGAAACACACTGCCTTTGGTAGTTCTGAAATCATCCTTTTTAGATCTAATATTCCACTGAACATTGATTAATTTTAGACCACAGTGTAAGCATAAAGTATCTTGATTAAACTAATGCATCCTGAAGCACATTATTTGAAAACAAAAAAAAATGTAAATGTTTTTAAGCTTAAAAAAATTGCATTTGGATGAAACCAAAATAACAAAGAGCTACAGAGGCCCTTTTTTATGTATATATAAAATTTAGAAGAGAAATGGTCTGAAGCAATTCATTTCTAATATAAGAAAAAACAAAATGGTACATTTCTGCATAATCATCAGATATATTGTATGAACCAGATCTAAATACTTTCCAAGTATTTGCTTTAAAGGTTTATTCATTCACAAAAACTAAAAAGAGTTTTAATGAACTACGCAATGACCTTTCCAAAATAGTCGTTCACAGGTGAGAGCGAGTTCATAACATTTTTAACGGAGTCAGTCTTCGGCTATTTCAGTTTCACATGTTGTATTTTTGCCCTCCAGATTTCACTATAGACTGCAGTATCCATAGTCTTATCCTCTCATTTTCCACAAAACTGCAGATAACCCTACTTCCTTGGAAACCTTATTTTTGGAGCAGGATATAGGAGTTGCATTTTAAAGACCAAAATATTGTATGTGCACAAAAGAAGATTTAAAGAGGCGGTAGATAGCAAATGCCAGGATGATTTCTGGGGTCAAATTTAAGGCTGGGACTTTCCAGATCGTTTCCTGCAGTCAGACTTAATCTTGTGTGAAATGTCTCATTTCCTTTCTTTGGAAACACATTAAACGTTTTTAAAATATATCCTGTTTGTAATGTTCATTAAAAAATGAAAGAACAACTAAAAGCTATCAGACAAGCATTAAAAAAATCCTCATCTATCCTACCACCCACATTGCAATGGCCGCTCTACGTTTTTCTTCTCCTGTTATAAAACCAATATTTGCATAACTCTACCCATTCATATGGCTTGTAAGTGAGTCCTCATCCACTGTCAGCAATCACAATGCATCAGTTTTAGTTACTATTGCTGGAGTTTGGTAATTCAATGTATTTCTATGATAATCAAATCCAAACTGATGTGATGAGGATAACTGATGGTTCTGTGACTACTATGCGAGTAATCAAACAGTGTAACTTTTCCCCCATGAATTACATAACTTTTTTCTTTAAATGTCTTGACCATTTCAACAAGGTGGGAGAGTAAGAGATGGTTAAAAAACAGGCACTTCTAAGTCATAATGCAGCCCTTTGAAAAATTCACATTACCAGATGAGAGTCAGTTTTGCAATTTGCTTCCAATGATTCAGTATATATTTTAAACTTAGCAAAACCAAAAAGTTTATTTTTCACTACCCAATAAATTAAAAAAAATATTATTACACAATGCTTTTGAATTAAAAAGAATAAAAAGAGAAAAAGATCACGTGGAACGATATCTTGAAACATATTTATGCAGAAATGACAAGCAATTCAAGACAGGAAAGGCTGATCTACTATCTAAGCACTTAAAGCCATTAATAGGAATAATGATCTAAGAACATATGAATGAGGCTCAAGCATTACTTTCTGAAGGGGCCTATTTAAATTCCTATGAGGTTTAAGGTATCAAAGGAAGAAGCAGTTTAAAGTACTACTACATGCAAAGCAAAAAAAAAAAAAAAAAACCCTCAGAAAAAATGCTGTTGAAAAAATAACATAGAAATCCAAGATAGTAAACACCAAGGGTTACTACTGCAACTCCTTTTCTAACACTACAGAGATATCCTTTTGGAAAATTCCATTATTTGAAAAAAACACCTTGACATATATGTTAGCAGACAAATGTCTGTGAAGTATTACCAGGGAAATTTTAAATAGTTCTGAAAACTGCACTTCAGACAGCAAACAATATGATTTTATGAAGATTATGATCTTTATGTCGTTGTGAAAATGTTCTTTAGATGTTATTTTTTAAATATAAGAAGCAGAAAGGAAAACCTACACTGTTACAGTGTTCATTCCTTATCAATTTTCAACTAAGTCCCCACTCTGAGCATCCAATTTCAGCTCTCCCCTATATTACATTCCATTTATTAGGACAGAAGACTAAATAAATTTATTTACAGCAAAATGTAACTCTATTGTCTAAAATATTCACAGCAATCACATTTTTTTTCCCCTACACAGTGCAATTTAGAATGATCCTATTTACATTTTTAATTCCTTAAGCAAGGAAAGATTTTCCCTTTCTTTCTCAATTTATGTAAGTATTTTGATGGGTGCCTCAGATAAAATCTTTTTTCTTAAAAGGATAATAATGCTGTTAAAATGACAGAGAAATCAACCCTTCAAATTAGTGGTTTGTTGAATCTCCCTAAGAAATTGTGTAAGGGCATTATACAGATTAACACATTTATGTTTTTCTCCTTCTGAGGCAAGAGAGCTCAGAAATCAGAGGGAAAAGCTGCTTGTGCCAATACTAGAAATCCCTCTCTCTCACACTGAATTTGTAGGAGCAGTCTGCTGGTTTTATAACTCTTCTGATCTTAATTTCTAGCCAGAGCAAGCTTAGTTTCAATTGGTAGAAAATGCCCAATTCATATTTTTAAATGGAAATGTACGGTATTCAGATATAGAAACATGCACAGAAATTGAGGTAATTTTGGACTTTCTCTCTTCAAAATGTATCAGCCACAGCCCAAAGGGAAGAGATGCCTTAAAATATTTCAGGTATTTCTAAGGTACTCCTGCCTCTGAGCCCTTCCTTGCCTACAAGATGCTCCCCCTTCCATTTGTCTGCTGAAGCCCTGACACCCCCCCACGCCGTCCTCCTGCTTCTGTTCCCAGCCACCACCGGACTGACTCACTCCAATTCCCACGGCTGGCGGGAGGTTCCTGGGGACTTTCTATTTGGCTTTATTCTCCTCCAGGGACACGGGGTCGAGATAAGTTATACCCACGCCTGCTCTTTTCCTCGGCGGGGGGCTGAGGCCATGGTCGGAATCACACCGAACGCAGCAGAGATTCCCTAAACTCACATAAACGGCTGCAAAGCAATTCCCACCAGCTAAGGCTTGTGATCCATATGCTCAAATTTCCTAGTATAAGCCTTTTCCTCCCTGGCCTCTGGAGACATATCGCGTCACATTGCCCACAGCAGAGCACGCTTGCGCGTGCCAGAAGTCAGAGGCAGACTGTTCTACAACATACCAGGAAAACCAGGTTACTGCTGCAATGTAGCGTTTCCCCATCTGAACACACATTATTTGTAAAAGTTTACACGCAGGTGCAAGCAGAGGAATCTCTACAACGCTCTTTTTTTCTTCTTTGTTGAGGTATTTCCTTCCCCGCCCCCCCCCCCCCCCCTTTATTATATCAAAAAATCAAACACAATTTTGTGCAAAATCCGAAGGTTCAAAATAAGAAACAACAATGAAAAAAGATTTTCAATATGTCTGATGAAAAATGAGACTTATTTTAGCGAACATGCTATTGCCTCAATGCCAAGGGAAAAGCGCTCGTCATTAGAGAAATGAATTGCTCAGCTGTTTATAAGCAAAAAGCTCTGGGGGAATTTCTCAAGGCCCAAACCACAAAGCATTGCAGGGTTACACAAACATATGTTGCAGGTGTTTCAGGGTAGACAGGTGGGAAAACCTCAGCTACTGAAAAATACTCCACTTAATAGATTGTATCTGAAACTAGATAACCTAAATGCAACAGAGAAAAAACAAATAAAACAGCAGCAGTGAATGACACATACACGCAGCAATAGGCTTACCAAAATAATCATCTCACTAGTGCCAAACGGGATTTTTTAAAACTAGGCTTTTTTAATATCTTAAACAAATGCTGCCAAACATATATCTTTTTTTCTAAACTAATAATATTTTAAGCCTAAACCAAAGAACAGGATGAACTAAACATATATAAAAAAATCAGAAGGATAATGATGCAGTGTTCAAACAATTATTTTTAAGGAGCCAGTTTGCTCCTTTTTCCCCTCTTTAGCTGACAGGACGATACTAGTTTTTTTTCATAATTCTCGTACAGCCAAAGATATTTTTTGCATTAAAATTCTGTTTTTTTTCCTTTCATTTATTTCTAATGAAAGTTAGAGGAGCATATGACCCATATTCAGTGATGACTGGGAGGCCAGGAAAGGTTTACCTTTTCCTTCTAAATCACCTATGCTTCTTTCTTCAATAAAGATGATACAAACAATGCAAAAATCTGGACTGTGAACAGAGCAGAAATATAACACCTGAGATGCGGATAAGCAGTTGACACAGTTTGTTCAGTTTGGCAGGAGTTTTTCTGTTAGGCACTAATAATTAATATGGAATGCATACCAACGATTACCTAATAGCCTAGCTGCACAGAGAATTTCACCTTTCCTCTTTTTATTCTTCTGTCAGGTATTCAAGCAGCTGTCTCCGCTCTGTGACTAGACTCACACAGTATAAGCAATGCCTTACCATTACATAAACATAGCACAATATTTTGTATACTAAACTACTAACCCACCCCAAACTCTAGAGCACTCAAAGTAAACATCATACCCCAAACAAAACTTTCCTTTTATCTTCTAATTTTCCTCCTCCCTAGGTATACCTTCTGCAGAACAAGCAACTTGCTGGAGCACAAAAGGTATTCCATCCACCTATGAAACACTGACTTAAATACTTACTAAAAAGAAAAAAAAACAGTGAGACATTAGAGGATGTAATGCACTATTGCCAATTCTAAAGTGGTCCAAGGCCAACAGCAAAATATTATCCAAAACAGAGGATGATAGCCTACATCTATGTATGGAAGTAGCACAACATGAAGAGTATCCTGCACAGAACTAATAAAGATCTTCATTTAATCACAGGAGTCAGGAGATCTGTGCACTAATACTGGCACTGGCAGAGGAACACCATAATCCTCAAACTGGGAATAACGCTTCCTGTTTACATTGTTCAGAAAGATGCTGTGGGTCTCAATCGCAGAACTCATTATTTACAATGCAATAACAGCATGAAGAATTATCATATTTAATTGTTTCTAAAGAAAATGAGGGAGTGCTTTTTTTTTCCTGAAACAACAAAAATTCCCAGAAAGAACTGAATAATTGGGTCAAGGCAGGAAGAAACCCCTGAACTCTGATCAAGCTGAAATAAATTATCTCCAGTTTTGTTACGTTACAGCCCTCCATTCCCCTGGCAACTGGAAATTTCAGATACTAGGAAGATATTTTAAATACCGTGCATTATGGTCTGTTTTTAACTTCAAACACACATGCTTTCTCTCACATAGGCATTCTATGACAAGAGATGAAGAACTGAAAAAAGTGACAAGTGAGATTTAAAAATGCTTCAGTGACTTGACTGAAAGAAATTTCTAGTTATATATTTTGGCTTCTTGTCCTAACTGTTGTAAAACCTTTTTTTTTTTTTTTTTTTTTTTAATTATTTATAGTTTTACAGCATATTGCATTTTAACAGGTAGATCAAATCCTATCAAATCAGCTTTTATCAATATTCCAGACAAAAAAGACTCTGACCTGTCAACGTTTAAGTTCATAACCTGCGTAAAATTCCCATCTTGCATCAACAGAATTGCTTAAGTACCTTTTAAATCTGCCTCTTAATTTAGTTGCCTTTTTTTCAGCTGAACTCTTGGTTTTAAGAAGTAAATTAACTAAATAGTGAGGTATAAATCTGACAGTGTTCAGCCCTACCCCATGACAGATTTATGCTCTGGCATCTCACAGCCCTGCACGGTTAGGAACAGGAGTTTTACAACATTGTGGAGGAAAGATCCAGGCTTTTGAAGGGAACACACAGCAAGCCTCACTTTAAACCCTAGAATGCTCCAAATGATGAGATTTAAAATATGACATCTTTATGTACAGAAAAGCTACCACATTATGGTTTTATTGGCACTCGTTTTGGACAACCTGCATAACTCACTGATGGCTTTGTGAGTAATGCAGTTATCCAAAGCTTATACTGATAAATCGCTTATAACCACACTTACAGCATTATATCTTCTCCAGATACATGCTTGTACACAAATCTCACATATCAGGGAGAAACAAGAACATTTTAAGGTGCTATTTGGTTATTTCTGCTACATGGAAAAGAAACAGATTAATTTATGTTCTGCGTGTAATGTGCTACGTAAAACACTTGAAAAAGGCCTCTAGGGGAAGTGAAAAAGGCTCTTTCAAAAAGCCCTATGCACACACCACAGCAAAAGAAATATGACGTCCAAGTATTTTCCTCTAAAATGCAGAGAGAAGCTTCTGTCTTGAAAGTATATTGCTCTTTTAGAGAAGCATTTCCCCAATACAAATGTACTCCAATAGCTTTGTATACAACAATTAATACATTAATATTTACTATAAAATATGTCAATACATGAGCAATATATCCACATTTATATCAGAGGAGACTGAACTTAAATTCCATCATAATAGATTGGATATGATTCAGTAGCTGATCCTTCATACATTATTGAAAAGTCATGAATCTATTTTTATGTAACTCACAGTTTGTGTTTTGCAAATTTTAGTCAAATAAATAAATTATGATACAGAGAACTTTTGATTAGGTAGAATCAAAGTGCTTAAGTATTTTAAGTGCTTCCTTTTGATAAACTACCTTGCAAACTAGAAGTGATTAATTGAATTGTCAGGTTGTGCACAAGAAGAACCGTAATCACCTCACTCTAACACTGTTAAATACATTTTATTAGTGTAATTTTATAAATAACATCATTACTCTTTAGGAGAGGGTCAGTAGCTTTAGATGACTTTTTAAACAGAAGTAAACCAATCATTTGAAAGAAACAGCCCCGAGAAATTCACAAGCAATAAGTTTTATTGGTAGCTAAAGTAATTAAGAGCTTAAAGTGCTTCAGCTTCTTGCTTTAGCGTCGAGTACAATCAGAATTGCTTTTACTTTGCTACTGAGGATATGAACTTGCTCAAAGAGAAAGCACAGTTTGAAGTTTTGGCTTCCAATAATAACTTCCTCTTCCATCTTGCCTCTCTAAAGTACTTGCCCTTAACAGGATAGAGCTTATGAATTCCCAGTGAATATTATTGGGAGTGCTGATCCACACAGGAGAGTAATATCTTCCCTATTTCTAAATTTTCCCTGATGGCCTCTCTGGCCTGAACATGACGTTGCTGCATCTCATGCCTTCTCTTCCTCATTAGTAGGGAAGACACCTTGATAAAAGGCATAATTATGAAATCTGCAGAGAAGATTAAAAAATGCAAACACTTAGTCCAGTTGACTGATCAGCAAGTGGTTTCTTTGACTATTTATTGAATAATGCAGGTGTTACTTGCTGTTCTATACACCACTGTTATATACTTGTTTTAATATTAGTCAAAAATAGAAACAATGGTTCCTCTGAAAGACTCTGCACCTCTCCACCCGCCCAAAAATTACCAGCCACACCACCAACTCCTCACTGCGTCCAAGGCCAGCACCTCTCCTGCTGGTCACCCAAGGGCGACAACAAGAACAACAAAGTCAACGTGTCCTCCTTGCTGGGTTCTCTTCTCAGTGTCAGGAGAGTGGCCTGCAGCACCATCTCACTCAGCCCTACACAGAACTGGGACAAGTCTTTTGTTTCTGCACCATCTTAGCTGTGGCATAGCTTCGTCTTAACTATGAGAAGCGTCACTGTTCAGGAAGCTTTGCTTCACTCTGTATTATTTCCCACCATTTTCCTATTCATTTAAATGTAATGGCTGCTTACCTTGCATCGATACAATACTTGTGGATTCTTCACCAAATAACTGGCCTGTCCATACAACACTAAAGGCAGAGCAATGCTGGAAACTACATTGTGGTTGGCAACCTAAGAGATCAGCTCTCCCTTTGAGTGATGGCCGCTGTGTTACATATGATACTGAGAAATCATGAGAGAAGGACTCATGAGAGAAATCAAATGAGAACGACTTTGAAAGATTTCTCATTCAAAAAGTCTTGACTGGATGACTAATCAACCACTTCCCGAGATTTTTTCCCTAGAAATATTACTTGTGACATACAGGATACATTGAAGAAGATGACTATTTTATGATGAGTCGATTAAATGGTTAACATATCAGGGGAAATTGCAATGAACTTTGAGAGAGATGAGAAAGTTACTATACTATGAATACTGACCACATACCTTTTTTATATTCTAAAATGCATAGGTGCACTAAGAATGAAGGTTTTGAAACAAATGTAGAAAATCGAAGATGATTTTTAATTCATGGTACACTGACTATTTTTATGTGGTACTATGGCAACATGATTATTCCAAGTAATTTATCATTAAACTCATAGCTGCCTGTCATACCTTATTCTATTAATGAAACTCAATAAATGAATATTTAGAATGATAATTCTTACAATAAAGCATGGCCTATTTCCTTGAAAAGCAAAAGTTTCTGATTTTAAGAACATGAACATAAAAAAAGATCAAGTTAATATCATGGCTTTTACATGTGTGATATGTGCGATTCTTAGTTGTATAGGCCCACATTAAAAAGCTTAGCACGCAGTTATGGAAAAACCATCAATTTATTCAAAGTCAGGTGTTTAGATTACATCTAACTGTATTGTGTTTGCAAATGGGGAAGTTAGACTATCAAAATGCTTGGGTTCACTATGAGGAAGCAAATGTGGTTTTAAAACCAGAGGTCAATTTGAAGATCCTGACACATTTTTGCTTATAAAAGTCTTTCTGTGTTGCATTAAACATCCAAGATCTTAATCTTTCAGAAATTAAGGCAAATAGAAGTTGAATGAACTCAAAAAATCACTGTGACTAAATGCATTTATTTTTTCTTTCTCCTAATTCCTTTCCTCCTAGATGCAAAAATATGTACTTAGCTTCCTGGAAAACCTTGTTTCCTTCACCAGTCACATCCCCTGCCAAGGCAACTCTCCTTTAAAATGTAGGTGACCTTACTCATACTGCCAGCTCACACTGCATCGGGATATCCATTACCCCAGATTTCTGATCCTTATTTTTCATACACCCCAAATCCCTAATGTATAATTGCAAATCTGCTGAAAAATCAGTCACATTCTTCATGACTGAAAAAAAATAATATCAAAACCCAAATGTTTGTTCAGGGCCCCCCTCCCCCTTGTTGGTACCCCTGTAAGGAAATGGACTCTGTACCCCACTCAATGTGTGTAGGTACAAATTAATGAGCTGCTAATGCCCAAACACTGCCAGATCCCAACTTCCCATTGGCTGCAATCTGGTCATTAAAGAGAGGTAATTAATGCCAGATTGCACACACAATGCTAACAAACAAACAAAACAACCCCAAACCTGCTTTTCTCCTGCCACAAACAGCAAAACAAACAATACTGACATAACGGCAGCTTTCAAAGGACAGTTGCAGCTCTGCAGCGGCACCTCAGTTAATGAGTGTATAGAAAAGAATTTATCTGAAGAAGAAGAAAGTGAAACTCAACAGCCTTTCAGGCACATGAAACTAGCGTGGAGAAAACTCTGAGACAGTGGCAGCTACTTAAGAAGAAAATTCAGCTGAAAATAAATGTACAAAGAGTTCGGTTCAAAATTTCAGTAATGTGTTTTTCCCCTTGTCACTTATTGCTCAGATTGTGAAAAGTGTTAAAAGCTGGAATGCAGATTTCTCCAACTAATCATTATATGAGTGATCATGACCATATATTATTGCTTAAGTTTTCTGGCAGTACCTGTAATTTCAGTCATGATGAACTAATATGACTTCTTTGAAATGTCATGTATGCTTCATCATGGGTTTAGTTAGAATTTAATATTAATATACGGCCACTTTCAGTGTCAGCAAATAGCTTAAAATACAATGTTGAGAAAATATCAGCAGCAGTAACTAGAATATTATTAGTGTAACTAACAAAATTCCCATCAACCAAGCACAACATGTTATTTTTTCTTTTTTTGAATCGATGGCTTATGATAAAAGGTGTCTCCACTGAATTAAGCTCCTAACTAGCTTGCTCAATAAACAGGGTAACTCACCACATTAAAATATCTATAAGAAAACTTACTTTACAAAAATATTAAAAATAAATACAGTAAGCTTTCAGACAAAGGATGGTTGTCAGGTTCTCAGTATGCACTGTAAAACTGTAATATTCTATGTAGTGCTTTAGTTTTCTATAAGTCATTGTGATAAGGTTAACACTTCAACATGGAACAACATACAAATAAGAACACCCAAAGACGAAAATTACTTTGCTTATGTTGCTGTATTAGAATTTTATTTGCTAAAGGGTGAAAACAGATTTGCAAAATTCACAGTTAACTTAAAACAATAGTTTTAAACCTTTTATTCCTAGCCCTGGCTGCCTTCAGGAAGGAAAGAACATCTGGTTATTTAAGGAACACAATATGTTCACATTTTCTATGACTTTTGTTTCTAATTGGGTTTTTAAATTTTTTTTTTTTATTCGAACAACTCTAGTTAGAACTATGTTTTTTAATCACTTTATATTTTTCTACTGCCCTATCTCCGTAACTCTACTTTTTAATTTTGCAGCCTTTGCTTTGAAAATTAACAGTGCTCAGTGGTTTCGATAAGAAAAAAAATGAAGAAAATTGGCCACTTGTGGGATATTAAATACACAGAGACACACCTTCAGTAAATGCTTTTGGATATACAGAAAAAAAACCTTTCCTTATTTTCTCATTTCACATATACATACTTTTAATAGTCCATTCTTCCGTAAGAAGCTCTACTTTTATATTCAGAAGGACTATAAGTGCATAGAAGTTACTTTTGTATAAATAATTGAGGTAATTATCTGTTCAAAGATTAGAAATGTGAAACAAATACTCTGCTAAGCAGGTTAACTTTATCAGCCTATGCAAAGACAACAACACTGATTTGAGCTTTTCAGTCTACGTTTTCCTAGGAACTGGAGCTAGCCAAATGCAGAAAAGGCTGGAATTCAATTATTCTACATTGATACATACTCATGCCTGTAAAATTAGTATCTCTCATGCTCCCCTTCAGAGACAGGTGCATTAACTTGTTTTCAGCTATTAAGGAGATGTGTATTTCTCTTCTGTGGCACTGGAATATATCAGAGATGTGGTATCTAAAATGTTCTCTCATCCCAACTGCCAACTGGGGTTCACAAAGTGAAAAGGAGAGCCGCTGCATGCATTAGATTAATGGCAAGCACTGATTACTTGTTATATTATTGTTATTACTGGATAATGCTAAGGCTTCTGCTAAGGTTTGATTCCACAAAAGATCAGGAAATTTATTTGTCCATCTATATGACAAAAATGCCACCCATCTTTTAAGTATAGCTTTATTTTGACATTTAGGTTGCTCTCCTGGTGATAAGCGAGTCCAGAGGAGGGCCACGAAGATGATCAGAGAGCTGGAGCACCTCTCCTATGAAAACACGCCGAGTTGGGGTTGTTCAGCCTGGAGAAGAGAAGGCTCTGGGGACACCGTATAGCAGCCTTCCAGTAACTAAAGGGAGCCTACAGGAAAGCTGGAGAGGGGTTTTTCACAAGGGCATGTAGAGATAGGACAAGGGGCTATGGTTTAAACTGAAAGAGGGTAGATTTATATCAGATCTAAGGAAGAAATTCTTCACTCTGAGGGTGGTGAGGCACTGGAAGAGGTTGCCCAGAGAAATTGTGGATGCTCCATCTCTGGAAGCGTTGGCCAGGTTGGCTGGGGCTTTGAGCAACCTGATCTAGTGGAAGGTGTCCCTGCCCATGGCAGGAGGTTGGAACTACATGATCTTTAAAGACCCTTCCAACCCAAACCATTCTATGATTCTGTGATTCTATGACTGCAGTGAAAAGACACAAACAAAACGTGACAGGTTTGTCACGCTGTCCTGGTAGTCTACAAGAGAAATAAGTAAGGAGGAGACATTTGTTATGTCAGACCAAGGAAATAGAATAAATAATGGATGTTATTATACATGCAAACTCAGATTATCTCCAGAATTGGAGGTTATGGATGGAAATGCTGTATAAGGTCCATCTTAACTACTTCCCCATTGTTCCTTAAGAACCTTTCAGTTTTATGTATATACCGCCAATCTTTCTCAGTCCGATTACTCCACAACTTCCCCTCAGTGAGATTCTTTGGCATTTATCTAGCTGCAAAATAATCCCAAAGACAATACATATCAACAAACGTGCACAAGGCAGATTCCTGTTTGTCCCTGTCCATTACTTCTAAACTGCATTTCTTGTCCAGCTGAGATTTAAAGCTTCAAGGGGCAGAGAGCAAACCTCTCTCAGATATTTGGAACAACACTAAACATTCTTGCTACGTTCAACAAATAATGAAATAACCCACTGGACCATTCAACAGTCTCCCACAGAAGAGTTCCCTGACTTCACATATTAAAACCCAAGTGAAAACTTGGAAGAAATGCCACACAGAACAACTCAGCCCTGGCTCAGGAGACCTAAATTGCACTGAACCAAATGTAATTTCCCATTAGAAACCAGAAGCTGGTGACAGAGAAATGCACAGGAAAACATCAAAGGAGGAAGAAAAATCATTAAGCACTGAATTTGCTAATCATCACTAACGAGTTACACTACTGACTAAAATCTCCTTATCTGTTCTTCCAATCTGCCTTTTATCTGCTCAGGGAATAAAGGCAAACTGAATTATCTTTGTGCAGATAGCAAAAAAAAAAGGTATCATAATTTTCCCACTTATATTTGTATATAATCTGTGTACTGACTTCAGACTCCTACAGTACCCATGCTGTCTTGTTGAGTTTTCCTTTTTGTTCTGTTTAATGAAAAATTTTGACACACATGGAAAATTTTTCTGTGCAGGTCTTACAGAATAACAAGACTTCCATTTCAGAAATACATTGTATTGAACCAAGATATGCTTAAAGACAAATAAGTGAAACTTAATATCATACCTAGGGAAAGTTAAGAAACAGCTACTCAAGTTATAGCACTGAAAATACATTTCCTTCTTAGACGAGGAGCTATTTTTTGTCTTTTACAGTGATTCGTTAGATCAGTTTAACTTCCTTAGTGTAAGAAGTCCAGTCTGTTTATGCAGTCTTATCCCAAAGATCCAATGTAAAACGAGAAGTGGCTGGAAGTCCCTTAGGGCTCTTAATTATCTGGAAATCTCAGCTTCTTAACTTTCAGAGTATTTCCCAAGCAGATAAGTACAGCTCAGAAATAAGGAACAATTGTAATTAATCATATTTTAAATGATAAAACAGCTAGTAGTCTTTGCATTAAAGAACTTTCAGTACGTTCGGTCACCTAAGTGAAGAGAGAACTACCTGAAGACAAAGCATACCTGAGAATGTTAATTAATAGGACACTGAGACCTTATGAGCCTTACAATTTCATTCTGTTGGAGACAAGAGTGTAAGTAGCAGAACAGTGATCAAGCTTCTTTCATGGGAAGCTGGTGGTTTATTTTTGCCCTCTTCAGTTGGTAGATATCTCATATACTGCCTCGGATGCTTCAGAAGATAGTTAAATAATGAGTAATTATTCTATCTTTTAATACGTATCTTGAGTAAATGACAAATTACATATTGGATTTAGCTTTATATCTTAGCACAATTTTCCTCCCTCTAAAGAATACTTCTATCTTGTTTTGCTAAGTAAGTATGTAAATCAATGCTGGGCAGTCGGGTTTCACAGACTGCTGCTGAAATCCTAAGATTCCTGAGATCCAACGTTACAAACTTTCTTACACACTAAAAAGACAATATACTTTACTTTCTCATCATGAAAGAAATCTTTGTGCCTGAGAGGAATGAAGAAAGCAGCTGTAAGGATGCAGATTTCTGCAAAATGATATAGAAACAAAGAGATATTTTTTTTTCTTAATCCATAAAAGTGTAAACATTGGTAGTGAATGAAATTTTGCAGAAGGCAGACAGAGTGCAGAAGTGATGAATTTTTCGCTTTCAAAGGTGATGTGCATCAAGAAGATGAGGGAAATCAGAATTTACACTGGCAGCCTACTAATGGGACATGCACAAAGACAGTTCAAAACACTCAGCACAAACTCTGCTATCTGCCAAAGATCTGAGTACTGCAAAGATTACTGTGTACAGCTTAATCTCAAACACTTTATCCACTATACTGTGGATATCTGCTGTATATTACATCCACACATATACACATGCCATTCTAAAACAGCAAGAAATTTGCTTTTTTTTTTTTAGTATAGATGAGTATATCAGAAACTGTATGGTAGTAATATGTAACATAAAATCTAAGAATTTATACATTTTATTCATGTGAATCTTTTCAGGCAGTAAGAGCAGACTCTCATTTTTAATTGAAAACCATCACATAACTCTAGATGAGGGTAGTGCTTTAAGGATTAACAGTGATTAATCTGTGGAAATCCCATGAAAAAGGTCTTAGAGATGAAATTGCATGACAGTTTCTATACAGCTTACTAAGTTATTATATAAAATATTGCTGTTTCCCTCAAAAGCACACTTTATTATGAAAGATGTCTGTGCAGAATACCAAGCAAAGATATTCTAAAGAGCATAAAATCCACAGTTACTAGAGCTCCTGGATAACTTTAGCAAAGTAGTAGGATAGTATGCTTTAAAGAGTAAAGGAACTTGTTTCTATTCTTCGTTACGAACTCTTTCCTTCAGCTTTTTTGCCAAGTAAGAAGAAACTTGAAATTACAGTTTAGTCCTGAAAATGTAAGTTGTTATTAACTTCATAGTATTTAGAACATTTTATTACATTTTATTAATCTCTCTATTTACAAAGTGAGCATCTTACCTTTGGATCTCGGAGAAAAAGTGCTCTTAAGATAAGGGAATGAACATCTCCAATAGGTGGATAGTGCATCAGAAGTCCCAAACAGGTCTGATAATTACTTGAAATCACTGCAAAGAAAAGAAAAAAAAAAAGAGAGAGAAGTGTGAAATATTACTGTCTTATTTTGATATTCCAAATTAGTACCTTTTCCAGCAGATTCATCACAGTTCAGATTCAGCTGTCTTTTCCCACATTAAGTCTCTTAGAACTCAAGCAGTGCTCAGAGTAGAAGAAGATATTGTATAATCAAGCTTTATGACTATGTTTGGTCCAATATCATTAAGGATAATGTTAAACCTACCACTGACTTTATGTCATAGACATCTATGTTAGCTCCAGATGTAGAAGCCTAAATTTAGATCTCTTAGCTGTCCACCTAAAGCCTGCCTGAGTCAGTGGAGGTCAGGGCAATACAGGCAGAGGAGCTTGAAGAACTACTCTTACACTTCGAAATGGACACTGACTTTTCAGACACTCATCTGCAGACACCTGTATTTAAGTATGGTAATTTGTGAGACAAATTTTACCTTCATTCCTGCTTTTACAATCACTTTCCCCCACTCTGACAATTGTTTGCTGAAACATCTTTTATGTTGTTCTTATGTACATATACACGTACACGCCCACACACATATATAAACACATGCGTAAAATGATGTCAACAACTTTCTCGTGAATCAGAAACTATTCATGAAATGTTCAGGAAAAAGGGAAAAGGCTCGATATTAATTTCCTAAATACTTGAAAATATAATATACCATTAACTTTAATAGAATTTTTTACTTATTTGGCATGCTTTGCTACATTTTTAATTTTGTTATAATTGTACTTGAATTGTACATCTGAATTTATGTAAGTATACTCTATGGTTCTTTGCTTGTCGTTGTCGTCTTCTGGTTTTTGTGTTTTTTTTTTTTTTTCCCCCAATCAATCTAATTATGAGTGCAATTATTAAAGACATCTTTTCAGGCAGGTCTATGTAAACTACTTCATTTCTTTTGCACCATCTAAATCCAGGCAATCCATCTGCCACAGCTGTCAAAGCAATGCCTGTTAATGATGCTTGCACTCTGCAACATAAAGACAGCCTTCAACGAAAGTAATTGTAAATAAATTTTTAGCAAACTTTACTATTCTGAGAACTTTAGCTGTAGTAACAAGTACTTTTAATTAATCAGGCCTCTACACCAGAGAGGATCATTGCAAATAAAAAAATATTTTGCATCAATAAAAGGCAAAATAAAGGACTGTTTTGAGGACAGAAAGATTTAAACATTTTACTTATTTTCTTTAATGTGAATAAGCCTCATATCCTCCCGTACCTTTCCTCCCTCAACAAGAGGATTATGGGGAAAAGATGCAGGACTGGGCAAAATGAATAATTATAATCTGTGTAGGGAGCCACTTTATCATCTTCATTTCCGTTGCTGATCCGACAGCTTGTAATTTCATACATCTGCTTTCATTTGTAAAGCACTCACTTATCCTACTCATTCTTTATCTGTTCTGCCTGTTCTTCTTCCTACCCTTTGTTTTTCTTGTTCATATTCAGGTACCTGTTTTTTTCTTCTTGAAGTCACAAAGCTGGCATAATGAACACAATACAATGGTCTCCGTCAGAGTTCTTTCAGAGGAGTATAATAGGAGCACTACATAGTACATAACTCTCATATGTAAATCAAATCTAAGATACTGTACTGCAGTTATGATCCTGATGGTTTTTTACCAAAGCAAATAAAAATACTGAAAATTGATAGCAAATTCTAAATACTTTTATAAAGGATAGGCAGTAAGACCAATGCATTTATCTTTTGAACAGATTAGTATGTGTTCTAGTCTGCAGTGTAAAATGAATTAAAATTATCCTTTCTTTATTTTTCCTGGAAGAGTTCTTTGCTGTCTCACAGACATAGAGAAAAGTAAATATTAAAAAAGCTAATTTATTTTAATGGTGCAGACTTGACCTCTGAAAAAAAATTAGGTTTTCAATCACAAGACATATACTCTAATTGTTAATTTTTTGAAACATAGAATAGTGAAGCAATTGAATAATGGAAAAAAACTCAAAGTGTTGGGTAATGACTTGTGCCCCCTCTGGTTCTTAAAAGTTAAATTTTAAAAGAAATCTTACCATGCAAAGAAATGTAAAAAAAAAAATCCAACACTTTAATGAGGAAGGCCTGCTAATTTTTATATTTATTTTATCTTTAGGGTTTTCCTCACATGTTCATCTGTCCCCTTTTCATGTAGAAATCTTTACAGAAGATAACATTATTGCCAGTGCTCTATTTCTTGGGGAACCTTGGGTTAAAGTGACTACTTTGCTGAAACTCCTCTTGGTACCCTTTGTTTCAGAGTGATCTCTATGCTGCCCATGAGCCAGCAACGTGCCCTCGCAGCCTAGAATGCCAACCGTATCCTGAGCTGCATCTAAAGGAGCGTGGACAGCAGGTCGAGGGAGGTGATTCTACTCCTTTGCTCCACTGTGGTGAGACCCCACCTGGAGTGCTGCATTCAGCTCTGAGGTCCTCAGCACAGGAAAGACATGGAGCTGTTGGAGTGGGTCCAGAGGAGTGCCATAAAGATGATCATAGGGCTGGAGCACCTCTCTTATGAAGACAAGCTGAGAGAGTTGGGGTTTTTCAGTCTGGAGAAGAGAAGGCTCCAGGGAGACCTTCTAGCAGCCTTCCAGTATTTAAAGGGGGCCTACAGGAAAGCTGGAAAGAGGCTTTATACAAGGGGTAATGGCTTTAAACTGAAAGATGGGAGATTGAGATTAGATCTAAGGAAGAAATTTTTCACTCTGAGGGCGGTGAGGCGCTGGAACAGGTTGCCCAGAAAAGTTATGGATGCCCCATCGCTGGAAGTGTTCAAGGCCAGGCTGGCTGGGGCTTTGAGCAACCTGATCTAGTGGAAGGTGTCCTTGCCCATGGCAGGAGGTTGGAACTAGATGATCTTTAAAGACCCTTCCAACACAAACTATTCTATAATTCTTGTCTCTTCCAGACATAATGTATAATATTATCCAATAGAGTGGCAGTTTTCTTAACATAGCAGTAAAACAAAACAAACAGCCCTCCAGTGAATAACCGTATCAGAGTTAAAAAGATTTCTAAGAATCAACTGCAGGATAAAGTTTTTGGAAGGAAATTCTGTGCAACACAAATTTATCCAGTCTCAGCATTAGCTGGATGATGCTGAAGTTCAACTGAGGAAATCCTACGCTGTGGCCAGCTGCCTTGTAATAAGCTAGGTGCTTCCGTACCTGTGCTTTTCTTGCACTAATTGGCTTGCCAAGAGTCACACCTGGATCTAACTTTTATTGTGAACAACACGTTCTCACTTCTCCAAAGAAGAATGCTATTGGTATTTCTAGGGAAAGGAGTAGAGAAACTCCTCTGCATAGAGAAAGTAATCTTACTGCCTTTTGATTAATATTTGTTACGCAGTGCCTGGAGGAACATCAAATTTCTTTCTCCCTTCTGCTTTAGATGAGATTGACTTTTCTCTGTTGGTCTGATAACCATTCCTGGATGCAAGCATCAATAATAGTGGTGGAAAACATGTAAACTAACTGTACTTGTCCTCAACAAAGTAGTAATTTTCTGCCACATGTCATTTCTTAAGAGTTTAATGTTTGATGCCACCAATCCTGTACCCAGATGACTTCTCAACCCAGGAAGGGTGGGACTACTTGCCTCTGCTGCTTTACGCATGGCTATGTTCTCTTTAGTAGGCCCTACATTGAGTTAAACACCGATAATATGATCATCTTGCGCTGTAACAAAAATAACAAATCAGCTCCTCTAAGAAGAGGCTGTGGCTCCTTTATTTCCCTCAAAATATTCAGACCGTTTTTAGGTAAGAAAATATACATCCTAACAATGGCCATTGCTAGCCTTTGAGTGGGAACAGGATAAAAATATACTTATTCTAACACTGATCAGTCAAAAGTAGCTCCTGGTGCAATAAGGACGTTTGTTTACTATGCAAAATACAGACAGGTCTTCCAGATGTGTTCACTTTTGTCCTTCTTGAAGGGAAGGGAAGTATAGAAAATTAGATATATTTTTGCCCCACATCCTCTCCTCTGTTCTGATTTCATCAACTACTGCATGTACATTCATATTGGTGAAAAAGAAGTAACATATTCATGCTTCTGATTTGACAGATTTAAAAAAAGAAGGTCATTTTGCATAAATTTTCCCAAAGAAACCGAGAAAATAATTTATTAAAACTCACAGATACTTAGGTACACAACTCTACACTTGGCTTGTGAGGATTAATCACTCCACGGATAAAGCTCTGCTTGGATACAGGTGTAAAACTGAACAGAGCAGTTTTCAGAATGGCTGTGTACATGATCATGTATCTGAAATCTCTAATATATATAAATAATAATCTAAATGCTCCCTTCTCCTTGAGTAAAATATCATTTGAGTAACGGAGGATTTCAAAACAAAAATAGAATGAAAAATATAGCAGAAATATTTTCTTAAAATCATTGAGAACATCATAATAAAACATAGAAAAAAAATAAATCCATCAATTCCCAAACCAGCAACTTTTCCCCATCACCAAATGTGTTGGGAATCTGCATAACTTTTAAACTCTCAAATGCCTTCAGTATTGTATTATTATCATTGCTTATGTTTGACATTTTTATAACATAGTATCTTAGGAGCTCTATTATTATTCCTATTGTTTCAAAGTTTTTAAACTGAAAATTTCCAAATGGTTTATTTATAGATTATGACATCATTGGGTGTTTCATTTCCTTTCACCAAATAAAGACAAGCTTTTAGAAACTTATTTTATTTGAGAATGTTTTAAAAAATATTACAACAGAACTTTGAACTCTATTCAAAGCTCAAATATTATCAGCAATATGAAAATGAGGAAAAATGGAAAATTTTTCTAAAACAGATAAATAAGAAAAACTTTCTTTTACCAAATCAAGAACTATGGAAATTGCTATAGTTCGAGCTTGACTTTGAAAATATAGACAACTTTACAGTTTTTGTGACCAAGCATTCTGTTTCACCATTCTATTATGCTTAGAGTAACTAATTAGGTCCAACTGTAGAACACCAAGTTACTTATTAAAGAAACAGTGTATGTACGAAGTATTAGCTGTCCTGATGACATGACTTTGCAGCTCATTTGGGCAAATGTACTCCACTTTAAAGCTATTTACTACTTTATTTACTAAGCCTGGGATTTCACAGAAAAGAGGGAGATTGATTTCATACAGATGCCTAGAGCACATTTTTAGCTCACATTTTTAGTTACCTCATACCGATACTTGTATGTGAGCACCACAAAGCAAAAGAAAAAAAACCCAAACAACCCTCCCTCCTCCAGGAGAGAGAGTGCTTACAAATACAGTTCTAAAGATTTTTTTTCGAAGGGAAATGATGACACAAAATAAAATACTGATGTTAAGAAACATTTTTACATGCATCTGCACTACATATCTATACCGAAGATTTTAAGATTATTTCCATTTACAGCAAGTAAACAAGCTAGATTTAGATTGCAGAACATAATGAGGTGGAATCAGATCATCCTGAAACAGAAGCATTAATTTTGAAAGCTCTGAACTGAATTAAATGTCCACTTCTTTGAGAGGAATGTAAGGTAGTACTATATGCTGCATGTTTATTAAAAAGTAATTAAAAACCCACATGAAGGCAAGCAGTGGAACGACACTACGTGTAAAGTACATGCACATTATATTTTCAAGATTGGGCCCTAAAATAGGAACCACAAATGTTGAAAACTTCATGTGTCCTAGAATATAAAACTGTGTCAAATATGTGACCTTGTTACAACCTAAAGTACAGATTGTATATAATTAACTCTGAACAGCATGCTACAGAATTCATATATTTAATGACAGACATGTACCTTACTGCAAAATGCATACTTTGTTGTGGCAAAGTGGCACAAAGAATCTTTTGCAAAATATGATGAGATTGAAGTAAATGCCTCTTAATTAAGCATTACATACCTTCTTCTTCCCATTCACAATTATATAAGCTAACAACATTTTTGTGATTTCTTGTTTGTCCCAACATAATGTATTTATTGGTCATGACTAACCCATAAGAATTCACCTTTGTACATATTTCAGGTGTACTAAAATAAAATAAAATGAAACAATCATTTTTTAAAGATGCCACTCTTGCATAGAATAAACGTATTTTGTAATTGTTACTCATCTCTGCATTTACATTTCCTTCAAGATATATCTTCGAAAATTATGAGTCATTGTCTTGTGCATTTTCACATTTCTCACAGCAGAACAGCATAAAAATATTCTGTGTTGGAGGCTTTACTCAATTCATCAGCTTGGTCAGAAGGTGGAGCTCTATACATACCTGTATCACTTACTGCACATAAAATCTGCAGCTCCATATAAAACCACAGAACTACTCAGAAAACAAACCTGCATTTAACTCCAAGACACAATTTGTTTCATAAATACAGCAGACCGCATCTGATAATAAATGGCTCCTCTCCTAGCATTTGGAACGATTTTCAGTATGCTAACAAAGTCACAATGAAATCTAGCGTTTTGGAAGTCCTCTTTTTCTTTGAAAAATAAGTTTGCATTCTTTTTAAAAGATCATAAGATAGTTGATACTTACAGGCATCTCTAATATATAACAACATGGCTACAAAAATGTAGTCGACTAAATTCAGGGTGATACTGTCAGCAAATAGAGCATCCCAGACAACCAGAAGGTCCTGAAGCGGGAATTCACGTCCAAACAGGAGCCTCACCCATCGCCTGAAAAAAAAAGGAAAAGATGTGATTGGTATTTCTCTGTTTTGCCAAGTATGGTAAAGTCTGGATACGTATCCCAGGATCAACTACAATCCAGAATATTTTACCAGAAAATTTTGCAAAGTGTGAAGATCTGTGATAAGCACTTAACTAACTGTATTTGTGGAAATCTTACTGCATCTACATTAAAGAAGTGATATGTTATAGACTGTAGAAGCTTAAATGACTGCTATTACATGGGTGAACCTGAAAGGACAAAACAAATCAATCCTATCTACCATAGTTTTGAGCATTTAATGTGATAGTGATCTAAGAGGAAAGGGAGAAAATGTTACGCAAGAATAGCCTAGAAGAGCAAAAAGGGGAGGGTGAAGTCAGTGGTTTATGCGAAGCCCTGAAAAGCCCAGTCAAGTGAAATCCAGTTCAGAGGTGGATGCCAAACAGCAGTTAAAACGGACCGTGTCACACTCACTTTGAAGAGGCTTCCTTCCTGTTATTGATGACAGTGTTTTCAGCTCCACATAAAATATACTATGCATGCTATTTTAATTAAACCTAATTTAAATCTTCACCAGATTTAGTGATAATCTGCGTGTGGACTATACCATTAATTCCTGTTCATATCCATGCTTTTTTCATACCTAGAAAAATGTGAAAATCTGTCTTATTAAATGCAGTTTTTGCTTGAGACTGGAAGCTTGAGATGCAGTAGAATAAAATTACTTCTCAAGATTTCCTATTTCCATTTCTGGCTCTTACACTGACTTATTTGCCGACCTCAGGAAAGGCACTTCCCTCTCCTGTTCCAAAACAGACCCCCTAGCTTTGTACTTTTTTAGGTGGCAAGGATTATCTAAGGTTATGTTTGAAAGAGCTAAAGAATAGTTAGTAACAGTAATCTTGAAATAGTTATTATGAAATGGACTTAAAAATAATGAATTACATTTTTAGCTGGGATATGCAAATTATTACGCATGTGGAATCTGTTTATTCAGTGGCAAGAAAAGATTGATTGCAAATTTCTGCTAAGCAAATTAAGCCATTTTTAAAACTCACAAAAATTTCTAAAAAGGCAACTAGAAATTTCATCAAGATTAGTTTCACTTGTAAGAACTCATGTTTAACCACTTTTGTACCAGAACTCATGTTAGAAACTCATGTTTATGGCCAAATCTGTTTTTTTTTTTCCTGATTCCAGTAATAAAAGTTCATTTCTAGACAAATGAATTCCAACACGTGAGTCGAGTACAAGCTTGTAAGACAGCAACAATCTGTACAAAAAGACTCTCTCTTATAAGAGAAATCTGAAGGGACTGGTTTGCGAATCAAGGTTTTGTTCACTTAAACTTTTATTCCCCCTGCTGCCACTGGAACCACATGCATAATCCACAAAAACATCCGTTACAGGTTTAGAGATCGCTACACAGAATTTTTTCCCTTGCAAGACATGTTCCCTTTCAAAAGTGAAAATACGTGATTTCAAAAGTCAGCATCATCTCATCCTTGTTACCCTGATATCAAACATTTATCTTCGAAGGTCTTGTAACTTCTTCTGTTAGCATAGTAATTGTAAAAGTCACAATATTAGCTGTGACAAAACACAGACTCTAGGCATTCGTCCCTCTAATCAACCCCCTCTCCTATGAGGACTTATTTTCCGGCCTCAGAAAGAGAAGTCAGAAGAACCATTAACGCAAAAGCAAGGCTTAGTGAGTGCAGTTAACACCACGTCTGTTCTAAGGGATTTCACCATATAGCGGCACATTACCCTACAGCGCCTAGCCTTCAGGAGACTATTATCCTATGGTGAAACAAACATTACCCAAACTCTGCGTGAAGCCTATTTATTACTTGCATTAACAACCCCTCCCACCCGTAAAACCGCAACTTTCAAGTCACACAAACTGTTAGACAAGAAATTTCAGCTAAGCTTGGAACATTTGAGCTGACTTTGCTCGCAACTACCCAAATCTCGTTCAGAAGTCTTGCTAAAAGTCTAATACACTTCAAGGGAAAAAATACACCATTGCGTAATGGGATTTGTTATTAGTCTTTTATTAGAAATCTCTTTTGCTTCTTTACTACTTCATTATGCAGTGTTAATCGTTTGTAGATGCAGGTTTGTTCTGCTCAAGCAGAAGTCATTCCTTTTTTTCTCCTGCTTTTATACTTTCTCCTGGGAAAATTAAATCTTAGTCCCCAGAGGTACCAGATTTCGCAGATGTAGACTGCTGAAGAACAACTGGACTTCCTTGTGCAACCATAATATCACTGTTAATTATTTGAACCTTCCTGTCTTAAAGGGAGTAAGCAATTCATACTGTTGTAAATACATGTATACTAACTGCTCTCTTATTTTTTTTCAGCAGCATTTAGCTCATAGCATCTATAAGCCAAGGACCCTATTGCCTACAAACCACGCTGCCTTATGGCAGGACTTCACTCAGCTTTTATATGCATAAAAAGGGATATTAATTCCTTAAAGTAAGTGTCCACACTGAAAAGCTGTCTTTCAAACTAACACATTTCTATTGCTTTTACAAATATTTGCAAAGAATTTAAGACATGCTTAATAACTGCATTGGACATGATAAACCTTTTTTTTTTTTTTTTTTTTTTGAGATGGCTGTCTGTGGTTTAATTATTGTTCTGTCCTGTTAATCTTGCCTTACATCTGTTACACCTGCAGACTGTGAGGCTCACAATAGTATACCTTTTATCACAGGCAGTAATACAATAATTCATATTTTACCAGGCATACTTAGCAATTAAAATCTACAAAAAAAAGTACAGATTCTTTAAAGCCATAATACACCAAGGTACTACTATGTACATTGTAGAATATGTAACGGTATCTTCCACTTATGATTCCTATATAATTAAACCAATATTCTCAAGAGATCAGTAATTACTAGCAATAGATAATGATTCATTAATGACCTTACAATATAGGGAAAGTAGGAGAAAACTGTGTTCTAGCAAAGCCATTAAATCACGCAATGATCCAGCCTTACCAGCTTTAACTAAAACCAAAACCATTTTGACAGATTTACAGGACAATTCTCCAAGCATCAATAAAATTAACTTATGTTAAGTTACATATATTTAGCCGGTTATCTTCTCTGTCTTCTTGGAAGGCAGAGAACTCTTAAAAAAAACTAAATAAGCTTAAGAAATGGTTACAGACGAGGTGATACAAGCAGTTTAGGAATGTTTATGAGCACAAGATGACACAATGAAATCAGAAAGAATAAGAAAAAACATAATGCCAGGCAAGGGAAAGCATGGCTCTGAAGCTACTTCTACATAACTAAATCTAGGACCTACAAATTGTCAACAAGTTGCCTAAAAATTCTACTGCAAGAGCTTGTTTTCAGCCATTTATACTTTTGCTAAACTCCATCTGCAGTACAATTTCCATTCCAAGCATCTGCTCAAGGCTTGATTTTTCTTTATTAATTGATACTATTCATTAGAACAAGGCCAAAAAAATTCTGCTCATGCTTAACTTATTTTTTTCCCCGAGCATTTCATTAGAAGGTCTAGAATCAAAACAACAAGGTCTCTGGCATTTCCTTTTTGTTGTGTATATTTAAAGAAATGCACAAATTCAATAATCCCCCGGTTGACCTAGAGTGCAGATTTCCACAGACTACGTTCTTTATCTTCCTAACTCTTGCCACCATCCCAATGGTGCATCTGCCATCCCGTTCTTCGCCCCATCTGCACCCTCCTTCCTGCATGGGAAATGGCAGAGGTGCGCACCATCCACCTGCAATGCCTAGTGCCACGTAGCACCACATGTGAAGGTGAAGGATCCTGTTCATCTTTCTTTCAAAACTTGCAATACTCACTAGTTGGAACCTTCCAGAGAAAGGGAGGGTGAGTAGGATTTTGCAGGATGTCATTTCATTTTCAGTGCAAGTTTTGCTGCTTTTTTTTAAAATAAGAAAATTGTTTAAACGGACTGTAAGTATTGAAAAGAACACCATCTTATCAAAACTAAGCACTTGGAAGCTGAGAAATGCCAGAATTAACATCAGTTGTTTACTGACTGAGAAAATGATATGTAAGCTCTGTCTCTTTAAACTCTGTCATGAATTATGTTCAAGCAAACATTTGTAGCCAGTGCAATTTACTGTGTAAAGTCATGGTCAATAATTTAGGAGAAAGGGTAGACAGACTTGAGCTGTGATCTGCTTGTTCAAAAATAAGATATGGAAAAAGGATGAGGAGTGGCATTTGTAAAACACTTTCAAAAGAACTTAAAGCTATATGGAAGATAATCAAATTGTTCGATGCCAGGCTATAAGCAGTACTGGGTGGGCTGCAGATGCAGAAGGCTGCGTGTCTCCGTGGCTGTCCTTCTGCAGGGGCACCCAGCAGCAGGCAGGGCTAACACAGGGGCTACTGCTGCCGCAGCAGCGCTCGCCAGCGCTGGCGTAGAGGAGAAGGAAGAGCAAAGATAGCTGCAAATACACTGCAAAAGCACCCTCGAAAGATGACACTTGATACCAGAAACTCTCCTGGATTTGGTAGTTTCCAGAAGCAGTCAGAGGGGAGACAGGCAAGTTCAATCAGAGGACGCGTAAGGCAGGTTACTTTCTTTTAATGTTATGAAGCAGACCAATCAAGACAAGCTTTAGCAACACTTCAGGTCAGACCTGTTATACGGTCCATTTCTTCAGTGTTCTGTCTCCTTTCTTAATAAATCTTGTTTTTATTAAGACTCCCGTGGCTTTATACAGCTCAGGGATTTTGTATGGAACGTCCTAAAGAGATTAATAAAACCTTCAAATGATACAAGATACTGAAGGAAACATGCCCCAAGTATAATCACAACTTCTTCTTTCAGCTACTCTTTACCAGGGTCTTGTGGAAGGGCAGCACTGCTCGCGGTACTTGAGAAACTCTTGATGATCGCAGATGAGAAGAAAGGCAAAAAGGGTAAGTGTAACAATTAACAAAATGACATTTCTAAAATAAACAAAACCCTATTGAAATTAAATATTTTGTCAGAACAGAAAGAAGCATGTGAAATTCCAATAAAGCTAAAAAACTTGTATAAGAAGTTATGCGGGAAGCTCATCAGACTTTGAGGAATTTACATAAATTTCTGATGTGTTCTGTCTGAACGCTGAAAATTTTACACACAGCATACTCTTATATGCACACCAACCATAAAAGATGTACAGTGAGATGTTGTTACAGTATATGTTGCATTTTTTTCCTTAATCTACTTAAATTGTGAAGGGAATGAAAACAGACATCTTGCTACAAGATGTGTTTACTTCAACCATAAATTCAAATGTTAATTCTGGATTTATTAGATAAAATCATGTGGCCATTGTCATTTGACAAAGCAGATGAGATGATCAGATTTTCTTTGGGCTTTAAAACATTTAAATATTATAGATTTCTACCACATCATCTCCAGCAGTATATGCTGATTGTACAAAAGTGTGTGTGATAAGGAGGGAAAAAGCGTGTGCCAGGATCTAACAAACCATTCAGCTTCTCCTTAAAGATAATACAAAGTATATAAAAAGATTATTATTATGTGTACGCATACAGCTGCCTTATATGGTTTAGTCATTTCAGGTTTCTATGTGGACTATTATTCTGCCAGAGAACGACATACACACCTTGGTCTGACCATGATCTAAGTGGGATTGTCCTGTCCTGCACTCTCATGCGAAGTGTTCATCTCATCTGGCTTCTCCTGTACTGGCTGCATGAAGATTTGGTGGATCATTGCACCAAATGCATGAATCATGGCTCTATTGATAGGGGGATACAATGTAGGGGTTTTTTTGGTTCAAATTCTGTTTGGTTTGTGGTCACATCCACTCTTCTTTTAAGTTTTGCATAATTATATTAAAAAGCTCCCAACTTTAAAAACTATGATAAGATTCACAGGCTTTCTGCTTGGCAGCTTAGACACCAGGGCCTTAAAGAATAGTTATATGCAAAGATATAAATTATGATGTTTGAAAACAATACGAACAAAAATGAAATCACACAATTACATTATGGATTACACGGGTTTCAAACTCTATGATAGCTTTTCCTGACACAAAATAAAGATTTAAAATTAAATAGTAATGATAATGAACACTTGTTTATTAATATAAATCTACTCAAATTTAGGCTAAGTGATGAACAAGAACCTGGTACATAGTATACTTTGTCGCCTTCTTTCCACTAGGGAAAACGGTTTTGATTTGTCCTGTTGAAAATTCCTGCTGTTCTACATATCCTGAAAATTTTTTATGTAAATTACTTTATAATACACAGACTAGCATACCTCTTTAAAATAAATATCTTTAATTTTACTTTTACAAATAAATTAAGTGACATGAGCATCTAATTGTTATTTGGATTATTTCCTTTCCTATTTGATTTCTTTAAGATTACTGGCAAAGACTACTCAGTTTTGCATTTAAGAAAAATTCTTTCCATTTTTGGAAGACTCTATGCATTTCCTTATTAAAGAAGGTTTTTCTTTCTGAGAACTGAGTTTCTAATAATTACCTCCCCTCCTTACTGTAATTTACCTGTCTTGGCAAAAGCACTTAGTGCGGTCTTAAGCCAGACTAACAGTAATACACTCACTTGCAGGAATGTGCTTAATGAAAAAGGTGCCATTGCATCCTCATAGCAGTAATGTTTAATACTTAGGAATGTACTACAGTAAAACTATTGAACCTGTTAGCCTGCTTTGGGTATGTTACTGTTCCAGCTCTTAACTAACTTTAGGCACTTGTTTCAGCATTGGTGCTGCCCTTGGCTTCAGACTTTCCATAGCTGCTGCCGTCACCTACTGCTGCTCCTCACCTACAGTCAACTTCTTGGGTGGTACCAGTAACTACTGCTAGGTGCCTTGGGCATGTTTACCAGAAGTAGCAGTGTCCCTGCTAGAGGAAAGATTATTTTCCTTCATATTCTTGCTATGGTCTTGGTCTCTGATGTAGTTCTAGCTTGTTGTACTGTTTTGTACTGTAAGTGTTGATAGCTGTATTTTGATGTTCTGAATACGTTTTGCAAGTTCTTTCATGCGAATTTATGGGAATCCACTTAATGTTGACAAGAGTGACATATTTTGTGCCTTCATGCAGTCATTTCAAAGTGTACATTTCTCCTACCACTTCACCCTGCTGTCGTACACACCCCAATGATAAGGAATATTCTTTAAAACTTTTACACTTGTAACCATACTCACTAAAACCTGTCCCTGATTTTAAAATTCTGCTCAACGTTTCTACTCTACTCCATAACCAGGATACCTGGTTACGTAGGATGTGGAAAAGGCTTAAGTACTGAATGCCTTCTTTGTCTCAGTCTTCACTAGCAAGACCAGCTTTCAGGAAGGTCCCAGAGACAGGGGAAAAGGCTGGAGCAAGGAAGATGTACCCTTGATGTAAGAGGATCAGGTCAGGGAATACTTCAGCAAGCTGGACATACATGAGTCCATGGGCCCTGATGGGATGCACCCATGAGTGCCAAGGGAGCTGGCAGATGTCATTGTGAGACCACTGCCAATAATCTTTGATCAACCGTGGTGACTGGGAGAATGTCCATAGACTGGAGGACAGCAAATGTCATTCCTATCTTCAAGAAGATTAAGAAGGAGGATCCAGGGAACTACAAGCCAGTAAGCCTCACCTTGATCTTCACATGAAGGACAAGAAAATGATCAGGAGTAGTCAGCATGGTTTCACCAAGAGGAAGATGATACACATTCATACCAGCAAAAAGTCATATATAATATATGCCAAAAGATCACCACAAGCAGTTCTCCCCTTCCACGATAACCCTATAAACAAAAATAACCACCCTGCAATGAAAGCAGACCATTGTCGAAACTTGCCTAACAATGTAGTGGTTTTCCATACTTGAATCTTTAAACTCTGATCAGATGTTACTACAAAATTCTGGATAGATATCATGTAAGATAGGATCTGATTCACAGGTTATTTGATAAAGTCCTACAAAAGCAGGAAATCAGCCTAATCAAGCTTATAAACCTGTATAATCTTGGGTTACTGCTCTGATTTTGCAATTTATTTGATTGATCTTCTTAATGTAAAACTCCCATAATATGACTGGCTGAAACAAGCTCTTAATGTGCATGTAATTGCTTCAGCTTTTCTTTACTCTAATGGCTCAACTTTCTTTTGACTTTTTTCTCTGAGAGAATTCTAGTTTCTACACAAATTCAAATGCTTTTTAAAGTAGTTAGTTTTATTTGCAGGCTTTGCCACATCAAATTTGCAATAGTCCTTTTCTGGAAAAATTTGAATCTAAATTTATTTGTGACAGTAATATTGGGCTAACAAATTGTAAGACACAATCACTGTTTTTCATAATCAGTGCCGATCTCCATCATTTTTTAGCTTGCTGTACTGGCTTGGTTAGATTACAGACACTTTTCTCCTTTCCACTTCATCTCTCAAACATTTTCAGAGTCTATTTTGGTTTTTAGGTACTGCAAGACTGTAAACTTGCAGCTCTCTCTCATTAGTTTGTTCAACTGATTTGAAAAAAGATTTGTTTAGTATCAGAGAGAAGTCTGTAACTGTCTTTTCTGTAACACTAAAAACTTCAAAAATAGAGCTAAGAACTTGAATGCTTTTAGAAGAAACAAGTTTCCCATTTTTTTTTCAGTGAGAAAGATGGGAGAAACTGGACCTTTAAGTGGATATTTATATTGTGGATGTAACTCTTAAGTGATCAGAGATTTGCACTGAATGTAGCATTTAATTTAAAGAAAATCTCTGCTGTGGGAGAAGAGTACACTTGAGTTTCTTTTCCGTTCCTCCTAAACATTACAGTTAAAATGCTTCAATTTTAGTATTTCACATACCTGACACTTTACAAAGCCTTAGTAATTAACAGCTATTACAAGCATTGTATTGACATTAATAGCCTGTGTTTGCAGTTAAATACTGAAGATGTTCAACTACTGGACTATAGCAATTTACTGACCATTCACTATTGTGAAGGGTGGATAGAACTGTTGCATTCCAGTAGTTACCTATAGAATAATGATCATAATAAAATAATCTAGCATAGTTTCAGGCATTAATGATTTTTTTTTTAAAGTACAGAAGTTCTAGACATTTCTCAAGACTTTTTAAAAAGGTGCTCCAAGTTGACAACAAACGTCACAGATCAAAGTTGAGGTACTCATTTTTAAACGCTGGCCAGAATATACAGAGATAACAACATGAAAAGTCCAGTTGTTATACCGTGACTCATTTATAAATTATCTGGGCTAAACTGTGCTTTTATTCAAAGGGAAAAGGACTGAAGAATACTGCTATGTTTCTGCAAAACAACTACATTTAAACAGCTCAGGCCATATCCAGATTTAAAAAGCATGGTTCAGTGTGACAAAGTTATGATGATAAAGTAGAAGGACCAGATGAGGTTGCTACCTCCTACTGGAAAAAAAACCTTTTGAAGCCAATGATAAACACCCATTAAATGCAAGGGGTATGGGATTACATCTCTGATACATATCTAAAACCGTAACTTAATGACCAGTGTCTGCACTCATAAGAGAAAAATGTAAGACCTTGAAGGTGTGCCTACTGAATTCTTACTGCTCTTCACCTCTATGCAATTGAAACCTACAGTCCTAAATACTGATGATGCATGTGCATTTTGAAAATTACTGCAGAGTAGCAAAAACATTTTCTTTTTTTAACAAAAATAATTACAGGTGAATGATTTTAAACACTGTTTGCTGCAATAAACCTATTGAAACAAAAGAGGCACTTCTAAATTAGTGAAGTTCCTACTGATATCAGCTATTAGCAATTAGGAACTCCACCACCCCCCAACTTCTCCATCTTTAAACAGCAATGATTAAATCTGGTTTTAAAGTGGAGAAATTATATTACAAAAACAACTCTCAGTGTTGTAATTAAAACACAGTTCTTAAGATGATAAAATAAATTTGCTAATAGCTTTATCCATTGAATCAAGATGCACGCAGTAGGTTTAAAAGTTATAACGACCTTTTGTACAATCTCTATTTAAAAGAGGAATTTATAATATTTTACCGTCCCATATTGTTAAATCTTCTATAGAGTTACTACATTTCTCTGTAGAATCCACTTGGACAAAACTTAATCAGAGAGACATGTATTTTAAAATGAAGAGAGAGAATTTTGTTAATAGCTCTAAAGTATACAAATAAGTACTGATAAAATATTATGAAGTTTGTATTACATCTTGGAGACTTCCCTATCACCATTAAATAAAATGTCTTTTCTGTCCATAAAAAATTGAAATTTACAATTGAAGCTTCTTTCTCTTACTCTGTATGGAAATGTTAAAACAAATGAACTTATTTTTGGTATGCTAAATAAAACATATTAAAAATTTCAGGAAATTTAACTTTTTTTTTTAAATTCTTCAGAAGCTATCTGCCTATATCCAGTAATGGAACTGCTACGGGAAAACACACTGTATTCAAACCAACAAGGCACCATGACTGTTGTGACCATGCCTCTAGTTTACAGTCCATGTAAGTAATTTTTTCTTTCTAATCCCATTTCTCCACCACAGGTGTTTTTTGGTGTTACAGAGAATTCAGCTGGTAACTGAGACAGTTTTAGGCTTTTATAGTAAAATTAAGGATGGCAGTATATCCAAGAATATGCATTATAAAGTAAAATGGTAACTTTAAGCTAATTAAATTATGTATCAGATTGCCTCCTTTATCTCATAAGACTGCATAAACATACATCAAACATATCTGAAGTAAAAGGACATGGGCTTTACAAAGTGATAATCTTTCAGTTGGGCTTAAAGCATAAGAAATTGAAATTTTGATACTTTGATATGAAGAAAACAAAAAAAAACTTATTAAGCTATTTGGCAGCTGTGCTCAGAATAAAAGAGGCACGAGTAATGAAGACTTTATTAACATCAACAAAATTTTACTATACATACCTTTTGCAGAAGACTTATTTTAGCATTTGGAAAATTCCTGCTAATTATGCTGAATATGAACACAGGTAAAACTAGACCACCAGAGAGAAATAAATTCCTTGCCAATGAACTGGTAAGAAAAATGTGTAGAGATAATAGGACAGCAAAACAGAGGCAGAAACCCACTAGACAGATACTTATTTAAAGTATCATTTTCTATGCATGTAGGATTTTGTTTGGGTATCTTCCATGAATGACTGGAGCACCCAACTTTACATCAACTCTGTAGAGGAAGGAACTCTAAGGAAATTCCCTGTTTGAAGCTGCAACCCAGAGGGGCCAGACCATCTCCACAGCAGCCTTCAGTAGGGAGAGAATCCTGACTTTCTATATTTCTCTTCATCACAGTGTAACGACTTGTTTCAGAGATGCTTCCCCCTTGAGAGTCAAAATTAAACAGCAATAAACCTAAAATTGACAGAATTCCTACCTATCACCTGAATTGGGGGCTTATTTCTGCAAACCTCTTTATAATTAAGTATATAACATTTTAAAACCTCTTTGTGGCTTTCCACTCTAGAGAATAAATTTATTTATTTTTTAAAATGAGGAGAGAAGATTTATATCATGACTGAATTCAATATTACATCTATTGTACGCTCTAAAACTAAATTAAGAAGCTGTTCAGAGGCCATACATGCAGCAGTCCATTTCAATCTATTAGCCTAGCTAAATGCCTTTATACATCCAGCGAAGGGAGTCATCATCATCAATCTGCCAGTTTTAGTGACCAGTCAGCTACATGTTGATGCATGCACTGAGAAAATACAAGCGTTTCCTCCGTGCTGTTGTACTCCTAAACGTAAGAATGAAGTGAGGCTGTTCCAATAGGTAGCACGCAAAAGGATGATTTAGCTGCGTAGTGTAAATAAGAGTTAGAATGAACACTCTATTTATAACCTTAGTTCAAAGGCAGAATATAAGTTTGGAGCACAATTCCATCATAAAGCAGGGTAAGGCAAGTAAGAACTAACTTCTTTTGCCTGGTAGGTTACTTGCACCACTGTTATCCAGAGTCTTGCTTTCATTTGAACTGTTAAACAAAATAATGCATACTTCAAAGTTGTTTTATCCTTTCTGTACACAGTTGAAAAAAGTTGTTTTACCTATTAGTTACAAGAACAAGAACTTTTACTTTCGTGAAACAAAGTACTGATGACTGTTGGAGTTTTGTGTCGTGTAGTGGCAGCCCTATGGGAATATCGCATCTTTTCGGAGGCACACAAGGGTTTACTGGTTTCATTTAGCTACCTATGTGCCCCTGCAGAAGCCCTGCTAGCAATAAAACACTCTGGTGGCAAAAAGCTAATTCATTAATTAACCATAGTATTTGCTGGAAAGGAAAGCGCTAAACAACGCTGCACAGAAAGAGCAATTGCGGTTGTTCCAGGTCCCTGTCTGCAGTATGTGCGGCAGAGGCAAGCAATGCCTATGCTGTTTCTAATTATTCCAATTATCATGGCACACTATGAAAACTTGATTAATAACACTGAAGATATTGTTGTGGCAATTAGCCATATGGTTGTGGGACTTTATTCTGTCACGATTTAGCCATTAGCATCTACTTATGTTTGTCAGAACAGAGCATCCGTGACAAGTTGGAGTTCCGCTCACCTTGCCGAGTCCCCGGTGAGCAACACCAGAGAAATGTTTATTCCTGGGAGCCCTGTGCCTGAGTAAATTTTTCATGTGGCATCCGGTCTGACTGGGGACAAATGTCAAGTAGCTTACGCGACGACCCATCAAGCCAGGCTCTCTCTGCAAAAGGTACCTTGTGAACAGCTTGTAAGGGCAGACTCCTTTCAGGGGAAGATTTGACCAGTAAAATTAGTGTCAAATGTCTTGTATTCAATGTTTTCAACAGCTAACCATTCAGACAGCGTGCATCTACTCTTATTTAGACGTGATGAAATGCTCTATTATGATTCTGTACACCTATGAGTTACATACTACCGTGTGCATGAAATGTATATCTCGAAGCAGAGGGACCATGGGGCAGCACTGAACTGACAGTCAGGCTGGTCAGCTGAACTGACAGCTACCAAGAGCTGACAATTTTTATGAGCAGTCTTTGGAAAGCACGAAGTATAGGCCAAAAAATAACACTTAATTATTCCAAAAAACAACACTTATTTTAATTATTCTTTCTTTTCATTTTGTGGTCAGAACAACTGGTCATCTCTAAGATATAAGTAAAAGCTTAAAAAAATTCATTAATAACGGACGGCTGCTTTTTGTTCCTCTGAAAGCATAGCAGTAGTCTTACCACTTCCCTAACATTTCTTGCAAATCAACTAATGCAAATGCGTTTATATCGGCACGTCACTCAAAATCAAAATGTTTGCAATCAAAGACAATTCCAAACTTGACTAGCTGTCCACAGTTAGGAATCAACAAGTTAGTCCTTATTAAAAGGAGTAGGAAGCACTAAAGAATTCACGTCTTGCTGCGCAGGGATGCCATAAATACAACTGATGAAAGCGTGCTTACCTATTTTGGACATGAGAGGAGGAATCAATAACCCAAGTTTGTGGAAATGACAGTAAAATGACACTATGTAAACACAGAACTTCAAGAAAACCCACAGTATTGTAGAAATTCACCCACTATTGTTAAAAAGAACAATAAGAACTGCTATTTTTCATCTATTTTTCCAATACATCTACCTCTACCACAACAGTAGCTTTCCTTTTATAGTCACTGTCTTCCATCTGTATAGATCTTTCACATACTGTGAGGAGACAGATACATCGTTTAAAACCATAAAAGTAATTGTAATGAAATAAAAATAGACAGAGGACTCTGAGCAGGTGTAATATTATAAAGTAAATTTAACTCCTTATTTAATGACAAGAATTTTATTTGACAACACTTCCGGGCATAAAACTTGCTGACAAATGTCTATGTAAGCAAACAAGAATGATACGCACACCTCGCACAGCTCACTGCTAATAGGGACATTATCAGCAAATAAGTTTATCGGCAAAAACGAGGGACTGGATCTGCTTAGCGTCAGACATAGCAACTTTTAATGGAGAGCTGGTTCTAAGGCTGAAAAAAAAACCTTTTTTCCATTTATGCCCTTTTGATTGAGATGATCAAGTTTGTTTTTAAATAACAGTGTTTGTGGAAAATTATATACTGACTGTCCCAGAAATCCCATCTGTGCACATAGACACTCATATGTGGAGAGGGAATGAGTATATAAAGGAGGCCAATAATTCAAAGAAGGAAACAAGGAGAGAAATAAATACTATGCAGGAAGGAAGGAAGAGGTGAAGGACAGACAAGAGGGATCAGAAGATTTAGCTTGAAGAGAAGTATCAGTGAGGATTTTTTTTCACAGGAGCTCTGGAGAATGAGACAGATGACCTAAGGGGAGATTTGTGTGCAATGTGGGTACTGCTCTCAGCCCTAAGCCTGTGCAATGGATTCAGCTTTCTCCTGATCCATAGCGGGTGCTGGTAGGAGGTGAAAGCAGTAGCATATGGTCTTGCTCAAAGCCGAAGTGACTGCTCTCTCCAAAGGGATCTGCAGGACTCTCCCTCTGCCCACCACACGGCTTCTGACATAGAGAGAAGACCCTGCAGCTGGAGATGCAACCCTGCAGAGGGAGCAGAACCACTGTTTTCTCAGTCTGCTTTCTGCTCTTTGCCATGCTGAAAATCTGCGTTCTGCTTTGCAGGCCATGGCAAGAATACGATTGTGATTACAATGAAATGAATAGTGAGACTGCAGGCTACACATTTTGATGGTTAAGATGATGTATCTGTTTTCTACTTGCTATCCAATCACAAATTTCAGACATAGTATAGTTGAATATATGCTATATTTTCAGCTAGTACTGATAGTCAATATTCAGAGCAAATTAGGAGGATGAAAGAGGAGTTAAAAACTATGCTATCCACATCCAAGGTCAAATCACACCCATGCCTGAAATACAGACAGATCAGATGAGACCATATTAATTTCTCCTTGGCCAAAGTAGTTGTCTGCTAAGACTCTATGCTAGGAAGAAGCTCTGTGCTAGGAAGAGATTTTGACGTGCACGAAGGCAATGTGGGATGGGAAATGTGAGAGTTTGGGTTGTCCTGAGAGTCGGACACATATTTATTGCCACGCATATCTGGGACTGGCCATATGGGCACCATAAGTATCACGTCAAGTCATGCTTTAAACAGCTCTCATGTCCCAACTCCAGCCAATGTAGAGAGACAGTGGGAGCTGTTTCTTCTCCATTTCTACCTTATTTCATAGAATCATAGAATGGTTTGGGTTGGAAGGGACCTTAAAGATCATCTAGTTCCAACCTCCCTGCCATGGGGAGGGAGACCTTCAACTATATCAGGTTGCTCAAAGCCTCATCCAACCTGGCCTTGAACACTTCCAGGGATGGGGCATCCACAACTTCTCTGGGCAACCTGTTTCAGTGCCTCACCACCCTCAGAGTGAAAAATTTCTTCCTTAAGATCTAATCGAAACCTACCCTCTTTCAGTTTACATTTATACAGTATTAAGTATTTTCAGGAAGTTTCTACTACATATATGTGGGTTTCTGATTAGGGTTAGCAGTGCAAACTTGTCTGGAACTTCTAGACCCTATTTTTGTCTGCTAATTCACTGTTTTAGATTAACTAATGGTTATATATGGACCAAAACCAGCCACAATGAAAATATGCCAGGTTTTACAGCTTTCTCCACCTCAAACAGGTGCTCCATTTCAGAAGTCAAGAAAATACTTTTAATTATTTGTTTCTTACCAGCCAGAAGTATTCCTCCAGCAAGGAATTCAAGTTCCAATTTTCTGTATGCTTCTCAGAAATTTCAAGGTAGAAAGAGACACTAAAAATCCCTCTCTGCCTCTGTGGCAGAAAATCTGTTGCTCACTTACACATTTGAAATAACAGACATCTCAAAACGACACCAATTTGAATTCTATTGTCCTTTTTAAACTTTGTTTCCTTAAAACTGTATTTTAATTTAGTTCTAAAGAAAAATATCTTTTTCTGAACCTACCACTTTCCAATGCTCATGTGAGAGGTGCACAAGGGACATTTCAGGATTGTTTTTAGGGAGCTTGAAAATGGACCTGACATCCTAATCCTCTGGCATTTCCTACAACTGGCAAATGCAGACGGTGAAAGTGTCAGTCTGATGGGGTAGAGGCGAAAGCCTGTTTCATCAGAGGCATTTCCATGAATGTGGGTAGACTCTTCTGCAGACTGCTCCCTAGATTTTAGAGAAATAGAGATACGGGGAGGGATGTGATCAGATACAGGATAAACGATCCCTAAGGGCAGGTATGAAAAGGAAGGGCTGGAGGCTAGCTGTGTCTAAAGTCTAATTTATCTGGCCATACTCTTCCACGCTCCAACATAATGATGCCACAATATACCTGGAGGGTAAGAAGCCAGAAACGTGCCTGGTGCTGCATCTGGTCTAGTGAAGCATTTGTCTGTTAAACAGACAGCTCATCCCAGGCAGCACAGCACCTAGTGCTGGAAACCACCCGCCAGATGGACTGAAATATTCGCTTCAGTTTGTGGGAACAGAATAGTACTCTAAAACGGACCGCACTGATTCGTGATAACCTCAACAATTCCTCGAGGCACATCTTCTCGACTGAATTCTTGGTCATGGTTGTTTGGGATGTAGGTGATATTTTATTTGAAGGAAATTACGCGATTGAGTATTTAGTTGGCTGTGACAGGTAGAATGCATCCTTTGAAGAGGTGGCATCTATCTCTGTCAGTTGAATCACGCTGTGAAAACACTTGCCAACAACTATCACAAACTTTCTCACTGCCTTGGATGGTATTCCACAATCTTAGATACATGATCCCATGCCAGCTTTTAAAAGGTCACTGTTCAGCACACCAACCATTTATGGATTTTACGTTCATACAGAGCTTACATGGTCTCCAAAGGATCTGTTCATAGAGAGTTTAGCAAGCTTTTCATGTCCAAACCAACAGCTCTGATTTCGATTAGAGAATTTGAAAATAATTTTTCAGATGTGGGCTATCCTTCCAGCATTATCTATTTTTTTTTTGTTGTTTCTATTAGAAGCTCCAAGTCTGAGGTTCATACCAAAAGGTTCAAAGAGGTTTATACCCTAAGACCTCACTTATGCTTGAGGGAAAAAACTTGTACCACAAAAATGATTGGAGCAATCCCATTAGAATTTCCTATTCAATTGTCTGCTGAAAATTATCTTCAGAAAATGCACAGCATTTCAGACTTCACCATGGCTTCGTGAGAATTTATGGACTCTTGGGAGTTAATTTTGATTCTGTCCAATCATTAGTAACAAATAGGACTTCTTTTAATCTAGCATCAACTTTAGGAAAGCACTTGGTGAGGACAGTAAGAACTATAGTATGGAGAACAAAACAAGTGAAAGCACATTGGTCTTTGGAAAGCAAACATAACAAACAGGATGAGGCAGCAATTTAAGAATCGGGAGATATTGCCATAGGCAAATTATTGTCCCATATAATTTTCCTCTATGGAAGATAAGCATAATAACTCTCATCAAGTACTGTGTATTAAAATCTTTATCAGAGAAATACTTAAAAAGCAGAATTTTAATATTGTGATACAACAATTATGAGTAATCTTTTCATAAATACCATGATTTATAAAATGATGGGGTTTTCGCACATCAAACCAAGGGGCTAAGATTCATAGATATAAAGGATATTCCTTTCTTAGCACTGCCTAAGGTAATGAGGGTAGTATTTATCAGTTAATCTATCAGTATTAGAAATCAACAAAAGGACACAATTTTTGATTCTGAATGTGTCCTTCAGAAATACAGATTTTACATATACACATCAAGAAAGAAAGTAGCTGCCTATCTGAGGCAAGAACGGTGCTTAGTATAAGGCACAATTCTACTGGCAAAGAGGCCCTTTGAAGCTGATTGGTCAAATGTAGGGATGTTATTTTAGAGACATTAACAAGTTTGGAAATAATAAATAAATTTAAAAAAAACCACCTAAAATACACCAGTTTTATGGCACACTATACTTTCTCTCAACCTTATATGTCAAAAATCTGTAAATTATCTCTCTCCTATTCCTAGTCAAAAACCACCTTACGACTTGACTCCTCTAACAAACCTCTACTTCAGAAGAATCAGATACTTTTCAGATTCACTGGCTGATAACTTACTAATTAAACTGGGAGCAATAAACTTCACTCAAACTTCAGTTTTCAGTTTGGTAGATCTACTTCGGAATTGAAGAAAAGCTTGTGTGCGTGAAAGCCTGAGTACTTTTTCAACCATAATGGTTGATTTAATTAAAGATTTTATTACTACTTACACACCTTGTCTTGCTATGTTATTAGCCAACCACGTCACTATGAACTGTTTAATTGCTGGTATGATTAAATGAAGCATATATCTTCAGGTATATATTTATTCTATTTGGTCAGCAATACCAGCCAAGAGATGTAGATACCTGTAGCATGGAAGTCTATTTCCTGGTGTCTCAGAAAACTTCCTGAAGTAGTGATGGTGAATCTTTTTAATGTCTAATGATAAATTTACTTTAACATCCTTTTTTTTTGGTAACCTTTATTTTAATATCTTTTTATTGTCTCAGCCAGATAAAGACTCTACTGATGCTGAATTTGCACTGAAACTACTGATTTACCATCATTGCTTTAAAACTAGACATCTTGCTACACAAAGGACAAACCAAACCTTTAAACCGATTTGAAAAACTTCTAAACCAGTTGGAATTTAAAGTAGGCAAAATGGTCCACTTAATTTTTGAGTTTTGTGAGGCTATGCCCCTTGCATTACCTTTTGACTACAAATCCCCTGCAATTTAATGTTGATAATGAGTATTAAAACTCAAAGGCATTGAACCAATTGCTGTCAGTTGTGCCATTGCACAGGTGTACGTAAAATTATTAATCATGTGAACTGCAGATGTACTGAGATAGTAAGTAAACTCTTAATGGCAAGGATAGAGGTGATTTGGGTGCTAATAAACTTAGGCACCTCTGATGATTAAAAACTGGAGTGAAAGGAGGATGACAACATTATGTTCCATTACTTTTAGCAATTTTGTACTTTTTGATAATGATGCAACTGAGACTGGTGTAGCTGCAAGCGTGACACACGTTTCCAGGAACCAAGGCCAGAGGAGGTATTTTAACCCAGGAGGTACCACGCAAATAAGCCTCAATCTGCACCACAAATTGGGCAGAGTACAGAATCAATGAGCTAGTAGTGGCTTTAACTGATGCAGACACTAACTTTATGGAGCTTAATGACTTTTCTATTGTACAGTTATAACATTGAGTTTCATTACCATGCCAAACTGCTCCAGTATAATTCATTCAAAGCAAAGAAGAATGATGCTTCAAAGCAGAAATTTGAAGTTACACAGTTAAAACTCAGGAAATGCATACACCTAATTCCTGTCACAGTGTGAAATTCGAGTTCTGCATGTATATCTCCTTTAGTTCTGCTTTTTATCAAAATATGCATAATTTTAACACTAATGTCTATTAAAATATGCATCATAAAACATAGCAGATGCATACAGACAATTAACATATTGTATTAACTTCTACATTTTTTATTCTTTATTGAATCCTCTGTATTGCATTAATTTTATTTTGCATTTTCTTTGTTTTCCTTTCACTAGAATAAAAATAATTTGGTTTGACTGATTTTATTCTAAACGGTTTCAATTGGATCAATTCACTTATCATTGGGGTGAAGAACTGAGGGGGGGTCAGCACGTACCTTAGCTGCTGAAGTCAATTTTCTGCTAGACTGAGTCAAGAGAGCAACACTGCATCTGTTTGTATTGTTCCGTATTGGTAAATGAAACTTTCCTTTTTTTTCTTTCTTTTTTTTTTTTTTTTTAAACAAAAGCTTGGTATTTGCAAAAGCTGTAAGACTGTGGAGACTATAATCTGAAATCATGAGAGCCACAATTTTTACGACTACAATCTTCTTTTCCTGGTGTTCAGGCAGTGGTTTTGGGGTGGATTGCGCTGCATGCGTTCTGATGAGACATTTACAATCTCCTTTATGCAAATTACCCCAGCAGCTGTTTAAGAGCTGTGGTTGTCAGACCAGGCAAGGAGAATGCGATTTGGCATGTCACAAATGGGGCAGGTCTTTATTAGGCTCTGCTAGAAAGTTTTAGCAGATGCCTTAGTGCAGATTCAGTGTGATCCTGTAACCCCATTATAACTTTATTGCTTATGGAAAGGAAAATACAAAAAGCTCCCCAATACTGTGGGGGTTCTTGAAAATGAGCACTTCAGACAATGCCTACTTCTGAATTAAGTGTAAATAATAAATTCAATCTTACTATTTAGGGTGGAAAAACTGCAGTTTTTCCCAAAGAAATCATGTGCAGCTGAAGGAGTTTTCCTAGGGTATAACCCAGCAATAACACCTTTAAGACTAAGAGAAAATTTTATGAGCAACTAACAAAGACTATTTTCCACCTTTAACAATGACATCATGAAACAAATGCTACCATTTACACATATAAACATTAAGATCCTTTGGTAAGACTGCCAGTTGAAAATACTTCATCTGGATTACCACTGGACATCTTGCAGTCAGGAGACAGATTAAAAGATCCACAGAGGATTCTTTTAGGACTGAAAGAGAGCTCCACCTCATTTAGTCCACTTCCCTGTCATTGTGGGTTAATGTATTACAGCCTTGCTTTTTATTAAGATTCATCTTGTACTGATGTTTCTTGTCTCTTGCCATGACACAGCTCCAGAACGTCACTCCTACAAGAATTACAGTCCCCTTACAACCTTCTGATATTCGATATATAAATTTGAGGCTATTTTGCATCATCTTGCTTTTGGCAACATTGTCCAACTTTAACTCACTCACTTTCTTACCCAATATTTATTCCCTGACACATTTTTAGAGACCAATCATATCGTCTCACCTTCTGTCTGAATTGACTATATAAGTTACACTCTCTTAAGCTCCTCTTGAAAAATGAAAATGATCAGAAGAATGGGGAAGCTAGATGCTAGCAGCTATTCATTTTTCTTGAATACAGTTAACCAGAAATGTATATAGTATTTCACATGAGGTCTTTCTACTACCTGTAATGGCATCAACAGTCTCCTGTCTCTTCTAGAAACACAGGTAGCCTGATAGCATTTGTCAATGCTCATCAATTTGGTGGCTCCTAGATGTCGTGACTCACTTTCGCCCTGTTATCGAACTTTTTAGGGAAATAAAAAACACAGTCTCCTTTTCTGCTGCTCTATTAACGTATATCTTACCAGTTGTACCTCACCTGGCTCGGTGGACAGACATCACTAATATTGCCACCTAGTGACAATTTGTAACATAAAATTGTATTTGGAGGGAAAAATATTTTTGAGGTTTTAAATCTTCATAAAAATTTCTCAGAATACTCCAGACCTAGATTTTTAAATGCCAAAAAGCTGTAAATTCTAAGTCCTGAGAAGAGTAATGTGACTAGTCCTTGTTTGAGTCTACTCAAGGACTGGCAGTTGGTAGAATTTGAGTTTTACACAAATACAAAAAAAACTACAACCTTCTAGAATATAAATGTATTTCATCATTTATTTGAGTCTGTCAATATGACTACAGTTGTCTGCTATTCATCTAATGCTAATTTCAGCTTTCCTTTAAAGTTAGATTTAAGAACAATTTGGGTTAAGAACAAGAGTCCAAAGGAGATGACGTGGAGTGAAGGACCAGTGAAAACAATTTTTTGTAACAGAAGTTGAATTTTGACCTCAATTACATTATTTACTATGGCAAATATTGTAACACATATAGCAGGTATCAGGAAAAATCCTTCCAGTTGCCATTTGCAAAGGTTACAACAAAGAACTATATACTGAGGGAATTAGGCAAACGATAACATTTTGTAACAGAGTAATTTTAAGGGAAATCTCAGTATACTAAGTATATTATCCTTAACATATCTGTGTTGCTTAGGAGGATATACTATATTATTTCAAGATTGAAGGTTCATGCTCTGAAAATACCACCCCTAAAAGACAACTAAAAAGTAAAGGAAAATAGAACTTGCATCTGCTTTCTGTGTGTGCAAACGCATAGCGCAATACTCCTAAAACCTGGTTGCCCAGCAAACACATTAGACCATAGACTGATGGTTGACTTTAGGACATTGACCACTCAGAAGAACTGCTAACGCAAGCATTAGAATTGATTTTTTTTTTTTTTTTCAGAATGTGGGTTTTTCCATGAAGAAACTAGAAGTAACTGCCCCAAAGGATTTCAAGACAGTATGATTAAAATATGCACAATGTAGCAAATTAGGGTTTCACCTTTTCATCAGAGTATGATCAGAATAAACTTCTTTCATTAGCTCAAGATTGGGTGGGGATACAAAAGATCTATTCAATATCTATAAAGTACAAATCAAGTATATTATTTTCCCCAGGGACACCTTTCTTCCACTCCTTTTGTACAATAACCTCTTCAACTATTTCATCTGATCCCACAGAAATGTTGACTTCCCACTTACAGCAAATTCTTAGTTTGTGCCAGCTTTATATAAAGGGCTATTTATTACCAATTTAGTGTCTATCTGAATTGAAACTGTCAACAATTTTCTGAGTTTGCTTTTCTTTAGTCATGATTCTTTTTGTTCAATATTTGTCTGAACTTGGCTTGTTATCTTTGTAAATTGTCCGAGTATAAAGTACTGCCATCTTGAAAAGACCATTATAACTAAACGCTATATCTAGCTTTGAAACCTGATGTAGGGGTTTCCCAAATCAGTCTTCTGGATGCCCGAACGTAATTGCTTTCCCCTATGTAATACCTCTCCTCCTGGAAGCAATTGAACTGTCTGGGCACTTCCCTAAGCACATATTTCAATCACCCAAAAAAATCTCAGGCTCCCTTCAAGCCTAGTTCAGTGAAGGTAGTCCCTTCTCCATTCACACTGATACTCCCTCCTCATTCTCTCCTCATATATCGACTTATGAGCAACTGTGATGTTCCTCTACCCTTGCCTCTTTAGTAAAAGATCTGGCTTCTGCAATTTGGAATATTCTCTTCCTCTCTGAGGTGTAGTAACTCAGCTCTGTCCACACATAACCCTCTGTCCTGTCCTCTTTTTTCTATCTTTAAAATACCAATTTACTGGCAGTTTTAAAACCAGCCTGGGAAGACAGTTGGCCAGAAAGATATCACAAAACTGAACCAGAGTCAAATTCCAACTTTTGTTAAAATGATGAGTGAGAAAAAACTCAGGCGGTCTGAAATAGTTTCACCACTTTATGTTACAAAGGGTCTACTTGAATGGGGAAGGAAAGCAGAAAAGCCCTGCTCCACACAATAAATGGTTCTGCAGACAGTCTTCCATAGGTTCTTCAGACCAGAAGACGTCCCACCACTTCCTCTGCCCACGTCTGGTGAGGTCTGGCAAAGGCAGGGCATGAGGATCTCTGGGGGCTACGATGGACTGGTCACAAGCGCCCAGATGAGGAGCTTTCATCAGACCAACTGCAGCTTCCATCAGTCCAACTGCATTGGCTCCACCTCTGTCAACACCAACTGTGTCACCCGAACAGCAATTGCCATTGCCACTGTGGTGTTTTCTGTGAAAAGGTGGTTGCACCGCTGACAAGGCCAGAAGAGTCAGGGAGGGAAAAGTCCCGAGGACATGTTCTTAACTGGAAACACGTATGCTGTCCTACCCAACATTGGTGGTGGATTCGGCTGAGGACTGCCGATCCCTGGCGTTTCTCAGGGTCCTCTCTGAGGTTCGTTTTGGCTTTATGAGTTAATCACGTCAGGAGAAGTCATTTTAACTCACATGCCTTTAGGAGTAATTATACATTTAAATGATTAAACAAATCAGGAAGAAAACATATCTACTGCAGAATGAAAGCAGTTAACATTGAAATCCCTTTTTATATTAGTATCACAAGTCGTTTGTAAATAACATGCTCATTTTAGATATGTAAGGAGTTCTGCCATGCCCTGCAAAATAAATTATATTTTATTGGTGCCCGGGTGTTTCATAACTTCTATTTATTTGCTGCAAGAGTGGAGAATTAAGATAGAGTAGTTTATTTCACCAAAAGACTGACAAATGGCTCATTAGACACTTATGGAGCTGAAGCTAATTGTACGATTTTTTGTTGTATTAATTGTCACTGCCTGCTTAACTGGCTAACATTGGTCATCAATGCAGAGCTTTTTCCTTTCGATCTCCAAATGAGAGGTGTAAAAAAAAGGAATTTTAAAATAAACAGAACAGTATTTATTTCCTAATATAAACAAAAATACTATTTGGATTGGAGGAGCATGAGGGAGGAGTAAGAGAGGATTAATGTGCTGGCTGTTCCCCACTGGGACCACCAATAACAATCAATCCCAAACAGCAGTCACCTCACATCATCTAACAGCTTGAATCGCAGATATTCAAAGATTCTCTCCCCCTTTTTTTTTTGTTCAGATTAAATATCATTTACATTGCATACTTTTTTTCATTTCGTCGGAGACATAAGGTCAGAATTGATTGAATATGTACTACCTGCATATAATGATTTCCAGTTTTTTACAATCATGTGCTAATGCTGCACAGTAATGGCCTATGGATGAAGAGACAGATGTACTACCAGTCATTCGCTACACATTTGCATTAACAAATCATCATTTAATTGAAGCCCATCCAACAAGTTTATGCTACTTAAATAAAGTTCCTTTCAATAAAAGATGCCACAATGACACATGGTTGTTAACTGCAAGGTAAATAAAAAGTAGTATTTATTTTCCTGTCACTGGCTTAGGTAAGTATTAAAACATACACTTATTAATTTGTATTTTGCTCAGAAATAAGCCACCTGACATCTAACATAGCAATCCAAGCTAGTACTACTATCAGACGAGATAATTCACTTTTAGAAATAATCGTTTTGTAACACCACAATTTCATGCTTTACAGATTTTTATTTCCCCCCAAAATATATAATAGAACATAGCTTATATAAAGGCTATACATGAGTGGTGTGTTAATACTTTTAGGCAAGCTCTAATAATACAAACCTCAAGCCCTGCTGTTATCAACATAGGCTACAATTTTTTTATGTCTCATTGTTGACTACAAACATTGGCACCACACTTAGAAATCTAGTTGCCTCTCTCTACAATTTAGATATTACTGCTTCCTTTTTAACACTGTCTAGGGAACAATTCAGGTAGGTTGTGATGCCCCTACATGTTTCAGATATAGAAAAGCACTATCTATTCATTTCTTCTTTCAGAACGTGTTGCAAAATATTAAAATCTGTGAAGAAAGCATGTAATAAAATGAGGAACCTATAAAACCAGTTTTCTCTTCTTCTAGAGAGGGTTTAACAGTACTTTCAGCGTACTCATTTCATGGTACGTTTTTTCATCCACAAAGCAGCAGAAAGATATTTTGGTACTGTCTGTTAAACTGACAAACAATACTTTGAAGCTAACATGCAGGGACAAGGAGATATATTTTTAATCGTGTTTTTGGCTTAAATCTACATTTTCTAGAAACCAGGATCTTTTAGGATGAAAGCACTATATAAATGAAAGATAGTATTAGTAATAATAGTTGACATCCTCTACTTTGCTGGTGTTGGTTTACATCTAAACACATCACTGCGATCTTTTATTTACCTAAATAGAAAAATAATCAGCTATTTCCCTTTTCCTGACAATACACTGAAAATAAAATATTTATTTAAAAAAAAATCAAAAGTATCATAGGAAAACTAGGAAATGCATTCTGAGAGTGGGAGAAGGCAGTGTTTTTCTAAACAGAGAAAATAGACTTTACAGATGAACAGGTATCTTTTCCTTCCCTGAAGGACCGTGTGGAGATGTGAGGAGACAGCGGAGTCTCCAGGTTGACCTTTTGTTGTTGTTACTGATGATTGAAAACATGGGAAAAATTTCACCATACCAAGATTGAAACTACAATGTGAAATTCAAAAATATATCTTAAAGTACATTGCAGCATTCAAGAAGAGATAAAATCTAAGATTTATTTTCTCAGACAAGCAGCAGTGTATAAAAGCTACAAAATGTAAAATGCAATCCCATACAAAATAAACAGACACAGGAAAAAAAAAACCCTACTGTGATTTGCCTGCATGTTCTCCAAGCTTTTTTTATATGCTCACTCCGAACAGTAATTACAGATCTTGCAAGTTGACTTCTTTTTCCAGAACTATAAGTTGCACGTAAAACACGCCTTTTCATCGAAACAATTACCATTAATCAAAACAGTGAAAGCTAATACCACTCAAGCCCAACCTACTGCTGTGCCCAGCAATATATCAAACTGTCTGTTGTCAAACACACTAAACAAACTTCAACAGACTGTTTTCACTACAAATAAGAGAAAACATGCTTGCTAAGTATTTTTTAGTCAAATTGCAACCTCAGTAATCCATTCTGTCACTGGATTTTAATTTGAAGTAGTCAATCACAGACTCAGACAGATCCGTATTTGACTACAGAGAGGTAACTCACTGGGACTAACAAATGAGCACCTGCAAAGGACTAATATAGCCCCGAATTTGTTTAAGGATTTATATCCATAAACTCAGGTTTGTTCCATTATGCCATCAGCTTCCTTCAACTGTGAGATTTTGAATTTAAAAGAAGGAAGAAAAATGGAAACTATCTACTACTCTTCACTATTGCTGTCCTAGGAACACTTACACCTCTAACAAGTTTAATAATAATAATGTATTTTCTTCCATGTTCACAACTGTTTAAACTATTACTATCATTTTTTGAAATCTCCATTACAAAGAAGCTGCTACCTTCACATTTGCTCGTATGTTAACAAAAACCTATCTCCAGCAAGTCAAATTTATCCAAAACACAGATCTCATCCACGATGACATATTATAGTCAACGAAAATAGATATACTTACACTTCTCATGGCACCTCCCCTGCCCTACCTAAGAGTCATAACTATTTTCTTAATAAAGAAATACGGCATTTGGTATCTGACAGAAAAAAACTGTTTACCAGTGAAGTCAGTCTTTTCTGCAATCGGTAATCAATGCAGAAACTGAAGTTTTATATAAAAGAAAGAGATACAGAAGGACAGGAATATTGGAGTTTAACAAACAGATCAGGCCTTTATTACCAGCAAGCTCCATTATGGATTTGTGAGCTTTGTAAGCCAAGCTCCCCCAAGTGTAATTAAATTTTTATTTATAATGTGTTTGTGACTGTTAACTTTGTGTTGCCTCTGCTTGTTCCCCCCAACTCAATGCGAACCAGCATTCCACATTTACTGCTGCAGAGAGCGGCGCTTTATTCAGTTGCTGAATTCATCTCTAGACTTTTAAGAGATGAGAAGTACAAATAAACATATTGTGTATTATTTATACACAAACACTCGTGTCTTTAAGCATAGATATACACATACACACTCCTGCATGCAGACGCTCTAAGCCAAAACTGAGGACAAAAGAAGTACATGTCAGTTAAAACTGAACACATGTGAGCAGGCATCACTTTTTTCTACCAAGAGCACTATTTATCACATATTTATATCGTGGAGAGACAGGAAAGCTTCAGTCAGACAGGGCGATGCAGCACTTCAGAGTACATTTTATGCTGCAAGCCATGTCTGAGATTAGTGTAAATGTACCAGGAAAAGGTTCTAAACTCCAACAAAGCCAGCATCTACGCTTTATTTTTTTGTTCATTTACGAAGAGGACTTCATGAAAAAGCCCTCTGACTCCAAGAAAATATTTTTTATTTTTTGTATTAACTCTATTCCCTCCTCCATTCAGGTATTACCCTCTGGTACCAATACTTATATAAAAAAAAAAGCAGCTTAATATAAGTAACCACAGGAGGATCTCTTCTCCCCTTGAAAAACTGCAAATAAAGATGTCAGCTATTGAGTATATTTGTGGCGTCTCCAGCAGCTGCTGTTAAATACCAGCTGGTCTAGCTGATTAAAATTACCTCCGAGTTGGTATTATAAAGATGCCTGGGCAGCGTTGCTGTATTAATGGATTATTGAGTGAGCGATGAAAACCTTGGCCAGCTGATGCGTTTTATTACAGATAGGCTTTATGATGTGTAATCACTGTAATTTTTATAACTAGAGGAAACAGGAAAAAAAGAACCTTCTTTCCCCCCTTACTCACACCAAAATCAGTTAAACCATTTTTTTTTTTTTTGCTAGTCTGCTACTTAGGAGTAAGCTAAACAAATAATTTGGTTTTTAATAGTTTCTGCATATGTAAGACTTCATCCACACCTCCAAATACACAAAGAATGAGAAATTCTGCGTTTAAGGCTACATCATATTTACCTATTTTACATATGTTTAGGTTTAAGCATTGGGTATTTGTACCATCCTTTGACTACCAGGCCAGTGCTGCAACCGGCTATGTGAGATAAACCTTTGTGCATTATTTAATGACTGAACTACACTGCAAACACACCTTATATTCGCCAGGTTCAGCAATTCAAGCAGTGAGGTCTTACGTCTGGTCTCTCCATTTCCTCTATCCCTCATTCTCCTCCCCTTCCTTCCCCAAATCTTCACACTGTATATACTTTAACAGTCTCTCAAACTTTTTTCCCCTTTCCTAACCACGTGTTTACCATGTCTTGTTTTCTGATGGTAGTTTGGTTTGCTCCCAAACTTACTGTGGTAAATATGAAAATCATGTAATTGTTACTCGTTTTTGAGATTTAAGAAAAAATAAATGAATAAGCACTTAGGAGATTAAGATATATTGGTGAAACATTTTATTATAGATGGCTTCTCTTGCGAGGTGATTCAACAGCCAAGCCAAAGTTACCTCTGCCCGAATACCACTTACTGAAAGCATCTTAAGAAAAAATACTGCAATTTTTTCAAGAATGGACACACACCAAAAGCCAATTAATGATATCTGAGATTTTTCAGTGGAATAGGAACTACTGAAATGTAAAAATTAAGTAAAATTTTTAAAAAAAAGGTCTTTATCAGTAACCTTAACTCCTTAAACTTCTCTTAAGGAAACATAGCATTGCTTGTCTTTTTCCAGACTAGACAATTAATATTAACTCCTCCACAAAGTTTAGAAAACAATTCTCCGTAATGTTATAAAACTGAAGTTACAGATTTTATAGGACGCTATGAAATATAGCTAGATGTTATTCCAGCCCATAAAGTATAGAGTGGAATTTTTGGGAGATGCTACTGTATCATATACATTCACCTACAACCTCAGTGGAGAACTTTTTACTCAGGTTGGTAAGTTTATGCAAAGTACTGCAGACAGATCAGTTAAACCATTTGTTAGAAGAAAAAGCTCCTCTAAGCCCGGCATTTAATAGATCAAAAAACAATTTAGATCAAATATGCATCAAAAAATAGAACAAAGATAATTTAATCAACAAGGTTGTTAAAGGTAAGGATTTTACAATAGACAAACTTTTCTAATGTAAAGGTGAGGTTTAGAAATCATTTTTGGTCCATCCAAGAGTAAAATAATCTAGCCACTCTCCTCTTTTCTTCATACTAGGAGAACCTAAACCATCTTGCAGTACAAAGGTGTGTTTTCAAATCCAACACCTGAAAATCTGCATATGCGATATACATCTCTGCTGAATCACCTGTCTGTTCAGAGACACTTCTGCACTTCCACGACTAGCTGCTGAAAAGATGCTACTTGTCTGCAAAAGGAAGGAGAAAAACATGCTTCACCAGGTTGGGATGTTGTGGATAAACAAGAGCCTTTCCACTCTTCCTAACTTCACCCTTTACTTTCTGCAGAACATCTGAGCAGGAGGAAGGGAAATGGGCAAAGCCATTATGGGGGGTCAAGGAGGAACGTGGAAGGTGAAGCCACACGAGCAGTGAAGCCTCACGGCTCCCTGCAGTACGTAATAATACTTGTGATAGCCTGGAATACCTCAGCTTATGGCCGTGCCAAGTGCAGAAGGCTGAAGCCACAGTCGGCTGCTCACAGGAGCGTCGCCATCCGGCACCTGTTATGTCTCCATTTTATGCCTGAAGCCCAGGGGAATCCTGCAGTCAAAAAGCTCTTTTGGGAGGGAGGTGCATTTTCAAGCTTAGGGTTTTTTTTAAAATAAAAAAAAATAAAACAACGGCGTTTTTGGTTTGGTAAAACCCCCGCCGTTCATGTTTTCTCAAACCAAGTGACTTTTATCCCTCTGTCTGGAGTCCACCAAAGGACTGCATTTTACAGCCACAAGTGAAAAATAATCCGTTTTTTACAGACTGTGATAAAGGCTCTCTGTCCCAGCTATTTTCTGTGTGTTTTTTTTTTTTTCCCCCCTATGGTGCATTACATACACTATTTTAAAAACATTTAGCCGGTAGGAACAGTTACAACGCAGATGACCCGGCAGCCTGTAGAGGCACCAAAACCTGCATTCAAAGCCCCCAAACGGACGGGAAAAAGAGGCCTCTCTGGAGTCTCCGGCAACACATTTTTCATGCGGTTACTGAACATGTATTTTGAGCAACCTTGATAAGAATAAGCAATGAACCAGGCCCGAATCCCATGCCACTGTGAGGTTTTGTGCCTATTTCTATGCCAAGGCACATCTAACGTGCAGTGTAGAGGCGCGTCTCTCTTGGATCTAACTACGGATGGGCCAAGTGGAAGCAAAGAATAAATAGTGTTACAGTTGGAAAAACGTCTTATTGAAGACGAAGACTTAGTTATAGTTGAGATACAGTGCAAACATGAAATACTTCAAGTTTCCCCCAGAAGGACTACTTGAAGTAAGATTTAAATCAATGCCACCCATGGGGATTCACACAAAGATAGCCAACTGGAAGCACTGAAGAAGTAAATTATTCTATCTGAGAAGGAAAAATTAAAGGAAGGCAATTCTGTAACTGCGAAAATTATTACAATATGCTAAACAAATATCTTTGCATTTGTAGGAATTACATATACATTGATACGCTCTGAATTAACGGTCAATTAACATGCATGCTAAATTTTACGCAAAACAAGATTCTTAATTCACTTGGGTTAATAAACATAAAATTCTGATAATTACAGATACAATAATGTCATATGAGCACTTTAAACATATGCTGTGGGAATTAAATCCTGGCTATTCCTGCCCACTGAGGACCAGTTTTTAATCTTCGATGCATGATATGTAGTAATGGATTTTACGAGTTGACTTTTTTAAATTTGATGATCAGGTTAATGAAATTTATAATGATATTTTTCACACCGAGTTCAAAATAGTAGTTAACTCCTTGGCAGAGGAATTCAGATTGGACATGTAATGGATGTACCAGCAACTGCTGGTGTGAAAGGATTAATCATCATTGTAGACTTTTATTAAATTAGATAAAATGGGATAGGCATGAATCAGAATATATAACAATTAATCACTGGACTTTATTGAGTCTTTTAAAAATCTTATTTGGTCCTGAGTTGATAACTAATCTAGGCTATTCTGTACCAGTTTGACAAACTCTCCAGATAATGACTGTGACTAGAACATTAATAATATCGTCATTTGACAACAAAATATCTATTCTCTATGTGAACAGGTTTCTTTAAGATTTGCGGATGCTAAAGGTAATACTCCTGTCTTGGTCATCCCAAAACCTTGTAATTCAGCCCATTCTTTGCTATTGAAATATTTTGTCTTTATTTATTTGCTTGTTTTTTGAAATTTAGGTAACGGATACACTAATGTGCACAGTTGACCAAAGTTTTTTTTATATATAACCAGCATTTAATGGCAATTGTTACAGCTATACACACTGGAATTGCTAGAAAATAAAAATTACTAAACTTTTGAAGTTTATTTATTGATCACTGAGAACCACCCTAGTTAAATTACCACAAACCTCAACATCACAACAACTACTAATCCAGCTAATAGGAATTAAGGGAGATGGAAGATACATAATAAGCATCTGGGGGATATGGAATTTATCCCATGAGTGTAGTAAAGAGCTCATAATTTAAGAGTGCCAAAACCCAAGTGCATCATGAAGGTCTTTCCTCACAAGTGACATTAATTGCATATCCCACAGATGCTTATTACTTATTCTATTTATACCTCCAAGAAGAAAAATATTCGTTTAAAGTTTAAAGGTTTAGTACTGCTTAAACACAATGTAACACAGCTGTCTCACGAAGTCACAGGGATTATCAAAGGCTGTAGCACTGAGTCATAATGTAAGGAATAGTTTAGACAGAAGATAAATCAGGAGATGTGTTTTGGTTGGAGAGTCCCAGAGCTCAGAAGTACAGTAAAGCAGGATGTATAACTAAGTATTTTGGTGAGATATGATATTACATCATTAAATAGGTTTTATGATTACAGTTATTGAAATAAAAAAAGGAGAATTAAATCTATTTCTATTGTTTTAAACAAATTTTCAATATACTTTATATTTCAAACTAATAATATTAATATATGAATTGCTAAGGTCAAAGATGCCATTATCTTTTCTACTGTTCAGTCTATACAAATGTAAATGTGTCATCATTAACGTTTCCAGATATTAAGCACATTGCATGTTGCAAACTTTCTGTGGGAATTATTTCTTTTCTTCTATCGCCTGATTCCTCGTTTGTGATTTCTCTTATAGATAAGTAAGACAATAGGGAGAACTCTTTGATTCGAGATGTCCTATATATTTCTAGCTAACTGTATGTGCATCGTTAAAAAACCCCAACACCTGATATTGCATGTCATTCCCATGTGTACTTGTTAGGAGAAATGGAATAAACCGCAAGGCCTGAGCTTAAACTCCAACAGCTCACACAACATTCTTGATGTAAGTTGTAAACAACTAAGGACTGTGTTTAGATGTTGTCTGGAATTTTGATTTAAGCACTGTAAAGATATTTAATAGCATGAAACATATTACACAGTTATTCTAATGCTACATTGCACACGTGTATGTGTACAGATTTATCCAAAGTATCCAAATATTTTTCATAAACTTCTCCACCTCTGCTAATAAAAAATTAGTAGCATTATTAGTAGGAGTAACAGCAATCAGAAGTACGAGGCATTCCATTAGATTATATTTTATTACATCATATTACAAACTTAAAGGACAGAAAAATATGAAATCTCTTTTCTCTCTCCCCTTTCTCAATACCAAGAGCAACACAAAATACATTGCTCATGTGGCATTCAAAGATCACTGTACTGGATGCTTCTTCAGATTTCAAGGACAAAAAAATTTACATAAAGCTAATCAGAGAAAGCATGCTAACATGGTCTTAATTTCAAACAAGATGATGAGAAGTAAATAAAAGCAGATTAATATAAATTACACATGCCAATGTAAAGGCGTGTGAAAGGAGATGCTCTCTCGTCCACTTCCCAAGCTGATGTTATATTGGGTGATGTCATTTTGCTGCTTTGAAATTTGGGAAGAAGTATTGTCCTGTTGTCTATATATTCAATAATGAATAACAAGGTCTAGGTGCATCCACTACCATCTTTCCTTATAAACAGTGCTATCTGGAAATTCAAGGAAGTCAGCAGCAGCAGTTGGTATCAAGCTGCAAACGGTATGTTGAGTGTTTTCAGAGGAAGAAAATAGAAGAGCAGCACCCTTGGCTTTCTGTAAAAATGCAAGTGTGTCTCATTCATTGATTTCAAAACATGTATTTGAAACCAGCTCCTACTCTTGTCTGCTTTTGTTCTTTTTCACTAGGCAATTCTATTTTGCAGTGTTGTGCACAGATTTTTGCTTCTTGCTAAAATGTGTAGGGCCTTTACGCTAGGTTATATAACTTAACCCTTTAGGGTCTTGTGCTATCACATTCTGTGATAACAGGGGTGATGAAACAGTCTCATTATTTTACAGTATTACTTTGGTAAAATAATTCTAGTTTTAGACACGTTTCTCAAACATAATTTCTCATTCTTTACCTAGACTAAAATATTGTGAATTCATACAATATGCAAAAGTTACACAAAATTGTACACCCTAATTAACAGCACTACTCTTGAGCAACCTATTCCTGTGACCTGTGTTAATGGATTTTATTCTTCGGCTATGGCTGACTTGCTTTAATATTTCATAGGATACTTTTAAAAATTCTTGCTCAAAACCACATCAGAAGCAGAAAAGATACTCAAGGCATGCACTTATTTGGAACAAGATTTATTTTATTGCTGAAGCTTCTACAACTCTAGCAAGATGTTGGAAAGAGGTTCACAAGGTCATGGAGAACTACTATCCAGGTCACCCATTTTAAAAGTTAGGACAGTTGAATGTATTAATTTCAGGGCAGGACCTTTTCCTGTTGCACGCACTTCCGACGCTGCTGTGTATTTATTCAACTCAAGCACTCCCCATAAAACAACTGTCAGAGAAGACTCAGAACATATAATCTGAATTATACAGTTTGTCTGCAGAATCCATCACCTTCCCTGCCCCTCTACCTCGTCCTGGGGGAAAGTAGCTATTCTAGCTACTATAAAGAAAAACTAACTCTTTTGACCCAGCCAAAAACAGGGCACTCCCAAACCCCTCACCTCAGTCTGTAACATTTAGTTAGACTGAAGGGGGAGAGACCACTGACCATAGGGGTAGAAATGCCTATCCAAGAACTACGCTCAGTATCTGAAGTGGAAACAAGCTGCAGCGAACTAACTTGACTACCTGGTGAACTATTACTTTTGTGTGGAGAAAAAGCAAAAAGGAAGCATTTTTCCAAATGCTGATGCGATACTGCCTTTCATTTTCCATATCAACTGCACTCCACTGGGCAACCAGACACCTCTAGAGAATGCAGACTGGCCGTATTCCTACAGAATTACTATTTCACTGATTTTCAACAACATTTTCATTAGGGATGAATTGTGGTTTCAGGATACAATTTTCTAAAACCAAGGACTCAGATGAAAATAACCCTGAAGAGCTAGGTGATTAACATGTCCTCCTAGGCCGAGGGAGACTCAGATGGAAGTCTGTGCTATCCCTGAAGTTGACATCCCACAGCTTTGCATTTAAGTATTTCATGCTCATTTGTTTAAAGATTTCAAACTAAATTCACTTATCTGCACTACCCACTTGATCCCAGTTATGTTTAAAGATGACAGCATAATTTTTAAATTTTACAATTCAGTCACTAAATTGTGTTTACTATCTCTTGCCATTGCTCTTGTTGAGGCTTCTCTTTGTATTTTAGCAGAGGCTCCTTTTTGGGTGTCTCCTTTTTATGTGCATTGAGATGATGCAAAAGAAACAAAAGATTCTCAGAGCTACATTCTGTCTGTATTAGCCTTCATACTATCTTTAGGTATTGGCTTTTGTCTTAAAGACTCATGACAGGATGATCTTTCCCTGCTGGATGGTACACATAGTTCTCTCATTACTTTATCATCACCTCCAAAGGTATGTCTTCGCAGAAAAATAAAGGGCGTGCTAGTACCATATGTTTGCATGGCCACACTAACTTGATTCAGATAGACCAGGTAAGAATAAGCAGTGAGTATGAATCACTGGTTAACCAAAACATGAATTATCCATAGGCCTGGATTCTATGGGAAATGCTTTGGTTGCTAGCAAGTGCTTAATTCTGAAGTGCTGTATTTTGCCTACTAACATCATGTTAACATGGGCATTTTAGTGCAGTTTAATTTTTTTGGCATATGCTGAGATAATTGCCTTCTGCAGCCGTTACTTGACTTACCTATTGCCTTTTCTGTACCATTTTCCAACATGAGTTTTCTACACTAAGCTCTGTGTCATTGAAAGAAACAAAATGATGCACTAAATTAAACAATACTGGTTATCCTGAACAGCTGATGTGATTTAAGTATAAAGAAAGCAAAGGAGAAGTAAATATTTGATATATGACACCTTAAATTCCTTACTAGAGTAGAACTTCTCCATTCATTGTTCAGCTTTTAGAGTCAACAGCTATTGACTACAAAAGTAAAAGAAAAGATAAAGATAGCCTCTCAAACAACAGTATATAATCCTACTAAATTCATCACAAGTTTCAGAAGATATTTATTCTATTCAAATCCACTGGTCTCTAAGCCTACTTACATTTAATGCCACCAAATGTGGTGTTGTTTTGGGGTTTTTTTTAAGGGTATGTGACAAAAGTCAAAATGGAACCTTTCTTGCTTGTTTCTTTCCCAGATAAAGATAATTCCATGTACTTCATATGGGAAGCACATCACCTGCATCAAGGAGCAACATAATGACAAATCTGCATTCCATTCTCACAGCCATCCAGTACTACTCATTATCATCTCAGCACATAATTATGCAGCAGGAGAGTGAAACTCCAATGAACACTTTTGACACCTCAACCAATCCTTCATTCTGTTTATAGAGTGGGCTTTTACCTTATATATATGTTAAAATCTTAAGTCTAAATTAAGACTAAAATACTATTTGTGACAGTAGAGAAAAAGGATAAAATTGAAAGTTCATCCTACTATAATTTTCAACCTAATACACAACAAGAAGTGGTATAATATAAATACATTTTTTCAATCAATGAACCAGAAAGCTTTTTTGAGAAACTCAACAATGAGCAACAGGTATCTATCATGTAAGAACAAGAAAAGGGTGAGTAGTCTCATTTCAAAACAGAAGAAAAGCAGCTTCTAGAGTTGAGTAGGATTTGCTTCCTGCCTGAAAGTAAGATATCCCCTACCCTGATGCTTCAAGAATCGTCCACATTTATTTGCACAGAGCAAGTCACTTGAGATAGTGAACCATCACAATACAACTGGTATGTCAACAGTAGGTGAAGCAATCCCTCTGTCCATCAAAATATGTTGTAGTTTTCTAAATTAGCTTCAGATGTGTTTTCTTCTGTCACCTAACTTTGAACTTACGGGTTTCTTCTTACAGTACTTTTTTAACTATGCAAGATAGAATTCAGAGTAAAGTCTTCAGATGTCTGAGTCAGCCCTCAAAAGCTTTATCTAAAACTCCAGTAGACTGTATCTCTTCTTAATTTGTGGGACCAACAGTGGATGGAAATCCTTTCTTAGAAGGGTCTGTTCATCTGGCATTAAATCCTTAGCAAGCCCTCTACTGGCAGACAAGCTAGGATTTACATTCCATTAAAATCCACCTTACATGTAATGCTTTGTTTAAGTCAAACAGGAAATAATTACTTGAAATCAACAGCAACACCAGTTACTAATTTCAGGATTAATTTGGTCCTGAAAATTCAAATGAGAATTATTACTTTGTTCAGAAAGACTTTGTATTTGGTTAGTCTCAGCCATTGCAAGATACTAATTTCTTTTAATAGCGAGGCTAGATTTTGGTGTTTCCTCTACTACATGCAAAATAGGTCAAAGTTGCTTTCATTGTAATTTCTGTCCAATTAATTGATGACACTAGATTAAAAACTACAGAGGAACTGTAACTGGTTTGGCCTGTGTCATACATTATTTCTCTCTTTTTTTTTTTTTTGTGAAGTCTGACAATCCAAAATTAAGCCTGGCATCCTGGATGATCTATAAAGTCCTCCTTAGCAAGACTGATCTTTGATCTACTTTTTCTGGAGATCATCAAGATTTCTTATTCTGATGACTGGCAGGATTTAAATTTTTTTTTCTTGATACAATGAATATGATTTATGATCCTTCATTGCACAGGTAAAATCCTTTAAATTCTCCCTCCAGAGACCAATATGGTTATGGAAAAGAATACTTGCCTGGTACCATAATGGCATAGGAGAGAAACTAAAACAGGTGGATGCCTCACAGCTGCGCTCATAGCAAAGCAGCTAAGAATAGTAATGGTGGAGCAGCACATCTGCTGTTGACTTTGTTGTAACATAACCTTTCTAATGCTATCTTCAAATCTACACTTGTGCCTAGTTACCCTGTAACTTGGTTTGCATCCTTCTCTTCTCTTTTTTTCTTTGCTTCATGAGATAGGCTTCTTCCTGAAGTATAATTGTGGTATCAGCCTAAAGGGCTGAAACTGCATCTCGAACTGCAGTAGGCAGGATGTCTATCTGATTGATCATCACAAAGCAGAGTGGCAGCAGGAGGCAAAGTCATCGGCACCGAAAGCTCCAAGAAGGCCTTCTTGTACTGAGATTAGGCTATCATGAAATATTTACGCTCACTTCTGCATGCGCTTTATTGTCTGTCGGATATGTGCTTAGAAAGAGTTTGCTTAACTAATATAACTCTGCCATCAGTGTTACGATGCAGAAGCTACTGAGTTTATGCCAACAGTTAATTTTTGTTCTTAAATAAAGCTTTTTACACTTATGCCTTGTTATTATCTCTGTGTGCATTATTTCTATACAACTGTATCATATATATTTACATGATCTGGCTTTACTTATTGCATGAGGTTCTATCAGAATTTCATTTGATGCAATATAATTCACTTTGAAACACAGTAAATAAAATAAAGTAGTAATGATGATATTATGTGGGACTTTTCCAATTGATTCATCTTTTCAATGAAATGTAAAAGAAATGTAAAAGAAATGCTCTACCACAAATTACTACAAATGGAAGAAAATCTCCTAAAATACAGATATATGAAGACTTTCCTCAAACCTTGTCCTTTCTCAGGCTGAGAGCACAACCTGCTTAATTTGCCACTGCAAACGCTGGCCAGTGCAGAAACTGCAGAATGGTTTTGCAATAATTATTTCGTACTTTAACATGAATTAGATGTAAGGGTCAAAGAAATTAACACTAGAATACCATTTAATCTAGGACATTAATCATTGTTAACTCATCTAATTTTACAATTACACTGAATATTCAATCTGTCAACCCTTCAGAGTATCCAATCTTTTTGTTCAATCTTAGTATTTTTTTTGTTTTTATTTAGAAAAAAGTTTATTATCAGGAAGCATGTCACTGAACTATTAATGTAATTAATTTCATTTTATTTTCAAACCATTCTTGTGCTTTACTAAGTACAAAATTAGATATGATAAGTATTACAGTTTGCATACAGTTCTATGCAATTCGCAGTGCTACCAGGAACGTGAAACAATGTTCTTCTGAAAAACATTATCTTAGGGTCTAAAAACAAGCTAGAGACATGACAAATAAAGAAGACTGAAGAATGATAAAGCACAAAGCCTTTATCTTTGCATTGCTGGTTCCATTTCGGCTGGTATTAATAGCAGTTGAATAATTACCACAGGGATACGCAGTGGCTGACTGCAAGGGAATGAATGTGCACTCTCACAAAATTCCCAGCTACAGAAATTCCTGTGCTAAGGCTGCTACTGTATATGACAACAACTAGAACAACCAGAGCACAGAAGTATGGCATAGCCAGGACCCTAGTACACCTTGCCATACCTGACAGGGTTATCTTTCTGATCAGCAATGAAACGAGATAGCCAGGTAATGCAAAGTCTGTTTGCTGATGCCCTCCAGAAGACAAATCCACACCCCTGAGCTAAAACTTCACAAAATGTAAATTACACAGAAAAAAAGAGGATTTCTTTTAAACTGGAAACACCTCCCAGCGTGCAGCCTGGCATGCCAGGCTGTGGCTAATGACACTCTGGTTTGCAGAGGACTAACTGATGAAGAAAAAACTAAATATTTTTCATATTGGTATGATAAATGCTATAATGAGTATACTTTTCCACAAAACCAGCATAAAACCTTTGCACCACTGGATGGCAATCAAAATTAATGAGTCGTACCACATGTACTGAAATGCCTGTTTAAAACTGGTCTGGTAAGCAGGTAAGCATAATTTCAAGAAGTGTGTAACCACATTTTATTTTAAAGTACAGTTTCTGGCCACAGAAATGTACAACAGCCTAGAGTACCTGACCTCCCAGCAGAACAAGTCTTGCTAGTGTTTGAAAAATAAAAACTATTCCTAAACATCAGAGGTTGAAATCAATTGTATGAAAATACAAAGAGTAAGTTAGACTTATTTCTACCTTGCCCCAGAAGGTTACAGAAGCATGCCAAAGTATAAAATACCATATTTTTAAAGAAGTAAACTATATAATTTCTTCAGTCTAGGGGATACTGCCACTAAATACAAGCCTTTCGCATTGATACGTTTCATCAGAAGCACCACAACATCTTTTGAGGGAAGTTTGCCATCTTTCTTCTACCATTTCTATATTTTCTGAGTGACATCAAGGCTGACAGATGAATATTTATTATTGGCAAATCCAACAAACTTCAGCAAAACAAAAAATTTCAACAAAAAGCTCACATGAATTCTGCACTTGGGTCATGTTTAGCAATTATTAATAACCTATTATGCTTAAGAAATGCTGTTTCTAGTTCAAGAAATGTTAAATACAGGAAAAGATCCAGCATCTGAGACTGTCAGCTGGCTCAATACTGGAAATTACTATTCTGAAGAGTTCAGACATCATTAAAGGTGAGAATAATACAACACAGTCACATTGCTTTCCCTTTCTTTTTCTCCTGTCCTCTGCATTAAACCAGAAATCAGAGAAGGATATGACCTCACAGGCAACCTACTTTCCTCTTCTGCCAATGCAGACTCAGTCTCTATGATACTATCCATTTCTGAGAGCTTTTCAAAGCCTATCTTTAAAATATTCTGATGTTTTTTCCTTTGTTAATTTTGATATATTATTTTACAGTCTAACAGCTCCCTGTTAGTAAGGTTTTCCTGATAGTCAGCCTGAAGCTCTCTCTCATAATTCATTCCCTTAACTGTAAATTTCTTTATTCAGATTCAGTTCCATTTATGCCACACCAGACTGCATCATTCTTCTGTTATTATAATGTTATGTTTTGATCTAAAGTCTAATTTTTTCTTTCAATTATTTCTCTTCCTGAAAGGCAAAATCTTATACTGAAGTGAATACCTACAGTACAAATTATTTTTGCCCCAAAATATCTGTTTGCAAATTTCTGAGGTTTATCTTATTTTACTTTCTGTGTGTTTTCATAAGCCTTTATAAAAAAGAAACACTGTCTTCTTGTTTTCCTTGATGTTTATACTGCTTACTTATTCATTACTACCCCTGAAGTTTATTAGGGATGGTTGCTTTCTTTTCCAGACTAGTGAAGGTATTAAGAAAACACACAGCTCTACACTATGAAAAAAATCCTGTAATATGACAATCTGTCCTCTTCATACTTTTAATACCTTGAGTTTACTTGGCTAATTCTTCCTCTCCCTGTAACACATTCCTATCAAAATTATTTAAATAAGCTTTGTAGAATTACATTTGTCTTCCTAAGATATGTTATTTCTAAGTCTAGGACTACTACTTTGTCTTAGTTCAACTCTTCTCTTGAGGGTATACTATGTCTCAGCATTTTTTTCCATTTTACCATAACATCAAATTAGACTTTAATGTTAAGTATTGCAGTTATGGTGTGACATTTACACAGTCATCTTTTCCCTTCCTTTCTCTACTTTCCATTGAGTTGTTAAATCTAATTCACAATTACATTTGGAAATTCACACCTATAAATGAAGATTTTTTTTTCCATTTAAGGCAAAGCCAACCTTATTTTAAATCATCACAAAAAGTAAAAAAAAAAATTAAAAGTGTCATTTTTCTGTCACTTCAACTGCACATATGGCTTGCCAACTCGTTAAAGAATGATCAAAATGAATTGAATGTCTAGAATTCCAGACGATGAAGGCAAAATTCTTCCTCAAAACCACAGTCAATTCACAGTCACTCATGTTTCGTCCAAGTTGCATGCTCTGTATTGACCCAGACTTACTATAGGAGCCGTAACTGGTCTCGATGTGCTGCTGTGCAAACACGGGGACAAGGCTACATTCAAAGTCACATCTGACCCAATCAGCCCCCTGGAATGGGGGCACACAGTACACAATCAGCTGAACAGGTCTAAGCCAGCTCAATGGAAAAAGGACCACCTGCGCTGACTCTGCATACACACACTTTATTATCTCCTTGCCTTAACTTTTAACATGCCCCACCACACCTTTATTACCAGTATCCAAAACCTCATTACTGCAATAGCAGTATGTTCACTGATACCGAATTGGTGATAGAAATAAGTAAATAAACCATTTTATGTTAATAATTTTCTCCCTCTCCCTTTCTTTGTGTCCTATTATCCTGTTTCTTCGTGTCCTATTATCCCGTTTCTTCGTGTCCTATTATCCCGTTTCTTCTCATAGGAAAATCACAGGTAGAACAGGTACTCGATTCAGTATCTACTTCACCACTGCACTGGGAGTCTTCATCAAGATCTCTAATATGTACTGAACAGACTTCATCTGCACTGAGAATGCCACTGTCACAAATACAACAGTAGGGTGTCATTTACTGTAATGCTGTCAATCAAATAACTTCTAAGAGATAAGTATTCCTTTTTAGTCCCTTTCTACTAATCCTAAGTTTAAGGAAAAAAAAAGTCCAAATAAAACGCAAGAAAAATAAAAGGAATTAAATTAAATAATGCTTTGTAAACACTTACAGCCCATAAATCTGTGGAGCAATTTCCAGTCGGTTCAGATGCATGTACAGCTCAATATCATGTTTCTTCAGCAGATGATCCTGAATTTGGTTTACCTTTGCTACAATAGCAATAGATGGGCCTAAGTCCTGTGGCCTTGCAAATGGCATAGGTGTAATCATCACATCTTTCTCCTGCAGACACAGAAAAGAAAGGGAAAAAAAGAACATCCCATGAAGCCTTACTGTCTAAAGGAATTGTCTACAAGAGATTTGTTTTGGTTTAATAATTGGCTTTCAAATAAAAATTAAAATATTAATAACTCGTTTCTTTTCCAGCAAAAGAGGAATCTCAAGCATCCACTTCTGTGGACAGTATTGTGGGATTCCCTTTCCCAGGAGTGCCAAGGTTCATCCCCTTGTTCTGCACATCAATTTTTACGTGCATGCTTTACTTTTCATGCTCTGACAAAGTGTTGACAGCTTTATTTTAGCTTTAATATCAGCAGCCTGAGTCAGTTCAGAGCAAAGCAGATGAATGTAAGTTAGTAGAGAATATATGCATTCAGAGGACAATAAATTGCATACCAAATAGGAAGTAACTTATTCTTGAACAATCCTTTCTAAACAGCTTTCCCTCATACAGAAAATCTGGTGGCTGTACCTCAAAATCTACACGACTTTGATAAAGCATCAGAAAACTTTTAGAACAGAAAAGAAATAGAACAGTGAGATGAATGTGACAGTTAGAAGGTAGTTGGTTGGACCTAAAGGCTATGCAAACTATGTCATGATCTAGAACACGACACACACCAAGTGAAAAGAGAAAAAGAAAACTACTGGAGTATTAGCATCCCTGAACCTGATACTGCTTTAAATCTGTTCTTCTTGCAAAAGAGTGAAGTGGTATTGAAAAAGAGACAGAATGCTAGAAAGAAATGCAGCAAGTAGTGAACTCCATTGAATAGAAAACATGTAAAAAGGAGGATGGGAAATAAAAAAAGAAAAAGTTGAACCTATCAAGAGAAAGATTAGGGAAAGGGAAATGGAGAATTAAACTGTCAGGAGCAATGTTGAAGTTATAAAACAAGGAAAATTGGAAGAGCAAGAAGAGAAGATTTTTCAATGACTTTGTTGCAATCTGTCGTCATGGCTCTCTGACCTGAAAGCTTCACTTTAAAAAACAGTTATTGTTTTTCTACCCTTTTGCTCAGTATATTGATAGAGAAGCATTATCAAGGTCAAAAGGTTAATATTTTCAGAAGACTTCATTACAGCTTAAACTGTTGAAAGACAAATTCACCTGGTTCAATATAGTGAAAACCACATTATTTTAAACATTCAATAACAAGTTTTTTTGTTTTGTTTTGGTTTTTGTATAATCTATCCTTGAGGTTGTTTCCTATGGTTATACTCTCTCTTCAACACTATTCTCTCTGCATCAGCATTTTAAGAGGAAGGAAGAGAAGTACCCTTATTTCAGAATCATTTACAGCATGGTTTAATATTCAAGTGGGCAGCAAACAATTATTAATTTCTAGCAAAAAGCCTATTTTTATGTTCATCTCCTTTGCTTGAAATGTTTGAGGTTTTTTTAATTATTCCATTTCTGTTCTGCAGAAAATATTACATGGTGCTGCTCAGTGATTTCAGGTAAAATGTTTCTATTTAAGGATCTGATCGATTATAAATTGTTTCTTAAAATATGCTTAATTGTTGCTTTGTTATGGCAATTGCAGCAAAGGGACTGATCTGTCTGTTACAGTGTGGAGGTTTTGCCATGCTATTGTGGTACCAAGACACATTCATTTAAGATGCCCTAGCAAATTGCTTGATAAAAGCTCCCTCAGACTGTCAAATAAAGTTCACTGAAATTGCATCCTTTCATTCAAAATCTTTTCTGTTCTACCAAATACAAATTTAAAATAAAACACCTAGCATCTTAGGGGCTAATAAGAAATGTTGCAACTTAAATACTAAAGCTCTTCACAGCTGCAGGTACATTGAGAAAGGATATTTCTCCTACCTCGTTTTTTAATTATTCTATTAAGTTCTTTATTACCAAATCAAGCAACCTTCTTTTTACCCTGATTTTTGTTTTTCCATTGTATGGTTATTTCCTATTGTTGCTTCAGACCCATTTCATTATTTTCTTGGTTGTATGCTAGAATGCAAAATACTGAAAAAGGCTATCCACTAATTTCCTCCTAATCCATATAGAAAAACACTCCTAAAGTATGATATGATAACAATGCCTTAATGTTAAGTGCCATTTTATAGTAATTTTTGCATAAACATATCAATTTATCTTTGAAACTAATCATAAAATCTGTAACTCTACATGTTCATGGACCCTGCATGTTTCATCAGTTGGCACACATAAGCAGTATGAACTTTATTCTGGTTTATTCAAGTTGAGTTTAACTTCAGCTTGACCACTGCATGCACTCATAACTCTGATGACTCAAAAGATCTGTATTTTTAAGCTTTTCTTGATTATACACATAGATTTTTGTATAGAAATCTCAACATTATAATCTTTCTACTTAGTTGAACTTGTAACATGAGAAGAATAGCTAGTTACTCAGATTAGCCTTTACATCATTAGTTTTCTGTGGGTTTAAAGCCATCTTTACAAAATTAGAAGACAGACTCTTAAACACTGGCTCAAGTGTCAAAAGATTCTGAATATCAAAACTAATGCAAGCTTCCTTTTACGGAGGAGTGCCAAAACTGGAGCTCTTTGTCACTTGCAGCATTTGTCCACCTTGGCATAATGCAGCACCGACACATTGCTGACTGTCAGACTGACTGACTATCAACACAGCTAAGTGCATCAAATAATATATGCTGGCTTGCCATTTTTAAAAGTATGAGATAAGTAAATGGTATCCATCAAAATGCAGTTCATCACCATCTCAGAAATTAACTTCATTAACAGAAATCTTCCAAGTATGACAGAATCTGTAGGGACAGCAGTTGCAATCAATAATCAATGCCTTGACTATCCATGCCTGCTGATGTGGTGTGCTCCACCAAGAAGCTCAGTGGATGAGTAGGGGGCATATGATATGTCTGTTGTCACCTCTCGCGCAATTTGGTTGAGAAAACGATAATACATTTAATTAGTTGCAATTGCTCAAAAAAATCACATCAGTTGGTGTGAAAGAAACAGCCCAAACAGAAAGATGTTCAAATAAGCTGATACAACCAAGTCGTCGAAATGTTTAACTAGAAATGACTAAAGCACAGAAGCCAAGTGGACCACATGACACCGCGTTCCTGCCCATACTCGCTATATATTAAGTTGCCATGTGAGACAAAACACACGTTTTCTTCTTGTGAGCTTCTAAGTCTTGGAAAATACTTGAGTGCACGGGTTTAGTCACCTACTCCTAGCACAAAATATAAATGATCAATCCCAAGGGGAGGTGGTTCACAACAAAAAGACAAAAAGAGGGCCGGCTCAGAGATGTGCTATACTGTTTACAGGAGAGCATCAGATTCACCTCTAAGAATGGTTTCAATATGGATACCAGTGAAACGCAGCTGAAAAATTTAGATTCAAGTATTTGGAACAGAGCCACCAAATCCAGCCACAAAACATTACCTACCACAACATGAACTGGAATGGCTGGCACTCGATTCTAATACAATTTATATATTCACGCATTTAAGAAACAAATGCTACCGCAGTAAAGAGAGGCTAGGACATAGCAGAAGTATAAAATGTGGACAGATTTCTCTCATTAACCACTAGGGAACGAAGTAGCTGGAGAAGCTCCTCTAATGGCAATTGGGAGTAATGGAACCAACTGTTAGAGGCTATAAAATGTAACATGTCTCTCAGAGCACATGCTTTCATTGCTTCCTTTGTGAAGATTCAGACTTGATTATGTAGCCAACCCTCAAAGTCATGATTGTAAAAGGCATATGTACAAGAAAGGATTATTAAAGATTATACATGTTTGCAAAGAACAAGAACAAACAACTAGATATTAATCCATGCGCTTTGCATTGTTAATTTTTTATGCCACAAAAGGACTGGAAAGGGCAATGTAAACTTTCACCTTCTACCCAAGCACTGCAAGTCTGTAAGCAGACCTAGTTATTTCTCAGAATAAAATACAACCTCAGACTTTATCACTTCTGTCACAGAAATTGGAACAAATACATTTGAATACACTACATTCTGAAAAGCTACACTCATAGAAACGTCTCACAGCTTTGTTGTTGGAATAAAAGCGACTATGTAATAAGTTCATAAAATTTGTATCTCATATGCTTTATCCTTAGCTCCTGAAAATTATCCAAATAGTAATTTATAACTGTAGATAGCTTAGGTCAAGATGCCTATGTTTCATGTCTAATATAATATATGCAGATATGCATTTAATCATTTAAAGAAAATAAAAGCTTTTGTGTGTCTTTGGTGAACATCTTTTTCTTCAACAGACAAGCAAAACCACCTCTCAAACTAGTACTTCCTAATTACAATTTGCAAATACAGGTTTTGGTGTACACACGTGGACATCCAAAACAAACCAAATTCTTACTAATTTCTTGTTAACTCTAGATACTCACCCCATGATCTATGTGAAAAATGCTGAAGTAAATCAAGCTGGAACTAAGCTTGGAGGACAACTCTTTTAGGATATAATACACTGAAAGTCTTGGCAATACCTGTAATATGGTTATGTTTTACTAGAGCCTTCTACATACACTCCATCACGTAAATAATTTTTCAGAATTAAAAAAAAAAAGAGAAATGTAAACAGAGAAAGAGACAGGAAAAAAGTATTCAAAGGCAATCTTGAGCAATTGACTGAGGGAATCATCCCTCATGTCATGCATGAAAAATGGTTACAGGCAAGGACTAGATGGTCCCTAAAAGGTCCCTGCAAAAAAGAGTTCTGTAGAAAACACTTCCCTATGAAAAGCAGTAAGATACTAAATACAGTGGTGTCTGGAGAGCTACACAGGAGATCTGAGGGCACAGATTCCCTCTGTTTGAATACCTTGGGCTCAAGAAGAAAAAAAGTAAGAAAATGAAGTGATGAAGTCAGGGGAAGATGCACCCTGACTTTTGATGGACAGTCTGTGATTAAAGTTTTGGTTTCACAGCAAATTGTTTATACTGTAAACAGTTTAAAACAATTCAAGCCTCGATATGTTAAACATTGCCTAAATGCCTTTATTTAAGATGACATTTGCACAGGTTTTGGGCACATAAATGTGCCTATGGCAGGCAGTCTTTCGAATGCTACACAAGAACATCACTCATACATGGGAGAACCCATATTTGCACATTTAGCTTTTGATTACCAAGCGATCTTTCACAGATAGGAACTCTCAGCTGGAAGACTTTCCACAAGTGCTTATGACCAAATTCTGAAGAACTTCTAAAGAATGTAAACTTGGTTGAGCCTGCTTTAATCAAGTTGTTTAAGAGAAGACGTCTTATTAGCTTCAAATTACTTCACTGATATTAAAAATCACATTTGCTTAAAAATAAAATAAATATATTTTAGAGCAATATTTACCTTCTGACTGTCATGTTCGAAAGTTGAAAACCAATGTTCTGCAGTTTTCATAAGACGTGTGAACATTGCGCTGAAGGGGGAAAATGCAGAATCTTGGTGTTAAATAATGTATTACAAATAAGAGCAAATTAAATGTAAAGGAGTTGTTGAAACTTACTAGGCATCATGTTCCAGATATTCAGGATTCAAAAGAACTTTCATTTCCTCGCTGAAAAAGGCAACAGTGAACAATCCAAATGTGAATGTTTATTTTTGGTCAGCGTTCTGCATGTACTATTATGTATTTATAAGCCAACTTTCATATAAAGTGCAAATGAGAAAACTAGCCTTTTTAATTAAAAAGAGCAACTCCATTGAACAAATGAAGTCTTTCCTTTTTATAAAGATCAAAAACAAATTAGCTGCCTTGTCTCCACTACAATGAAGTAACCATCTAATTATTCCAAATAACAAATTACTGAATGTCACAATGTATTATTTGAATATGCTTGATCTAGAATAATTGATTGCTGCACAATCAATCACTGTTTGTCCCAAACAGAAAAAAATATGGTTACTGGTCAAATATGCAGTATCAAAACATTAATTTATTTTGTTTTAATAGCCTGTATTTTTATTGTACTTTAACAGCAATTAATCAGTGACAGCACCTCTTTTCCATCTACTTTGCTGCTTGGCTCTACTTTTTCGGTGGCAATGGAACAGAATGCTGTGCAGAACACATGGTTATTTTAAGTTACTTAGCACTGAAGAGCATCTTCTAGGTAATTTCAGTATATTGAAGGGCAGGCATTGAATAAAAACATACACTTGTAAATAATCTCCATCCTCATGCTTAACTGCCTCTGGGCAATCACGTTGAGGGGTGCTAACAGAGGTTATATTAACTAAATTGGCTCTTATTTGCTGCTGAACTCCAAAAGAGAGTGCAAAAAGATAAATGAAAAGAAATGATCCAAATATCACAAGTGATACAAGAAGGCAACTAGTTTCTTTCTTTTCTTTAAAAAAAGCTTTACATATAGGGCAAGAAAAAAAGTGCCTGAATTTGGTTGACAGACAACCATGTGTGATGCAATATTTTATACATATATGTATGATTACATGCACGCACACAGTTTGAGTGAAATGGAGAATCAATAACTAAACTTAATGTTACTATCGAGTCAAAGGATACTCAGAGATTGCAGATACAACATTGCAGGTGATGAACGAAATATCAATCCCAACAATTTGTCTACATAGTTTTTTTGTCTCCTAAGATACGAGGAAAGAGCGTTGGTAACATGTCCTTTCTATGACTGTGTTTTTCTAATCTGTCTCCTCTCTGCAATAACAAAAACAAAACCATTTCTGGCAATAAGAATGAGGTGAAATGGTAGGTAGGTAGGTAGGTATGTAAGCTTTTTGACGAAGGTGTTCCTTAGGTTTCTTGCCTCCCCTTTTTTCACTGGCTAATATTTGTGAAGGGCCAACGTCTACACTTTTAATCCCCCTTTCTGAAGCTGTAGTAACGAAGATGAAATAAGGACATTCCCATCAAAGCAAGAAGATCCAACAATTTCTGATAGCAATTTATCAATCACAAACAAAGAATTAAGGAACACATATGTATAAGTTCTAGTCCAGTCAACTTATTTGTTTTTTTAAGAAAGCGGATTTTTAATACTATGTAAATAAAACACAATGCTTGCCTTGGTTGTGCAGCTTCACTGGCATGTGAAAAAGCTTGGTGGTCACAATGCAGGATAAAGACAATGGGAGCTAAAAGTTCATGCATACCCTAAACATAAAAAGAAGCAAAAGCATAGTAAGATTTTTCCAGTCATACAATAGTTCCTAATGCACAGCATCAGGCAGCCAGCAATATTAGATGCAGACTAACGAAAAGCATGAACATTTATTTACTTTGTTAACAAAATGGTTTAATTATCAATGGCTTTTATCTTAAATTCTGATTAAATCCAAGTGTTTATTCTTCTATAATTTACAGAAGCAAGTTATTCTCCCTTTTTCTAACACAACAGACGACAAATTGGCAATGGTAGGCAACCCTGCACCTGGACGTTTACATCAAGATTTATGTTCATAAATATGAATTTTATTTATGATAATTACAATCATGATCCACAGTACAAAGATCTGCAATAGGGACAAATTACAAAATTTAAAATTATTTTTTATTTGATAATGTTCCAAACCCAATATTTTATCCATAGATAAAAGCATAACAGTAGCCTTCAGAGGAGACAAGGGCAGCTATCTGGGAAATTAGAAAATGCAACTTGCATTCCTATGCATATAAGAAATAAAATGAGTTGTGTTTTTTTTTTTTTTTTTAAGTTGTTATGTCAATATTAAAAATAATATTTACTCATTATAACACAATGCATAGGAGACCTGGTACCATTCCATTACAGACTATTACTTACATATGCAATCTATATTAAGATACAGAAAAAATATAAAAACATGCAGGAATCGGAACAGAAAAAAATGGTGGATAGTCGAGGACTTGGGCCAGTATTAGAAGCACAGCTAGGCCACCCAGGCCAGCCATTGGTGCTTTTACCCAGAGCTCATCAGGAACAAAAAAGCAGTCTTGATTTGCCTTGATTCACCTGGGACTTGTCAATTTGTTAGCAGGAGCAAACGCAACCGCTTCAGGAAACAAGCAATCCAGTTGGCAAGCACCAATGCATTGGCAGGTAAAACTATAGCCTGCAGAATGAAACCTCATCTTCAGCAGATATTCAGCCCCTTCCCTCAGATCAGATCAGGGGAAAGGATGATCTGGGGTATTACAACTGGGCAATTTGGTTATGTCAGGAGAGTTGGGCTCCCAGTGGTAGACTAGGATGGCAGGTAAGAACTATGCAACCTGCAGGCTGGGGTGGGTGGCAGCCATACAAAAGAAGTGAGGTGAGCCCTTTGGTGATGGAAGGGACATGGGATGAAGGGTTGAGACCTGTCTGGCTGCCTCTGGACACAGGGATCACTCTAAGGGGAGAGAACTCCTGACCTCAGCCCAAAAACACCAGGGCTTGCTGCCAGGTGCCCAGCCTGCCTCTGCTGGGTCCTGCTCATGGTGGAGTCCATGCCCTGGCTGTAGGAGGGAGAGCATGGTGCCTACAGAGCTCTAGTTCAAAAGCGGAACTACTTCACCCAGTGGATCCTCAGTCGCAGCTCCAGGTGCATGCTCTGTGCAGACACGGGTGCCAGGAAGACCATCATATCTACCCTGTTGGCAGAAAGCACTGGGACTGGCCCATCAAGCTCTTAGGCATTTCGGGCTGCTGCCGGGAGTCAGATGATGGGTCCCCAAACAGGAGTTGTTCTACTTTTATGCATGCAGTTCCAAGCCAGCAAGCCTCTCCATTTGCTTTTCCAGCCCTTTCAGTGATGGACAGATGTGAGCAATCAAAGAGTTACATCCTTGTGCAGCCACCCTGCTGCTTTGCTGGTGTATCAGCTGATTTTACATGTGGCATTTGAGGAGTATTCAATATCAGTAAGTTAGCTTATCAGCTTCGTATGTATCAGATTCATTATCTACTAAAAATCTTTAAGTTTTATTGGAAAGAATGAGGATTTTTCTCAAGTGGTCCAAACTGAGCAGAGAGGTAGACATGGAAGCCTTCTCTAGATTATTATCTATTTTGAGTGTGCTCTGATGCAAGTTAGTGAATCTTATCTGTTCATATGAGAAAATTCCAATACCTAGCAGTTTTGAATTAAAAAAAAAAAAGAGGTTTGAAAATTTCTCTGTGTGCAATCAACTGAAATCCTAGGAAATTCAATTTTTAATTTCTTCAGGACTGAGATGACTGTTATAGCCTCAACTGTAGGGTTGACGCAATAGCAGTCAGTTGACTGGGCAAAGCTACAGACAGCAAAACTACTGAAGTTTGGAGTTTTTCTTTCTCTTCCAGTTTCTGAACCTTTAGGGACTTTGAAAGGTGAAGGCTAAATAGAAACTCAGTTAGGAAAAAAAAATAATTAAACCCAATGTAGTCATTTGATTTCAAGAGCTGATGTGAAATTCTCAATATGGTTTAAATTACAAATTGACAACTTTAGATTTCTGAAAGTCTTACGGTCATACCAAGAGTGTCACACCAAAGGAAAGGAATAAAGGAGACAGGGAGATAAATCCAGGATTAGACAATAAATATAAGTGGCAAAAATACTTAAACAAACTGTAGATAACCTGTACTTTCATGCATACTCACAGCCCTCAGTTAATTAACAGCTCTATGTCTAATCTTTTATTGCCCTGATATACTAACATGATATAAGAAAAATGGAAATGCCAAAAACTTGACTATCTAATAAAATTATCACCTAAGCTGTAAACATGTAAGCTCAAGGAAAAGAAAGAGGACATAAAATAAGAATTAGTTATAAAAGATAAAAGCACATCATGCATTCTTCCAACATAATAATATATCAAATTTGTAATAAAGTAGAATCATAATGTGGCTGCCCACATACAACAAAAACAAAACAAACAGATGATGAAATATCAGGATTTCAAAAAGATACCTCTGATCTTTCAGTTACAAGAGTACTTCAAATGTTTAGAGATTTTTAGCTTGGCAAGAAAAGCTACCAGTGTAATATGCATACGCATATTTTTTCAATGCTGCAGTTTACTAAAACTCTTTAGTGTTAATAAATAAGTTGACAGAGCTCAGATAATTTTATGAAACTTCTCAGCTTCAACAGAATATTGATTTCATAATGCAGCCTATGGTTTAGAAAGAAAACTAGAATTATAGTATTTCTACAACGAAAAATTAATCAATACATTTCAAAATTATATTGACTTCTCTAAGGGCAAGCAAATCATGAGCGAACAATAGTTAGCCTAGTGATTTAGGTTGTCACTATTGCTTTTCAGTGTAACCAGGACCAGAATTTTGGCACCAGTCTTACAGAAGAATGCTAAGAGTAATTTTTACATATTCTTAAGTACAATATACTATTCTCTTTAGATTTTATATTTACAGCTGCTATTTAAAAATTCAACGATCCCAGTGAGGATTCTGTCTTTAAAATCTGTAATACAGCTTCACAACATTCTACTCCATTTGACTAGGGACAGAAATATCTTTTTCCTCATCAAATAAAATGTTACTTCACGCTGGTCAAAAATCCACAAACCCTACTACAAAGACAACTTTCATGCATATATGCATATTAAACAAAAATTATCAATTGCTTCTTTGAAAGACTATGTGCTGAAGCTATGTAGCAGTTTCAATAAAATGTTGTAAACTTCAGATACACTTTATTTGCATTTATAAGGACGTAAATTGTCAAGGAACTAGAACTTTTCCGAAACATTTTGAAAGAGAAACATTGGGTCCTGTACAGATATTGACAGACAGAAAGTCTAAGTTTTCATTTATTGGTCAAGAGTTGTAATTGTTATAGAAAACATAGCTCTTGTATGAGACAAATGAGACAGAGGAATTCTCAGGAGAACGGGACCAGTTCCATGATGGATACTGAATACGAAGACAAACCCCTTAATTTGGGCTTTGTATTCAGGTTACTGTGGAGAGAGCAGCTTGGAGGTGATCTGTTATTGATTAATGAATGGTAACGTTCATTATTTTCAAGAAAATATGCTACGCTTTGATGTAGTGGAAATTATTATGGGAAGTGGGGCTTGAGTCAATGCTAAAACCAGAACCAATAAAAACAGTAGAACAGTAAGATTGACTGCAACATAGGTATTTGCTAAAAGAGGGGAAAACATATCCTGTCACACCACAAACTCTATTTCCTATTAGATAATTCAGAGAAGGGTACTGATGGACATGGAGGAAATGTTATCTAGAAAGACAGGGACATGGGGACAAAAAAGCAGGATTGTTACGAATAAGCTAACGGGAGCATTAACTAAGAAAAAAAAATTAACAAACCCACCCATTTAAAATGAAGTCAGAAAAAAGAAAAGCTCCTAATACGAGTAACACATGTCCATAACAAGAGAGGAAAACCACAATCATTTGCTATTTTGTGCACTTGGCACAGCACCATGAGACTTGGGTGATATACTGAACACACTTCAGAGAGATTAAATCAACAGTTTTTCATGATTCAAACTTATTTCATTTTGTGCACTTCACCTCTCCCCTTAGTCCTGTGGCAACCCCTTCCTGGAATTACTGCACAACTGATGCACACCAGTTGAAAACAGAGGTAAAGAAGTTTTCTTTGTCAACAGCCTGTAGGCTTGCAAAATTGAACCTGTTCTTTTATCTGCCTATGTTCATTTAGCCCACCAAGCAGTCTTTATTAAAGCTGAGGCATCAGGCAGTCAAAGTTCATTAATACCATTTATATAATCTCTGCAGTTTCAATTAACTCAGCAAGACATTCTACTACATGATAACAGTCTCATTAATTCAATAAAATCCCATAACTATTAACAATATGGTCTATGTTAAACGGGGTGTCACCTAGTAGAAAATAATAGCTTTAACAGCTTGTGATGAAACTCAAGGCTTTTTTTTTTTTTTAAATTTGATCTGGCTAAATATTCCACCCTTATGTAGAAAGGTATTATTTCTTGGTAAGGAATCAAGAGGATTTTAAATATGAGCAGAGGGTAATTAAGTCCTTTTAAGTCACATCAAAGAGTAAAATAATACTTCTTGTTCAATAAATGATAGACTAAATTAGCTGGAATGTGTTCTTCCATTTTCTCATCATCAGTACTCTGGCCTATATTCACTAGAAAGGGGAGGCTGAATACTGCTGAAGTGTTTTCTTTAGTAATGCCCTTCAAACTACAGCTCACAAATCTCATTTTTTCTTGTTCTCATGCAAGACTACTCCTTGCTCACAGTCTGTCAAACATAAGAAATAATCAGCTGATAGAGATTTCATATGTTTGGTAACTATATATTTGATTTTTGATATAATCTGTAGGACAGATTCTTCACAAGTAACTGTTCCTTCAACTCATATCTGTTGTTTTTTTTTTTCACAAAACGCCACTAATTTCCTGGCTTGAGGACAGGGTGAGCACAGACCATGCCTGAAAGCATACAGTGTCTTATAAAAACCTTCACATTTACTGAACCTCTGTATTTTTGTCATGAAAAAATTTCTGTCTACCTAAAGTTTGCTGCTCTACAATTTATCCTTCGTGCATGCACAGAGCGTATCCCTCAGTTTGTCAGTCCCTACTCACTCTACAGTTAATAGCCTGAAGAAACAAATACAAATATACTTCTATCTATACTCTGCATATTGGTCATGCTATATTAATTTAGTATCAAGCTTATACTCACTTCAAAACCTTCAGAAGAAAAGTTAAATTAATTTAGCCCGCATCCCATATAGATGCACAGTTAGTGTGGCTTTACAGCTTTCTTTACCATTTTATCAAAACAAAAGTGGTATTTGTAGCACCCTTATCCTTCAGTCAAGAGGCATTTGTCAGCTGCATTGTGTTTGAATGCTACAGGGTGAGATAAAAGATCTTCACTAATGGATCACATGGCTTTAGCACTTTGAGGAAGAACTTAAGATATAATGTAAAACTTCAAATAGCAAACTTAGGCAAAGTTTCAGAAGTCACTATTTATGTTTTTTGTTTATTCAGTACCATTTTTGATCCTGCTGCATACTTTCTTTACCTAAGTAGAGAAAGCCTTTCATTTTTTTTCCTTTCTTAACCAACACTGAAGAAAAAGATGTTGTTTTTAAAGAAATTTGAAGTTAGACAACTTAGCAACCTTAAAGAAAACAATTTGAGGGACCGTGTTATGAGGAGAAAGCATATGCTATTCAATGAGCTTACTTTTCTTACTATCCAGCTGACAAACAGCTCTTTGATTACTTTAGTGTTATGATACAACTTCAGATATAACAGAGCTACATTATTGTCAAACCGTATAGAAAATGTTGAGTCAATGAATGCCACCTGTACAGTGTTTTCATTACCTGTTTATAAAGCAACTGCTCATTTTCTCTGGCGTAGCAGAACAGAACATCTGTAAGAATTTTCCTCACATTCTCTTGCTGGAAATACTGCATTTCAGGAAAGCTGAAAATGAAGAAATACAGCCGAAGTAAACAATACGGCGCACAGAATCTCAGTCGCTGGTCTTCTCTAGAAACGGTTTCAGGTAAGACAGCACCTCCCTTGTCTGCTTTCCCACCGCTCTGCGAACTGTGGGTGCTGCTAGAGTTAAGAATACTTCTAAAGACTAGTTATATTTGTTTTGCAACCAAAATTCGGAACTGTGTTATTTAATATACATTTATCCTCTACATAAATGTGATGATACCACGAGTTATATTAAAATAAGTAATCCCTATTAATATTATGAAAGCTGGAGATCTGCAAGAATGAAATGCAATGGCAGATTGTTTTGATCGTCAACTTCTTACAAACAGCCAATCTACTGAAAATGAATGACCTGGAGAATCTAATCAAAATAAAACGATGTACCATATGAGTATGTTCCTGCCTAACGAACTAGGTTCCATTGCTCCTTCATGTCATGACAACAAATTGAGTTGAAGCAAAATGAAAGGAGATGGAATGAGAGGCAATGGCTGAAGCCAAGATCTGCCCTCTCTTTCCTGCACACAGACTCTTACTGCCAAACCCAGCAGCTCAGAAGACCGTTCTGGTCCCAGGTGGCACAGCATCCCGACAGTAATTTAACTCCAAGATTGTACTCCACTGATTGTCAGTCCTTCACCAATGAATCTGAAACTTGCTAGGAACACTTAGAAAAGGAGCGTGATCAAAAAATCCAAGCAGACACTTCTCCCCTCAAAAAACCAAGTCAGTTAAAACTAAAACTGTTCCAAACAGTTATCTATTGATTAATTTCATTCATGTACTGGAAAAATAAACACTGAAGATTAAATCTCCGTAGATAAAAAGCATGCTCCCATTTTTTTAATCTGTGTTAGGCTGGCAACTGTAACTGGACCATCAGTCTGCCCCACAGTTGCACAAGCAGTGCTTAGCCCTGCTTTTCATCTTTCTCAAGATAAAAGTTCAGCAAAGGAAGAGCACAAGAACTGCAAGATGTTAAAGAAGTCTGTAAAAATTCCAGTTCTAAACTGGAATAAAGTGGAAGAAAGAAGAGTATGTCAGAAGCAGCATATACACAAGGGTTCCGTATTTAATGAATATTTGAAAAATGATCAGCATTTTAATGACAAGATTATTAAAATATCTCATAATTGACATGAAAACCAGTATCCTAAGCTCTAACATATCTTACTGGCACCTTTTGTGATGCAACATAATTAGTAATTTCATCGCCTTTAGCAGCTGTCTCAAATATAAACTTTACAATTATGAAATTATTTGATACTCTGGCAGGGCAAATGCCCTTTAGGTCAAAATAAATGAAGTGGACCTAGTGTGAGAAAAACGAAAAAAGCTTCTGGGAAAATCCTTTTATCTGTGTATAATCCAGGATAATGTAAATATTTACAACCCGTAACCATTCTGAAGCAACTGTCACCTGTGCATCCTGCTCCTTGACTGCTGGAGGTAGGAAATCAAGTGGTTATGCAGGATGTACTTTAATGAATAAGTGCACAAGTAAAGTGTTTTCATGCTTACTGAAGAAATAACTAGATGGCAAAAAATGTTTCATAAAGCAGCCACCCTAAACCATATCCAGCTATATGATGCAATAAAAAATAAACCAAAAAAATCTGAAAAGGTAGAATACTAAAAAGAAAGAAACAGATAAAGCTGGACAAAGAAAAATAGAAGAATACTTAAAAATAAATAAACAAGCAGACAACAAGGGTAGGCCTCAGGCTAGATTGCTGAAATAAAGGCTACAATGTTGCCAGTTTTAAAATGAAATCACATGGATTGCAGGTAAGTTTTCCTTACGCAACTTTTGGTTTTCCTTCTTCCCAAGTCTGAGCTACAACGTTAAACTTCAGACCAGTTATATTAAGGCTGTTGTAAAGCCTATCATAGAGAAAAAATACAGGAAATATAATAAATTACTTCAGATAAAACTATTAGTTTTAATAATTACAGTGGTCATCTCACAGAGGTGATGACAGGTAAGCACAGAAACAGAACTAATTAAGGCTAGAAAGGTGCTTTGAAATCCTTGGATGAAGAACTTGAGTCAAGAGCCCAGGCAGAGAAGACACCGTGGCTTAAACACAGCAATGCTGAAGTCCTGAGAAAGACATTGGGATGGGAGGTGTAACTTTTTCCTGGCACCTGATGGGGGTAATGGTAGACCAACATTTGGAAACTTGTATGCACTTGTACTAATCATATTACTGTAACGGAAGGACACAGCTGAGACCAAAAGTGCATTACAGCAGATGGCAATCGACATAATTTAGGGGTTTGAAGAGATTATTTCTGAAGGACTGTTATTCAGGCCTGCCCTATGAAGTTTAGGAGGAGAAGACTAACAAAGAAAACTTAAAAATACACAGAGGTATCTGTGAGGATCTAGTAATACCAGAGATTGTGACAGAAAGGATAATAACAAACTCAGGAATAAGCTGGCTGAAGTATTAATTATGGTAAATGTAAATACAAGAGATCACAAGGGAACTATCAGTTCAGGATGGATTTTTACGGAGAATGTAATTTTATGATTAAAGCACTGTTTTAGAAACACAGTATCCTCAAATCAGGCAAGGTAAGAATACTTTTCATGAACACTAGAATATGACATTTAATTACATTTCTGAGAAAGACTGCATAAGGACATGGAAATTTTGCTAGACTGTTTTACCACAACTCCTACTATTAAACAATGGTGCATTCGAGTCCTTGTTTTCTGAAAGTGAAGACCAGTATGAGTCAGTTATCACTTTTAAAAACATTTCTTTAGCCCATTTAGGGACCCCTATACCAGAGGCAGCCAAACTTTGACACAGAAGAAACTTGGGCTGGCAACCAAACAACAGGATGCACAAATACTTTACGAAACAAATTTGGTGGCATACAGAAATGAGGCTCTTTACCACAGCCATGGAGTGACCATCTTTTCTTTCATGAACAGATTGTATCCCCTGCCATTCCCAAACCCTGTTACTCAGCTGGAATGGGGAAAGCTGCTAAACCAGAAAAAACAAAAGATGCTCTTGCAATGGTAAAGGTTTGGTAGAGAATAATAATAACCATTCCCCTGTTGCACGCTTTTTTCTGGAAAAGGAATAAATTGGTGTATAAAGGTAGCTCTTCCTTCCAGCAGTCTCTCCTCTTACACAGAAAGTAGGTTTTGTCTTCTATGTTTATATTCAATGGATTGCTGTTTCTTCTCATATCTTCTATATGCTTAGGAAGGACGCAGCTGCCTAATGGCTTCTCCACTACCTTTTTTTAGGGGTGGGTTGTTTTTTTTAATAATTTGGGAATTGCAGAGTTTGAAAGAGCAGCACCCACCACTACTCATCTTCACACAGCTTCCATTGTCCTAAACTGTGATGGTTACTCCTGAAGTAGAAACTATGTAGACCAATATATAACAAAAGAAAAGAAATCCACTTGATTAGTCTACTGGGAATGACTCCTAAGCTTTCTGTTTTCTTAAAATACTGGAGAGAGAAAGAGGGTAATCAAATCTAGCCATTTATAATCCTAGACATACAAGGTGATGCCAGCAAGTTGACTGGTATTCTGATTTGACTTTCCATTTCTGCAGAATATTTTTAAAAATTCTTTTTTATTACTTACGTTCTTAATCACCACAAAATAAATCAGCATTATTCCTTGGTACATCTTTTGAATGACAGTAATTAATCACTGCATTCTTAAGTCTCTTATGAGTTACTATGGTGCTAGTTCATACACACCTTCCTTTCTCAGCAGAGTAATAGAATGTGGTATTATAGTCACAACTTGGTTGGTAGTGCTATTTACATTTAAAGTAAGGCTTTTACTTGCATTATAGTAAACCTCCCTTACTCCTTCCCACTCATTTTTAGAAGATTCCCACTTGAGATAGAAAGAGATGGTGTTCGGTTCCAGCTTAAAAGTACACATTTCTAGACAGCTGAAGGAAAATTCATTCTGAACCTCTCAACTACTGTAAAAAACAAGTCAGGTGATTAATTAGAAATGTTGATCACTAATGAGTTAAGACTAACTTAATAAAATCCTTATCTGCTTCTCTTCTAAACATTGGAAGTTCCAATTATGCAAGAAGCAAAAAATTATATTTAGACATCATGGCTTGGATTACTCTCACCTGACATTAGGTGACTACAATTTATTTAGATATAGATGAGCAAGAAGCCTTTTATAATTACTGAAGAAAAACACACTTCTCTATAGTGTGATTCATCAGACCTATACTAGACATTTACTTTAGGAAGAAATGATTTCTGTTTTAGAATTCTTCAGGTATATAGACTCTAAAGGATGCTTAGTCCAGCTGTGAGCATCTATGTTTTACAAATCTAATTATTAGGTGACATAAGGACTCAAAAAACGGATATGAACACACACACACGAAAAAACTTTATCACAGTTCCCTTCAGGTAACAGAATTCTGAAATTTAAAACAATTTAAACCAATACCAATTTAAAAAGCATAATTCTACCCACTTTTCCCATCTATTATTATTACTACATTTCAGAGAATTCTAATACAACATTATAGAGTAAATTTTTTACTGCTTTGATGGGACTCTGGTTTGCTAGTCTGTGTGCAGTTAGCATCACACTCTGCAGCATTATCTACTTGATGCTGTTGGATGATGGAGTACTGAACTTGATGATAAAGAATATAAAAACATTTGTTAAATAAGAAACAGAATCTAGAAGGTAATGATTATGGTAACTGAATATAATACTCAATTATTTTAACCTGTAATAAAAAGCATTGCAAGTTAATGATAATTTTTTTTTTTTTTTGTAACTCCAGGAATTTATTTAAAGAACTGAAATGAAAAGGACAACATTAAAGAGAGAGTACTTACACTCCAAAGCCAAGGAAAGTAGAACTTACCGCTTCTTACACTTATGATAGTTTACAAATAGATACATATGCATACATAAAATGCACACTATGTTTTATGATTAGCCAAATAACAAGTGTATATATAAATGCATGTAGTTTATTAAATAAATTCATGTTAATTTAATAATTTTTTCTCCTTCATTGTTTGACTTATTTTGATATTGATGACACATAATGTATGCTGCTATTGTTTCAAGTAGATGTTACTTTGTATAAATACATAAATCGAAATTTATTTAATCACTCTCTCTGATATTAGTGAATATTACTCACTCTGCCATTTGCTGGAGTGAGAGCCTGGAGTCTGTGTATCTCTCTATATTTTTTTTTTAATAACGTTCTTACATCCAACATAACCTCCATACAACTTTTCATTCTCCAATTATATTTTAGATACGCATGTATTTTAATCTTAGAACATCCTGAACTGTTTCCTTTTACAAACAAAAAAATACCATCTGTGAGAATGCACATGAAAGCGCACTCAGATTTTAATTATACATCTCATGGCAAAACGTATTCAAGAATGGGTCTAGGGACGGACATATACAATATTCCAAAACCAGACAGCAATGATTTCTTCTGCATGACTTTGTTTCTGTAAATGAAAATGCGTGAGCTTGGGATTTTTAAAATCTACGACTATCATCACTTTTTTCAAGTTATAAGGAAAAAATATTTGCAATACCGTAAAATTTCACATGGTAGCAAACCAGTAATTGAATTTAATTAGATTTACACATCAGTCAATGCTTCAACTCTGAGAACAAACATTTTCATGATGAGTGTTCTGACTCAAACAAGTTCCTAAAGAGGAATGACCTAAGGGCCAAGAAGATGAAAATATAATATAAATAACTCTAGAAAAGCGATAAATAAAAATAGAAATCTTAACTTCTCTAGATGAGTGACATTTCCCTTATTAATTACAAACTGATTGAATAAATGTTAAGAATTAAAGAATCTCTTCAATCTTTTATTATGATAATAATTTAGCTAAAAGACCTTTCAGTTTCTCTTACCTTCTCTTTGCTTCATATGGAAAACTTTAAATTTCACATAGTATCACATTTCCTAATATCATAATTTAGAAGAGATTTTCTTCAATGATTCTAATAAATCTCCAAGGTTTAATGTTTAACTCAATTTTCTCATTTTTCACTCCAATAAAGCTGTATTTTTATACATTTAGTGTATGTTTCTACACTTTCATGTTCAACAGTCCTGACATTTACACTAACCCAAGTCAAGAAAACACAATATAATGTATACTACTTAAAAACATAGAATCTAAATTTACATATAGAAATTTTTTTAAAGCTCTACATACGTTCTTGTTACATCCTGTTCAATCATTGCTCGAAGCTCTTTATCCTGGAAAAATTTATTCCAAAGACTCTGAAATAAGGAAAAATAATTGTATGAAATAGAGACTTCTACTAAAGGCTTACATACTACATCAGCAAAGTACTGTACAAATATTAACTAATTAATCCTTAACATTCCTGGTAAATAGGTATATCAATATTTTATGGGTGAAGAACAATGTTGGTGACAAGCCTAACATATCTGAGAAAGTCAGTTTAGATCAGAGATGAAAACATTCAAGTTCCTGGATCCTTGTTCTAGGCTGACTCCATTCACTCACTGGATGGCTTTAGGTCTGTGAGTTAATTGTAAGAGGTCTATGAAGCATATTTAGGAAGGCAGAGTAAATTCAAACTTACCAGAACCAGCAGCTCAGCTGAAAAAAATTCAGTAGTTCACTCATGGAAAAAGGTCTGTATCACCGTACCATACTACATTTCTCCTATGAATGTACAGACTCTAGCTGGAAGCTGCCATAATTTCCACACTAAGAAATTGTTTGGAAGTAAGCTAGATTGTCTTGGTAGAGGCAAAATCTAATAAGGAGTGTATGGTGATCGAACACCTATTATGAAAACCACGTCATTCTAACAGTACATATACACAGTGCATATTGAGACTGGCCATTCTAAAAAAAATCTGATAGGGAAAACCAGGGTATTTAAAGCTCACTGTCCACATGAAAAAATAGTAAATAAAAGAGTTTAAAGTAGGCTTAGCTTCTTCTATATCTGAGCTTATGATCATTTTTGTTCTCTTTCCTTTGTTTCCATGCCTTGTTTACTAATATTTTGCAAAAGCCAACCTGAAAAAAGTCAGCAAATGTTGTTGCTTCTATGCTCCAGAAAAAGTATTATAAAGCCTGTTCTTTATTGTAAAGGGATGGTAGCTTGGCCATATTGATCAAAATACAGAAGGAACAAAATTTATAGCAGTCTCTTCATGCAGGTTAATTTTCAGATAGCAGTAACACCAGCGAATGAACCGTACAACACCGTACAAAGAGAGAGGCTACAAGGAAGAAATTTTTCACTCAGAGGGTGGTGAGGCAGTGGAACAGGTTGCCCAGAGAAGTTGTAGATGCCCCATTCCTGGAAGTGTTCAAGGCCAGGTTGGATGAGGCTTTGAGCAACCTGATGTAGTGAGGGTGTCCCTGCCCATGGCAGGGGGGTTGGAACTACATGATCTTTGAGGTCCCTTCCAACCCTAACCATTCTATGATTCTATGAATACTTCCAGGATTTCTTGCTCCCCTGCAAACAATTCATTGTCATGGTGGCTTATGCTCCACAGAAAGAAAAAGTAAATTAATTTTATCTAGCAGAAGGAAGGTAGAAAAACAAAAAAGAAAATGTTAATTGGCTTCTATATTTGTGTCACAAACTATGATAAAAATCCCCAACTTTAAAAGTATTTATATCCTTGACAATATCTTACGTAAAACTAGTATCTTTTTAACTTGCAGCTCTTTTCATGCAGCTAGCTCACACTTTGAAACTCCCCCGCCCCTCCTCTGAGCCTAGTCCATCAGAGCAAAGGATGAAGGAAACAGAATCTTCACTGCAAACAGGAGGCAAAACCCAGGACGCCAAAAGGGTAAAACATTAAGTCACTGCAGAGGCTCAGAGGCACTTGGCTTTTCATTCCTTCACCTGGTTTGGCCTGTGGCTTTGTTTTATAGATTAATCCCCTGCCACAAACTCTGACATGCTAACCCTTGTTTTCTATCTCCTAAAGACATTATAGGCAGAAAAAAGGTTGTGCCATTGTGTACAACCACAAACTACCGCAGAAACGCTTTAAATCTTTTACATTTGACACAACTTTCTGCTCAGATGGATGCAAGAATGGTTTGATGGCATGCACAATCATATGAGCTGTAGAACCACCAATGTGCCTATGATCAATACTTCCATGTTTCCACAAGCTAACCTATCCCCCTTCTACACTAAATATGAAGCAGAGTACCATACTAAATACAAGCAAAATATGGGCTTCCATTTTTGTGAACAAAATGGAAACACAAGCAGTGCCACCAAAGATATCTGTGATGGTCTTTCTGGGTGTAAATCTCTTAAATGTAGTCAAGCAAATTATTTTCATGGTATTAAGTTATTTTGAAAATGTGATGAAAAGAATTATCAGAAAGGGTAACACAATTAACGAAGAAGCTTAAAGGTATGTGCTACAAAATACCTCAGAGCTTTCCAGGTATAATAAAATGCAGCATTAAAAAAAACCCAAAAACAACTCACCTAAAATTAAGCTCTCAAATCTATATGTAAACCCTCATTCAAGTGTCATGACTTTGAAAATACCAAGCTACTAAGAGGTCTCATTAATTTCAGTGAGAGCAGGATGCTCTGCACTTAATGACAGTCAGGCCAAATACTTTTACTACATTTTCAGTGTTTCTTTAAAATCTGGATCTGTCATTTTGCAGCGTGCTGCTATCTGATTAGAAAAGAAACTTTTGTTTCTTTTAACTGTATAAAGAAAAAGAAGTTAAAACCTTGGAAGAAATTTATATTTTGCAGCCTGGTGCTTTAGACATTAACTCAGCACATATACAACTCAGACATACAACAATTCTATTTTTGCTGGAGAAAAACTTCCAAGACTAAACAGGCTTCCAGAGGAGGGTTCTTCAGTATTTGTTGTTAACAACATTCCCTTCATATTGACTGTTTAAACACTCCTTCAATTAAAGCCATTTTGCGTGTAAAACGAAAACACACAGCAATAAAAAAGCTTATCAGTTAAATAAAGGATATGCTGTAAAACTGGACTTAGAGCCCAGAACCAATTTTTTGTTTGTCACAGCCTTCCCTATGATAAGCCCTGAAAAATCAGAAAGTTAACCTGGAAATGAACATTTCTGGTTGTTCAGCAGAGCCTGTGAACCACTGCTAACACAAATCAGTTTGGAAATTTAGGAGGGAGATTTTAGCACCTGCCATTTTCCCTTCTTCAGCAAGAACTCATTTGCGTCAGTATGATGATAATGAGAATTTTAGTAGCACATATGTTGACAGAACCAAGGGTCAACTTACCCCCTCGTCCTGAGAGAGTGGGTTGTTGATTATCAGATCTTGCTGTCCTGCTTTCCGAGGGTTTGTAATGTGCTGGGTAAAAAAAAGAAAAAACATCAAATTCTCTTCCTTATAGTGTAAGTATTACTACCTCTGTTAATGCATGAGAGTAGAGAACCTATTTTGTACTAACTTACAATTTCTTTGATCTTATTGTAAGAAGTTCTTAAGTCTGAAGTGGTTTTAATCCATTGACTTCTGTCTTGGGGTAGAACCTCCAGAAATAACTATCAACAAAACAAAATAAACCCATGAAGATTAATCAATTTAACATAGCTTTTCATATAAATCCTACCACACAGCATAAACCATCTCAGAAAGGAGGTGTAAGTATGCTACACATAAGGAGAAGAAAGCAAAGACCTGTAAAATACTCCTGGCTTTGGTACTTTCCAGTCAATAAATAAGAAGCTAGAAACAATAGCAGTTCTCCAGTAGGAAATAAAACATTTAAAAAATCTGAAGCCACAAACTCAAGCTTTGTAAACTCTCATAACTTCAGTAAAGTTCACTGAGACTTTCAAGGTAGAAAAAAATTGCAAAGAAGAGATGAAAATAAATATACAAAACTTGAACTATTTACATAACACTGATGAGCTCATGCAACATGCTTAAAACCAAACATAAATGCAGAGCAGAAACTAAGCACTGAGAGATATACTCTACGTAAGGAATCAGGAAAGGGAAAACCTTAGTCTACAGAAAACTAACATGTTCTAGGATTCTGCAAGACAGTTAGAAGAGCAGATTTTGCAAAAAGTCCTTGAGAATGCCTACATGTTGGTTCTTTCACATTTCTTTTTAAAAAGAGTTAGGAAGAAACATCTTTTGGAAAAGTCTACTTAATTACATACAAAATATGGAAAAAAACGGAGTATTTTCTTGCATTGCAAATGTTTTTATTCACACATTACAAAGTGTCATTAAACAGTAAATACTGACAAACAAAAACCACTCCTGAATTATTAAAAATACTTAAATATTTCAGAACTTAACAAAAATATTGATAATATTTTTAGAACAGAGAATCTAAAACAGAGCCCTAACCCATATCGGGACATGGAAATAAATCCAGCCTTATTTCTAAAATAAAATCACTTTGATTTAATTAGTTGACTGCGAGGCTCAAGAAGCAGCAGACTGGTAAAACAATTCTTGTGGCACATATTCACCTGGTTTCCTGAAGAAAGCATTTTCATTAAACTTAAATTTGCTCAATGCTAAATAAATTTCAAATTTCAAACTTCAATTTTCAAATTTCTTTCATTCATATACAAAGAGTATTTTCATTTTCTTTGTATAGGTCTTTGTGTCAAAGTGAAGCTTGAGAAATTCCAAGTGAGGTGATTTAAGTTATTGGTGTTAACATACAGCATCTCTACTAGGGAAAATGTTCTATACTGTCAAAGTTAGTGCAGAACAGAAGACCTGATGCCAGTGCAACAAAATTCTTTTGGACTTCATATAGCATCTCAGTACTACTTTGATTTCTTTCTCCCTTCCTGTACAACTTTTAACAAATACAATAAGAGACCTCTGAGGATCTGCTGTGGTTTAAGATTGGAAGACGGGGCTTCCCTCTCCATCCAGTCATGACAAGACGGATTGGTTCTCATCTTCTCAATTCACTGGGAAAAACTGCTAGCAGAAGCATCAGACTGATTTTAGAGGAGTCCCAAGTTCCACAAAACATAAATTGTGAGACAAACTTCCTTTTTATTTCCAGTGCATGACTTCTCTGCACAGAGACTGAGAAGAGAGATGGCTGTGTGGCACTCAATTCTAAGCACACTACCCAGCATAAAGAGATTTTTTTCCTAGGAATCTTTTGCTATCACCCGCAATTCAGCTTTAAGGCAACTCAATACGATTAGCAAATGTCCTATGAATTATAAAAATGAGTAGGAAAACATTGGGATGAAGTCTCTTGGAAAATTCATGATTCTTTGCATCAATAATCTTCCAGCGCATCAGGTAATGTGTTGATATATTGCAACCACAAACTGTAAATAAATATTTTCTCTTCTTACCTTCCAGCAAACACTACGGAACCTGCTGCTTCTCAGCTGCCCATTAATCCCCTTCAGCCGTATAGTTGCCAAGTAATTGTTGTTTACAAATAGTTCTTCCCATTCTTTACTGCATGCAAAAGCAAAAGGAACGAACATTTTAACCACAAAAAAAAGGTCTTATTTGATTTAAGGACTATATGACACTACACAATTTCAGAAAAGCAGAGGAAAGGAACTTTTTAAAATGTATATATTTAGTTGTGTACCATTTCTAAACGCATGGCTGTCTTTTTGGACACATTTCTTCTTTGGATTTAATGAATATGTAGATCGCTATAATTATGCCAGCTACTGAAATTCATAATGTCTATGGAGGCTATTCCATTTCCTCTAAAATGTTGGTACTGCAGTTCAGTGAATAAACAAGAAAAATGAATATTAATATAAGCACATTCACGTTTCAGCTGTAGACAAAGAAGTACCTATTCCAAAAATATGCAACCGAAAAGTATACTGTTGACTGTATTAGCTCCTCACATGACATATTTGCTTAAATGAACCTTCTTTTCTTCTTAATGTCAAGCTGGGCAGTTAAGCATAATAGAAGATGACTTTCTTTAACATTTAGTGCTATTTACTATTGAAATCACTCCTACTTCTTTCTACATGATCAGTTTTAAAATTTTAACAGGTGCTAGCAAATTTAAAAAAACATCAAAAAATTAAAAAGCCTCACTGTATAAACTGTTAAAGGCAAGCTTGAGTACCTTGCAGTACCTATGGCTGACTAGATAAACAACCTAAATATGCCTCCCAGGCATGCAGGCACCAGGGGCCTAACACCTGTGCCTCATTAATATACAAGTAAATCTGCTCTACTGGGAAACAATTGGAAATTAATTGTCCCAAACCATCTACTGAGTTTGAATAAAAGAATTAAATCTCTATTTCCTGCACCTTCTACTGAAACAAATCTCAAGAACAGGATAAGCCATTTGATGGTCTTAGTAGCCCAAGACTTGCTCACAGATTTTCCACAATCACTCTAAAATCCAAAGGGCAATTTCAATACAAAGAGCTGGGTTATGTGCAAGGAAATGTGTTTCGGATTTATTTTCAACGCATGTCCTTAAGGTGAACATCTCCCTTTCCCACTGCCACATGGGAGACTATTACTTCTCCCTGGGAGATCAAATGAAACCAGAAAGAGGGAAACTACTATTGTGACTCCAGGGTAAAATTTCACCAGATTTCTTTTACTAAGGAGGGTCACAGACTAGGTTATACTAAATACCAACAAACACTGGTTTTGCAAACTGCCCTAAATATATGCAAGCTAGAGTTAGTTTTCAGCCTTTCAAGCCAACTTGCGAGGGTGACTTTTTAAAAACCTTGTTTTAGATAAAACTCATTCCGTTTCAGAACAGATCTTTTCCTAAAAAAAACCCAGCTGTATTAACTACTTTGAAAAGAGAAGGTGCTCCAGATAAGGACAAAGACGACCAAAGCAGTGTTAGCTTGCAGGGGTTAGGGCTGCTTTCAGATTTTGCCAACTGCCAATATTCCCAAGTGACCAAAATAGCAGCAAGTAACTCCAATGGTGTGGGGCAGCTTCCTTCCTTACTGCCACATCCCCCATTCTCCAAGTCAGAAAGACTATCTGGTCATTTCACTGGCTCCCTACCTTTCACACATTCTCACCTTCTGCAGCGAGCTGCCTGTGATTGTTTACCTCGGTTCTGTCTCCTTTAAATACAACGTATGGTATATAGCAGACACAGCTTGACAAAAATCTGTCCCTTTCTTTCACAGTCATTTATACTTCAGTAACTACAGTATATTATGCCTATCTAAATAACCCTCCTGTTCCTATCATGTATAATATTCTTTGTTTGCCATTGTAAATTTTCATAGAATCATTGGCCATTAGAAGTACTGCCAAGCTGCCTCCCTCAGGTAGCTATGCTTCGAGAGTGACACATTCCCCTGCGCACACAACAGGTCAGACTCTGAAGCTATTCACGTCGCTCTGCAAGAGGATGACATTCCCACAATGTCTTTGAAAAGGCTGGTATGTCAGCTGAGTTAGCAAAAGGTTTCAACCAGCGTAACTGTGAATAGAAAGAACAGAGAGGAAAGAAACTCTTTGGGTTATTTTTTTTCACCAACTGCTGGGAGTGATTGCTACACAGTAAGAAAGTAATTTCAACACTTCTTAAATGGTATTAGAACAGATACTATGCTTTGTCTTTTCTTTTTTTTTAAATTTGTAATGCAATTCCAAACACGTTTTGAACAAAATTACATTTAAAACAGCCAAAAGAAATTTGGCAAGATCATATCTCCTCCGCATCTCCCCTTGGCTGCTGGGATCACTAAAAAGAAAAGTTATGAGCAATCGCAAAAAAAAAAAGACTTGGAAGCTGGAATCTGCTTCAGATTTAGTAGAGCTGAATGATAACTAAAATCCTTTCTGAACAGCATTCACTAATTCATTTCTCAAATATTTTGAATGAAGGCTAATTAAGCCTTACAATTCTAGAGACCATTTCAATAACGGTAACACTGTGTAATATCAACAAGCTATCAATTCTAAAGGGATAATTTTTAAAATGATATAGCCCTACTCTGCAAACTATCTATGTGCCTTGTTAACCCAGGCTTGCAGAAAACTCATTGGTCAAAGTGAAATGAGCAATGAAGATTGGAACTCAAGTCTACCACATCTCATTTGCTTCACTGAAGTGAAAGACTTCAAGAGCCAATTGGAACCACTTAAACTAGGAATAAGGTGCACAAGTCCATGGGACCTGATGAGATCCATCCGCGGTTCCTGAAGGAACTGGCGGATGAAGTTGCCAAGCCACTGGCTATTGTATTCGAGAAGTCGTGGCGGTCTGGCGAGGTCCCCGATGACTGGAAGAGAGGGAACATAACCCCCATTTTTAAAAAGGGGAACAAGGAGGACCCGGGCAACTACAGACCGGTCAGCCTCACCTCTGTGCCTGGCAAGGTCATGGAGCAGATTCTCCTGGGAACCATGCTAAGGCACATGGAGAGCAAGGAGGTGGTGGGTGACAGCCAACATGGCTTCACCAAAGGCAGATCGTGCCTGACCAACTTGGTGGCCTTTTACGATGGGGTGACAACATCGGTGGACAAGGGTCGACCAACGGATGTCATCTACTTGGACTTGTGCAAAGCTTTTGACACTGTCCCGCACGACATTCTTCTCTCTAAACTAGAGAGTCATGGGTTTGATGGATGGACCACTCGGTGGATAAGGAATTGGCTCAATGGCCGCACTCAGAGAGTAGTGGTCAACGGCTCGATGTCCAAGTGGAGACCGGTCACGAGTGGCGTCCCTCAGGGGTCCGTGTTGGGCCCGGCCCTCTTCAACATCTTTGTCGGTGACGTGGACAGTGGCATGGAGTGCACCCTCAGCAAGTTCGCCGATGACACCAAGCTGTGTGGTGCCGTCGACACGCTGGAAGGGAGGGATGCCATCCAGAGGGACCTCGACAGGCTGGAGAGGTGGGCCCGTACCAACCTCATGAAGTTTAACCAGGCCAAATGCAAGGTCCTACATCTGGGTCGTGGCAATCCCAGGCATAAATACAGACTGGGTGGTGAATGGATCGACAGCAGCCCTGAGGAGAAGGACTTGGGAGTACTGGTGGACGAGAAGCTCAATATGAGCCGGCAATGTGCTCTTGCGGCCCAGAAGGCCAACCGCGTCCTGGGCTGCATCAAGAGGAGCGTGGCCAGCAGGTCGAGGGAGGTGATTCTCCCCCTCTACTCTGCCCTCGTGAGACCTCACTTGGAGTACTGCGTCCAGTTCTGGAGTCCCCAACATAAGAAGGACATGGACCAGTTGGAGAGGGTCCAGAGGAGGGCCACGAAGATGATAAGAGGGCTGGAGCACCTTTCCTATGAGGACAGGCTGAAAGAGTTGGGGCTGTTCAGCCTGGAGAAGAGGAGGCTCCGGGGTGACCTTATAGCGGTCTTCCAGTACCTCAAGGGGGCCTACAGGAAAGATGGGGAGAGGCTGTTCAGGAGGGCCAGTTATGATAGGACAAGGGGTAACGGTTTTAAAATAGAGGGAGGTAGGTTCAGGTTGGATATTAGAAAAAAATTTTTTACCATGAGAGTGGTAGAACACTGGAACAGGTTGCCCAGAGAGGTGGTGGATGCTCCATCCCTGGAGACGTTCAAGGCCAGGTTGGACAAGGCCCTGAGCAACCTGATCTAGTTGGAGATATCCCTGTTCCTTGCAGGGGGGTTGGACTAGATGACCTTTGAAGGTCCCTTCCAGCCCTAACCATTCTATGATTCTATGATTCTATAAGCACATGCAATTGTTTTTAATCAAACTAGAAAATTAAATGCATAATAATGTGTTAATACCACCTTTAGGTTGTACAATTAGAAGAAAGTCAAATGTCAATGTTAATGTTTTCTGGTACTTTTTCATTTTGTATTTAAATATCCTGTCTAATATATTATCGTGCATATGGTAAAGTTTTCATAATATAAGGCCTGCACGAGGAAAAATTGGCTTAATTTTTCTTTAAGAAATTTAATTTCATATGCTGTATCTATGCAGTAACCATCCAATGTAAAATATTTATTGGCATGAGTTAGGGACAGTTGCATTACTTAGAAGTGGGAAAAGTGCTCAATATGCACAAATGAAAAAGCAAGCAAATCAATGGAAGGGATGAAGGTTACAGATTCATTCTGCAAGGTTTGTTCTTAGTTCTCGTCTGTTCCTTTCCATCTTCTGAAACATGCATTTGTGTCATAAATACAAGAGTTTGAATTTGTCTGCAAAAGAATTTTATACTGCTGTCCGCTCTAATACACAGCCTTTCTTGCTTATAAGGAATGAGGTTGATCTCCTAGCAAATCATATATAAGCATATCTACTCTTTCTTTCCATTAGGATGTGTTTTGTGGATCTGATGCTTGTTAAGACAATTACAAGCATTAGATTTTCAGAGATAAAAGTTCAAAGACTTGGAAGAGAAATATCTCTTTGTGATGACACACTGTAAAGAATCGAGCACAACGAGCAGGACTTTATATCAGAAAGTCTAAGTAAAAATTTACATGCACTTAAATACCATTTTTTAACAGGTATTTAAACCCCTGAGGTCTGAGCATCTTCATAAAAGACACTGGAATGCCGCTATGGCACAGCTGTAGAGGAACAAGCAATCATAAACTCTTGAAGAATGAGTGACAGCAATAATGTAACAAGATGCCTGGAAAATAATTCTGGAATTCAAATAGTAGTTCCCAGTGCTCTACTGAGGCAACACTGAGCTGTGGGAAGAGGTAACAAAGACCTCCTTCCAGTCAGTCAGTAGCGGAACATCAGCCTCTGACTCTGCTAATAAATTTCCACGTGCAGCATAATGGCGAAATCAAAGCATTGAGCATAGATGTTCAGAAGAATGAAACCGTAGCTCATATAAGCTCATCATAAAATAAATACTATATTCAGAAGAGGAAGAAATACAATTGAGGAAGAGCGGTATACAGCACAGACAATAATCACTGCTAGTTAACTTCTGCATTTACCTGTTTACAGGATAAAGCTACTGATGTACACAAATGCAGATCATTCTAAAGTTTAAAGCTAGTGTAAGAAGCACTTTTGTACTAGGATGGTCAGACAACATCAAACTCTGTGGAAGACACTAAAATTCATAGAAATGTGAAAATGTGAATATCCACATGAAATTTCAATCTCTGTCACTGAAAAAAGGGCTAAGATTCAGTTCTGGGACTGCAAGGGCTCAGACCTACCAGGTAAATATCACTGTCCATACTTATTTCACTTTCAGTTGAAACTGTGGGTAACAAAGAAACCAGTACCTATCAAGTCAATAGACAGTGGATATAGTTATTTTATCTCATGCGTTTTTAAAATATTTTATGCCAAGTTTTGAAATCCCTTTTTTGTGTCCATGATGAAACAAGACAGTACTCAGTATTTACTACATCATTTAGATAACAAGGAATATTTCTCAGTTCATGAAAGAATACTGCAATGCTATTAAAAGGTGTGAACATTTGCATACATATTTGAGATTTCAATCTAAATCTCGAGCTTATTCTACTCTCTAGACCGATATTGAAGGATAAAATGGATAGTCTCACAGAGATCCAAAGAAAACTCTTGGGCAGTACTGCCAGTATTAGCAAAATCATCTAAAACAAAATGGTGTGCATGCTCTCAGAAAAGCCAATTTCACTTTTTCATACCATTTTTTGTTAATCTTCAGAATGTGCTTTTCAAAATGTTGAGACCCAAAATCAGCTCCCCAGAGGCACCTAATGAAGCAACAGGCTACTGAACCGGCCATCAGAAAGAAGCAAATTCTTGAATTATTGTGTCATATGTTTTGCAATATGAGGTCTTTATTGATAGGAACATCAATAAGTGAATGTAGTATCTATATTTAAACAGAGGCAACAGTTCTTTTCAAACATACTGCATAAATCCAAGCTACATGCATAGTTTGTATTATTTATTATGCCACAAAATGAACATTTGAGAAAAAAGTGAAGGATCAGCCAGGAACGTAATGAAAACAGAGTTAATTCTATAAAAACGGGGGGGTGGGGCGGGGAACAATTGAAAGGTAGTATCAAGTAATAAGCAGTAAGTTTCTAAAACAAAACCATTTCTGAAACACATGGAGTTTTATTTGCTACCCTGAAAATCCACTTGACAGCTTTAATGTGAAGGCTTATCAATCTGCTTGGAAAATATATGTATTTTCCTCTGTTTCTCAAACTCCTGCCTCAGGATATGAGGGAGAGTTAACAGCCATGTAAGTGTGAATATGCATGGCTGAGCTGCTGGGAGGCTCAACATTCAAAGGCCAGATTTTTCTAAACAGTTCAGGTCTCATCCACTTTTGGCTGACATACAGTTAAAAAGGTTAGTGTGAAAGGCAAAATCACTTTCTTAACATAAACATTCCAGCAAAAGCTTCAGGTTATTAGCTCTGCTCTTTAAGCCACCAGTGTGTGTGTAATACAGTCTAGAGAACTGAAATAAGGCTGCACGAGTAGCAGGATGCTTTACCAGCACCTCTCGTAACAGCATTGGATCCGAGGCAGAACCTCGAGATACCTTTCTCCATACTCCAAATTGTCCACTTTGTCCTGGTGGTTCTCAGGCAAAGAGCCAGGTTTGGCTATGAGAGAACACCTAACTTCCAATCCTGTGATTGTTTAAGATTTTGTAGAAGAATTCTTGTTGCAGTCATTTCAACGTCTAAATTTCATCGGCTCGTTCTTCTCTACTCATTACTTTATGTGCACATTTACAGGGCGGCGGAACAAAATTTAGGTATCATGTTCAATTATTTTTATTTTTGTATTGTAACTGATTTGCCAGTTGCAGAGTCAAGACTTTGTAGTTTGAATCCCTCCCAACACCTTTGAACGTTTACTTTCTCATTGTCCTGACCAAGGTTCCTTGGGCGAGGCAGGCCTCCTTGAAGCCACCAAGAGCCTATCATCTAAATGCTGGGCATCTAGATCAAGCAAGGTGGCTAATCTTCCTCTATAGCAACGGGCGAGAGAGAAACATGCAGTGAGGGAGAGTGTCGTGGTTTAACCTAGTGGGCAACTAAACACCAGGCAGCCATTCGCTCACCCTTCCCCATCCCTGGGTAATGGGGAAGAGAAATAAAGGGAAAAAGGGAAGGAGGCTCATGGGTTGAGATAAGAATAATATAATTGGGTTGAGATAGGAATAATATAATAATAATAATAACAATAATAATAATAGCAGCAATTATAACAACAATAACAAATAATAATTAGATATGAATATATATATATAAAGATAACAGTATATACAAACAAGTGATGCACAGTGTAATTGCTCACCACCCAGTGACCAACACCTATCTCATCCCACCAACGATCCCAAAACAGGTAAGTCCCGACACCATGATCTCGGATGACTGAGAGGCCCAAAAAAAGACTGAGAGAGAGATAGAACTCCAAGAGACTGAGACAGTCCCACAGAAGAGAATTCCAAATGTCCCAGTCAACCCTCATCTATATATCAGGCATGATGTTCCATGATATAGAATACTCCACTGGCCTATTTGGCCCTCAATCTTAAGTTTAAATTCAAATCTTAAGAGGAGTTGTGGACTCTTTGTCCTGGCTACACACACTGGCAAAACATGGGAAGCTGAAAGTCCTTGATGTCTCAGTAACAACTATAAACTTCAGTGCACTATCAACATTCTTTTTATAACAAATCCCAGATTAATCAGAGCTATTAATCCCAATTAAACACAGAGCTATTCTAACTACTAAAGAGAAAAACTAACTCGGTTCCAGCTGAAAGCAGGACAGAGTCATTCACTAAACTTTTAAACATTTACTGTTAGTTCCTTCCAACTTTAATGAGGCAGGCTGAGGAGAGACTCTATCTGCTGTTTCCTTCTAACTGGTATTTCTACCATCAGATTTCCTATTTTTCCCTTCTGCTAATTCATACCCACAGCTAACCAGAGCTCTCTGATGTTCACATGTATGCAGCCTTGTTATATGAACAGACATGCATTCCTTAAGAAAGAGAAAAGTTAGAGTTTTTGTAGTATATAACAGAAGTTAAAAGCTACAGCTCTACAAATCATCAAACTGAAAAAAATGATGTAATAGGGAGACTGGAGATACTTTTTGCAGGAATATGCCCCAAAATGTTTCTGTACTCAGCCCTGACTACCTAGAGCAGGTCTAGAACTGGTGTAGCCATGACATTATTTAAAAATATGCACCTGATTTCAGAACTCAGATGATTTTATGATATGCAGGGTGCCGAATGCAAACTTTTAGTTAATGTTAATTCCATCTTAACTTTGTAAATTCATCCATTTTGCATGCAATGACATAAGAATATGAGTAAGTGGTTTCATGATACAACTTTAATCTCTTGAACTGACGAGGTTTTATTACCATCATTAAAACCAAGTAGTCTTAACTAAAAGCAAGTCTTTGCTCTTTACATTTATTTCAATTGTACATTATTTTGAGACAGCTTTTGTCTTCAAGCTTCTTTGGATTAAACCCAAGCCTGCCATCTTGCATTCAAGTTTTACATAGAGTTCTAGGTCATGGTAGCTTTTTTTTTTAAACCAAAATGAAATGACTCACCAGATGTATTTTCAACAGGGTGTAGGAAAATCAAGATATCTGATTTAACCTTCAGTAGTTCTGCTACAAAGGCGTGCTACACAGCTCTTCCATTTAAAATCCCACTGACGGCACTGAGCTAGTATTGAGCAAAGAACTGATCCTCTCCAGGTTCTCTTGCTGCTGAACTCAGTCAACAACTCACTCCCAGTTCCACGGCAGATGTTTTTGCTTTTATGTTACTGCACATCTCATGGACTAGAAGCTAATGCCAACATGTTTAAGATCTTAAAAGTGTACCTTAGTACCAAGAAAAATATGGTGCCATTCACCTGTCAATGTTAATCATATTCCTGCAAAGGTGATACGAGTTCTGAGTTTTAAGTGAATGACAATGAAGTTCATTGCATTACTTAGAGTGATTGACCTTCAGAACTTTTGAGAAACATTTCAACTTCGTATCACCAGATGTGGTGTTAGTAGGAAGAATCATGAAAGGTTTGGGGGCCAAAATGAAAATCACAAGAGCAATTCCTTTGGATTCCTTTCTTTTTTGTCAAGTTTACTAAAGGATTAATGGTGCTTATTAAAGAAGGAAAATATTAATTTAAAAAAAAAGAAAGAACAAATTACTTCTGAAATTTTTCTAACCTGACGGTTCTGACCTCAAATGCTATGCTGCTCATGCTATTTAGCCTAGCACTGAAAATCATGTTTTTCACTCATACAGACCTTCTTTCTTCTGCTCTTCCCACAGATGTTTCCTCCTTGTGATTTAGAACAAACTAATTCCATTTTTAGGATTTTGAAGAATAGGGTTTACAGAATCACAGAATGGTTGAGGTTGGACAGGATCTCTGCAGGTCACCTGGTCCAACCACCCCTCTGCTCAAGCATGACTACCTACAGCTTGTTGTCCAGATGGCTTTTAAATATCTTCAAGGAGAGTGATGCCACAATCAAACTGGGCAACCTGTGCCAGTACTCAGGCACCCTTACAGTAAAAAAGCATTTCCTCATGTTCTGATGGAGCCTCTTGTATTTCAGATTGTGCCCATTGCTTCTGACCTTGTCATCGGACATCACTGAAAAGACCCTGGCTCCATCTCCTCTATACCATCTGTTCAAATACTTACAGACTTTGATAAGATTCACCTGGAACCTTCTCTTCTACAGGCTGAACATTCCCTGCCCTCAGCTTTTCCTCAGGAGAGATGTTCCAATCCCTTCATCATTTTGGTGGCCCTGCCCTGGACTCCTTCCAGTAGCTCCATCTCTTTCTTGTACCGGGGAGTCCAGAACTGGATACAGTACTCCAAGTGTGGAGTAGAGGGGAAGGATTACCTACCTTGACCTGCTGGCAACACTCCTCCTAATACACTCCAGAATACTATTAGCCTTCTTTGCTGAAAGGGTGCACTGCTGGCTCATGTTGAACTTGACATCCATCAGGACCTCCAGGTCCTTTTCTGCCAAGCTGCTTTCCAGCCCCCAGCATATATTAGTGCCTGGGGTTCTTCCTCCTTGTGCAGGACTTTACAGTTCTCCTTACTGAACTTCATGAGGTTCCTGTCAGTTCATTTCTCCAGCCTGTCAAGGTCTCTCTGGATGGCAGCACACCGTGTAGTTTATCAGTCACCTCTCAATTTTGTTTTACTTGCAAACTTGCTGAGGGTACATTCGGACCCATCACCAAAATCATTAATGAAGTTGTTAAACACAACTGGACCTAGTATTGACACCTGGGGTACACCACTAGTTACTAGCTGTCTAGACTTCGTACCACTAATCACAACCCTCCAAGCCATTTCTCAACCCACCTCACTGTCTGTTTATCCAGCCCATACATCAACAGCTTGCCTATGAGGATCTTATGGCAGTCAGTCTCAAAGGCCTTCCTGAAGTCCAGGTTGACAACATCCACTGCTCTCCTATCATCTACCAGGCTAGTCATTTCATTGTAGAAGGTTATCAAGTTGGTCAAGCATGACTTCCCCTTGGTGAAGCCATGCTGACTACTGATGAACCTTCTTGTCCTTCATGCGCCTGCAAACAGTTCCCAGAATGGCGTCAGTGGTATATATGCTAATTGTTACATACAACAGAATAAATAAAGAGTAAACCAAATTTTTCATTTTCTAAACTACTATTCTCCCTTCCATGGCCTCTCTTCATGTACTAACTGTTACCTTTTCGCTTCCAATCCATCGAGAAGCATTCTGCCAATAAAAGATGCTAGTACTCAACCCTTCCTTTCTGATTCTCTGTTCAGAGCATCTCAGGTTTTAAGTAAATTTGTTAAATTTGTTTCTCCCTATTTTCTAAGGGATCACATTGCATGCAAACAGAAAGTAAGCCTATATTACTGCTTCTACCTCTTTAGAAAATAATTTTCACAAGAAAACTTAAAAAAAATTCCAGAATTTATATCTGTTGAAATGTTTAGATCTCAGAAAAAGTATACTGCATCCTTGCCTTATGACATCCTTCACAAATTCCTTACAACACCATGCAAGGAGTGCAGAGTGGATCAGCTGTGGAAAGAAGAAGGCAGTAAAAGACGTTTAACAAGATGGAGATGGAAATTATATAAGAGTCCTTAAACAGGAAAAGAAAGGATTTGGAGAAAAAAACTGTTGGAGGAAACTCGTGATCAGTGCAGAGTCACCTTCTCTTTCTGGAAATACAAGAGTTGTAAGATGGAATTGCTAATTTTTTCACAAATAGGGACAAAATGACAGTACTGGCATAGACTACCACAGCCAGAGAAAGTTTATAAGCACGTAGTCTTTCAGAAGAATCACAAAATTCAAGGAGAGAGTTCACAGGCTCTCAGACAAAATTAAATTCTACTGAAAAGGCCTCTAGCACATAAATGGCATCAACCAGGATGGCATCTAGCAAATGGTTCTAGGTAAGACAAAACAAACATGGACACCAGCTTTACCGGTTCCTTGTGAAAAGAGAGGAAGGATGCAAGTGCTGAGAATTCTCCTTACAGAGCAGAGGTGCAGTGCCACTTCACTGCTTCACCTTCTATTCCCAAATTTTTGTATCTCAAAATATTTGAAAACCATAATAGAAACAAGCTTGTTCTCTACAGCTCTCGATTATATGCGGACACATAGTGAACAAAGTTAGGAAAAATAGGTCATAGTTGCACAGGGGTAGTTTAAGAGTAAAATAATAAAGAAACACCACCTGTGTATGAACAAGACTAAATAGGCTTGTGTAGCTGGGAATGGGCTGCTTCCTAACAAATTAAAACAAGAGTTTTCCCTGAGGTGGAGGTACGTAAGCTGCCTACATCTTTGCACTACGTTTAACATACAAGGACAGAGGCTTTGTAGCCATTTCTGGATCAGTTGCCAAGAAAAGCCATAGGTCAAACAGGAATTAAACTAGTTCCACTATCCACTTTTGGAAGGGGGTAGAAACAGAGAGGAACAGCTTGCACCCCTTGCCGTCTTTCTTCTGTATGCTCAGTATCAGTCCTGTGGTTGTTGGCTGGCACACAAGAAACATGCCTCAGCCAGCAGGACCACGTTGCCTTTTTTCAGTAAAAAAGAAAACATCTGGTAAACAGAATCTGTAAGAAGTCTGGGGAAGAAAACGGAATACAAAAATCTTTCTTATACGAGATCTTCGGCCTATTTGAAATATCAGCAGAAAGAGGAATATACATTGTCTACATAACCCACAACTTTGAGCAAACATCACTTGTCATGGAGTTTAAGCCACACAGGAAAGAACTTTATCTCAATATATGGGGTAGAAATTAAACTTGTATACAAGTGCAGAGATGTATTAAGAAATTATCCAGCATAGTAGTAATGGGTTTCTGAATCATAAAGTAAGTTAACAACACAAGTATGAAAAGTGAGCTTTTTTTTTAGGCTATATATTTATTAGAAGCAGTATTAATGTATGAATCCACCTTGGAAGAAAATAAGTGTCCTTGAGATGTTAGATTCTATCAGCCAAATTGAATGTCTGCATCAATGGCTCTCCCTAAAAGTCATAATTAGGTCATTAAAATATATTTAGAAAAATAGCCTGTAAAATAAAGTTAAAAAATACTCACCTTCATTTTATTTCATAGGTCACTGTTATACCATCTAATAAGATAATTAAAAACATGCAAGCAGCTGGTACTGAGGCTAAACAGATTAATGTAATAGTCTGTAGTCATATGTGCTGGCAAGGGGTTCACCTCTTTGGCGAGGAGAAGGTCAGCTGCCCTTGGGAAGGCAGAAGAAAGACAGTATTTCTACTTTCCAGTGGCACTGCATTGCAGATACTGAAACTAGAGACCCACACCTATTTTTCTTTTCCTTTTGGCGAAGTCCGGCCAATTTGCAAATCCTGAAAAGGCTTAACCACAGCAGTACAATAATAAAGTAGAGAGGAGCTCAAATGTTTTTCTCAAGTTTCTTATGTTTTAAAGATGAGAGTTACTACATGTCTAAATCCTTGTTCGAATTTTTCTAATAGTGAACTTCAAATTTTGATGACATGGTTCTAGAAATAATTTTCATAATTTCTTATTAGTAAAGCTTCTTCTCAAGTACACAAAGAATACTTTCATCAGAGCCTGAAGACCAACTAGAAAATTCTCTGTGACCTGACAGGACGCATTCCGAACTCACAGAATATTTAGAAATATGGGCCAGTCACATGTGCTTTTCACTTACATTACTTACAAACTTTATGACCTAAAGGGAAATGCTCACTATGTGAACATAAGCAGCATTAAATCTGCGCTGTGATCAACACAAGCAAGAGTCACAAACTCTAAGGTGACACCATCATATTAAAAATAAACCCATATAAATAGTTCTGAAGCATTATAAATATATCAAAGGATAATGATCTGACATCCTTTATTAATTCATACACACACACTCGGAGTCTTGTACTGGATAGTGTAAAGCAGTCCCTTAAAATAAAAAGTGTTGAAATCGAGTAACACCCCTCTCCCCATGTTTGTTTTTTTTTGTTTATTTGTTTTTTTTTTTTTTTTTATTGTGGTAAAAACAATATACTCTTAAGAGCACTTTAATAGCAAAAGACATTCACATTCAAAAAGTTTTAAACATTCGAAGTTGCCTCTTCTAAGTAAATTGTAAAGAGACTGTTACTGATGAAACATAAAGCAGCTTTTGTTTCAGTAAAAATTTCCAGTAGAATTTGCACATATTAGCCTTCTGCAAGCATGACATCTACCATGATCCAAAGATGCCTTTGCCTTTTTTAGGGCAAAAATCCACTAGTCAGTCTTTTTTAAAATACAATAGACTGAAACACATTGGATAAACAAGACTATCATCACTTTTAGCAAATTACGAACTTACTGAAACAATCTTCATTGACAATATCCTAAAATAAGGCTAAATCTCTAATGAGTCCTTAAAGAAATAACAAGCATTTACCATTGTTACCTTTAAAGGTAGTTTAAGATTCACTTTTTGTCTTTCTTAATGTATTAGCTGCTCATTTTTACTTAACATGATGCAGCACAGAACTACAACTATCAACACAATATTCAACCCAACTAGCAAATTTACAGCCAGTCTCATTATATGATGGGAATTACTTGCCACTGAGCCGAAAATATTCATTTCACAACATTTTAATACTACTTAATAACAGTGCTAGCTTGCCAAGTATTAGAAGTCAGAGGTTTCTTTTATAAATGTATGTGTATATACACAGACATATATATATATATATGGTACAATCTTGCTTTATCATCTTGTCTCTAATTAGAACAATACTACTCTGGCAGTGGTATATGGGACCGCTTTTAAAATATTAATTAACTTCAGTTTTGTAACTTGGGCTGTAATCCTCTCTGACAGAATACAATTATTATTCAGTGGGACTCATAGCCAACATCGTATTTTTTACATGCACTTCGGAGTAAGGAATATGGAGATTCAAAGGCCAGCTTTAACCTCCTCTTATTTATGAAGTGTTAAAGATGGCTGAGGATTCACTATAGTTTAGGCTGGGCTGGGTTAGCCCCCTGCACTGGCTGCCTGAAAGATGAATGCCACTGGATGAAAGAAGGTGTAGGAAGAAAGGGTTGGACCCCAGCCTCACAGCTGAAGCTGGCTGCTTGTTCAAGTGTCACCTTGGCCAGGTACAACAGCTGGGGCTCTCGAGCTAATGACTTTCAGGTCTAAGTGTCCTGGAATTAATGGCAGAGAGAGCTCTCAACTCCTTCGTTTTGATGATCCAGCTGAATTCTATCTTGCCTATTTTTCAGAGACTGCTTCATGGGCTCTGTGTTATCTACATATGCTTCTCACCTATGAAACATGAAGATTATTCTGGGTGGTACTTTTGAGCCTTTCTTTTAACTTAAGATAGTATGATGCATGCATTAGAGAACACAAATAGGACAAGAAATCGAGTCAGGCAGAACCCTGAAACAGATCTGCTAACATATTTTTCTCAAAGCGAACATGCTAACTACCCTCGAAGGGTTTTATATCGTAACAAAGTAGGTTTCATTAGAGCAGACTTACTAGAATACAGAAAACAGGAAGGATAGATAGATAGATAGATAGATAGATCGATCGATCGATCAAACCTCCCCTGCCCCACTGCATCCCTGCAGGCACACCATTTTTTCCAACCTTGCTCTCAGTCCAGAAGCTTCCTCTGGGTGTTTGAATCGCAACAAACTCCTTGCTGTTTCCTCTAGGTCCTCACGAAAAGTCTTTCTTTTCAACATCCTCAAGACCAGGCTGTCTGCTGCCTGCCCTCCTCAGCAATCTCTCCGTCTCCAGAAGCAACAGGCTCTCTGGGTGCTGTGTCCCTCCCTTCCACCCTACACCTGAAGGCTCCTCATGCCCAGCACAGCTCCCTGCCTGCAAGAGGGTGTGATACTCCCCACCCAGCCAGCTGCCACCAGGACATGGCAAACAGGCAGGTTCCTCCTGCCTATGCCTCTTTGTAGTACCGACTCCAGTAGACTACAAACAAAAAATGAAATAGGTGTCATCCATCATATTTCAATAAATGAATCCAAAATAATCACGTGGAACGCTTGTTTTATTTTACCATACTTAAGCATCAAAATCAGATGCAGTCATTCTGGTTAGCACAAATCCTACTATTAATTTACCAGCCACAAGGATAAAGATTTAGCATTTGTAGCAGACGCAGTATTTTGCTGGCTGAAAGGTGAAACCACGTATCTGCTGATTACCTTTCCGTGCTTTCAAGTACAAGACACACTCTGGTATGTACACAAGCAAGACTCAAGCTCAATGACAGTGCTGCAAAAAGCTGGTCAGCATCATGTTTCTCTAACTGATGTTTAGTACCAACAGAACTGAAATCTTATTTTCCTGAAAGAAAACCTCATATTTAACAAATTCTGGCTTTGGTTTTTGACCTGAAATAATGAGCAAAGGTAGTTCCATGTGGTCCATAGATCCAGTTATTTTGGAGAAGATCAGAAAGGTGTTCCCTGGTGAGTTAAATATTTCAACAACATTTAGCTTATCCTGTACTTTCATTAGCTAACCATTTTGAACGGCTTTCTCAAAAAAATAAAAATCCAGAAAACAACTTTTCAGATCACTCCTTAATTAAATCCTTCATGTCCTTTAGTCTACTGATTGTTGCTGTTTAGATCGTGCAACACTCTCAAAATATATGGGCTTGTTCTTTTGCTTTAAATAGACTATGCTCTTATTCTATTCAAACTTTTTAAAATTAGAAAATAAATATAAAAAATTACCAACCTGTAAGAAATAAATGTTCCATCAGAATCTGAGGTGTGGTGTGTGCTTCCATTTTCATTTGATCCTCCTAATACAAAAATAAATTAAAACACCTTTGTTATAAGAAAAACCCTGATTATAATGTAGTATCAATGAGAATTGCAATAGATTTTACTATATATGATAACTTTAGTTCACTACAAAACTTACATAGACAAGTCTCAACTTCACATCTTCAAATTCTTACAGCTGGCAAGAGAGACAACTAGCCTCCATGTTCAATTTGCAGTCTGAATGTTCTGAAAATCTGACATTTAATTTCACTTAAAGTCTTGATTGAGGCCCTTCTCAACTTATTAAACACAATTTTACTATATAAGGTTACAGAGGTATGCCATATCAATAGATGAGTTTAATTTTACTAAGATTAAGTCAAAGAATGTAAAAGTTCATCTATTTTGTGAAAATTCTAGAGTTGACTGTATGATACCTGGTATTTGTTGGCATAGCACAAGTTCAATGCTTCTCTGAAACTACCCAAGACATCTGCAAAACATCTTGTTTTACATCCTGTGGGCTGTTTACACATAGAACAGTGACATTCATAGAAATCAAGGATTACAACGAAACCTTCCTCTCTGTAATAGCTACTTCTATTGAAGGACTGTTAAAAGCCAGAAAGAATATTCTATTTTTCAAAGCAAATTTATTCATGTCTCGTTTTATAATATTTATTCTTGCCCAACCTGTTATTTAGCTTGATAATTCTTCTATGTCTCTGTGTATTTCCTTAATTCATTCACAGATGGCATTGCGCACATTTGTGTCCTGTGTTCTGCTTACTGAAATCAAGTTCTTTCAGTCTTTTTCCTAAGTGAGGCTCCTTATTCCCTGTTTTGTTTAAATCAGTCCTTCTTACACATGGAAAAGAAGGGACAGGGGCTGTAGACAGCATACTAGAAGTTTCATCGGTTGATTCTTTGGACAGTGGTTTTCTTCTCTATCAAAAAAGTCTTGATATAGTCTATAAGCTATTCTTAACCAACACTCCTACGTGTCTACTCTCCATGTTTATTTACAAAAAGTAGTTTTCAGTTTACAGTAGAAATTCTTGCTAGTACGATAACTACATTTCACGCTATTTCATGCTGTTTCTAGTCCTTTTTTCCTCAGAAAGGACCAGTCCTACCTGAATACTCCAACTGTGCTTGCACTGGATACTACCTTCTAACATTTTTTCTTCATAAAAGTCCATCAGTGCAGTCTCTCACTTTGTGGCAAGACAACAAATAAAAATATTGGATAAAATCAGTTGCACCACAAACTACACTAAAAGTAATTGTCATTAAAATCTGTATTTATCTATTCATCTTATAATTAGTATACTTCACTAGTTCCCATCCTTTCTATTTCATAACATCTCCTGTGGCACTACATCAGATGGTTTAGTGAGGTCCAGATGGACTTAATGTATTTCCTTAATGTATATTTTGAAAGGCTAGCAGGTTAGTGGGGTATAATCTCTCGTTTAACAAAAAACCCACACTAAAAGTTTTGCTATTCAATTCTCTTTTCTCTTTTACTTCTTCCTTAAAAACTTTTCTAAAGCCCTGCACAGATAATAGACAACCTACATTTCCCCTCCTTCAAAGAGGGGAACTAAAAGACTACAAAATTTAAAAACTGTCCCATGCAGCAGCATTTGTCAGTGTTCTTGAAAGACAGTTACTCTGCAAGTCAGATACTTCAACCTTTATTAAATGTTATCATTTACAATATCTACCCAACACTCCCTTTTATTTATTTATTCAGGCCTTTGCCTGAATCAAAAATTCTCCAGTTTAGACCATACCTGGATCACATTTAATATCATTTGTTCATTTGTGCTGCACAATGCTTCTGGTTTTCTTCCCCAGATAGCTTCTTTACATAGTTGTGTAGTATTTCTTCTTATTTTAAATTCCTTTCTTATGATCTAACTTAACTTTTGCTAATTGTCACTATAACCCCATGCTTTCTGATATCCACGAGGTTGCCTTCTTTGCAGATCAGACTGTTTTTCTGTTTCTTTCAGGATCTTTGCTTACTCCAGATATTCCTTAAAAAATACTCAATCGTTCCCTTTGGCACAGAACTTTTCTTCCAAGTGTTTTTTTCTCATCTAATTTGAAATGCATTTTTTTATTAACTTTTGCACCTTTGTCTAAAATAAATCCCAAACCTCTACTACATTCTAGTCTAAAATCGCTCAGTCCAGTTGATTTCACTAATTAGCTCTCTCAATTTATTTTGAAAATGGAAATCCTACTTAATGAATCTGCTTTTTGTTTACTAAATTTAACTAAATTAACAACACCAGATATTTCATCCAGGAGCCGACCCTCCCATTATTAATAACCATCTGTTCCTTTTTTTTTTCATTTATCTTGGAAAATAGTCTCCCCATATTGGGACAATTTTAAGTAATATGCTTTTTCATGTATTACCCATCTCCACATCTGATCCAGAGCATTCAGAGAAATGACTGAACTATATTCCATCTCTTTTAAAGCCATGTGGCTAAGTGCAGTGATGCTGGACAATTGTTTGTAGGGACACAGCACATCAAAATGGGTCCCTGAATGCACTACTGCACTTTATTTATACTTAGACAACACTAAGCAGTCACTTACCATACTAGCCAGACTGAAAAAGAAAACTCATTCACAATGCTAAGTTCATATGCTGAAAAGTATCTTTTGGGACTCTTTTCAAGAATGGCAACATGATCTTCTTCCTTCTGAACAATGCGGTTTAAGAATAGTTCAAAATATGCAAGGCCTTTATCATCTTTCAACTGAACCATTTTTCCTGCTTGAAGAGTCAACAGGACTCTGCAAAGAAACCAGAATCTTGGTCATGAAAGTTGTTCTTTCATCAGGATCCCACAATGAACATTTGGTGGGATCCTGGGCCTGCTACACCCACTGAGCTGTCCTTCACAAACTATGCTAAGTGCAGCTTGCTTTATTCTGAGAGCAATCTCTCAGAAGAAAATAATTTCCTTTATTTAAACAAATGCCACAATACTTTAGCATTCTTAACTGTGTAACTCTTGTTAATAAATCTCATATTCATACAAGGTATTGTTGGTTATTTTTGGTTTGCCTTTTTTTTTTTTTTAAGTCGCTTTTGCTGTTCCATCATATCATTAGCAGCAGCTACCAAAACTGGATAGAACCAGCTACATTCAGATCTCAAAACCAGGATTTAGTGAAGCAGGTATTTCTGTGATTGTTTTCTTGCTCCATCCCCTTTAAGACAGATAAGTCTGTTACAGTATCTTGAAAGATGATTTAGATGTCTTTCATTGAAAGTGATAAAAATGATAAAGCAAAGTGTAAAGTATTCATTGACTTAAAAGAAGATTCCCTAAATCTTACCTACTTTTATCCAAAAGGCTTTCTAGCAAATCCTAGTAAGTTTCATTGTCAGCAATACTTGAGAACAAATGGGACAAGTGCTTCACTAACTAACAACAATAAGCTATGGGAATCCATGCCCTGGATCACCTCTCCTCAGGCAAGTTCCAGTTACTACTCCTTTTGAAAGGCAGAACAGATCGCCTACTTGTATCTTCTTTACTGATAATAATCCATGTTTAGGGTAAAATTAGGATGTACACGGAACAGTTATGAATACAAGATTCATGATGCTGGTATAGGAGACACAAATTTTCTTAAAAATCCTAATTGATTATTCAATATTATCCTGATCTTTACATCCTTTCTGAGACCCAAAAATGCAAAGAAGGGCTCTGCTGACAAAACAGAGGATGCTCTATCAACACTGCCCCACACCTCCTGAAAAGGTTTCCAAACTTCAAATGCAAAAGCTAGGGGGAAAAAAGGTAAAATAAATCTTATCACACTTTTTGAGGAAAGAGAAGTGAAACAACTAGTACCATAACAAGCACCAGTATCAAAGTAAGTGTGGCTAAGGTACCCAGCTTTCAGCACTAGAGCAGTCACTGGTTTTAATATGATAATAAAATAAGGCAGCATCCTTCCAAAGGGACTGAAAATCATCTGGATATCTGTCTTGCTGCTGCTTTAACTGGAGAAATTCTCTCTCCTGGGAATGAAAACTGTTTCTCCTGAAAGAATTCAGTTCTATTGCCCTATTTCGGTAAAGGCTGTTCTTGCGCATGGAGATCGAGGGCTAAAGGGAGCTGGGACTCGGGTGACTCGAACCTGACACTACGGGACACAACTGGAGGCTGTTTCAAGAGAATTCGCGTAACTTGAAATTGATGCTTTTACTAAATAGAAAGAATAAAAAGAACATTTCAAATGCTTGCTTCTTTAGATTTCAGAGATGCATGGGGAAGGATTTGTAAATTGTACATTTACTAGGGTACTAGATTCACTCAGAACAACCAGGCTTGTCACTTCCAGTAACTGTTTTCTTGTCAGAACATGTTTGAGATTATGGACATAGCATAAAATAGATGAACCTAGAATAAGGAGGATGCCAAAAAAAGCTTTCTGAAGATTATCTGAAAATCATGGGTAGAAATTTTAACGAGAAGCCTAATTTCAATACACACACTATTTTTGTATTTTTCTTTTTTTAACAGCCTATTATTCTTATAGTATAATTTCTTCTCAAAGAAGACTTTTTTCAAGGTGCAGTGTGCAGTTTCCACTTCAGGCAATAAGAAGAAACTGGACAGCATTTCAGAGCCCCAGTGCAAGAGCGGGAAGATGCTCTGCGTACACACCAGGCACGATAAGCCACTCTGAACTTAACATGTTTCAACAGAAGCAAAAAGCATGTGAAGAATGATTCAGGAATCAGACATTTCTTACCCATCTCCTTCATTACCTCTCTGAAAACGGCTATTTTCTGTGAGATGCAAAAATTCAGCACAGGACTCCTTACAGAGAAAGGGTGAAGGAGCTTGAGTGACATCCCCTTACTCTACAGATATACTCCTACTTTTAAAAATAACTGAACTATTTTTTTTTCCTTTTGAAAGTAAGTTTGATACTGAAGAAATGTCTTTGCCTATATACATATTTCTGTATGTATTTATACACACATATTCATGTTTATGTGTGGGCACACATATATTTATATAGTCTTAACTGATTTACCAATCTCGTGTCAGCTATGAAAGGGTTTTATGGCTGGCAGTTCAGGAATTCGTGATAAAAGTGATCCCACTTAGGAAATAAAACTGTGCATTCCCCTGCTTAGAACTGTCAAAATGGAGATAGATCTCTTCGCTGACGAGTTTGCACTCTGCTTAAGATTTTCTTCGTGTTCTAATGAACCATTAAAATGCTGCTAAAAACCAAAATTTATTTAACAGTTGTGAAAATTTAAGTTCAGGTTGATATAAAACACTTGATCACTAATGCAATGTTTTATGATTAGAGACAAGGAAAATTTTAACACAAATGTATGCTTGCAGTCTAAGGTTGTCAATTCTTATGACTTCCAAATTCCATGCTATATTCATTTTCAGCATATTTAAAGCTTAATAATTTAATGATTTATCCAATTTTAATTTATACTTTCAAAACCACTTTGAACAATCTGAGGTGCCACTGGAGATCATAACAGTGGTCCTGGTTAAGTCAAATAATAATTACAGCGCTTTCACTTTAAAGATGAGATTATTTTTAATTATTGAGTGAAGTACTTGAGGTACCATACTTATATAATTACGCTACTCATTAAATGGTTATTGAAAGCTGAAATGTAATTTTAATGACAGCTACCTATTTTTCTTTGCACACTTTATAGATGACAGATCAGTCAGGAATTCTGGTTTGCTCAAAAAATCCTTGCAGCTGCACTGGTTCTTTCAGGTGTAAAACAATTAAGCTGTGCTTATTTTAAAACTTTAAACATTTTTTTTCTCAAATGATATTTATATGATATACAGGAACTAGTGAAAACAGAACAATAATGCCTGGATATTTTTTCTTCTTCACAATAACACCAAAATTCTGGTTCTAAATTATATACATTCTAAACAATATCTGCCCAAAAATAGTGACAATACAAATATGAAAGAATGATTTCAGTCAAAATGTGTTCTTCATATAATGCAAACAAAAAAAAAATTGCTTAACAGATTGCAGACCTTTATTGTGAGTATAAAGGGGTAATCAACATACAATAAGCATTTTACTATGCATTAAAACTATATTTAATGCCACGAGACTCCTTTGCTTTTTGAAACACCAAGGTTCACAACTCTTGAAACATAAAATTCCTTCATACTATTTACTCCACAGACAGATATTCATCAAACTGATCTGGATAAAATTTATTCTAATATGCAGGAATCTCTGACAATTGACACCACACAGTTGTGGTCTCAGAAATGAGCATCTAAAGACTTATGCTCTGTATTTTAATCCTTTATACACGATGTTTGAAATTCAGCATATCTGCCCATTGTTCTAAAGGCTGGTATCCTGGTCAAATTAAGCTTTCCTTTTTCACAATGAAAACCAAACAGAAGACTAAATTTGTTTCATTAACAATATTAAAGCAAAGATTTCTGAGTTCGCTGTATGGGGAAAAGGCAATAAAGTTTTGAAGAGGGAAAAACTGCTTTGTTCCCTCAATCCCCTAGTTGAAATTAATTATAGCAAATGTTTATGAAAACATCTGTTCCATACAGTTATAAATTCTTAATTTTAGCACGGGCGATTCCAGGCTCCTCTATTATTTTGAAAGAGAGCAGTCTGACAATTGAAAGGTTTACAAAAGAGCAGACAATTTGCATTTCTACTGCACCAAATATGCAGTTTGGAAAGTCTTCAGGATCTCCGCAGCAAAGAAAAAAAAAAAACCCACAACTACAAAAAGACTAAGACGACTGCAGCTTTCTGATTTGGGTCTGCTGATAGACCAAAACGGCAGTAGGAGGGGAAAAAAATAAAAATAAAAGGAGAACTAATCCCAAACCATACGGCAAATCGAGGTTTTACTGCATAAACTAGATCTTTAAAAAGTAAAACGTAGCGGAGCTATGGACTCCTCTGTCGGGTACTTCGACCGATTCCCGAGGAGCCAGGGAGGGAATTGCTGCACGGCGTCAAGAGAGGGTGCTGCAGAGTTTCGGATGCCGCAGCGGCTGCTCCCCTTCCCAAGCTCCATCCTTGGTAGCAACAGCCGCTACGCTACAGCCAATCTTTTCGGACTTTTACATAACGCCCTTGCACCTACAGTGTTAAATTCAATTTACACCAAATAAGCTTTTAAAATGATTAAATGGAGCAAGCTCGAAGCAGCGTACAGAAACTGAAAATAATGCCTTCAGCAAAAGAATTAAGTGCACAGCACTTCTGATATTTATAAAATAATTATTAGGCTGGAAAGTTGAAGAACATTTCACTCTGAGCAAGTTGTTGAAGTTTCCTGAAATAAATACGATGCAACTTTTTGGTGAGCGATCTCTGAAGTACAAACCTGTCACTCTATCCCTTGCTTCAAGTTCATTTACTGTTAGATGCATACTTTGAATGCGTGCATTGCTTGGTACAGATTTTTTGGTAGCATTTTAGTTTCAACACCTGTGCCCTAAAATATCATATTTTTCCATGAATGAAATAAAAAATAATACACTATGATAATTAACGATATACGTAGACAATTAACTGTGAGACTTTGCCATTAGAAGTACAAATGTCTTCCACAGGCTGAAATGTTTGTTTATCCTTCAATATTAAAATGAGAAAAAAATACTAAGCGTTAACATTTTTTTTCACCTTTAAGCTTATTTGAGTTAGGAAAGGGACATAAACACAAAACACAACGGAGTACCCATACATAGGCTAATCTTGTGACAGTGAAAGCCGGTCACATTGGAAAATAGGTAAGGAATGCTGACACCAAGGTGCAAAATCGAAGCCTGGTTTAGCCCTGCGGAAAGCTGCTGAACCATGTGACAGGCAGACACATTAGTTTGCAGTTACGAACAAAAACTTCTGGAGATAACAAGAATATCTTGCATTGCATGTTGCTCAAACCCAGTCGATTCCAGTCTTTTGGATGGCTGATTTATGACAATCAAGTGGCATCTTCTATGATCTTTGCATATAAAATCACGACTGCGTATGTGTATACGCATATATGAGTAAACTCTGCGTATTCTCCAGGCAAAATCTCCGTTTGAAATAATTTTGTCTATGCACTTCAGTTTAAATCAAGACACATAAAAATAAGAGGGTTTCCATTTTAAGTGAAACTACTTCTAAGTGCTCACAAATCTAAACAGCAACCCTGTCATTAGGTTAGCCTGTAAATTAACATACCACTTTTCCACATGCAAAATGTAGGTGTGAAGAAGTGTGGATGGGAAAACATATACAAAAGTCTAGATGACTGATTCTGAAATGCGATCGTAGCGTCAGTGTTTAAGAAATGTAGCCCCTTGCAGCTCAATTTAAAATAAATTCAGCAATAAGTATATTCAAAGGACTTACTTATCATAGTTCTTTTCCTGATGAAGCCTCTACGCTTACCAGAATAGGCTGATCTATACACTGTACTTTAAACGAAAAACAATAAAATACACAGCATGAGGAATTTTACTCTAATACCATCGAACTAATTCATAGGAATGCTTGAGAATAATTCTCAGGTGATTGCATGGTACTGAAATCTTAAATAATTTACATTCAGAGGTGTTTTAATATAATCTCTTTGAGCATGATGGGAAAGTCAAGTTTAACTGTGATGCTAATAGGAATTTAAATACTTCAGAAAATGCACACACATGGAAAAATAGTTTGACTTCCTGTTTAGTGGGAATCACACAACACTAGCTTATACAAGCAAATGTGACTTCCACTGAAGTCAATAAGCATTTAGTCCAGTAATGCCTGGACTGAATTTATTACTAGCAGCAGTAAGACCGGTAAAAGAAAAAATCCACAGGATAAGGTAAAATCTGATTTTTCTAACTTTTTTTTTTCCAGTTATTGTTTCTCCTAGTGCACCTGTCTTTGGTTCATAGTAAATTACGTCCAATTCTGTTCATATGCTCACCACTACAGCCTGTATCTGCTACTTAACCTGGCTGATCATTTACCATGTGAAACATGTTACAAGTTTCTAGGCCATCACCAAATGTGACTGAAAAGATTCCAGGAGAAGATACAAACATTTTAATGTAGTCTGATTGAAGTGGATGTTGTATATCTAATAAATAATATAATCTCTAACTTCAGCAAATTCTTTAAGAGCATATACACTTAACAAAATAGCAAATTAGCAAAATTAGCAAAACAGAGGATAGATTAATCTAGTATAACTAGGGACAAGTACCACAATTAGACAGAAAGAAAAAAATCTTAGAAGCTGCCTGGCATCATCGCTAGGAACTTACATCCCATGATGTACAAATGCGGAGTGACTTATCACTTGCATCCAGAAGAATTTAGCTAATTTTAACTTATAAACAGTCTAAAAGGCCTTTGAGCTATAAATTGCAATAATCTAAAGATGGCAAGAGGCAATAAACATGAGTTAATGACTCAGCATCCTCCTGAGATAGCACTGGTCATACAGCTTTGCTTAATCTTAGACATGCACAATCACTGTAAAAAGGTGGTCCCCAGAGACCATTTACGCTGACAATAAGAAAAACATACTATCTCTTTATATGTTTGAAGGCTACTATTGTCCTTTAATTTACTTCAATTACGTCCTATTTTTAACCACGTTTCTATCTTATAGATACATGCAATCCTTCTGTTTGAGATAATAAATCATACGTAAGTATAGTTTGATTTTCATATTCTAAAGCAGTAATACATATTCCATTGAGTCTAGGAAAAAAACGGAGCCGAAAAAGATTGAGCAGAAGTTTTCTAACATTCTGTTGTTTTGCCAAGATTAAAAGATAGTAGAAGACAAATTAGAAAGCACTAAGTGCTCTTTTATTGAATAGAATTATTCTTTCAACAAGAAGCTAGCTGCTCTTCAACTGAGAACAAGGAGAAAGGCCAGCCTGGCCAGGAAGCCACATGGTAGCAATATGCAGCCTCAATCTGCTAAAGTTAGGGAAGTGGTCTCATGATAACCAGGACCAGAGGTTAATAAGAGCAGGAGGAATTCTGCTTTGTTTCTTTGCTGTTTCTTATCTATGGAAGCTACTACAGCAGGCTAATGAGTTACAGCACTACTGATGGATGTCAAAGGCTTCTCTTGAAAGCAGAATGTGTTTTCTTGGACCTTCTTCCTTGAGTGTAAATACGTTTAGGAGCACTGTGAAAATCATCATACTTTCCTTTGCCCAGCACATACACGCAAAGAGGTACAGCCTGAAATCAGAGCACCATGTGGCTACTGCGCTGACACACGTGTAACTAGCTACTTGCTCATCTGGAATGGGATAACAGCAACAGACAGCATTCATGGCTTGGAGACAATCAGAATAAAAGAAGCAGCACTGTTGCTGCAAATGGAAACAGAAATTCAGGCACACAAGAAACTAAAAGACAGCGGAGCTACCCAGCATCCTGTGGAGAGGCTGGCCTTACTCCCGAGGGCCAGCGGCTGAACTGTGGGGTTTGGCTCAGAGCAAGAGGAAACAGATGAGAAGCTTGAAGTTAGGACATTGTCCCAGAGATACAAGCCTGGGCAACACCTGGACTTTCCTCGAATGCTACAGTTTTGAAAGCACACAGTAAGAAGTGAAGAAAGCCCCAAGTGAGGTAATGTGGGAAGTAGCCCATTACTAAAACACCCAGGGCCAGGCAGACCGACTTGGGCACCCACAGCATCCCTGTTACCCCAGGAAGCTCAGCTCCTCCGGCTCCTTCCAGCTGCAGCTGCCTCCTCCCCTACCACAACTCCTTTGAGCACTGCTAGAAGCACACAGATCTGTAGGTCCGACAGGCTACTTCAGATTTATATCAACAGGATAATCTGTTTAATTAGTAAGAAACAGGATACCTGCTTGTCTCTATTGAAAGACATGTTTTTAATAAAGTAACTATGTAACACAATTTAGCAGCGTTACATACCCCCCAAAAAAAGTAGCCAGATAACCAATGGTTTATTAAACTATGAACACAACATCTTAGAAGTGCATATGATTCTTTCTTTATACATCACTCTTAACACAACAGAAAGCACATTTTTCTCATTCCTTATCAAATCTACCATGTGAATGATTTTGAAAATGTAACTTAGTTTCTGGGTAAAGTTTAAAGTTATTTTGTTGAAACTTAAAGATGTCTAAAAGATGCTCCATCAATAGCAGGGTCTAGAGGTAAGAGAATTCACAAGTGCAGTGCTAAAAAAAAAAAAATAAAAATCATGTTGGGATATCTTCAACTTATGAAAGCACCAGCATCTGGCAAACTTGAGCAAGATGGTCTGAAAAAAGACCCCAACAACCTGAAAATAAACACCACTGCCACACAGACTTAAACACTCAACCCTGAAAGGGATGTTCCTGATGCCAATGGGACAGCCCTTATCCTAATCAACTATACAGAAGGAACCTGCATCAGAAAGCAACACCTGAGCTCAAAGCTCTCTAGCTTTGCTTTGTAAGATGAAGCCAGGAAGCCCTAGACTCCTAATATGAGGCTGTCTAATTCAGGCTCCTCATTCTCTGAATACATCGTGTATCCTGTAGACTGATACCTCAGAGAACATGAAATGTGTGATACATTACATTTTCTCTAAATTTTTCCAATGAAAAGAAAGTCACCAAACAATATAAAAGAAGTACTAAGCTACAGCTTTTAAAATACCAATTCAAAATATACCGAAGCATAATGAAAACACTAGATTTTAATCAGAATTCTTCTAAATCAAGCCTTCATTACTTTGGAGAGCACCAACCATGTACTTTACTGGTGCAAAAGTAGATGTGTGTTGTGAATGATGGATCCAGAAAAATTTGAAGAGCAAAGGTATATATGTATTAGCAGTAAACTCTAGACATCTAAGAGATGAAAGTCTACAGCTGCATCAGAATATAAAAATATATCAAATTGACAGCCAGAATGACAAAACATTTCTATTTACTACAACGCAAGGTAGTTTGACGAACAATGGTCCCTCTGTTGTAGATACTGAGAAAGAAACTCCCCACAAAACATTTTTGTGAAGCATCATGTAATATATCATGGGAAAGATTTCTGTTCTCCACCTTTGCCCTCCTGTTAGGAGGATGAGTATCGTCAATCCCTGGTGGCACTTCAGAACAGAACTAAGGATGCAAGTACGAGGCATTTGGAGACATAAGAAATATGAGACTTCAAAAATGTAAATTAGACAACTATGACTAGGTTGATCTAGTTTACACAATAATAGGAAAAATGTTAAGTAGTAGTCAATTCTTCTAGACAGTTACCCAGTTCTCTAAGACAAAAAATGCACAATATCTTTTAGCCAAAAAGAAAACAGTCTGGGCGCAAGACGAAAACGTCACCCAGCATCAGAGAGCATCAGCTTTTTGATGTTCGATTTTTTGACCAAGTACTACCTATGAAAAACGTGAAAAGGCATATTTCATGTATGTAATTCATATCAAATCATAAAAATAATCATCTGGAGAGCAACGGAAGGGACTATTCTAAAATATCTAAAATATCTTCACTGTTCCTCTAATTTCACCTTCCAAATTTGGGACATGACCATGATTTGCTACTCTGTATGACAGGTATGGCATGCCTCTGTCCAACTGGAGAGGACAAAAAGCTCTGATCAAGAAACTTTGACTCTTCCATACTAGAGCTTGGCATTCTCAGCAGACTTGACGCTTTTACCTCCAACATTGCATCCAGACTCACAGACCCCAAGTGACATGAAAGGAACAGGTCTGCACGAGGTCATAGAGGCATAACCATCATGTGGTATAGAGACTTTGAAATATGACAGAATTTACACACATACCATGGGAGTGAAATTCAAGACAATAGCTGTCTTACTTGAGCACAGGCATTATTTTAAAAAGTACTATATGCTGTGACTGCAGGACATAAGACAGAGCAAGAAAGAACATATAAGTCTGAACAAGTTTTTCGTTTCTTCTCATTGGAATGACAGTGAACAAAGACGAGGAAAATTACAGCATGTGAATACTAGTGTAATTACTGAATAGTTCCCCACATAATTATGCAAAACAGAGCTATCCATAAGTTAATGTAGCCATTTTCTTTTTGAAATAGAATTTTCGTGTCATCCATCAGTCACCCCAAAACACAAACCTTGGACAACTTAAGCACACAGAATTTGCTCATCTGGTCTGTGATATAGGCAATGCATGTGAATAGAAATAAAGGTTTAATGAAACAAACTCCACTAGGGAAAATACATTTTGCCCAAAGAGAAAAATAATGTAAATAAGTGGAGACTTGACTATTTGATAAATATAGCCCCAAAGGTTATACGTTTACTGAAAGAATATAAATATTGTACATGATGTAGATTTTTTTTTAACTTGACTAGAAACATTAATTGCTTTCTAAATACAATAATATTCTTTCCTTTCAAACTGTGAGGTCTCATTTCTTTTACTGCAACACGTAACCAATTACCTAACAAAAATGTTTACATTAATCACAATGACTCTATATTTTAGTTTTTATACCACCAATTTTATTTTTGCTTAGAACTGAACTCCCTCAGGCATTCTTTCATGCCAACTGTTAATTTCTATCAGTGATAAAGTTCCCTTAAGCTTCTTTAAACATCTACTGGACATGACCTCATAAAATTTAATGCCATTCATTAACCCCAAGCACTTAACTTTACACAGTAATGTCAGGCATCTGACTTTTCAGTGCATGAGAAATCCAAGTGGGAACCGTTCGAGAGATACAAATTACAAATCATTTGAGTAGTAGAAAGAGCAGCAACGAACAATATTAAAGGGTGAATCAAGACCTGAGCAAAAGTAGCGTTCTTCCGATGCCTTCTATCTAGTTTTATAAAACATTTATACAAACAAGGAAGAGGCTGCAACGTGATCATTTTGGCTTGTTAGTGGACTTAAACTCAGAGCTGGGGCTGAATGCCAGGTTTTTAACGCTGTCTGAAGCAGATACGATGTGCAGTCATGTTTTCTTCAGTGTCCAGTAGCCTTCAGGCACTTCGGAGGAGCACAGGTGCTAGGACTACCTTACCTTCTGCGAGGCCATGCACAAGTAAGACTAGGATAAGCCAGAAGAAGCAGTTTCTTTGAAGTGCTCCTCCCTTTCTTCCTGCAAGAGCTTTGCCTACGTTTAGCTTTAGAGTGTGGTTGTTCTTCTGATTTTGGTTATGTACCAAGAAAGCTTTCGGAGGGACAGCACTGTTTTTATTTTCCCTGAGATGCACAGATGGGTGATGTCTGCTTAACTCATTTAACCATATTTCCCAGTGGCTTCACACATGTTGGAGAAAATGTGGAAAATTCTAGAGGTGAATGAAAAAAATACTTAGCAACAATTTTCTGGCTTCTTTTGGGCCATTCAAGGACATTCCTTGTGGGGAGTGGAAACTGAGTGACAGCCTGTCAAGGCCCTGACTGTAAAAAGGGCACATTGTTGTGGGGGTGCATGGGGGGAGGATGATAAAAAAGTGCTTTATGTTCTATTTCTGTTGGCTCAAGAGATATCTAAGCATCCTCAGAAAAAGGACAGTGCTATGTAGCTATGAACACAGTCCATCAGAGTTCCTGATAGCAATCTGCTTATTCAGCTCTGTTATGCAAAATCGCCTCCCCTAGTCTGTACACAGGGCTCGATTTTTCTTGGTGTCACAGGCTGTTACATTCTGGGTTAAGCAGTTGATGCTGATGGAGCAGGGATCAGCTTAACATTTCTATACAAATTATACAAGGTAGCTATAAATTGCTCCATGAGAACCCATGTGAGATTTGATGCTCATGTCTCTAAGTGCTACAAGTTTATTTATTTATTTTTAAGCAGCAAAAAGCTGGTTTTCAGAACTAAGCAGTAGCTCCTGAATTTATTCATCTTAACTGAGAAATATATTCTCTGCTGCTCTATAAATCTAAACGGATAGAAGTAATTTTGCTTGAGCTTTATTTTCACAGAAAGGTATCTCTAAGTGAAAGGCAGGTATTACAGAAGTGAAATTTTCACGTGAACTGTGATCTCTGATACCAGCCCCATCTCAAATTTCTCAGAATGACTATTTTAGCTATAAACCACACATAACTAAAATCTACAGTCAATACACACTTCATACTATTGAAAATGGTTTTGCATCTTGCCTGCCACTGGTCTAAGATCACTTTAGCATAATTAGTGTGATGCAACATCAGTAAGTGTGCATTGGTTGGAAAAGTTTTTATTGCCTAATAGCAGGGAAAGGTAATAAAGCAGGTGTATGCCAGGTCACATGACAATGGCAACCAATTGGTCTGTATGGCAGAGCAAAGTATTAATGTTTTATAAACACGAAGTATGTCATATACCTTTCTAACAATATGGATGTCAGTTTCTGCACAGCATAAACACTTGTGCTGATCAACATAAAGATACTGCTGTGATAGGTACTTCGAAGTTGTAAATAAGAGCTCAAGCTGCAAGATGCCAACAAAAATGGAAGTTTATAAAGAATCACTGCCAGACTCTTAAATGTAGTAGCACTTGTGGGACTTTCTGTAATATAAATAGTAATTACCTTCAATGCAGAACGTATTTGCAAAAATAAATATCCTCGTGCATATACCAAAACTCACAAGTCAGTTGTCTACTTACGAAGCAAACTTTAAAATCTATAAATTCTGAGTAAAACAAACCCCATAATAATCTTTTGCTCAATGCCTCCTATTATGCAATGTCAACATGTATACATGTGCACGCACATACACAACCGCTCCAACGTACATACGCAAACACAACAGTCTTAGTGTGAGGGTATCTACCCTGTAGACGCTTCGATCAGTTTCTCAAGTGTCACCCACACGTGCCTGCACACACAAAAGCAGATGTGGCATTAAGATTTACAAAGTTATTGAAACTTTTAACAAGTAAAATGCATCTTTACTTAGCTACACCAGAATGAGGAATAAAGGGGTTTACATATGTTCCAATTCTAAACCTATCAATCAAACCCATGTTATTCCTTTGGGAGCTTATTTACATGCATATTTATCAGCCTCACATGCTAATTCCCTGCTGTTTTATGCCTGCGAGGCATGTTTATGAGTCATAATTGTTGATCTCATTTGATGTATTTCACTGAAGTAAGACATTATTCAGGTATGTGGCCTAATGTCAATGAATTACGATGACCTGATCTTCGAAATGCAACTTGCTCTTTAATTTTTATTAGAGTATAACTTATTCAGAAGAAGGAAGGCACTAAAATGGAAGATTACATGCTTTTGTAGTCATTTTACTTAAACATCTTATTTTTGAAACACTCCTCCCTACCTCTACGCAAAGTTTTAATAGTGCGATTCATAAACACCAAATGAAAAGAATTTTTGCTTGAAATTAGTACATGTTTCTCAGAGTGGGACCTTTTATAGGGTTTTTTATTTTGTTTTAACCAGCCACAATACAGCCTATTGGAGCACTGACATATGGTTTGTAAAAGGAAAGAAACAGACTCAATCCAAAGCCCTCAAACGGTGCTTTATCTTAACTTCATCAAAATTGAAACCAGACACAGACTTTAGAGCAACAGGTAAACAAGAACTACTAAAGTAAGTGCAAAGTCTCAAAACTGATTTACCATCTTTGATGCAAAATGGTGTCCATTTATAAACAGAAAATCACTTGATGGTCAAAAAACAGACCTAAGCAGGGGATTAATTACAAGATGCACAAACTTCATTGTGGTGGCTTGGATTGAGCCATCAATGCCTCTCTCAGTGGCAAGCCAGAAGGGGAGGCGGTTGAACATGGTAGTTGTACAATTCTGCTCCTTTCACAAAAACCCATACCAGTTTTCCAATGCCTCAAGTAATCTTTAAAGGTTTAAATTACCTTAAAAAAATCTGAATAATAAAATTTCTCAACAATCATATCTTTTTTTCCAAATGTGATTATAGCACGAAGGAACTAAATCAATAAAGTAACTTATTTTTACTCTCTTGAGGCAAAGACTTGGTATCATTATAGTAAGGACCCACGCTGTGGGATCCATAGTGTAAGTGGTCCCTTAAAACAGAAGATTACCACTATACACATAATTTACTACATGATTTTTGAGATGTCACTACTTCCTATCTTAAGACTCAGTATTGTTTTAATGCAATTATTACCATTTTGTTATATATATATACTGAAAGTAACTATCAGCTGTAATTTATTCCAGCTTCACAAAAATCAGAAGTATTTCACTCTGTATTCGAGTTAAGAGATTGTCACAGTTAATATAATGTTAAATTTAAATTCATCTTTATGTATTAATTAAAAAAATATCACTTAGGTATATTTAAAAGTTTCAAAGTCACTGTTCTGAGCTATAGCTTTAGCAAGGAACAGAGTAACATACAAAAAAATGAAAACTCTTTAGCCAAGTAATGCAAATGCCAGATACCAAATGCAGGCTCATTTTTCCATGGAATCTCAAATTGAATCTGACAGATATGAGTAAGTGTCTTCAAAATCACAGAAAACCTGCAAGTATCTTCCTAAACTTGCAATATCTAGAGGAGTTGTAATATCATAAATATCGTATTACTTCCAAGACAAAAAATCTGCAGCAGATTTTTCATGTCCAGAATTAAATCTGTGGTTTTCATTTATAGCTGCTTTTATTAAAAAAAAAATCCTGCAAAAATTAAAAATATGAGAAAGAGAGCCATAGACTATTTAATAACAGGCTTTCTAAGCTATTTTTTTAAAAAGCCATGGAACATTTAATAGAGGGTTTATATGATATTTTTCCAAATCAGAAATATGCTTCTGATAGAAATATGTTACATCCAGCTTCTTAAAAAAAAAAAAAAATCTTCACTTGAACAAGTAGTTATTCTAACAGCACAGTTACAAGAGTGTAACTTTAGTTCATGCAAATGCCACAACTAAAACTGTCATGTCTTCATAAAAAAATATGAATTTAAAAAATATATTAAATTTAATCCTGCAGAAAAATGTCACTTTTAATTCCAGAACTTTTAAACCAGAAGTTTTCACTGGTTATACTCACAAGAACCCCATAACAGAGCTACAGTCTTCCACAGTATAAGCTCTGACTTACATCCCTTCTTTCTTTCAAATTCAAATAAGCAAGAGACACAAACTCATCTGCTAGAGTATTTTTTAACTTCGGTTTTGGTTTTTTTTTTATAGAAAAGCAAAAATTAATGTTACACTTTTTCTGGCAATAAAACCTCCATCTTAGTGTAGCCGATAATGTCGCGGCCAAGTAGCCATGACAATTCAAAATGGAGCTTTGTACACTTTCACAAAGGAGTATTTTCTTTCATACCTCAATAAAGAATGAACCAATATTGGGTCACAAAAGTTTGGAGGTGGCCCTGTGGCTCAATATGCTTCTCTCTTCCATTAAGATAACATCTGTTCTGGCCACCAGTCAGCAAATCAAATTTGATGAGAATTCATTTGAGTGCAAAGTAAGTAGAAATGCCTTCTAATGGACAAATTTATCTTCTGTTGCTCCGCCCTTTAAATATTTCAAATGAAAAGTAAACAAAACCAATAATGGTATCTTCAAATATTATGACTAACATATAGGAAATGTACCCCACTATAATGATACTCAAAGATTTTCACATCATTGAAAACATATTTTTATGTGTATTACATGAGAACTCTATTCCTTCAATTGCTCTTACTACTGAAACCCTATACAGTTCATTTTTCCTAAGGTTAAATCATTGATTCCATTACAAATCCAATTTCTCAGAAGAACAGAATTATCACCACTATAAAAGCTTTATCTGGATGAAGTTTGTGCCTTTTAACTTCTAGGAAGATCAAGAATAATAATAATTTGTAATGGGATATCAAAATTTTACTGGAGAAATTTATCATACAGGCTACTTGCTAATATTTTGGTTACATGGTCCCAGTTGCACTAAACTGAATGGGATTTACTCAAAAATTTGAGTGCAGTCTTCCTATCCCAGAGTTTACATATTATTGTTTACTACCCTAGTGTCCAAGCAGAAGCATTTAACTGCCAGCTGTTTTTACAGAATTAAGATATTTGACAGCAGAAAACTAGAGCAGGTTTGTGGTTTTTTTTTTAAGTGGCCATTATAGTTTACTTACATTAAATTTCATTTTAATCTTCTCATCTACTTTCCATGAAATGGAAAGAGAGGCAGGTATTCTATTTGCCTCAACAGTAGCTGCAGGGTAAGCGTGAAGGTACAATTGTATTCACTGATTTGCAAGTTACATCGAGCAATATGTCAAGCCAGCTTACGCCCCTAAATCCTAATAACATAATGAAACAGTGAAAGCAGTATGTAGTGCTTACTTTAAAAAAATCTCTTAAGAAGTTTTAGTATTTTCCCTCTGCTTAAGACAGGAGCTGGCAATGCTGAGATAGAAAATAGTGAAATAAACAATAACAAAGAAATCAACCTTTGATAACTATTCCATTAAGCTGGAGAAGCATTCCTTAAACTTTTGGCCAAATCATGTTTTAATAGAAACATTGATATATATCTGTACTGAGCCACTGTTTACTAAAGTTTAGGGAATAGTTTAACATATTCAAAACATCTTAAATTTATTTGATTACTCACAATATCAAAAAGGTGACAACGGTCTAAAATATTTATCATTTCCATTACCAAAAAAAACTTTTAGTTGAAATTTCTAAGCTGACAAGTGCTTATTTATTTTAAGTTTCCGTATGTAACATGAAAACCCTGACATGTACCAAAGTTACTCTATTTTTTTTAGTGAATTATCTACCTGCCTCACAAAAATTGGCTGAAAGAAAGCAAGAACTGAAGGACATCACTGTCACCATGGCAGTGTTCCAGACCTTGAACAATCTGAGTCTACTTCCTGGCCCTGGTAGAGACTTCCTTATGAACTAGGCATATCATTTCAGTCTGCTTCAAATTTTATTTGTATGAGAACATATAACCCTGTTATTCTCCTATGGCGGTTATGAGAATTAATTTCATAGCTTCTTTGGTATACGGTACCTTCTAAGAGGATACAGTAAGCACACAGACGCAAAATAAATATCTCAACTCCTGCTTCCCTTTTTGAACAGATCAAGCCATGGAGCATAAACTGTGTCATAAGCTTGTGTGATTGTCACGAATAGTGGAAATAAATCCAATTTGCTACATCCTTTGTGTCATTTGTACTGCAGTTGAAACATTATAGTCACATGACTACTGACGCAGTGATTTAAACATCTGCCATGATGAAAAAGCTGAGCAAGGATACTTATGAATAACTAAAATATCTTCTAAAACAGATCGGATAGAAGTGTTCAATCTTGTCATAGAGTGTGTGTGTACATATACATCCATATAAATCCCAAGCTTAAAGAATTTAGAAACCAAACTGAGTAATAGTTCACTTACACAAAACAAGATTTAAAGATAAGCTGCCATACATGCATTTGAACCATGATACTCCTCATCCAGTATTGTTTAGACTTAGGTTGGTTTGCTGTTTTGTTGACTGGGCAGTAAGACAGACAAAAGCAGAAAGGCTATGCACATTTCTCCCACTTTAACACTCAATTTTGTTTAGAGATAAAGGCATTCTCCCATTATCCTGCGTATTTACCCTTCTTTCAATTATTGTGTATCTTATGAGTAAAATGAAGACCAGGACTTTTAAAATTCAGTTATATGCACTCTGCTTCTGCGTGGCCAAATATTGAGACCAAATGTTTGAAACTTGAACATTCTCAAAACTGAGCAACTCCAAGTAACTAATCACAACCCAGTATCTTGGGCTACATTCCTGATTCGCTTAGACAATAAGGGCACTCAGGCTTGTTACCTTCACAGTCAATTGGAACCTAGCCATTTATTTTAATAGGATCAGGATCAGGTCCCTGACTTTTTCGACATCAAAGAAAAATCTTTCCCAGTCATTTTGCTACAAATAATTAAGCTGATTAGTAATAATAAGGTACGTTAACCAAAAAGGTAAGCAGTGGAGACATTATTATCAAAGTAAGAAAAGAAAATTAAAATAACCTGCAACACTTTTGTATGTGCAATTCATCAGGAAACGTTGCAAAAGAACAAAAACAAATGTTGGCTCATTCTAGAGGTTCTTTGTCATCATTAATGTATTCAGGTTTTCATAGCTGAACTGCTGTACTTTGAAAAGATTTTCATGAAAGGAAACTCAAATTCAACATTTAAACAAAGCTGTCAGGTTACCAAGATTCATATTTGTTTGTATGTCCAGAAAATGTTTTCTCCTTTTAAAAAAACCCTCTAGGTTAGAAATATTATTATTCCTATGCTCCCGATTTGTAAACAACAGAAAATAAGCTTTTGTTAAGCAGCACATATTTATTTATTTGCTATTACGAAGCTGAAACCAGCAGTTAGAAATATCTGTTCCAAAGCGGAGGCGAAACTACCTGGTATGGATATTTTACTTCATTACTAGTTCTGTTCCTCAAATTGATACAAATGGCCTCCTTCTGTTTCTGTCTGTCTGCTCGCCTGATCAGTGGAGCTAATTGTCAGAGCTGGGGAGATCTCCTAGACCTAAACAGAAGATATGCAGTTTGTAACCTGCTTAATTTGCCTTATGTCCTGGATGGCCCTCAGTATGTTGTTCATTAAAGTATCAGCTGTTTCGGTTGTAGCAGTGGCAACTTAAGCATAGGCTTATTTTTCTTTGTTAAAAGGCCAGATTGTCAATAAATAATACACATCTTACCAGATGTAATTTCTTACCACTTAAAATAAGTGTGACAGTACTTTCTTTCTTTCTTTCCCCTTCCACACCTCTTAGTTTTGCACGTCCAAAGAGAACGAAGACAGGAGTACCCAAGGAGGCTAAAGAATAAGGCTTATTAGCTAATCAGAAGCGTAAAACTGAAGCTTTGCAGTATCACTTGGCACTTAAGTGTAAGTACGTTGAACCCTTGACTTTTTAAAATAAGGAATTCCAGATCTTTACAAATGTCCACATACATGAAAGACAGGAAAGATCCCATCTGTGCTGACATATTTCTGTTATATAGAGCAATCAATTTCTAATATAATCAAATCTGTGGCAGTTAAAATCTTTCAAAATGCTTTAACACACATTTAATCTCAGATACAGAGGTCTCTAACATCAGCTACCTACACACAATTTACAGACTGCTTTGTAAATTACAATCTTCAGTATGTCAGGACAGAAGTGAACTCAAACACTTCATTATTATCCTGTACCAATCATGCTGGCCTCAGCTAGAATTCTGATTTACTAGTCTTTTATTATACATACACAAGTACAATCAAACTTGTACAGTTCAATTTTTTTAAATTAAGAAAATATGCCTTTTCCACATGTAGGAGATACAGTCATTTAACATAATTTGATCATTACCTGGAAACACTCAATACGTGAGGTGCTTACGGGTAATAATCTTCATATTGTATTTTTGTATAGTCTGAGAAAAATATTCGAAGAATTATTCCATTCTCATCGTTAGCTTCTACATAACTAATAATGAGCTAGCTTTAACATACTCTTAATTACATAGAGAGGTTGTATTAAAACAGATTATTCTGTCTTAATTTTGTTGTTCGGTTACTATAGATAAAATGGAAACTTCTGCTTGGTATTTTAAGCTTCTCTAAGCATGTAAAATTTAGTAAAAAAAATTATATATTAAAAAAAATAAATCTTTCTCATTCAACTTGCATCGTTTCCTTCTATACCACATGTGTAAACTATAGATATACTAGGAAGTGAGATAAGAGCCAACTAGTTGAGCTTTAACCTGGATTTGGGAAAAGCTAGCAAAAGAACAAAAAGAAACACTGAAATCAGTCTTTGCTAAGGTAGGGTCACAAGGAGTTATTAGAAGAATGACAGAGGTGGAGAAGTGATTTATGCTAGTATTCAGGCAGGGCTGTATCTGGAAAAAACTGGAAACTCCCAGCTGAGATAAATGAACTGAGGTAAAGTGCCAATGCCATTAGTGAGAATGGTGTTATTTTCGTACACCAATTTCAAGTAGAATTTTCAAAATTAACATTTTAGATTTCTTCTAGGTCAACAGGCACTGCTGTCCAAAAGGTCTTCTCTAATACCTGCCTTACCAGCCACTGAAGGCAGTTTGTCTACAGGATGTTTCTGCCAGTTACCCATGCCACAGTATAACCTCCAAACTGGAATTAATGTAACGTGCAACTCACGTGACGCCACCAAAAAAACTGGGGCTACCAATTCTGGAGAGGAAAATCCAACTCTGGAAGCTGCTAACCCACAAGACTGTGTCAGCTACTCACATTCACTGCCCCAGCTGAAATCATAAAATACTCCTGCAGTTCCTAAATGCAAATCTGCAGCGAGGCACTGGCGAATTTCTAGGGGCATGTCAACACACATACACATATGGTCTTTAAGGGAAAAAATGTACTGCGGGCTGTTTTCAACGGACTTCATATTAAATATATGTATTTTTAAACGTGCAGCTTCTCCGTTAACTGATCTCTTAATGGCAATGTATTTCTAATAGAGAAAAAAAAGAGAAATTGAAGAGTCGTATGGAAGGAGAGAGTGATAGGCTGAGTTATCTCAAGACATGCTGTGTTGCTCCAATAGCCTTTGTCACTACTATCCTGTTGCAGCTCAACTAAAAGCAAGGTAAACAGTAGTTGTTATTAATAAATGAATATTAAAATGCTTGTTATGTTAGCATATGACATTTGAAGATGTAAAAACCTTCCCTGCTTTTATTCATCCAACACACAAAGTGAACCAGACTGAAGACCGCTCTTTCTCCTCTAACATACCTGTGCCTTTAATGGAAGAGCCAAGTCCAGGAGAAGCAGCACAAGGGTTTAGAAGGCGGACCCCTAGCAACAACCGTGCTGATGGGGCACAATGAAGCTTTCTGCCTGAAGGGTAGAACTCACCAAGGAAGGACAAAGGGCATTCTCAGGGCCTGGTGCAAACCACAGCATGAAATTCCAAAGGCACTGAGAACAATCATAACCCTCAGCATCTCCTGCTGCCAGTACAATGCAAAGAGGTTCTCTATTTCGATCTTGTCTTTTTAATGAAAACACAAAGTACCATGCATATTTAAAAACACTCTTAAAAACACAACACTATACTTCATGTACATGTTATTCCCTGGAGAGAAGATGAAAGAACATATGTTACATGACACACACGACATCATACAATATACTATAGAAAGATATTTGATACAAAAGTATTAAGGCTTCAAGAACTCACTGTATTTGCATTCTGAATTTCTTTTACCCAGGAATGTAATTCTCACCCAGAGAAGTGTAGACCTCTATGGTTGTTTCTTTTAAATGTAATCACAGAAATTATCTCTAAAAACAGAGACAGACAAATGCCGTACAGGGCGATCTGCAATAGAACTATCGCCCTGACTGAAGGGGGTTGTAAGGGCCAAAAACCCCAACTTATAACACTGAATAGCTACTGACTGATTAGGAGATAATACAATTTTCTGACAGCAAAAATTCACTTAACCCTGGAATGAATGTGAAAGGATGTACCCAAGAACAAAATATTCCCATGTGAATTAAGTTTGGGAAAATTATTTGATAGCATGTGGGTCCTGTTAGGTCTAGAGAAAAGTGGTTTTTACTTTATTAATTCATTCCCCTCTGTTTTCTACTTGTTTTCTGCATAACACTGATATAAACCATGTATCTCAAACTACATGTATAGTTCTTCATGGTAATACTTTCTAGCGATCAGGGTTATGAGGTTAACACCAGAAGAGCAAAAATCTCTGAAAATGAGCAATGGAAACACGCAGAATGTGGTCAAAATGGAAATAATGAATGTTCTCTTACCATATCTCATATTTTTTCCACAGTAGCCTTGAGAATCAGGAGGGATGCAATAATAAGTAAGACTGAGGTGGGCAACTGATCTATCTCAACTGGATTAATTTCAGTCACACACTCCAGTAGTTATCTTTGTCCTTTCACCTATATCAGCCTTCTCTGTCCTCACCACCAGCTATAGCCTTTAGATATTAAATACACTCCTCCAAACTCCAAATCCTAACCACTCAGATCCATTAAAGTTTCCCCTTTTCTTCCATTAAGAACAAAGAACACATTACATTTTTCTATGTGAAGTATGCTATTAAATAATAGCTTGTACACTAATTAAAGCAAATGTAATTGTGAGAACACACTGACATTGTTAAAGTAAATTACCCAATTCGTTAATAGTTTCATTTCAAGTGACCTTAATTGTATTAATTGTGATATTGAGCAAATTAAATTGAAGAGTATTAAATGCATTGTTCCAATCTGTCCTTAGAGGATCAACTTTCTCATTACATCAATGAAACGGGAATACTACCTACTATGCTCTTCAAAACTTGTGTCAGAATGTGGTGAATGCTGTAACTTTGAGTAAGAAATTATAGCAGCTCAGAAACAGTTAACCTAGCTATCCTGTTTCAACGTAATATAAACCTCAAGCATTTAGAAATGAACAAAATAGTTTGCCAGATGCAATACACAGTGAGAAGGTAGAAGAGCAAATTTTCTGAAATTTGTCTTCATATATTCAGGGTTTTTAAAGTCTCTGCTGGAGACAAAAAAAGATAAGGTTCATCAGTTTGTCTGAAAAAGATCCCTTTTTCAGAGGGAATAGTGCAAAAACATTCTTAGAATAAAATGAACAATATCATGAAGATTTTAGAACAGAAAATGTAGCAAGATACCATCAACTTTCTATATAATCAAAAGAAAACATAACAATGCACATATATACACATACATGTAAATTAAAATACAACCAGATCCAAAAGATATAATCCAAAATTAGAATTTCTTAAGAACTAAAATCTTCCATTTGAAGTATCAGATTGCAAAAGTGAGAATCCCTGCCACAAATTTCTTACCAACTACTAAAAACATTATTTAAAAAAAGCATATATGAATGCAAATATGCAATATACATTTTTCTATCTTAAAAAATCAGACACAAGGACAGTAACATAGGCCAAATCGACCATCAGAAAAAGACTGAAATACTATCTTATCTGTTTTTTTTTTAATATTTTAATGGGATAGAAAAAAGAACTTGACTATCAATTAGTTAAGCTATCCTGAATTTCGTAAATTTGCAAACAAGCACATTCTCATGACTCATCATAACTCAAGAGTCAAAGTTCCTCAGTTACACAAAATCTTGAGCACTATCAATGCCCAGATCTTTCTCCAAGTGACATCTACCTCATCTGATATGCTGTACTTTTATTTGTTCAGCTAGGTAATTGTCTCCTGCATAGCATTTGCAAAATTAAACCTCGCAGCTGTTCCTAGTGAACCATATCTTATTCTTCTCTGGCCACTTCTCCAAAATCTCGAGAATACTTTGAATTGTAAGTCTGTCCTCCATGGTGCTAACAGCCCTGTCCCAAATAGACCATGCTTTCTCTCTATAACTTCACTGAGATTTTAATAAAAGCACTGAGTACTACTAGACTCGATCAACATATTTCTGGAATTCCATCCAATGCATCCTTCCAAGCTGTCAGCAAATGAACAAAAAGTAGTCTATTGCTGCAGTTTTCCAACAAGCTATACTTAACAGCAATCTATGTATTTCTGAAATTTCTTTCATTTTATGAAAATGCCTTATGAGAGAATTTTAAAACTCCAGCTGGACATGACATCTCTTGGTTCTCCATCAAGTTTTGTTATCAGTTGCACATACTAAAAATACACTACTACTTCATGTAGATTAACAAATCTGACTAGCTCTATGATTAAATATTTGGTTTCAGCATCCTTATCAGTGACGTGCTTTATTTTTGTTACCTCGTCTCAGTGAAGACTTCTATCACTTTGCCTCCAAAGTGATAGAGTTAAGTGTTCAGTACAGCTTCAAAAACCAATTCAGATGTCCTGACATTCCACAATATTGCACAGAACACCTCCGACTGATGGACCACCTCTCTTGCAAATTTCTATGATACATAATACAGGAGACTTAAGATGCAGATTTTCACCAAGTGATTCTGCATCATGCTTGAAACTTGAGACCAAGTTGAAAAACCTTGTCTTGAAATATTTCTGTGAAGACAACGATGGACAGACCGTGTGGACGGGAACAACTGTATACTTCAGTATCCAAAAACCTAACACCATCTAAGCATATGCTGTTTTAAAAATGAAATATTAAAACTTCGAAGACTTATTTTGGATATATAACGTTTCAAATTAAAATGCCGTATGTGTTCCACAGTAAAAAAGTCTATGAAGATGAAATGGATGCTTTATATAAAATATTTACATAGATAGAACACAAAAAATGTACCATAGTTGGTAACCTTTATGACTTGGGGAACCATGTATTTACATATCTTTATCTTCGCATGTGCGTATGTGTGTGTTGTGTATATATTTTTAACAGTTGACAGCTGTTTTAGAGCATACAGAGATGCCAAGCTGAATGAGGGTCTTGATTACTTCAAGATTAGCTATCTAAAGTTTCTATTCATTTTAAGTGTTGTTAGTGCGAAGAGTCATTAGTCACTTCCTTGTCTCATAGAACATCAGCATACATTTACATTGTTAATGAACATTTGGGGTAAATGAATTAATGGCACTTTTAAACATCAATTCAATACTAATAACTTTGTATGTCATAGAAATGTTAAGGTTGGGATAAAAATGAGAAACCTTTTCAGTCAAGGTAACTAATCGCTTCTGGGTACATTAAAGGGTAAAATTGATTTACAGTGCTTTTTTAACAGGGTAAAAATCTTGGTTTTTTGCTTGAAACAGAATTGACAGAATTACCAGTATTTTTTTAAGGAAAGAAAATCAGAAGAAAATACTTATCTTTTTCTTGGCGAAGACTAGAAGTAAGCTATATTTCCTCTGGAATATGGTTATTATTTTAGCTTTTAGCAAAAGATTATTTTTGAGTTTCTAAAAATACGTAAAAAAATGCATTTAGTTTATCAAACTAAAATGGCTCCATCTCGTTAAGATGTTAAATATAATAGAGGAGGAACACTGACCTAGAAAAGCTATTTCATTTAGTTGTCAGGTTTTAAAATATTTTCCCCTAGATGTTCATTCTCATTTTCTAACATTGAAAAAGCTTTATAAACCAATGAAGAAAAAATGAAAAAAAATTAGCTCAAAGGGACAATGAAGTTCTACCAATGCATTTTTAAAGGAAAACGTTGGCTTCTTATAAACTGGAGTAATAAACCTGACTAAGCAAAACTTGACATAGCTTTTTTAATAAGCACCAGTAAACAGAAGATTTATAGACAGATACACCCACACAGAGTAGTTGATCTGGGTGAGGGACTTAGGAAATGTGACAAAGTTGTTTCAACTCTGTAATTTAAAATAAATTTTTTATTTTGCCCTCCTGGTACATGTGTTCAATGACTGGAAAATTACAGGTAGTTAAGGTGCCACTGTGTATAAGTGAGTACTTGAGGAATGTTTTCATGACAAGGATGAGCTTTCTCGTTAAGCTTATCACTTTCTTGGAACCAACTATACTGTCACTACTAGCAAATAAGTAGAAAAGACAAGAAACGCAGACATGCAGTGCATTATGCGAGCAGTTTGTTCTCACTGTTCATTAGGGTCTTCTAAATACTGCATTTAATTAATTTACTTTAGTTTACAAAGCAATTTCTACCCGTAGAGCCTGTTCATTCTATCTCAACTTCCATTTTTTTTCAAATAAGAATATAGATGCTGAGTCAAACAAACAAAAAAAAAAAAAGAAAAATCAGCCTTTTTATTCGCATAATCTCATCCAAAATAACATACTGAACTTTATTGCAGAATTTCGGGGTTTGGGGGGGCGGAGGAGAGGGGGAATGGAAAACAAAAAATATCCCTAAAAACAAAATAGTCTAAAAAAGGCCCATGCTTGAGAAAGTGTAACAGAGCCATGCTGCATTTCAATAGTCTAACGCTGAAGTCAGTGTTTGGTTTATGATTAAAAAAGGATGACAGTGCATTAAATATTTGGTTAATGTTTCTGTCTGTAATTGAAAGCTGACTTTTTGTGGTTTTCATTAGTGCAGAGTGTTCTACACACACTCTGATATGTTCTTTAAGTTGCCCTGTTCAATTTCATTGAGAGAATTGCACAAATTACGATAGGTACAGTTATCAGGACACATTTTTGTAAGGTTTCTAGGTATAAAGTAAAAAAATACACAAATACAAAACTCACCTTCTGCTGGCTTGTTCAAATAACTCTGCAAGGGATCAATGCCTATTTCTTGTTCCTCTGTTTGCAAAGGGTGACTGGTTTCAGACACCGAATGATACATATTTGCAACAGTAAATTCCACCGGAAGGGTATTTAGCTGGAGGGAAAAAAAAACAAACACAGAGAAACAAACACTTCAGTGTTTCTTTAGTTATTTTTCAATCACACAGTTCCTTATTTTGCAGGATAACATCACCATTAGATGTCTAACAGGAGAACAATAATGTTTCCATTCAAATGTTTTATTATTTGGAGTCTAAAAGAATTGTTATAGTATCTCAAACTATCACACTGCAAGTAAAAGTGTTGTGTGGTTTCCAGAAACTGTGAAGTGGGGCAGGAGCCTCTCATCTTCCTTTTTCTAGTTTCCCCAACTCATTTTTCAGTCTGATTCCAGGGAGAACTGATGCTACTCCTCCAGGACGATGAAGCTTACAGAACAGAGCTGAGGTGTGACCCATCATTATCACTCTTCTAGACTCCAGACTTGTCATTGTAGAAAAAATTCCTTTTAAACACTACTTTTGCAGAAATCATATGTCAAGTATAAGACAACAGAGAGGGATGCAAACACATGGAAAACAGAGAGAACGAGATAATACTGACTGGTATGATGGGTGATTTCAGTTTTATCAAGATTTCTATTAGCTTTCTAGAAAGATGATGTTAAACAAATGTTTGAAGAAAAATAATCAGCTAGCTAGTGAATATTTACAAAGAAGTTATTCCAAAAATGAAGAGCAAAGGGGAAAAAGTACAAAACCAAAAATCAAGGAAGTAGGTGATGCAGGTTCATCATCACAGGCTGCTGAATGGCATTCGCATCGCTATCAAATAAGTGAACAAGAACTATGTTAGAAGTTTATGTGAGCAGTATTGGAAGCTAATATTTGCTGCCATGAATAAGAGGATGCAAATAAAAGGGTGAAAAGCAGATGTGTTATAGTCAGAGCAGTAAGAAAGAGAAACAACCTTTCCAGTGCATTAACAGCACAAGAGTATGTTCGTCAAGACTGCATTTTGGTCACTGTACAGCAATTTATTAACAGTTTGAAAGAGATGTAGCTAACTTGCAACACAAAAGAACTATGCCAGCCAAATAGGTTTGATTTGCCCAAGCATACTAAGTAGCTACCTACAACGGCCATATGAGTTTTAAGTACCATCTACTGTAACTTCTAAGTTTACAAGTATCTTAACTTTCTAACTTCAAGAAAATTATATGTAAAAAGAAATATACAAAGACAGATACAAAGAGGAATAGAATGGAATAGAATCGAATAGAATCCACCTACACTTTCAGGATTGATATATTACCAATTCAGAAATCATTAATTATGCTTTTCCTTTGGTTCTTATAAGGCATGGCATTGGCCATATATGCTTTAGACCTTCCATTTACTGTCAATAAATGAAAGGGAACTGAGATTCTGAGGACTTTTCTAGTTTTATATACTATCTATATGTTTCATTTTCCTACTAAGTTATGTGGGAAAAAGACTTGAAAAGAGAAGACTTCGGGGGACCTAATAGCTGCCTTCCAATACCTGAAGGGAACTTACAGGAAGGCTGGGGAGGGACTTTTTACAAGAGTGTCCACTGATAGGACAAGGGGAAATGAGTTTAAGTTGAAGGAGAACAGATTTAGATTAGATCTTAGGAAGAAATTCTTCAGTACGAGGGTGGTAAGAGTTTGGAATAAATTGCCCAGAGAAGTTGTGGATGTCCCCTCCCTGGAGGTGTTCAAGGCCAAGTTGGACAGAGCCTTGAGTAGCCTGATCTAGTCCCTAGATAGGACTGCCCATGACAGGGAGGTTGGATTAGATGATCTCTAAGGTCCCTATGCCATTCTATGATTCTATGAAGACCAACTAAATAATAAACAAAGCTAGTTGGGCCACCATTAGGTATTTCCTTCAAACCAATGCATCCAAGACCATTTCTGAAAGGATGCTCTCTCTGTTGTCCTCCCTGAGGGTTTTGTCCTTTATTTGTCACGGTACTTGCGCTAGCGTGGTGCTAAAATGATCGCGCTGTCATCTCTCACTACTTTGTAGCAAGAAGAGAACATCTATCTGAAGCTCTTGGGAACAAGCAGCCAGGAACTGAGGGAAGGTAGGACGGACCGCTTTTGCAGCAGTACACCTTCACATTAAATTATTACAATCTCACCATCATGTGATAAAACACTCCACTAAAACACTGAATTGCCTTGAACAACTCTTTGTACTAGCTCAACAAAATGTATTATGAATGCAAGTACACATCATGTGTTTCCTGTGTAATTTAGAAACCATGATCATGAAAAATGCATGAACAAAAACATTTATAAACTTGCTAGCCACTTAAAAAGCATTTCAAAGTTTACCTGTAGTCTTATGGCTACATAATATGGAGAGGTGTTTATAACTACTTGATATCTTAAATAAATAAATGAAAAACTTGAAAGAATTTACTTTAAAAAAAAAAACAAAACCACAACAAAACACAAAGAACAACTCTGCAGAAAGAGATGTTTATAATTTTCTCCCTCTGGAATTTCAGTTGCTGCTCTTGATCTCTTCGCTATATCATTGAAATCACGTTTCTACTGATCTGTCCATTTTGTCTTCACAAAAATTACAAGCTTATTTTGAACTGGGCTGCCTGAGTTTGACTTTCTATTTTTATGGTCCTTCAGACACTGCTACATGATCTGACCAAGGCACAACTCAAGTGCCTTTCAAACTGAGAACCAGGCACCAAATGACTTTATCAGCCTTTGTAGTTTTAGCAGCCACCACTTACTTAAGACACAATATGCTTCAGACTTACATTGTCTTACGTCAATAACACAGTATGAAATTAAGTCTAGTGAGTTTGTTCTTCTATATTCTTCTGTTCTGCATCGACCTTTTTTTTTTTTAAATACTCCCCAGATGTCATGCCTTTACAACATATAAGAGCCATGATTTACTTTACAGTTAGAACAGTTTGAACAGTGAACAGATTTACTTTTGATACTCACACAGTAATTTAATGTTACTTGTGTTTGTTCACAGGTACATTTGATTAGTGTTTAAAAAAAAAAATCACTACCTATTAGTCTTGTCACTCCTTAGTCCAAGTAATTTCTTTTACAGTTTTATACTTATGTTCTTTTCAGCTCTTCTAACAAAGAGCAAAGAGAACTATTAAATGATTATGATTACACTTGGGATCTTGCTCTGAGATGGATTAATTCTTTCCAGCTTTGTGGTTGATTTGTAACGGCCTATAACATACTGTTCGTAATAAGATACAATTTAAAAACCTTTTTTCCTCCAAAGATAAAGGGCTAAAAAACTTGAAGACCAGGCACCCTTCCCAGCACTGGGAGTTCCACTATTCTTTAAGATACCTGAAAAAATAATTAAGGCTGCATATGCAGCATCCATCTATAGTTAGGGGAATGAAAAGAGATGCTAATCCACCCATGAGCCCAAGGAAAAGACAAGCTTTTATAACTTCCATTTCCCCTTTTTTCCTGTCCCCCAGAGGCGAAATGAAAGGAGAGAAATTGCAGGCTTGAGGAGGGACTTCAGACCAGGGCAGAAGAACTATACAAAGTGCAGCACTTGCCCCACTCTTGCTCTCTGATTTCCTCTTAACCCATAACGATCAAGCAAAAAGGCAAAATATTTTATGCTTAAAGAAAGGAAAAAGATAATCCATTAACTTTGAGGAAGATGCTGAACAACGCTGTTCAATCCTGGATATGCTAAAAATAAAAATCAGTTTATATCAGTACCAGTAAAACTAGCAGAATATGACATTTCTGAAAACTGCTGAAGCATACTGAAGTATTTAGATAATACTTTGTATTCATTCTATTAGACTGTATCAACCACCTTCTTCAAATTATCTTTGGGCCTTTATTTCATGCCATATAGCAAAGTCTACCATTTTAATTACTTAAATTGATGACAAGTAAAGGAAATACTTGTTTAGCTAAGTGATAAATTAGCTGCCCTATGAAGTCAAATTGATTAAAATGACCTGACTAAAAGCAAATGTCTGATGTGGTAATGGTCTTATGAATGTTTTGTTAAGTTTGACAGCATCATGTTATGAGGGTTCACAATTCTGCCCCTCATTTCCAGTTTATGAAGTAATCAAGCATGTTACCACACAGAAGTGAGGATTCTCCAGAATGTGAAAACATTTTAAAGTAGATAAGGAATAAAGTGTTAGGAGAATTAACATGCATCTTTTTTATTTAAAGAAATGAAGTACAGATGACTTGCAAATAATCTAGAAACAGCTCCAGACCCTGGGTTTTCTTTCACTGGCCAAATCTCCTGGGCCTTAAATTATTCAAAAGAAGAAAAGAGGGAAGGAAAGAGGGAAGGAAAGAGGGAAGGAAAGAGGGAAGGAAAGAGGGAAGGAAAGAGGGAAGGAAAGAGGGAAGGAAAGAGGGAAGGAAAGAGGGAAGGAAAGAGGGAAGGAAAGAAGGAAGGAAAGAAGGAAGGAAAGAAGGAAGGAAAGAAGGAAGGAAAAGTAATGTTTTCTCTGAACAGAGGGTTGAGCAGGAGACAGTCCTGAGCATGAGCTTTGGAAAATGAGGACCATTTGGTATGTTTCAAGCTGGATAGTTTTTACTAAGACACTCATTAATTGGCATTTTTGAAAATTTTGTTCCAACACTGCTTTATTCTTTGTTCTGGGAGTGATTTTTACGCAGGCCACATGGACCACCTATCTCATAGCACTGAGCTCTTCTGCCCTCCATCACTTGAGCCCTTTACTACTACCACCTCCATTTAAATACAGAAAATATCAGTTTGAGTGCCTCAAAAAAAAAAAAACAAACACTAAAAACACCCTACCAAATCCAAACAACTCATGTCACACACACACCAGCTGAAAACTAGTTAAGGTTTCTACTCAGTCACTTCCACAGGTTGCCACCACCGACTGCACGAACACGTCTTAGGAGGAACATTTACTAACTCAGAAGAAAAGTGCACAATTTGACAAACTTTGGATAGCATAAAGCAAGCCTGTCTTCCGTTATAAAATGTATCAGATTATGTATCATTAAAATAGAATGATGCAAACATAAAAACGGATTGACATGGTAGAGCAGATGAACGTTCATGCCAGCTGGGGTCCACAACAAAACAAACAAGATCATGCCACTGATGGACAGGTTAACAGCCAGTGAGGCTAATGATCATGAAATGCAATTAATTTTGTCCCATTTAATAACATTTCCTGCATTTTAACTTCTGTCTGTCTGATCTTTAATAAAAAACAGAGTTACATTGGACTTTAAATAAGTTAATTAAGTATTAAAATCAATCATGTGAAACTCTTAATATTTAATATTGTTAGATTGTATATCAAAGTGGTTTTATTATTTATTTACTCCAAACCTTTCCAGAATACTTCATGTGCCAACAGGGGGTCTGTATCTCACAAGATAAATGCATTTACAATGCCAAATAAATTATATATAAAAGCATTTGTCTTAATACATGTCATTCAATATTAAATATCACCCATTGGTACCACCCTGAAACCCTAATCCATTTTTACCAACCGCACATTTGTATTATTCAAATGTTGTCTATTAAATAGTTGTCTCCAGAGCCACAGTAAAGGAATACATACCTAAGAACAATTATCACAGGAGCTTTAAAGCATTGTCTACAGATTTAACCCTACAACTTTCATGTCTTACCAGTACTTAAACATGCAAAGTATAAATTCAGTAGTGAATTAAAATGTCAGGATAAGAAACAACACAAATAGCCTGGGACCATGACAATGTATTCTCTTGGTAATTCTCATGATAGTTAAAAATTTTTTTTATGCTGGAAGTTAAAAAAGAAAAAAAACACCCACACAAAACTATCGTAAGTAAACATTTTATATTCTGTTAATTTGGAAGAAAGGAAATCTTCCACATACTTGCTATGAGCAGGGAACAAATTCACACCGTTGCTGGCTTACAGTTTTCTTGAGGTTACACGATTCTGTAAGATATGCTAGTTGGACTAAGGAAGAAAAATTTTAATAAAGCAGAGAGGATCAAAATCCTTACATAATGTTGACCACTATATTCAATATCCATAGCCCCCTACCAACCTTGTCAACAATATTTCCCAAGGTCTAATGCTACGAATAGTGACATTTGACATTTATGGTGACACAACTTCTCTCTTCTGCACTGAAAAAGGTGACAACAAATGTATAAACAACGTCAACCATCTTAAATTCCCAATACTACAGTTACGTGTTCAGTATGGTCTCATAAAAAAAACAAAAAACAAACCAAACGATGAATAGGTGAGACAATAGCAAAACCAGTCTCAACTTTGCAGTTCGAATTTCCTATAAAAACCAAACCCCACACCCTCAACACAAAACTGTAAATATTTTTAATGCAGGCTTATGTGACAGCCCCACAATGAGGCTGTTAAGAGAACATAACTTTGGTCTGACTTCAAATAAGAAATACTTAAAAAGGTCCAAAGTCAACAGTTAAACACAGCCCATGCCCTGAACACTCCTCCCACCCCCAAGATCTAGCTGTTTAGCAGCAGATGTGAAAATGTTATGTATTGCTCTATTTTCACCATACTTCTTTTAAACTAAAGACTCAAATAGAGAAAGGCTCCTCGCAGAGGTGAAGGGGAAGCGGCATGGCAGGGTTTGGTTTCTCTGGTTGGAGAACCACATGATCTCATACATGATCAAAATTACAACTTTGTTGGCACATCAAATAAGATTTGATGAAATCACATTACTGTCATTACTGAATACGTCAGCCAAAAGAGTGAGAATGCTGCCTTGTAAACAGAAGTTATCTGTAGTTACTCTGAAATTGAAAACATAGGAGAAGGTTGAAAATTGGGATAATAAAAGACGGCAAGAGAGAAGATGTCAACACGTGTAGAAGACATAAGTTGGAGAAGGAATTTAGCTGGACACTGGCTGTCCAGTAAGTTCTTGGAATATAGTGGTGAAAGGGAATTTTTATTTAATTGGCTTGCATTTTTTTTAAAAGGAGGAGGAAAAAGCAGACAGGTTGGTCACTGGATCAAACTGAGCTGGATTCTAAATCACAAGTACAAATCAGCTCAAAAAAGGAAGATGAAAAGTTCAAATGAAAGTGGTCTTAGCAGGACAAAGTTCATGATTCTTAGGAATGGAAGGATGCAAAAAAAATCTCATTATAATAAAAGAACCAAGATTTCAACAAAATAAGTTCCAATTTTTAGGCAAGAAACAAAACCGGAAACAGGAATTTAGGTAAATTGGCCAACTCTTAAGGAGAGCTCTCATATTATATGTAGAGCTCTATCCTGATGCAGAGGAAGGACAGAAAAGGCAATGGTGTGAACTTGGCTAAACCACAAACTTCAATGAACCAAAGTGTAAGGAGGGAGTACGTGAAGTAAAAATTAGGTCACATAATCCAGGTTGAGTATAAATAAGCACAAAGTTATAGGGTCAAGTCAGAAAGGCAAAGAACAAGTAAGATGCAAGTAACAAGGAACACCAGAAACAAGAAGAGAACATTCTGTATCATGTAAGGATACACATGCACATACTAGTAAGCAGAAGAGAACAATAAAAAGATTTGATCTGCTATTTAAAGAGGAGGGAGAGTTATCAAAGATGACAAGGGAAGTGAAGTGTTTTCTGCTTCACTCTTTGCTAAGATTCAGTTGCAAATCAGATGGCTAACACATATAGCACCATTTAAACAGTATGTGCATTAGTCCAAAGAAAGAAAAGATTAGAGAACTAGGTAAATAAATTCTTTTCAAATCATGACATACAACTCAGTTTAAGGAAATTTCATGCAGTAGTTTTGATACTGTTGTCAAAGCAGGTAGTTCCATCCTCCTCCTTCTCCTGACTTATCATTGTTACCCCTGTGCTACTTCCCCACTACTGGCACAAGCATCTACAAGGAACCAGGTCAGTTGACTCATTTGAGTTGAAGCTATCAAAGACCAGTTAAGACCTTGCACTTGGTTAGAATAATCAACTACAAAAATATAAGATGAGGAGCAACTAGTTATGAAGCAGTTTTGATGGAAAAGATACGCATAAGTGGATCATAATTTCAAAGTGAGTCAACAATATCATATTCCTTCAAAATAGCCAAAACAAGTTGATAAAATGGTATGTGTAAATCTCTTCCCATCATCTGACACTGGTAAGGCCTGAGCTGCAATAGCATATCCATCTTTAGCAGGACAGCACAGAAGGACAACAGCCAGATGCTGCAGTCCAGAGAAGAGTAACAAGACCCATTAAGAGCCTAGAAACTATAACCTACGGCATAAGACTGAAAGAAACAGAATGTTTTACTTTCATGAACAGAAGATGAGAGGGAAGGAAAGGAAAAATGCAGTAAGATTTCAAATCTTTAGATCATTCAACGATGAAGCTACTAAAGGACTGAAAACTCTGTTCACATTAAAATGATTCAAACATTTGGAAATCTATTAAATGAAAAAATCTCTTGATTGTTTGATTATTTTATTTTAGAATATATTTTATCTACCTGGTTACAAAATAATTCAACATAACTTAAATTAAAGCTTTGTCCTTTCAAAGTTAGTTAAGAGATTAAAGTAGTTTACTGCTGTTTATGGTATGGAAATGCCTGCTTTTAAGTATTTAAGAGTTTTATTTTCAGGAACACACAGGCACCATGCTATACTACACACTTAATGTTTTAGTAATACATATGTAACTCAAAGGGCCAAAGAATGCCAAGACTGAAAGAAATCATCAAAACAGTGAACTGGAAAAAAAGGCAGCTTAGCCTGCAGTCTTACCCAAAATGACAGTAACTAGCTTAGACACTAAAAGTGTATTCCATGAAATAAGTTTCTAGGATATCACAGCTTTAAAGTAGTAAGCAATTAATCTAGGATTCAGCCTTTATTCTTTCACTATTTTTAGAAAACACTTTCCTACAGGGGTTGACAGAATTTTTATAGAAGCACCAGCATGCTCATGCACGCACAGAGGCATTTACTTCAAATATTTCTCTTCTAGTTTACTCTTCCAGATCTGCAGACACTAAAGCAGCAAGGTTTCATGCTGAGGTACAAAGAAAGTTGGTGTAAGCCTCATTTGCTAAGGAAAAAGGACAATTTCATAAGCACTTCTCAAAGCAGAGAGAGATAAAATTTGTTTTGTATCTTACAACAAATTTTCTACATATCGTGAAGAACCATAACCCATGTTCACCTATGTGATCCAATCCTGATGAGTGAGTTCAAACGGGCACAGCTGCAGAGGAAGACTGGGTGCAAGAGGAAAGCAAAGATGAGGTGCTACCTGAAATCTAATTCGGCTGCAGTGCAGCGAATGCAAATTGCAAAGATTCCCCATTACTTCAGCCAATGGGAGTGGTGGCTTGCTTGAGTATGTCTAAAAGCCATACTCAGATGAATAAAGCTTCATAGTAGGGCTACCCCTGGTAAAAAATATGCTGAAGCTTCCCAGGAATGTGCTCTCTCACACCCAAACACTCAGTCTCAAGACACTCCGTGTAAGGCACAGTATTCCCGTCATGTACCACCTGCTCACATGGCTTCTCTTCAGCCTTGCCACATCAGAAGTAACAAAAGCAGGGGGTTTAGGAGCCATTCTAGGGGCCCAGTATTTTTGTAGAATGCTTATTCATACCAAGGATGTAGTGAGTTTCGAACAGCAATTCCAAAATAAACCAAAATAAAATAAAATGCCTCAAGCAAAGGAAACCCCTAAGACTTGGAAAGACAAAGTATAGATGAAACCTGCTAACCTTAGTGAGTAGTTGACTGCATGAAAGCACTTTACACCAAGATATCACTATTGCTGTAAGTAATGTTTTACTTGTTTTTTTTTCAGGAGGAATGTATCACTGTATTCCACGATACTGAAAAGATGACAAGGCAGGATCTTCCTTTTGCAGACAGTGAACCCTGCTACTCAGTGCATCCTGTTGCATTTCTTTTGTTTCTGGTGTTCAGGAATTCTTAGTATTAATTAAGTAATTCCCGCAAAGGTTAGGAATATCATAAATGGGAGAAAGTTACAGTGCAATACTCTTCCTTCTTTAACAATTTGATCTCTTTAATACAATGGTACCTATTAAAACTTATTTTCCTATCCGTTCCTGCTCTCATATTTACCATTCAAATTTTCAAGCAGCTGGATGAAATATTCTATGCTTTCCTGTACATACATATTGAACTGCTATGGGAACAAGTGGTCTTGCAGAAGTCTTCAGACACAGAAGCCAGGCAGGCACGGCCACTGTAGCATAATGATTTCTATAATGCACTGTTACTTACAGGCATTTATATCTCCTAAAATATTTTCTGGGCAGTCCCTGCTCCTTGCCAGTGCATGTAAAACTCATAGAAGTCACCAGGACAAACAGCATGGTACATCAAAGACACATTGGCCTCAAAACCTCAAAGAGATGCAGGTCTTAAACAGCAAGTAGGAAAGCAGTGCTTTGGAAGGCTATAGAGGAACAAAAGTCTGGCTATGAAAAAAAAAACCCAAAAATATTTAATTCTGCAGAATTTAGAAATGTACCCTAAAATTTACAGTAACAATAAGAATCTGTAACATAAATTGATTCAGAAATAAGGATAAAATACACTGTTTAAAGGAGGAAATATTAATAAAAGTGAATTGAGATTTATGAGTTAAAAGGGCTTTTTGGTTTGGTAGTCACTTTGTCTTTCCAGAAACATCTGTCACCAACAAGTCCCATTTTCTTTACTCTAAGTCATGGGTTTATCTTGCTTTAGAAGTGGGTCAGCACACACTACACAGGAAGAAGCAAAAACTTGCTTTTGCATGACATTCTTAGACAACCCATAAGTAGAAAGGCAAGATCTCAGACAAGATCAGAAGCAGGAGGCTGAGGGATCAGTTGCCCTGAGAACTGTATATGCTTTTCTGCTCTGGGGAATGAGAGGAGAACAACAGACAGGACTCTAAAGTTTTTTGACTTTTAACAGGTAATACAATAGATTGACGGCTCCTAAATACGTTAGGCTTAGTTGAGTGCTGTAATTCAGCAACCACTATGACATGACTGAATCTCCCAGTGTTGTCTGAATACCAAGTTTTGTTGCATGCAACCAACAAAAAGGAAATGAATTCCCACAAAACAGTGAATAGATTTGAAGAATTGCACTGGAACAGCAGCTGTCATTATACTTTACAGAAAGCTTGCAACATCTTTGAGGCTAAGCTTCTAAGCTCATTTTATTAAAATAAAAAACAGATGTAAACAAGATATGGTTAAAAACCTCCTTAATTAATTTTTCCTATTGTTTTTAGAAAGCCTTTCCAGACAGTCTTCTTGTCTGTGTTAGATGGCTCAGAATGACTTTTAAAGAATATTTAACATACAAATCACAACAGCATTAACATTCTGAATCCTCCTGGATGAAATAGCTGTTTTCACATACTTCCTTCCAACTATTTTTTTTTCTTGTCCTTCTGACCAACTTTATGATTTTCTTTCTCTCCAAACACCTGAAATATCAATTTGCAATAAGGTAGCTTTCAGATTTTTTTTTCCCGCTGCAGACTCTGTATGAGCTCATGCTTAAACTGGTCTCATGCACAGAAAAACGTTCTTTTTGCTATGTTATTGCATTTCTGGTAATAGTTTAGGTAGAGAAGTGACCTAGTTCAGGCAGAGAAGTGACCTAACAGTGGCCAGGCTATGGACCACTTAGTGCATGAAGAAGAACGAAATGAGAATTTTGAACTGGATCCAGAAGTAAATGGAAAGAAACCAAGCATATAGAATATAGGTGTGATCTGTTCTTGCTTTTCTTTCTTACTTAATAGTAAGGCTGTGCATCTTGGGGCACCTAAAATTAGTAGTTACTTTTGAAATTTTGGTCTGACATGTATTATTCATCTTCCTTTTTCTCCTAAAAGACAGACGTTAAAATGGCAGTAGCAGATGTTCTCAGCTGCCTGATGGAAAAGGAGGAAAAAGTTGACCGAGGGGATAGATCTTTCTTCAAAGGAGAGGTGACAGACAGAGATTGCCTAGCTGAGATGACTATTCTCTGTCAAACACATATTGCAATTCCACCTGTTGCCAGGAAGGTTTGAAGCTTAAGGATTTCTCAGGCAGGCACCAGATCCTCTGCCTACTCATCCACGCTCTTGTGCCTGGGAAGTTCTTGTTCTTCACTGTGGAAGAAAAAGGGAAATCCTGTTCTGTTTTAGCAGCCACATTTATAAGCAAACCACTGAAGACAACAAATCCAGATAACTTTAACATTATTCATAATTTTTGGTTTATAGGTTTTGACAGTGTCTTATCAGAAATAAAAGCCAAAACATAAAAGATAATTGAAATGAAAATATTTAAAAAGACAGAAAATTATTGCTTCACTATGCTACTCCAAGTCAGCTTTCTTTCTCTCAAAGAACCCCACATAAGACTCCCTGCATCCATTCAAATAACCGAATATGGTATTTTTGACAGAGATTTATTTCTAAAAAATGTCATTTAGCGTATCTACATGAAGCTAGCCTGCTAGCAAGAATACTTCCTCACCTCCTTTAAATTCAAGATTGCCTCTGTATTTAGTGGAGCTCTGTCACTGCACTGATGTCAGAAACAGCAGATGAAGAAAAGCAGTCTCACCTTCCAAAGACATACACACATTTGGCTTTTATAAGAGAACACAGAGGACTAAGGAATATATTAACTAAAACTGCATTCTTTATCTCAAAATCAGTAGGAATGATCACAGGAGATGTGCATGAAAAGAACAAGAGTTTTTGAGTTTGTTGGGTTGCTTCTTTCATGATCAAAGTACCATTTGACCACCAAACTCACAAATAAACTCACAGACTTTATCCATACCCTAACATTACCTGTTGAACTTATAAACTTACTATTTTCTACTTTCATGGATACGTGCCATACTGTCAAAACTTTTTCTGATTGATACTATCAATGGTCTTAAAGACACCATCTGAAACAACTACACTGGTTTTCATTCCCATCAATAGTCGTTTTAGCGCAAACTGATGTGTGAATACTTCTGAAACTTTAACACAGCAAAATAACTTTAAGACCAGTTTTCCGAATTAAAGGTACACAGTCTTGTCATATCCATCCCAAGATTTACACCTTGTATGGCACTTCTGGACAACTTAAAATCAATTTAGTCATTTTAATTCTAGTTTATATTTAGAGAGTCCATCACGAAAGAGTCCAGAACTTTACCCTAGCCTAGGTCCCCTTTATGCCATATGTATACGCAATGTACTACATCAATCAAAATGGCTCACAGTTCAGATGATGTATATACAAATAAATGCACTCTACCTAGAGGTCAAAATAATTTCTGTAACAGCACAGTATATTCTCTTGTTTTTAGCTATCTCCTACAACCATGAAATATAAAAATTTAACAAGCTGCAAAATAACAAATTGAACACCATACATCAAGTTTCTTTAGTGTCATGCTATAATTATAATCATGAATACACTTCACTTTTAACCCTATTTTTACTGTATCTTTCTACTTTGTGGACCATGGTGGCCTATGCTGTTTGGTTTTTTGTTTTTTGGGGTTTTTTTTTTACAAAATAGGATGACGGGGAGGAAAAGGTTAAAAAGACCCACCTAATTCTGCTACTTTGAGATCACATGTGAAGGAACTAAGGTGTGCATTTGGGCTTTTTAAGATAGTGCCTATATGTTTCGCTGTTATTCCTATCTCAGCTTTTGCAACCACCTGACACAGTCGGGGGGATCACCATGACAGTGGATAAATTAGGATTTCACTACCATTAAGTCTGAATTGTTTCTTAACAAGGCTATGAATCAGTGTAGTTCTGATTTGACAGAACTGTGAGACTTTCAGCACATTCAGTACAATAGGTAGGATTTTTCAAAAATATTTTAGAAATGCTGAGAATTAAGGTAGGTTGAAATGTATACATATCACTACATTAGTCACATGAAGAGAAAGCTGCAACACAAATGCACTGAAGAAGGTAAGAATACTTGTCTACACATGGTAGGGAAAAGAAAGATTGCTGAAATGTTGAAGATGCCCTTTTGTGCTTATTTCTTTCATAACTTGACACCAACTTTCTTCCTTTCACAGACAATGAACCATATTAGACCTATGAGCGTAAAAGTTTTTTAAAAAGCCCTATAATTTATTCTTTCTTCAAATTTGACTGAGAAAATAGGCATACATAGCTGAAATAAAAAAGGAATGAACACATTATATATATGACAATTCAATTAAATGACTGTGTAATCTAAGTGTGTGAAAAACAGTTTCCGAACTTGTCCTGAGAGACTCCAGAAGACTGAATTCTGGCTTCTCTAAGACTCCCATTGATTTTATTAGGCTGGATAGCCAGCCTCAGTGCTCTAATGTATGTGTAGAAGGCCCACTACTCTGGCTTCATGAGAAGTTCTGACCTTGAGACTCTAATTTTGTTTGCTCATCTGAGTCAACTATGTAATTATTTTAAGAACCTTTCTATATTTCAGTATTATGCATACTTCCAGTAAAGATTTGGGAACCTAATTTAAATACACTGCATGTTACTGTGACTTGTAGGTATTCAATTAGTAATGGAGAGGTCTGCACTTGTACACCTTACCTTCATCTCTGAAAAATAATTAATACATACCAGATGCTGTATAATGACTTACTGAAATATGCAAATAAAAATATTCAAAGGGCCTTCAGTTATTATATGACAACGAAGTCCGTAGCTATGACATTCCAAACAACCCTAATCCTTATTTTCTTAAGCATACACATGTACAATGAAACACAGAAGTAAAATCTTAGCTTTCTTTACAAGAAAACAAGATTTGAGTTGGAAGTCTAAATGTCAACCATGAACATTATAAAATTATACAGAATAAGGAGGAAACAGGGCTGATAGTGCATATAAATATGACAGTGTATTAGGCTGCATTTAATTACCAGTTCAAACAACAACCTGATCTAACCTTTGACAAGTAAAATAAATGTTCTGAATAATTTAACCAAAGCAAACATTTGCTGTTAAATGCTGGCTAATTATAGTAAGAGTTGTACTGAGAGGGGGGAAAAAAACCCAAAAGAGATGGTAATTTATACACTTCTCCAGCAATTGCTACAGCTATTCCTTGAAACCCTTGAATATTTTCCATGCGGGATAGCTATTAAGTATCTACTTTGGGAAAAAAAATCTGTCTATGTTTAAAGGGAGAAACATCATATTAGAATAACTAGCCTTGATTTACAAGCACTGAAGAAATAGTCCAAATACGGAACGTAAGATAACATTAGTTTCAAGAACATCCACCTTTTCTGTTGATGGCTTTCTGATACAAAAGGTCTCTGTTTGTAATGCTCTGTATCACGCTTGAAGGTAAGAAAGAGTAGAACAACAATTAAATCTTTTCCAAAGTGTCAGTGCAAAATCACACAAAAGCCTCATTACAGGACAGGGGAGCACTGTTCAGTCCTGTCCAATGCACTTCTGAAAAGTAATGAATAAATTTAAATTCTTTCTTTACATAAATACTATATCTATAGTGAAAGGACATAAACAAATCAGAGACATTCTTTAAAAACAAGCCCTCGCAAATTATGTAATGACAAAATAATCCCAGCACTATGACTTTTTCAGATATATTACCTATAGCCCGATATACTATCCAACGAAATACTGAGCTTGTTTCAAAAAGCAGCTAAATTTCTCAGAAAAATGTATGTGACAAGAACAAATATTTCAAGTCAGCATGCTTCCAGCATCAGAACATCAACAACCATGAAATTGAAACCATTATAAAAAAGGTGTGTTTTCCTGCAGCATATATGCCTTCCAGCTGTGGGCTATTTTTAAAGAAGTGAATGGCTTTGTTACCTTTGGGCCAAGAGTCTCACTTATTTATGTGATGAAAAGTTAGGAGCAGCATCAGCTGTCTATCTGCATGCACAATAACTACGGTTCAGAAGAATCAGAAGACCATGAAAATTTCACGGACAAGCAATGTATGTTAAACGAAAGAAGCTTATAAATCCCTAATCTTGAATATATATCAGTATTTGAAGGCTTTATATAATCTGCAAAGTAAAAAGTAAAAACCATTAAAAATATTAAAACTGACTGTAAGTATGTTCCTCTCTTTTCCCAAAAGTAATTTGTGTGCAGATAAGTTCTGGCCACAAGTTTCCAAGACAAACATATTACTTTTAAGTTACCTTTTATATTTTCATAAATATTTAAACTCTCCCTGAAATTTTAAATATGTTTATAGAGACAGGAATGCTAACATTCTTAGCCTCTTATAATGAAAAAATATGAATTAAATGATTTCTTGCACACTGTAAGGAAACAATTTTTAAAAGAAACAAATAATAAATTCAAAAAAACCCACAAATTGTTTACTTGATAATGAGTCAGGTGGATTCAAGAAACTGAAGCAGATTTTCTAGCTTACAGTGTAAATTGAATACTGGAAAAGTGAGTTTGAAGGTCATTACTATTCTTGCTCCATAGCTCAGGATAAAGTCTTTAAGCAAACAAAGTAGTGAAGAATTTGACAAGATCTGTGCCTGACGCTCTGGAAAAACTGAAGTACAGAATTAATTTTACACTGTATCTACTGCTTCATGCCAAATGGACAGTGAATTGCACTGTTTTTTCTTATGCTGAGGCACCCATAAAAACACTCAGCTGTATTTGCACAGGACAGAGAGGTATCTTAGGCAGTCATTGGTAAAGGCAATGAATCAACTCTTCCCTGCTATTATACTGCACATAAAACTTCAGCATTTAAGCATAAAACTGAAACAGATCTTCTCTAGAATTGTTACGCTTTTTGAATTCGGCACTTCAAATGTTATCAGGTTCAGTAATGTAAATTTGGCTAATAGGACACGCCTTTACCTTTCTGTGAATTGAAAAGTAGCAAGGAATAAAAACAGCCACTCAATTCTAAAATTTTATCTTCTCCAAATACTCATATTTTTGATAAACAATGAAATTAAAAAACTCAGCCAGGTCATAGGTTGTGAGAGCTGATGTGAAGACTGCTTCTTGACGGGGAGCTCACAATGATAGCCACTCATCAGTGCCAATTACACCTTCCTGTTACTTCTAATTTTCCAAACTGTTGTGTACTTTACGAAGTATGACATTAAACACCTAAACAAGAAATTTAATACAATATTTTATATTTAAATAATTAAATCTGACAGAAATACTAATAGAAATGCTAGTGTACTGAAATTCTAACATACTAAAAAAAAAAAAAATCCCTCTCTTGGCCATAGCTGAAAGGAATACGCACTGTTGATGAATACCATCTTAGGTATCAGTCCGATATAGCACGTGGTGTATCTGGAAGGGTGATGATAATCAAATAATTTAGTTATGTATGTACACATACTTGGTATAAACCAGCTAATATCTTTACCCAGTGTGGCCCACCTGGAAGACAATTTATCTGAGCTCAAAAGGTATCTCCATCCACACCATTAAAGGAGAGGAATACCATGATGTTGAAACTAGCCAAGCTTCTCCCCTGACTTCATACATCAAATTTTAACACTGAAAACCACAAGAACCAAAGATCTAGTTAGTTCTTTAGATATGTATTTTTGTACAATGGGTTGTAGAGAAATCACGATTAGAAATAAAAAAAAATAAGTAGAATGGATAAATCAACAGAAATCAGAACCACTACTGTGGGGTTCTTTTTGAACTAATCCAACATTTCACCCTGGTCAATCCATTATTATAAGTAACGATTAATTTAGTCTGTACTGGAAGTTTCCTGCATATTTTAGTTTGCAAGTACTTGTAAGGTCTTCCTGAAGAGAATTCACTTTTGTGTAGAATGGCTTTGTGATGTGGATTAGCCTCCACAAGGGATCTAAATTGACAATAATGAATTCATTTTATATAGTAGGCTAGACTTAAATGAGAAGTGAAAGGCCAGTGCCAGCAGAGTTCTGTGATCAGCCACTGTTGTTCTCTATATAATTTACTGGTTGAGTTTAATAATTACAGCATTGCCTTGATAATCTGTAGCTGCAGCATACTGGAAAGAGAGGAAGAGAAAATGCTTCTTGTGTTAATAGGAGAATTGAATTTTTTTATTGAAATGCAGACCACATAAACTGCAAAATGGAGTATTTATAACGAACATCTAAGAACAGTGACACTGGTTTAAACTAAAATTAATTTATATCACTCAAATCCGGAAAAACATAATTTCAAGCCTTGATCTTATTAGGATACTTAATGTAATCTTATTAGAATGTGAGCTTCTATATATCAAAGTGGTTTATACGTTGCAAATATATTTTAAAGAGCTCCAATAAACATTACTAAACAATTCACTACTGATCTTCAAACCTAGTTTCACAGGGGCAGATTATTGGATCTGTAACTAATACAGCAGGAGAGGCAATGCCTTCACACAGGCGATATTCTTGCTGCTATACAGAACCGGCTGTCACATGAGCGTTAAGTAAGTTTCCAGGACTTTCTCGTCTCTTAACTGCCTGAGATGTAGCGCAGAGCAGCATGCTTTCCAAAAGGACAGAGTACCTACAGCTTCAGCGGAAGCAAATGGGGATCATAGATGCTTAAAATTTCAGAAAATCAGGCCTGGTGCCATATACAAGGAAAACGCTGCCAGAAATGTCACTCACAGCATCCATGCCTGCCACTCCACAGAGATTCATATATGCTTAATGATGGCTAGCAAGTACAGAGAGCAGACCTAGCTAAGGAAAAACAACAGAAAACCAGGCAGCAGGCAGGCGATGAGCACTCTGTCTGCACTCGTATCCCCACTGGCAAAGTACAAGTAAAATGGTTAAGAAACCGGTAAGGCTGATGCCAAAAATTTAAATGTTTCTAAGGACTACAGCAGACCTAGAGAGACAGAGTTTTTAATCTCATTTGAAACAGTTTCAATACTTCAACATTAATGTATGCACATATATATTAATGAAGCAGACATGTTAATCCCCCCGATGTCGATGTCTGTGAAGCATCTTAGCTCTTACTTCCTTCACCATCAGTCACGTGTAAGTAACATACTGTGGCAACATATGAATAGTTCATAGCTCCAGCAATGAATGAATGAATGAACAGTGACCTAAACGCAAGCAGCAATTAAGGTTTCTGTTTCTTTACCCATCAGCTATTGCATCTACTCGCAGCAAACAAGTGTGTTTTTCTGACATGCACACTTGTCTGTTAATAAGTTAAAGAACTATTTCAGTCAAGAGCCTTTATGTTTTTCCCCTACACGCTTCGTTTCTTGCTACATGCATTGGAGTTTCGCTCTGATAAGAGATGTCGACGACAAGCCAAAGAAACGGAGGTGATGCTGCCAGGGATTAAGGTAAAGAATACGACACTTTGCCGAAGCACAAAAGGTTTGCCGTTGTTTCCCTGTGCTTGGAAACCTTCAGTGCAAGCCGTCTGAAAAGCACAATGAGAGCTTCCAGTTAGCACTTCTATTTGATTTTAGTACACAGTTTTACATCCCTTGCAAGACTTTAACGGACTATGAGGACAGAGGAAAAATGACAACATTTTAAATGGCAACAAGCGCGAAATAATGACAATATGCTGGTTTGTTTTGTTTCCTACCTTTTTTCAAGGGGGTTGTGTTGTTCTTTAGGTTGGCTGTTTTTTTTGTTGGGTTTTTTGTTGTTGTTTGGTTTGGATTTTTTATACTTTACAGAGGAAGAAGAGAAGAGCAAAAAAAAAAAAAACTAACCACAAAGAGCCATGCCTGTTCTTTTTCACAGGTTCAGTTCAAAATAATTCTACTAATAATCTACTGCACATTATCAATACAGTAAGTGTGTGTTCACAGATAAATTACATTATCATTCACTCCAGTGAAACTAAATTCCAGTTGCAGAATCTTGTTATGAGAATCATCTGTAAAAGCAACTGCTGGCCTGTATGGGACCAGCAGGTACAATTTTAAGAGTAGTTCACAAAAGTACTTTTCCAATTGTAAACAGAATGACTGACACAATCTTACCTGTCAATGAAAACTCTATAGGAATCCATTTTTCAAATCTTTTCTCTCAGTTCAAAAACTGAATCCATTTTCTCTATTTTCTATAATATATAGTTCAAAATTCTCAGCCCCTGTTAGCCTGGCAAAAAATGATCTCTGCAAAAATAAGCTGAAGAAAACAAGGACAACCCAGACCAAAGAAAAGAAACAGATCCTGAGAGCTGTTAGTACATTAAATGAGCATTACACAAAGCATTTGTCTTTCTACAAAGCAGAGAAAAACAGAAGGAAAGCTATCTGCTTAAGTAGATTTTTTTTTCTCTTCTATACTAAGCTTTTTAGATACAACAATGTAATTTTATTTTACTCTTTTTTAATCAAATAATCAATGTGGATAACTGGTCAAGGGAACTAAGAGTCTACTAAAGTGCAAAGTGGATGATCGGCTCCTTTATTCTTGAAGGTTGCATCATGCTGCCTTGTGATTTTTAATGCCAAAATTTGTAGGGAACATGAATTCAGTAACTAATATTTAACACTTTAATAAACTCTTTACATTCCATGAGCAGATATGGCACGTATCAGGTAATCATATATTTTTTAAAAAGCACTTCATTTTACATGATACTGGTTTTCTCCAGCACCTCACTATGTTCTTAGAATGACAAGGTATGACCTTTCAAACCCTTGCTTCCTCCTAGCCTCTAAATGTGCACGTATGTGGGTATGAGGTATGTGTGTGTATAAATATAATATATAAATTACTCTGTAGGTAAAATACTACTTTTGCAGAAGAAAGGATGCTACTTCTTTTACTACAAGGTAATTTTCAGATAAGGGATGAAAAGAAAACAGAGAAGAGGTTACAAGATCTTATCTCTCAGAACATAACATACAGTCTTTCACAAATGAAAAAAATAATTATCAGAAACCACTTGCTATGAATAGTAATTTAATTTCCCTGAACTCAAACCCTACAACATTCAGCTAACACTGAAGAAACTGGAAAGTAAAATGACTCAAACTGCCAAAAAGCAATATGAGCGAAAACAGAATTTCTCACTGTCAGAGGCAAAAGTAACAAAATGGTAAAATGTAAACTGTTTTAAAACGTAGGTAACATTGACAAAGATCTGATTGAGAAGAAACGTATGACCGGGCAAAGAAAAGGCTAGCTGATCGGACCGACAAGAGTACAATTTGGAAACTGCAGATTCAGCTGGTCCCTGCTGCTACTTCACCCAAAGCACATGAGGGTATTACAGTTCTGTAGGAAAGGGAACAATTTTGGCAAAGCTGTGGAAAGAAATAGTCAGTTAAAATCAAGTCATAATGAGTGGACTTCTCCACTGTATGTAACACCCTCCTAGATATACAAGAGCTGCTCTGCAGCATCATTTCCCGAATGCTCAGAATCAGATTACCAGTTTTGCTGCACATTTACAAGGTATTATAAGGTAGCTTTAGACTCCCTCCTCCTCTCCTTTCTCTCCCTGTCCTCCCTGAATATTAATCTCATCTTTATTCTTGAGAATTCTTTACGTTAGAAATAAAAAATAATATAACAGATATTATAAAAAAGCCAGTGATTCAAATTTTGACTTTCATAAATAATGACCTATTTTTCTTCTTCTTCATTTTAGGACTTCCTTGTATGTATTCATGTATTACTTTCCAACCTTGCCAGAGTGGAGAGGTTGAACAGACACTGACAGACCCTTGAAGGAGAGTAAGATCTTTCATGATAAGCCCACATAGCTTTAGGCCAATATTGGACATTATTTGGTAAGCATTACTGTATTTAAGGAAGAAATTTTTCAAGGTTCACATGCACTAAGTGCAGTGTGTATTATAAAGCTAATAAAAAAGCAGTATTAACATAATATTGAATATATCTTGCTCATGTAATTATGTACTCAATTCAACATGCCCGCACAACGTTTATATACAACTAAAAATTGTAAAAAGTCATAGAAAGCAAAATCTCTACTGTATGATAGTCTTGGATAGCTTACGCTTCCACTTCTCAAAACCACTTCCAGTAATATTATTCAAAAAAGAAACTTGCGTGTCATGTGCCCACCAGGCTTAGGAGTCTTACACTCGTATCTACGAAAATTATGAAACGGCAATCAGGAATTTCATGGACAGTATACACACTTATTAATATGATCTGTTCTATTAGGTCCCAGCGAAAACATCTTATTAGTTCCACAATTAAATGATTCAGAAACCATCCACACTATCTTTGCCTTTTAACAGTTCCAATCAGTAGCAGATCTAGGTGTAATCAACAGCAGCAGGGGGCTTTAGGAAGCAAAACAAAACAAAAACAGTGGGGATCTTTACTAGTTTACAGTAATTGATACAAGGAGATGTTATATGTTACTGCAAGTTAGCCTAAGATATGGAAAAGCTATGTGAAAATTCCCTATTATCTATGACTACCATTTCAATATAGCAATGGCAATACAACAAGCTTTTTTTTTAAAAAAAATGTAGTATTTAAAGTTTACTGAATTCCTTGCTGATCTAAAAAATCTTTTGTATCTCTTTTTTTGCCCCCTCCGTTTTACATCTTCTGTAACAAGATCAATATTTGGGTTACCATATATTCAGAATCCATAGATGTCACCCCTTAAATTTGTGAGTGGGCTGCACGAGTGATACAAAGTCCCTCTTCTGTAGGAGTTGAGCACATGGTCTGAACAGCACTTTTAGCCCCTGCTATGCATGGTAGCGAAACTATGTTTCCCATATGTTAGTGCTGACAGGCTGACTGATATAAATTCAACTCAAAGAAACTTACATACAAGTTATTTTTACGCTTTTTAATCCTTTTCCTCTATTAACAGTGTCCCAGATATAAGAGAGGAATACATTAAAGAGAAATTGATAAGTGGTGCAATAATTTATGCACCCTTTGAGTGCTAGGACATCTGCATAAAACGAGGCCATCGCCTTTTTGATGTCAAGAATCTTGGGATAGTTCCAAATTGTTAAGTATTTAAATCCTAAGCTTTTAAATTCCCATTGATTTTAACACAAGCACAACAAGATAAGTATCCAAGCATCTTTTTGGATCTGCCCTCACTACTAACTCTGAAAAAGACTGTATCTCGCCACAGCCATGCAGCACTCATAAAGGACAACCAGTGAGGATCTTACAGTGAGAGCCTGTGCTTTCGCATCTGTAACATTCCTGACCTTGCTAACATAAAGTGAGTTCACATAAAAAGAGCAATCACACTTTTGGACGGAGGCACAGGCAGAGCCACAGAGATGACACACTCCCACCACCCCAGCTCCTCTGTAGAACCAGAGAAATCAGTAAGCAGTCTATGGCAGCTTTCGTGGCAGCCAGGTGAAGATCCATGAAATTCAAAATTTGTTATGGATGACTCACTCAATGATCACTAAATGAGTATCAGAAAGTCTGATACTTGCTTGAGCCATTGTAGCCCCTTAAAGAGCAGAAGTTTGAAATTACATAAATGCATCTAATTAACTACTTACCATATGGATAATCTTATTCTTTTTAACATTGTAATAAGCCTTGCAGCAAAACCTACTGCTTTAGCACACGGCTTAACCAGAAACACGAGAGTGGAACACGCTGGGGTCGATCCACAAGGGAAAAAGCATCAAGCAGAATCACCACCATACTTTTGCAGGAGTACAGCAATTCACACCAAGCAGCAGCCAACAGTGAATAAAACATACCACCTATCCCACATCTGTCCTCAGGACATTTTGCAGATAAGGCATATATCGTTCAGTGGAAAGGCACCTGTTGAGCCAGTTAAGATGCAGTTACACAAGCGCAATGAATTCCAGGATCAGGAAGTGACTTTCTTATGCCAGTGGGTGAAAAGGGACGCAGCTGTAAAGGTAAAGAGGAGGACATTTCACCAAATGCTAGAGAAGAACAGGGAACTGTCAGGGACCATTAGCGTGGCATAACGTGTTACCTTTGCATCTCATCTGTGATGAGTTCAGGTGAGTCAGGGCATAGATGATGTAAATTCTCTTTTATTCAGTTCATTTTGCTGTCTCCCAGACTATCTCGTTGAAAGCTCCTCAGAGAAGGATGGATTTCAGATACCCATATTAACAACAGTGAGCTTGACCACAACCAATAAATTCATTCCAGTCAAGAAATGTTTAAAGGCAGGTAAGATTCAAAGCTAGGACATAGATGGTCCATCGTAATTAGCTAACCATTTCCAAAATGACTCATCTGCCAAACACTCTCTTCAATTCCCTTCCAAAACCGAAAGTGGCTACCTCTCCACAAACCCTGCAGCTCAGCTGGCCATCATGAAACAATGAAATGACAGAACTCTACTGTCAAAAAGCACCATCAAATTCATAGTCTTTTCTCCACTAGCTCATCTGAGCATTTTAGACTTCCAGATCTGAACATTTTCTGCTACACCATGAACACAGCTACATTGCTCCAAAATTAAGATCTTTAAAACACTCTTGAAACCAAGAGCGCTGATGACAAGAACTTTTCACCATCTCTGTAACCTTCTGTTTATTTGCTTTCCACATTAAGTGCTGGTTCTCACAGTGCACAGAGGGCTCCAGCCACTTTGAAATACTACCAGAATAGTTTGAATGAACAATATCTTTCCCCCAGCGTTTCTCTAGATCTCGAAGCTAAAATTCATTCCCATGAATGGTTTTAGGTTGATGGTTTCCAACACTGTACTTTCAGTTTGAAAATTGCTGAAAGCAATAGTCCTTATTCACCACTAAGTCTGCAGTAAACATCACCTGTGGAAAAGCAAATAGTTGGGTAACGTAAGGGTTCAGAGTTTTGGCACTGGGGATGTGCTTCTTGGTGGCACTGACGACCAGTGCTCCCCTGGGAAATTTCTATGGTGTAGTGGAGCAGGAGCTGGGGGTCAGCAAAGGGATCCAGGAGATGCTTTTCATCAGCTATAAGCACATTCTATATGGGTACTTCTAGGAGTTTCATGAAGATGAAACTAATGTTCTTCTGAACAATGATATATATATATACACACACACACACATATGCAGCGCACACCGCACCACATCAAAATTACCCTCTTTATCCTTCTACTAGCAGATTACAGTGCTACTGTAGCTCTGCAGCAAGGACTAGAAATCAATCCATATTATGTACAGTAAAACATCACAATTCGCTATAGGGGTCACATACGCAGCACTGAATCTTGATTAATTCCACAATCCACAGTTGTTTATAACACATTCAGTTTACAAATCATAGAAACAAGTGAATACAAAACACTATTCTGATTTTTACCATACAAATTCTTGTTTATGATGTCTGTAATAAGATTAAATAAACATTAAATTATGACTTGGTTTACGTGATTCTGAATAGATGAGAGGTTTTAAAACATTTCTCCCCTTTCTGTCTTTCAAAAGTTTTGAAGGTGAAAGAAAAATTAAACTGAAATAACTTCAAATGCACTTCAGCACATTTCACTACATTTCCTCCACTAACAAATAAGGGTTAAACCCTACAGAATGTACAAGAAGAGACAAGCCTGCACACACACACGTATGCACGCTTACACACATGCACACACACGAGCAATACCTACAAAAGACTTCCTCCCATGACTACACCATTGCTTTGCAAACAACAAGCTAATTTGGGTTCCTATCATGCATCTGATCGGTCATACAGCAATACAAAACAGAAATAAGTAAAGACGACCATCTGCTTGTTAGCTGAAACTATAAAAGTACATCTTTTTAATAAACAATAAAATTAGTTTGACAGGGCAGAGACCACCTGAATAGAAAATCAAATATTTCATGTTATTTAAGGTGTATGTCTGCTGGCTATTAAAATACTCCTCTTTAATTTATTACAGCAACACACACAATACTCATGTCATCCTCATTTTCTAAATCAATAATCAGCACAGCATGCTTCATTAACAGTGACCAATCACGAATGAGCTGGGGATCTCATTTTACAACATGAGCATTCCTAAGACATAAACCATCTGCTACTTGTAGTAACAGAAAAATCAAATTAATCCATTCTTATCATGCATTCAGATTTTAAAGCAATTAAAGATGCTCTTAGTGTAATCGCAGCCACAGAAGTAGTTCTGTAATGAGGAAAGCAAACTCTTCACTGAACTTTCTGTCATTCTCAATACATTTGAAAACTTTACAAGCTTTCTGCACTCCAGTGGGCCATTGTTCTCTGAACACAGATGTTGAAAACAACAAGCAATTTTTATTAAACATTTAATCTTTGCACATTTGAAGGAGTTTACATACTGAACAGTGATCAAAAAAGGGCATAAAACCAAAAAATAACTGTACAAGTTAAACAATGCACAGGGTTTAACCTAAATCAGTAAATTCAGAGAAAAGATTCTTTTTATAGCCTTAACTCATGCCAGTATGGCTATCTTTTGCAGCACATATGGTCTGTAAGATCACACAATAATTTTATACACTCACAATATCAGAGTACAGTCGTGTAAGACGCCTTAGTTTCAGATCTCCTGGATAGATAGAGGAAGGAGGGAGCTGGTAAATTGCTACCCCATACTCCTGTGCCCTTTCAGCTTTTCCAAAGAGTATCAGGACGACAATAAACTTAAAATTCCTTTCCCACCAGGAAGGACAGACAAAACGGCACGTGGCGCAATCTTCCTTTGCTGGCCTGTCAATGTGTCTTGATTTGCTATGAAAGAATACAGCAAGGGTGAAGAAGCAGCGTTCCCTTAAGACCTTACCTTCTCTGCAAAATAGACCCATTAAAATGCTACTCAGAATGAGCTCTGTTATGACGATGTATGTTATTCAGAGAAACCAGGATACCAAACGAATACTAAACATTGGTAAATTTAGATTACTGTTGACTCCAACTTGTATCCAACCTGTAACTTTATCACAATTATTTGTACATATATATATATCCTTGAAAGAACTCGAAGAACCTAATCTTGTTAAAGATGGACCTCAAATTTGAAGAAAGAAATACATGTGCCAAGTGTCTTAAAATAAAGTGTGTAGCCATCAAAACAAACATTACTAAATTAAAACAATAATGTTTCTCTTTTAGGGAGGACCACCATACACTTCACGCTGCAGTTTCACGTAGACTAAGCTGACATAAGTCACCACTACTGTCAGAAACAAATAACCTCCTTCTCCCCTCTATTAACTCTAGGATTTTTTTCCTACTATTGACAGAGTAAAACAGTAACTTTTCAAAGTTTCTATTCTCATAAACAGACCTTGCAACTGGAGCCCTAACGGGAACAGCAGTAGGCTCTTTGACTTGACAGCTAGCTGTTGTATGTCCCATCCTTTACGCTGAAATGAAGTACATCCTCTACTACAGTTCAATATTAATATGATATGAAAAAAATAAAACATTGGGAGAAAAAAAAGCTCTTATCACACTTTCATGTCAAGAGGAAGACATTTAGTGTTAATCATGTCTTATTTATTACACCTTTTTAAACCAGAGTCCTATTTGTAAATGATTGTTAATCATTGACACACACTTATGCCTTGTAACTTGCTCCATCTTTCTGTGCATCTCTGATGAATCCAAAATTAAATTATGCTCATTACTTTCTGAGCAAAGGATTACTGTAAATCCAACTCAGACCTAAACTCAATGAGAAAAAAATATCCCAGGAAAAAAAACTTTCATGGATGCAAGAATTGTGTAGGCAGTTTCAGAACAGCTCTTGACTACTCTTACTAATCATTTATATAGATGCTGACCTTAGCTATAGCAGCAACAGCTAAATCTGAAAAAGCGGACTAAAGATGAAAAGAAGTCTCTTTCTATGTACTTGTCTCCTTATATGATACTTATTCTTTCAACACATGGGCCATTTTTGTAGACAATTTGACAGCATGTATTAAAGGTTTATCATATGCTTTTCATATTCCTTTAGAGAATTATGATAAAGTACACTCATATTCAGTGAAGACAAGTTTTCCTTTCAGAAGAATTGCAAACTGAGTGTTCTGTACCAGAACATCTATCCTTTGGCAGCAGATTATTTCTTCATTTTGGTATTTTAATACCTACCCTGTATGGTTTGCATGATCATTATCACAGGATGGTGTGGATACCACCTTTACTGATGCACAAGAAAGTGGTGCCTTTTATGAAATCAAATGTAATAGCATTAACATCGCCAACACAATTACTTTAGGTTGAGCCATTTCGCCCACACAGTGCTATAAACCAACTAGGTCTGTTGTAATACATGCACTGATAGAGGCTGCTTATTTGATAAATGCCATTTTATTACTCATCCTCTATGAATCTTGCTTTCCTTCTTGCAGTTCTTTTTGTAAGAATTCCACTTCTCTATCTGAAACCCTCCATTTCCATAAACAACGAGCTTCGCTCTGATGCTACGACATGATTATCTGGTGTTCACATTTCCACTCCCAGGGTTATTCACACTGCCTAATTTAGGCTGCTTTAAGACTTCTATGTCAAATGAGACTTTGCAGACTAAAATTAGAGGCTGAAGTTGCTTAGACAATCCAGGAAAGAAGCAGGTGCCTTCATGGAGGACATTCAGTGCTCCTCAGTCTGATACCTGAGGCAGATATGGTGAAACAGTCAAGAGCTGAGACATGACAGCATGTCCCTATTGGCTGAATACACTATCAAAGCATGTTTACCAAGATATTTTACTAGAACTGTGGATTTTGCACCTTATCCTTCAAAATCTACTTAGAAAGTCAAACGAAAACAGAATTATTCTGGAAGCTATAAATGGCACTGATATTCCAAAGAAAGGTAGCAGTAAAGCTGAAGCCCTGCTAGGCACTGCAATGAATTGGAAGCGATGATTCAAAACTAACAGCCATAAGAAAGCCTTAATGCAAATACACTACTTTTATTATGTTCCAAAAGAAACAAACAAAAATTCTCAATGAAAGATTGACTCCAAAGAGCATAAATTATTTTAAAAACAAAATTCATGCTACTATTTTTTTTCTGTTTTTTTTAAGGAATGTTATGAACCACAGTATTGAAAATGAGGTAATTTTGTTGCATATGCAGCCTTTCTTAAAGAACATTTCAATGACCCAGTTATGTCTCTGTTTTATTTTTGTAATATTTTTATATGAACTAGGATAAGACTGCAGTTAAACGTTGTTCTTCAATTTATTTTTCCATCTGCTTTTAGCTGCAGGATAGCATATTTTATCACATTTGATATACAGGGTCAAAGGAATAAAAAAATTAACCCTGTATTTTTGCATAAAATGTATAAATAAATTTTGATGGTGCAAGCTCAGCAAGTGGAATATTTTTACTAGTTCTATCTTGTGATAATGTTTTTGTAATCACTTATATTTCAGTTGCTAACGATGGAATGCAGTTTTCTATGTTATTATCACGGTTCTACAAATCGCAGGGAAAAATCCAGTATCTGAGCAAAAGAGGATAAAAGGTCACATTTTCCGAAGGTAATCTTTTCACACATACAAGAGGCAACAGGCCAAGTCACTTAGCTTTTCCTAGCTAATCAAACTGCACAATTTCAGCGTAGTGGTTCCTTTTAGATGTAGGTGGTGATAAAACGATCCTCAGCTTGGGAACATGTCCAAGATACATACACACTCCCAAACACCTCCCCCTACTCACCCCACCTCCAGTTGATTTGCACACAGACATATTTATCAATACTTTTTAAGGTAGCACCCATGCTGATGGGGACAATTACGAAACAAGAGAGAGGTCACAGTAAATCCAACTCGGAGTATGTGACCGTAGTTACGTGGGGAAAAAAACGAACTCATGTCAGCGTCAGGCATCTGTTGCTGCTGGTGCGCGGACAAAGCGAGTGCCAGAACAAGGAGGCAGTTTTGTAGATCTACTGTTTGTCAAGTCGCCCACTGAAGCAAGCCTTGAAATCAGTGTGTGTACTGCGGCCATCTGTTTTACTTTTCACTAGCAAAACTCTGACTCTTACCGCTTCTTTGAAGCCATGGTCAATGTCAAGAAACAGGTACAGTTATGATGAGCGTGCATGTTTTTTTAACTTGGCAAGGAGACAAAAGGAAGGAGGAAGGAAGACAGAAGTGTATAATTAGCCTTTTTAAAAAAAAAAAAAGGGATTACAGGAAAAGGATCTTCATTTATTCAGGTATATTACACCCCAAAAGGATTAAGCTATCAAGGTCCCATGAAAGCAACCAGCGAGAACAGACAGACTGACCTAAGTAAATAAATAATTTTTTGTGGCAGCTTTGTAACAGAGAGCTGATGAACTGACCTGGACTTAAGAAACTTGTCTCTGCTCTCTTCCCTCCAGTGACCAAAAAGAGAATAGTTCATTTGATCTATGATAAGTAGATTTAAAAGCACAAATGTTCTCAAATCACTACTAAATCACCAACAAACATCAAACTGCTGAATTCCATTGCTGATTAGTTTCACTGGGCAGAATCTACCCAGAGAAAGCCATGGTCCATTTACTGACGTTCATGCAACATCTCATGCACACACCTACTGAATGTGTACAGATGTTAAGGCTCTTTTTGGTTTTGGGTTTGGTTTTTTTGGGGTTTTTTTTGGTTTTTTTTAGAACCAACATATACTTGCTTCAACTTATACTATACAATCTTATTTACTCATGTACCTTCTTAACTTTCTCCTGTTTCACTTGTGTCATAAATCTACTTCAATTTCCTGTCCTTTTTCAGGAGCCCCACAATTTTTGATAGAGATTTTTCTTTGAAAAACTTTCAGGCTTTCTCTGTTTTAATCTTTCAGAACTCAGAAGATATGTTCCTTATTATCACTTTTTCTTTTCCTCTATCCCAGCTCTTAAAAAGGAATATTTAAATTAAAATCCCCAAATATCGCAGGCTAGGCACTGTATGATTTATGTATGTGTGCGCATGGCTTACAAAGTGGGCTGCCCTGCAATAATTCCATTAAAACATCCTTAGACAGACAGACATGCTAATATTGCATACAAGACTAATGAATCTACGTAAGATACAGTATGTGACGAAGGCAACTCCATGTCAGCAGTAGATACTACCAAAGAATTGAAAAAATATTCATGTACCAGGTGAAGGTATATAGCATGATTTCTCCAGAACTACAGAACTTTGAAAAATCTCAATTAGCTTTTATATTTAAATGCTTGCTGGGTGTGGTAGAGGCATGCGTATGTGAATATACACCTGTGCATTTTGAAAGCACCAGTTAACAAATGGATATGGTGGGTTTTTCAAACCATTGAAACTTGAAAATGAACTACAGATTTTGTGCAGAAGCTAACATTTTTACACTTGAGTCAGGACTTTCACCTCTGAAACAAGTGCTCCAGACAGTACTCTTCACAGATAAAAGAGATATTGCTCTTGAAAAGTCTTATGCATAACATTTAGGAAAAAAAAAAAGAAAGAAAATGTAAGCTTACTGCCACGTGGGTAGTATAAGAGGCCATAACTTTGGAGAAATACAAGAAGTATTACATCTTCCTCTAAACAAAAAGAATGCACCTTTTGGAGTTGTTGTTTAAGTTCAATATTTCCATTGAGCACATAAAAAGTAATCACCAAAATTAGTGAAATGTTTCAAACTTCTTATTCCACAGAATAATCTGACGAAAGCAGACCACTCACTAATAAAGTGCAACTTAATAAATCATGTGAAATCTTATTTTGTTCAAACCCTTACTAACTCCTAGCACCATCTGTTACCATCAAAACTATATGACAAGATATGATATATAATTAATAGGTAAACAACAATCTAATTAAAATGGACAAATACTCCATGTTCCTGCCATTTGGGAGCTCTAATTACAGACTAAATTTTAAGCTTGAATTAAATATTTAAGCTGGAAAATTAACTTTCCTTCTCGAGCCTTGAATACATTAATACAGATATGTGAAGCGACTTCCTGATGGGAACTTAAACATGTAATTTAGTTTCATCAAAGCAGTTACTAATTGTTAAGCAGCAGTACCTTACCATATGTACACAATAGCTATTTAGAGCCGAAAAGGTGGTTTTAAAGTACCCCTCTGCAACCCTTTTCTGACATAAATATAAAATGTATATACAGCACAGCAGTTTACACTACACACTGAAAATAAATTACAAAGACTTCAGCTTTCAATGGGCCTTAGCATGCATAAGTCTGAATAGATCTAGATAAACAAATGCGTATTTTTGCTACTGAAGAAACTAAACAATGTCAAGAAAAGTTAAGCTCTTTTCACATTCTACTTACTTGCAGAATTTTGAACTTAAGAGTAAAACCAAGCACTTTTCCCGAGACATCTAGTGAAACAAAACATTGAAAAAAACCCAGGTATTTCATTTAACTATGATGATTTAGATTTTCTTAAATACTAATGTCAAAAGGACAGAAATATTAAAAAAAATGGAGAATAGTATTATACAAAACATCATCGAAAAGGTTCCAAGTATGCAAGTGGTTAAAATTTATCTAAAATTAATGCAGCACAGTAGATATAATTGTATTACCAATAGAAAAAGTACACTAACATAGGAATTTGGAATATTTGCATTCTGGCCAGTTCTGGATGTTAGGCATTTAACAGTGCCAGTACTCAACAGCAGATTCCACTATTTTAGGAAAAAAAAAACAAACAACAAACAAGAACAACAAAACCCTCTGCTCTTTATGTAAATCACAATGCTTTCCAAATATTGCTGAGTCGAATCACCTTGCAAAGCATTTCCCTCATCTTATGGATATAGAGAGTGAGGCACAAGGATGCTAGGTGACACCCACAACCATATGTCAAGGCTCCAACGGTGTAAAATACTCCATGTATATGGAACACTATCATTTTCTGTATTCACGTGGAACCTTTTTTAAGGGAGCGCACACAAAGATTTCAGTATGCTTTCAATCTTACAGGCTCACATGGCCTGAGACAGTGACATACGTGAAACAAGAATCCAGATTTCCTGATTTTCAATGTTCTCTTCTATTTCTAATGTTCCTCTTCCACACAACAGAAATACACTTCGCTTGCTCTAATTTAGGTTCAACTACAGAAGAGCAGGACACAATGTGAAGAGAAGTAGTGCATTCTTTTTAAGAATCCTTGAAATCGTATGTTAGTAACACAGCGAGGAACAGAACATGAAGAAATTTCATCCATCCATCTACCCTTAATAATTTTTATTTGCAGCATACACACAGATGACAGATGAATCACTGGGCCATGGCTTCATCAAGGGATTCTAGTGACATCAAAACCAAACCTCTAATAGTTTATGATGTCACTAGAAACCCTCAAGGGATTTCTCGTTCTGTAACTCAGAACACAGCAGCTTCTCAATTTATGTAGTTAATGAACTGGAGTCCCAGAATATGCTTTAGGACCTAGTCTGCTTCTACTGCTCCCTCACCACTATCCTTTGTCTCGTTCCTACAAGACAGTAATAATTGTACTCTTTCAGTTTACAATAGTCGAGCTGGTATTTTCAGTTACATAGACCCTGATACTGTTCTTTATATAGAGCTTTAGACTGTACTTGTACTATGTAAGCAAAATTTCCATTTTAAATGTACTGAATCTCTTAAATATTATAAGCCACTTATTTTTACAATAGCCATGTCTTCACTATACTCTCATAATGCAGTCTGTGAAGCTACTTAAAAATGATTAAATAATTCCTTAGCAGTTAAAAGAATGAAAATCTTCCCTCCTGGACAAAGCTGACTTGGAACTCAGGTACTATAAATATCTTTCAGAGACGTACTTATATGGATTTCACCCGTGTACATCCATCCATCCATCATTTTCTCTTTTTTTTTTTTTTTTTCATCAGTATTCTTGAGCTACTTAGCTTTGAGCAGGCCCATAGCTTATGTTCCAATCCATATTTTCCAAGCAGACAGAGTAGGTATTCTGTAAAACATACATACACTCCTGCGTTAGGTGCTGCAAACAGGCCCAGACTCCTCTAGCAATACATACTTAATTCATTTGGCCAAGCTAACCAGGCAGGAACTCTGCACAGTTCAGTAGCTTTGACGTGGAAACACCAAACTGGTGGGAGCAGAAAAAAACAGGTTTTCTCTCAAGCCCAAGCAGGGATGGAAATGCAGGCATCAAACAAAGATTCTTCTTCTGGTGGACACAAGACGCCACAAAGACACGCTCCTCTACCTCACAGCCATTAAAATTTACCTTCTTTTAATTACAGTTGGTTAGGTTTTGAATCACACTCCGATTAGAGGGAAAGACTGCTGCTAGGCAAAACCAAGTACCAAGTTCTGGGGAGCACTATCGTTCCCTCTGCAGTCCAAGATACAGCCATATTCTTTCCAGGCCTATTTATAGACCATATTGTACTGTACATGTGCCATGGATCCTAATGTGAGGAAAATTATATAGATATTCAAAGCATGACATATTGATTCAACATATTGAACGGATTGTTTTTTCCTCTATTTATTTAAATGATTATAATAGTTTATAGTGAGCTTAGCCCTTGAGACAGATGGTTGTAAACTCAAGATTTAAGTTTTAAATAACTGTATTAAAATGAAGTAAATGATTTTATCCACCCTCCTCATTAGAAGGAGAATGAATTTATCGAAACACAATCTTTAACCCTCTCCTGAGTTGTCTGTGACTATTTATCAAAGAAAGTGAACTTTCGAAATTGTTTCTGCTGATGAATTCACAACTCATTGACTGGAATTTTAAAATGTGTCTCATTAAAGTATGTCTGATACGCATAATATTTTTTTTATATTGTGTAGGGCAAAAAGTAAGCTTGGTTTTAGGGTAAAAAAGGGAATTCTACAATCATCCACTTTGAAAAGAACCTTAAACTGTAAGTCTACAGTTTATATCTCATCTAATTCTTTCCAAGAGAAAACTTCTATTGCCAGGCACAAAAGCATAAAATAAAAATCTCTGTCCGTAACTCATGCAAGTGAATGAAACAGTTTTCCCTTAAAGACTACAGCTCTACAAGAGTTCTGTCTGTAAAAAATAGTGAATTATATTTATCCTGCAAGAGCTTTATCCCTCTCAATTTTATCAGCATCCCTTTTTTCCTTTCTCTCTTAGCCCTCCATCATTGCAGCTTATGCTGACTTCCGAGTTTCGCTGCTGGACAATATCAAAGGAGAACACATCATTTTGCAATTCTATTTAAATTATTTAATTATTATTTAAATAACTAAATTTCATGTCACTAACTCCATTTGCATCATTTAAAAAACACCCATTGATAATGTGTTAGCAGTCCAAGCCTGATGATCAGTCCAAGTCCTCCACAAACCAGTTAAGAGTTCCATCGGGTACTACTAAAAGATTCATAAAAGGTGTATCTATGTCAGCAAGTGATCAATATGGGCAGACAGGAAGAATGAAACAGTTAATGCTGAGGACCAACATTCATGCCATACATCTTTTAAGGGGTTTTAATTTGGACTGGTGATGTTCAGGACCAAAAGCCCACTAGCAGCTGTTGTAAAAGAAGTTCATTTATATACTGCTGGTGTGCAACTTCTGATTTAGCTTAATCCAAAAGAAATCAATTTTCCCAGTGCTGGCACTACTCTACAGGATGAACACAGCACAGTGGAGACAATATGCTTCAAAGATACATTCCTGATTCAAACTAAAATGCTAACCTAGGACCATAGCAGGAAAATCAAACCTGCTTTCAATTAAACTAGTTACTTAAGGATGCACATAAGGGTCCAGTAAAACATTTTTGGGGAGCCTGCAAGTAGAAACAAGGATCAACACTCACGCAGTTAGACCAAAGGTTCCTCATGCTATAAGGCTGCTGGGCAAAGACCACTGGTCTCCTGTCACCTTTATTTTCAGCAGGCAGCAGGGTGAGCACACAGCAGGTCCAGGAGAAGAGGTTAATGACTATTCAGTGAGATGTCAAGATCATGAAAGGTGTCAATGTTTTCTAAGCCTAGGTAGTGCCCTTTACTAATCCACAACTCCAGACATCGAATAGTTCTGAAAATACTAAGTAATACTAAGCTAGTCAGGAAGCTTATGTGCATGTGTTTTAGGCTGGTGTTTTGTTTTGTTATTTTCTGAGTAAAGATTAACAAAAAAGAAATCAGATTTAGGAAATCAGATTCAATGAGACATTTGATAGACATGAGACCTTTTTTCTTTAGTGCTTAAATGCACTTATTAGGGGTAACAACTTATTTTAGAGGAATTCTGAAAAATCTGGCTTGTTAAACTAATACACCAAATTGGAAATTTTGTAACAAAATGACAGTTTCGCTATGTAAGACAACAAAACAAACAGCAGAAAACACACACTGAGCAACTATTAAAAAAATTAAGGTAGTGTGCTGTTCTTTTATTTCAGAAGTTCTTCTGTTTTTGTACAAGTAATCTTAAGGACAGCAAGCCACGTAGTTTCAGGTTACCTCCACAGGATTTTGCAGAATTCCCAGTACGGGCCAAATACATGGGCAAAAACATGGTTTCTGACACAGCTTTCAAAAGCAGCGTCTCTACAGTTTGCGTTCACAAGTGCTTCTTAGTATTACTCGTCATTATCCCATTATCTATTTTTCTTTAGTACCACTGAGGCACAATTTGCATTGCCAGAGAGGTGTTATCAGTAATAACCACTCACTTGGGACGGTCATTTTTTACAGCCTGTTTACCTTCCCTGACTTCGAGAGCGTGATATACAAGTCTTACTCAATTCAATATGTGTTGTAATTATTTAGGAGTTTTCTGAGATAGAATAAAGACCTTTTAGATATAAAAAAGAGAATCCTAACAATTCAAAAATTAGTATATTCCAATACTATGTAATAACCTCAAATTCCACCCTTGTTAGAGAAACTGGGGTCAATAATATTACTGAATTAGGATGCATTTTAATTAATTATTTAAAAGAAATAATATAATAGTAAATAAAACTGTTGAGTCATTGGCTATGAATAAATATGTTCTTTCAAAAGGCTACTAAAAATTTCTCATAATAACTACTATTAATAGTAATCTATTGGCTAAAGGAGTAATCACTGTCATGGATCACAAAATAAGTGACACAAAATCAAGTGGAAAATATTCATGTAGGAAGAGAAACTAGATACACAAAACTGATATTGTACACAAATTGCTTTTGGGTGCAATTATCTTCCCCACATGTTAATATCCTTTTGGCATCTTACTGGGTGTTTTATCCCACAGGGAATTTTAATTCAGTATGACAATTATCAATACACTACCTTCACAAAAACTACCAGTCTCACTTCCTAACCTGATTTCTTACAATCCTGCAAACAGCAACTGGCTTTATATCTGCTGTGGTAAATCCTGTGACAGATACTGTGCAGGAACACACATTTAGAGCATACATGTTCCCTACAAGGACAAACACTTCTTTTCTCCTGTTCACTATGCCACATAATTCATAACAACTTTCTATGATATGGTGTCACTCAGAACATACAGTACCCGTTTCATATTGTTTAAAAAGTGTTGAAAAACATTTTATCACATTTTAAAATACAGCCTGCATGTTTAGCTCAGTTTTTAATATCCACGAGTACAACAGACATTCGATGCGGAAGACATCATGAGTAGATGATAAAACAAATACTTTGACCAAAACCACAGGGCATTCTGTGCCTTCAATCAAACCACAGCAATTAATATGAAATTCTAAATACAGAATATAATGCCACATAAATAGTATAACAGCCAAGTCCTGTCTAAGAAGCCATATGTTTTTTCCCATTGTTCAAAAAAGGAGATGACTTCCCGTCACTTATGTTTCTGATTAGCAAGGTGATTTATGCCACAATCACTAAAAATGCCAGCAAGTGAATGAGAAAATGCATAGTGACTGCACCAGATGTGCACAATAAACAGGAATCCCATTGTAATCTCTGGTACTTAGTTTATATGAAGGTAATGTAAGAAACACTCTTGGATATGGCAAAGTCACTCTTTTTTTACATTTGACTATAAATGATATGAAATAAATTGTGTGTTTTATACTTTATGGCATGCATACATTGATAAATTAGGTACAGTTTTGTATCCCGACTTATCTACAAGACAAACCTGGCTAAGATCATGGGGATTAATTGCTTCAGAAGTGTGAAATGCAGCTTTTCCATTCTTTTCTGCACACTCAGTGAAGAAACAATGATTAATCACTGTTTAACTATTCTCTAGAGGATCTACAAGATTGCCAAAGCAGGACTTATCCTCATAAATCCAAAAAACACAGGTTTAGATTTGTTGCCAACAACTGAAAGAACGTGAACTTAAAGCCATTCGTTATCAGATTAAAACAATGTCAAGGCTTTACAACCCCCTACCAGTGCAAAATTCTTTTTATCTGCACCTAACAATGGGAATTGGATTATCAAATCAGATTTGAGAAAAATATACGTATGTGTGTGTGTACACATCCCCCGTTATCAGATGTAAAACATCCTGATAATAGTAAAGACACTTGCATTACTCTAGTGTAAAAGAAGCAGCATCTTTAAACAGGAATGTTTCCATTGATATTAATGCTCAGTAAATAACAAAAAAATCAAACAACCCAGTTAAAAGTGCATCCATCTCCATCTGTTTGCAACAAATCCCACTTATGTATATAAACAATTTGTTTAAATGTGTGAGAAATTGTTTAAGCCTCTTTACTTTTTGATACAGGAATGTACTGATAACAGCGCTTTGCATTTGTCTAACAACTTTATAATCAATATTTAATAAAAATCACTTTAATAAATAGCTCACTAGGTAAACAGATCACACGATCACATGAGAAGTGCAAAAATTACCTTTTAAAAGCTTCCTCCATTTAAAGAAGGTATTTATAAAAAGAGCAAAATTTTTATCAGGCAAATAACACACATGGCTGCAGTGTCTCTGGCTGCACACAACAGCATCAGAGGAGTGACAGCCTTCTCTAAAAAGATCCATTTAAAAAAATTTAATACTTTTTTCTATGCCTTTAAAGGGGCACAAGAACAGCTAGTATCAACTACTTTCTAAAGTTCCCACAAGAATAAAAAACCCCAAACCATTCTATATTTAAATGATTACAAAAAGGGGAAAGAACCGAATGTTTCATCCTTCAAACAAGCCATGTCAGTGACACACGGGCTGCTGCGGGCAAGGGAAGCGCCTGGCAGCTCCCAAGCCCCAGGGTGCCGGGGGGACGCAGGTAGCAGCCTGTTGCTGAGCAGTGGCGGTGGCCCACAGCTGTCCCCACTGATGGCCAGGTCCCTGCCGCGCCCCATGGCCTCCTGCATCCCCACCGGTGCCGAGTGCATCCACAGCTCCTGGTCCTCCACTCCCCCATCGCTTTGGGTTGTTTTTTTTTTCCCCCTCCAAAATTTAATGCTGGGAGTGTATCCTACTTGGCTGCTGGCAAAAGTGTAAGAATGAAAATGTCGATCTTAAAATTTTATCTGTTTCACTTGAACTCTGCTCTCCACCTGCAGCATCCTGGTGTAGGGTTGCCGCAACATCCAGGCAATCCTGCCCTGGGGACATACTGTTACTACTACTACTGCTGCTACTACATCACTGAAGTGGCAAGTTTAGCCATGGAAATCGGGGTGCTAGAATTCTAACACTGTAGCATAAGAGTCATTTGCTGCAGAAAATCCACAACGTGTAATTAATTTCTTAATTTTCTTATTTTTTTCCTTATTTCTATAAATGTGACAGTGAGTCGGAGGGACAATTCTTCTCTAGGTGAAGTTAGGTTCAATGCAAGGACAACAACAAAAGCGGAAATTAAGATTCCTGCAGACACTGTAAGCGCATGCTCTGCACTGGCTAAAGTACTGGCTAACCACATGAGAAATAAATGCTCATCTGGCTTACCCTTTTGCTTGCAGCATCATTTTGAATTTTTTGTCATTTCTCTTAGTTTCACAAACTGGAAGACCTTGATTCAGTCCCAGGTCAGTCAAAGCGTTTATAAGCTTGTATCTCTGAGAAACAACTGAAAGCTAAGTTTGTAAACTCATCAGGACCAGTGTCCTCAATCATGATGACTAATATTCACTCCTTTATGCAAAGCACTTCAAGATTTCCAACTACAAATATTAACCAGTCTATATTTACTAGGATTTACACGTTTAAGCAGACCAATGTATACTTTTGTCTGTTCCAAGAAACATCTGACATATTATTCTACTGTTATCCAGTATTATCTACTTTCTGAGGTGAGGCACACTGCTTGAAAGACAAAACCGATACATCCCTTACCTACAGCAAGAAAATAATTCACTGCTAACTTGGTCATCAAACAGAAGTCTTTACAAACTCACATATACTGAGGTTAACTGCTCATAAAAGTGGTTTTAACTACAGATTTTAATCTTATTTACCTATTTGGTATCAAAAACTATTCTTTCACCTTCTCTTCAGATAGATAACTTATCAGTACCTAATTAGGAGGAGTGGTACATTAAAATTATTGTGATGTTTTTAATTTATGCATTATTAGTTTTAGGTCTGCTTTAAACACGTATCACCATGCAGTGGAATGTGAACACTGTAATATGTGTTATCCTCCATATTAACTATGCAACATGAGTGAGGGGGGGGGGGAAATACCTAAAAATAGGATGCTCAAGAGTTATGGATCCTGATGCTACAGGAATAATTTAAAAATATGAAGTAAGATTTTGTTTTGCAAATGGCTAACATGCAACAAAACAGCAGATCTTACACTTACATTTAATGTATACACTTTTTTTATTAGATGCACAATGTATTTCTGACAAATTTCTTACTGTAAATTATAAGCATGTACGGCAAATCAGATTGCATATTAAAGTCTTTGAAATGCAGTGCCTGATACATCTGCCTATGTAACTCTTACTGTATGTTCTTCATAGCAATAGAAAGATTTTTAACTGCCTTCAACCATCTTTTTCTTGACATCTAACTACTGTAATAACTTTCCCTTCTGTTGGAATAGTCAGCAAAATATTAAAGGTTCAAACAAACAAGGAACACATAACATTACAAAACTGTTTTTTTTGGAAACATGTGCTACTAAAAAAATTCCTCCAAATATTTTTGCAGCAATCAAGAAAAATAATGTATGTGCTGATGTCAAAAGATGCTCATCATCAGCCACTACAATACTACACAATCACTTTAATCTCTGTCTTAAGAGTACTCTTGGCAATGTTGCTCCTATGAGAGACATTCAGATTGCAGTAACACCACACTTTTTTCCTATCATTTTCGTTCAACTAAGAGAAACTGTCCTGAGGAATGTAGACAATTTCCACTACTCCTCATTCCAGCTGGACTTCAAAAGGCATCACACCTGGGCATAGAGCCTTCACTGCTTACAAGACATCTGGTGAAAAAATGCTCTACAACATCTCCCTCATAATACTACTAATTACTGCCAAGGCAATACTACTACCGTGGGCTTTCCTGCATTTATTTCCCGTAATTCAATGAATTTCTCAGTCTCTCATTTCTGAGCCCTGTATATGCATGGGCTAAGTCTCAGAAACTCTGAAAATTTCAGGATGAAACTGTTCTTTACGGCCTTTTTCCTTGCAACTGAAGGAACTTTCCACAATAACAACACTGTTCCTCTCTCTTCCAGAAGCTCACATATTAGCTGCTTAAGCGGTACCTCTGACCATCCGCACATATCTTCGGGATTCAGTTTTGCACCGAGACCTCTAACGTGAGGTTGCATAGTACTCATCAGCTTCCACAAGGACCACCACCATGCCATATCAGCCCTCAGGAATCACCCCTAGCTCTCTGCAAGTGTCAGCTAGTACCAAAAGCTTCAGAGCATCTTTTCAGCAACACAGACTATAGTATCACCTTTTTTAACAGGAATCAAAAGCAGTATTTACCTCCATTGAATATAATAGGTACTACAACCTAAGGCTGCTGAATGATACCTCTGCTCTCCCACACATCTTGTCAACCAAAGTTGAGTTTTCGATGACACGATCTTTTTTTTTTTTTTTCAGTACACCAGACAGAGATCTCTCAAAAGCCAATCAGAAATCATGAAACAAATTCACAACAAAAACTAAGTTACAGCCAAAAGCCTTGCTGCCTTCTGTTTCAAACACAAGGAACATTCCTTCAATTCGGCATCATCTAGCATTGACAGATGGAAGCACATACCTACAAAAATCATACCCTTCCCAGAGAAGTGAATGAGAGAGAACTACCCCATATAAAAATGCTAGTCACATTCATAAGTATCAATGAATAAGGATATATTATTAAAAACAGTTCTACTAATAAATATTGCTGAGGTGGAAAGTACTTTGAGATTTATTAATGAGGGTAGGATGAAAATCTGTAGAAAAGAACTATGTGAAATATAAATGCTTACTGTATTACAAACAATATCAGCTTTACTACTACAATTGCATTTGTGAAAACAAAGCATTCATATATATATGTGTGAATATATATACTTTTTTTAAAATCAGAGACACAGCATTTATTTTTTCTCAAGTGTTTAAAGTGCTAGTGCTCATAATCTCATCTAATAATGAGAAAACTCTGAAATATACATCACTTGGGCAAAGCCTGTCTGGATACGAGGATGTTTGCATCTTTTTGCGATTTTTGGTGGGAAATACTGAAAGAAAGAAAAGTGAGAAGGACTGTAACATTTTCTAGCTTTTCAACTATTCAGAGAGTCATCAATTGAATTAATATAAAGTTTTCACAGAACACAAACTTTCCATTTTTGCTCATACCATAACTTACAATAAAAACATGATTATAGAAATGTTTGAAAGCCACAATATCTTAAGAGCATTACTTCTCACATCTTTTGGCTCAGAAGGCTTTATCATTTCCATCTATAGGTCTCTCATTTCATCCCTGTCTTTATCCTTGTTCTTTATCTTACAAAACTTCTCAGATCCCACATTTCTAACCAGAAAAGGAATGATGCAGAGGAAGCTGAACTTCTGCATCAGTAATGATCCCTATGTTTCGCCACAGATCTAGAGAACTAGATGGCCACAGCAGAACTTGAATGCCTAATTCTAACTATACCTGGACAGTAACCAAGATAGACTGAAATCAATGGCACTGCTAGTGCCCATGGGGTTAATCTAAGGTATTTAACTTAAAAACAAAGTGACATACCATCATTACTTTCAAACACTTTCCCAATTATTTTTTTTTTTTTAAATTTATTGTTGTCTAAATGGTAGCAGAGATCCCTGGAAAGTCTGGTTCTGATTGTGTAAGGTCACAGTTTTCAAAAGCAAAGCAGCTGCTCTCTCCAAATTTCTTTCAGAATTGCCCTTCTTGAATCTGGAAGGAAGGTCACCAGACCAAGGAATAACAGGGAATGCTACCTGAACGAACCATTGCTTTCTGATAAGAAAGGAATTTCACTGGGACCTATGACCAAAGAAAATTTCAGTAGTCATATCTTTAACTGAAGCAAAATCATAGGATTTCATCATACTTGTGGAAATGCACTTGAATTGCACAGATTCACCCTTAGACCAAAAGGCTGGTTGAATCCTGATGTATTGATCCCTCCCACATTACAAAATTAATGGATAGATACTGTCCTGAGCTGGAATTACAATTTCACCATTATTATTTTATTACCATCATCAACAGTAAGAGCACCAAGGTACAGTGGCCAAAGGTTTATAGTAGTTCTAGCTAACTATGGGGAAAAAATTGGACACCTCTATCAGAGCTAGAACCTGTGCTAGTGCACAGCTGAGTAACTTCCCTAAAATGACCAGGGCAGAAACGGCAGGGACAGATTCTAACACGTTTGGGCTCAGAGGTTAAGGTTGCTCTTATTCCACTAGAAAGTAACAGTAAAAGAAGTATCTTCCAGGGTGGAATCATCTGCGTATGCTGCAACATGGAAATGACTTCTCAAGGAGATGATAGGAAATGAAAGACAGACTGTTCATAGAGCAAAGAAAAGGCAACAATATCTCAGAGAAAAACAGTGGCTCAAACCAGGCTTAGAAGTCATCACTACTATGGGCTTGATACTGAATATATAAGTTTCCAAAGTAGTTTTTTCCTGAAAATTCAAGACACACAGCTGGAACAATTTCACTTCTTTTTATACAATTTCCTTTTCTACCCATGCAATCTGACTCTTGCAATGTGAATGAATGTGAATACATGTGCAGTGAAGGATTAACACATCACTGATTTTTTTTTTCCCTGTTTAAGTAATTTTGCGCAGGCAACACAATTTATTGGCATAAAGAAGGATTTATGGTAATATATTTCCTCTTCAAGACATAAATAAGATTTCTTAATAGTTTTCTGTAATTCATTTTCATATAGTACCATATTCCCATACATTTACTAGCATAATGCATCTTCTAGAATAGCAATTGCATACCCTGAACACTATTTTAAAAACTCTTCAATACTAACAATCTGCTAGAAATAGTTATCCCTCTTCTTCCACAATTCACTGTCTACTTCTTGCAGTCTTTTATCTTTCCACTGTATATGCTGGATTTTACAAAAATTAAAAAAAACCCACAACTCACAAAACAGAAACATACAAGGTTTCAAAGAATATGAAAGTTATCAAGCTAGAAAAGTAGAACATTATACTGAAATAATTATCTGAAAATTTACAGAAGGCTACAGGTCTTTATTTTTCAACATTTCCTCTTACTGCATGTTGTATTGCCTTCATTTTCTGAGAAGTTAACTTTTCAGTCTCTGGTGGTGATAATTAGAATACGAACTGCACATATGTCTGTTTTTTTAACGTGGACAGAAATTATGTAATTATTCAAATTATATCAGAATTTATATTCAGAAAATTGGTTGTCAGTCAGAAGTGTCTGCTTTATAAAAATGACAAAATGACTGCACTCAGAGCAGATGAATTCTAGCATGAATCTTCACTTACAAAATTCTCTCTCCCATTAAATGTTCTCAACATTTTAGTTGTCTTTGCTGGGCTACCTTCTACTAGCAAGCCTTACGAAATTTTTTTCCCACTGCAGAGGTGCTAAGAGAACTAGAAGAGACCACAGTAAAGAATAGGGTATGTGAGAGAACAGAAGACTTGACTGTAACTACATTTTAAAATTTCAAGTGCCTAGTACGGTATCAATACACAGAAAAAAATATTTTCCATATATTTAATGCCAGTTACCCAAAATACTCTCTGTGAATCTTAAGATTCGACCCATTCTGTTGGCAGTGTCGTTTTCAAGAACTTTCTTTCAGGAGCTCAACTGATATTCTAACACAGGAGAGAAACACTCACACATACAGGTGGAGTTCAGAGGCTCTACCTAAACTGGAAGTTATTTTTCTCGTGCTATCCACGTAGGAGTTGCATAAATGTTCCAAAATACAGAAACAGACATACACATACATATGCACGTATAAAAGTTATTGTCAGTGTATAAGTTACTACTATCCTGAGACTGAAATAATTTATGTAACATCTGTTTTCATATTTTTTCTAATTTTTTCTAATTAACATGCATATTTAACGCATAAATGCTCAGACCACCTATTTTTCTGCTGATTTTGTCCCCTTCCTAAGTCATGTGTTCCTGTGGGGTACTCAGCATACATGAAGCAGTAAAATTGGTTGGAAGAGGAGTAGGTGAATAGTAAACAAAATATTTCAGACTATCCAAAAGAAGAAAGTATGCTAAGAGAATAATCTAAAAAATCTGCTACAATGGCTTATAATATAAAGGGACTTCCCAGAGAAAGAGAGTCTTCTTTCATGCATAGAAAGTGGAATGGGAGTGACCCTCCCATACCCCTGCCCAAGAGTTTAGCATCCAAACTTTCAGCATCTCCACTTTCAGCTTGTATAGAAAAGCAGGCAGTGAAACTCTGAGCTGATGTAAACCAAATTGTAGTGCTGTAAGATGCCACAGTTGTGTTTTTTTCATTTCTCATTGCCAATGCTTAAAATACTCACTTGATGCTAGATGTTACAAAGCCCTGAAAGTCAACTATATCAGAAACAGATCTAAATCCACAGTAAATGTTGCTATTACATTGTGTTCTTCACTCAACATCAAATTGTTAAAGTTAAGAATGTAAAATGTTGAGGAGAAAATAAAGAAAGGGAAATAATTAATCCTTTTACATTTACTCAACTAGGGGGAAAATAGCATATGTTTATACAATTGAGTTCTTCCTTCGTAAGCCTTAGAACTGTGAATATGTTTTAGTCCATCTTTCTCCTACCATCTTGTTGCTACAAATCCAAAATGAAGAGCAATAAAAGCACATGCCATCATTTTCCTGTATATATTCTACATAAACACTGGTTTTGCTGTACATCATGTATGCTTGTGTGAATTTAAAATCCATAATGCAATTCAAAACAGAAGAGGTGGGAAGGGAAACAAGAGACTGTTGTAGTTCTGTAACTATCAAATCTTTTCTGGTTTGTTATTCATGGCAGAAGTCTACTGATCCCTACAGACAGTATGGCCTCCCTGTCCAAGCCTGAAGAGACCCATTTGTGTCCTCCAGGGTCTGAAAGTTTCTCATGCCTAAAGTTCAGATATTCCTGAGCTCATCCTATTTTAGCCATTATGAAGAGAGAGACATATTCCTCATTTGCCAGCTCAGCAGCAAGCAGAAGACATGATCAGTGTCTATCACTCTTGGCTTTAACTATCTTCTCTCAGCACCTTCTCCCTACAGGTTTCAAGAGATGCAAAGTTAGAAAGGCAATCACACTTCCCATACAGTCCCAGTAAACCACTGACCGGCAGGTGATCCAACAAGGAGCCCTGAAAGGTGATGCATCTCTCACGTTAAAGCAACCTGTTCTTTAAACTGATGTGAACAGCATGTCAGTTAAACGCAGGAAGCATTTATCTTTCTTCTCTTTAGCCCCTTTGCAACCTCAGACACACACGTATTTTAAAATAGTACCCTTCTCAATTGCTATGAAAGAGAACAATCTGTCTTCATGGTCCCTAAAACAGAAGCTGGACATTATAAATTTATTTTGAACACTTAAAAAATATTCAACCTCGAGTTGAAATGGGAATCCTTTCAGAGTATAATAAAAATTAGGAATATGAACTCTCCATTCATACCTGAATAGCAATTTGCCACATTTCGGAATCACGACTAAAACGAAGTGCATCTGATGAATATATAAATACTGCAGTTTCATGACTACAGTTATTACAGCTGGAGTGGACTTCAGTGAAACTGAAATCTGAGTCTTTGCCAGTATTTACACGGAAGAGCTTAGCAGCATACATTTAGTGAGCAAAGCGGACATTTAATACAGTCAAAATTTCTGCAATATTCATATTTCTTCAGCATTCTGCTGATATCCTCCCAACTGAAGAACTCAAACTCTTTTGAGCTTTCTAAGCATCTTGCTTTACCTCTGCACATTTTTAACACAAAGAATGTTACCAGTTTGAATACTTACAGACGTAGATTTGTAAGAAGTGTAAACTGAGATTTATTAACGCATCAAAACCAAACGTGAATCCTCACAGTCTCGCCCCAGTTACAAAGCACCTTTGTGTTGCAAACAACTCTTCTGGCTGGCCAGATTGCTTCTTCAGTAACAACGCTAAAGGAGCCTGTGGATAGCTTCTTCACTACGCCCAGAGGCCTCGTCCTCCCTTTCCCATCCTGCCCCTCTCACTTTTGTGAAAAACTTGACCTGGAAGCTCCTCTTCCTCAGACGGAACCAACAGGATACCACTCCCATTGCTTGCCCGAGTTGGACACAAATTTGCAAGGCTTTATGAACTAGCACTTTGTAGCATCACTGGCAATTCCACAGGTCTGTATTTGAACTGCGAGGTATGTATGGGAAAAGGTTTTCAGTAAAGAATTTCTCAGATGCCACACAAGTATCTCCGCATCTCTGCGACTTTTTTCATATCATTAGTCAACACCTCCACTATAAATTAAGGAGGCATCATTATGGTCACCGTCAATGAAACTATCAAAACGAAGTCTGAAGCACTGCGGTTTCTCCTCAGTTGCTAGAGAATAGAAGGAAACTTCTGTTATGCAGAATTGCTTCCCCTTGAGTGTAATTTTTCAGGGAAAAAACAGGAGGGGAAGATGGCACTATACGACATTGCTTAATGTTGAGTTAGAGGAATTTCTAACAGCTTCCATTTAAGCTATACTTGAAATTCTATATTGCAAAAAAAAGTCTTTAGCACTTATACTTTACGTTTTACCAATAAATTCTGAACTAAAACTTCATTAGCTTTGAAGAGATCTGAATTATTCTATTTTTACCATGAAAGCATCATAACTCTTGCAGGTGAGCCAACACCCACAGTTCCAATTGTGCTCATCACTAATACTGATCTACATATAAAATAAAAAGGTATACTGAAGACAGCTTCCTAGAAAACTCACTGACCTTCTCCCCTTTACCAATTCTAGCAGCTCAGAGACACAGGCTCACAAAAAATGGAAAGTGTTTCAAAATAATTTAGCATGTTGCTAATAAAAGAGGATGGGTTCAACATGAAGTCCTTAAATATGTGGCTGCAGCATAACATCTCTTGTATATAAGCACTTGTATATAGGCATTCTTGGTTATAAGCTCTTCGCAACTTCACTGAGCTCTCTGCAGTGCAGAACAGCAATCTGACTTCTATATCCCACAGGTAAAGGCACTGTGATCTCCCTTGCATAAACTAACATAGCTACATTTCAGAAACACAATTTTCATCAACAGGGAATCAAGTCCAAACTAACAATTTATATCTTATTAAGAAATTTCTGACTATGAATTTGATTCAGTTTTCTCTGTCAGTTACATTTATAACCCTCAGATTAGAGATTTGTGGATAACTGTGCATTAACAGAGTTGAAAAACCTTTAGTTTCACTGCTGTTAGCATTGTCTGCAAGCTCAACAAACCACTGCATTAATTTAACTAGTAAATAATGCCTTTACAACCAGCTGGGAAAGGTAGTCAAAACTGTCATAGAAGTTTTTTTTCTCTGGAAATAAAGTTACATGCTCATAATCTGTCGGATCAATCTAGAAAATATTTTGAGCAATATGCACATACAAAATAAATGTAAAGTGAAATTAAGTTTCCAAAGCATATGAATTGTGTGAGTGCATATCAGGATTGAAGAACACCAGGTTAAAAGGCACCAAGCTACCATGATTATATCCAGTATATTAACAAAGAGATATCATTCCATCTTTTTACTACCTCTTCATGCAAAGATTGAAACAGTGCACCACAGAGCACCAACTAAAGAAATAAGTATCACATCTTTCAAACTTTTTTGCTTCATCAAGACTTGACTTTTGGTCACTATGCAATTGGTGTATATTAGGTTTGCAAATGGATATGTGAAAGTTGTGCATTTGTAATGAACACATGACTGCCTGGTCAGGAGATCAAAAAGTGTAAAGTGTAAAGATGTGAGAACCTGCTTCGATAAGCTTTGTATGTTTCCAGCTCTTAAAGTGTCGTTAGCATCTGTTTATGGCATCAGATGTTTGAAGCAGTCTTAGACATACAAATAAAAAGGAGCCCTGAACAAAATGTTTATATTCCAACTACAGACTTCTAAAACCGCTGATAAAGGTATTAGTATCAGCAGAGGAAAAATCACTTCACACTTTTTAAAGACTGTCTTCATTGCTTTCTGCTTTCTCTCCATGTTCACCTAAATTTCTTACAGACTTGACAGGAAAGTGCTAACATATTTGGCCTCTTGATTCTCAGGCACCTGAAGGATTGCTTACAAAACTTTTCTTTCCTAGGAGCACGGCTCGTCCTGCTGTGGACAGTAAGCTTGCTATAAGCATCATGATCTTTCTAGTGACTCCAAATCCTTCATGACAGTCAGGTCAGGTCGGAGGTTCTTCTGCCTTCCTTAGCAAACCAGAATCCCACTAGATATAAGACACAAAATTCACCTTCTCAGGTAACCAGTGGATGAAAAAGTACAATAGGAGATCTACTTCTTAAAAAAATCATAACAGAAACAGATTACAAAAAGGCCTTATCTGAGAAAGATGGGGAATAGGTCTGTAGCTTTGAATGTTCAGACTTTTCAGTTGTGACGGGTATCAGAAGATCATAAACTTGATGTCGGTAGCAAGGCTGAGGAGAAGTAGAAAGTTATACAGACTCTGTGTGATGTCCTATTCATACAGAAAGGATGAGCTGCACTTAGCATAGTACTATCAGGTCACTGATGGATGAACTACTACTTATTGTCAGAATTTTTTGTTTTTCTAACTTCCACCTGTCAAAACTAGTTAATTGAAAATAACTAATTAATGCTTCTGATATACTAAACATCTTCAACCTTTACTCACCAGACAGTAGTTTGTTTTCTACCTGCTGTATTATCAAAGCACATCAAGAAAGAAGTAATAAAACCTTTAAATGTACGTGGGAATGATCTTTTAAAGTGTCAGATTTTAAGTAAAAATGGATGAATGTGGCCATCTTGATCACAACACCATGAAGAAAAATACCAGTTAGTTTGTTCAAAACCTCTAAAGTGTCTATCAAAACATGGTCACACTCTGCGAGAGAATACCTGCACACAAGTTACCAAAAAGCATGGCAATACTAGCAGTTGGAAAGACAAACACAAACACGTTCTATCAAGTTGTGTGTACCATCATCTTTTTTAAGAGATACTGTCCAGAGCTTTGTTTACTATCATGTCTGCCTTTGACCTTGACAACATCATAGAAATACTTTTGCTCTCTTACTTTCTCCACCACTATCATAATACGGGACTGTATTTCCTTCTTCATCTTCTGTCCTGTCCTGATAAATACAGTTCATTGTAAGGGGGTCACTAATTCAGGCCAGCCTGTTGGTGAGCTGCCTTGAAGTACATTTATATTGAGAGACTGCATTGGTAAGCTGCAGGTCCCCAAAAAGCATATACAAAGCTCGCATCTTTACAATGATTTACTGAAAGCAGCAGCTCGTTTTAATAAAACCATCCCAAAACATAAAATTGATTGAACCAACTGCTGTGCAGGGCATACACAACAGCTGATCAAAATCATTTAAGATTTTTATTCCTATAGAATATCTCCAGAGCTTGTAGAGTTTTTCCTACTTTATTACTTCAGTTCTGATACACAACTCACTTAGGCAAGCAGAAAAATTAAGGCTGACAGGTATTTGTTCCGGTATTTTTAACCAGAAATTTAGATAAACTCAAAATAATCTCACACATGAAAAACCAAAATAAAAACTAAATATATTTGATAATCATTGGCAGTAATGTAAAGACTATTATCTTCCCAATCAAGTCATCTCCAATCTTATTATTAAATAAACTAAATATGCTGTATCCCAGAGAAGCTCTAAAACACACCATACAGATTACTCTAAAGGGCACAACATTTCTTCCATTTTAAAAAGTTTTAATGGATAGATTTATAATAGCATTTTAATATTAAAATAATAACATTGTGCAGCAAAAGATGAAAACTTTTTCCAAACTGAAAAGATATCATTGCTAACTTCACTTTCCTTACACAAAATATCACCGATAAGAGTTTTTATATTTTGTTAGGCATAACAAGAAGTGCAGCTTTTCAGAGTGTGCTACATGAAGCTTTGCTTGCCTTTTATATAGTAAAGTAATTTTATGGTATTGTGTCACAATGAAGGACAAAGATAAGCCAACTGTTTAGATTCCTCTCCTTTATGTTGTGGCTTTGATCACTAACAATGCTGCGTGAACAGCCAACAGAAGGCTGACATTTCATAAAATATGCAGTGATAAAAACTAATACTGTAGCATCTGGGAGCGATATATAAAACGCAGAAATACACCTAATAACTGTGATCTTAAATTACAAGTTACTAAAAGCTAAATAAGCAGCATACCTAAAAGAAAGATTAAGACAGGATTTTTGTGCTTCTACTCCTAAAAACAAATTTTAAAAAATTAATCCAAGATATGCTATCTATTATTCTTAAGAATTCCTCTGGTTCCCTTGGATCTTAAAAGCAGCCTTGCAGAAGAGTGCTTTTTTGCTGTATCATTAGGTATCAGCAAAAGCCAAACACATTACAAGCCTTCTTTGTGCTGTATTAATGCTCTAATGCTTTGTGAAGTCCCCTTTATTGTCTCTTTTAACATATCAATCCTACAAAATACATAAAAAACACATATAAAACCTGGTGACTGATTCTTTACTGTTATGCGAAAAGCTGAAGGTCTATGATGACCAAAATAAGTAAAAATCCTTCCATTAAGCTGCATAAATTAAGTAAATCTCAGAGTAGAAAATACATTATTTTCATTTATTTACCTTAAGAACACTAAGAACATACAAGACAGGCCACATAAAATGGAGGATTACATCCTACAAAGCAGTGAATCCCTAAAGAACTTTCAAGTCATACTAAATAACCAACTGCTTTTTTTGCTCTTACTATGTTGCTGTAGCTAAGAAGCTAAAACAATCCCTGGGTGCATTACAGGGAAATATATGGTAGTACTAAGGACCTGAAATTATCTGCACATATGGCATCACCGGAATGCCATAATCAGGCCTAGTATTTTTAATTTAAAAGAAAGTTGAAATTAAAACGGACCAAAAAGGAGTTACAAGAATTACAATCAGGAAAACCTTCTTCCTCTTACGTGTGTAAGAGAGAGAGATACAAGATCAGTATATTTAGATTATTCATAGTAAGATCAGAGGTGACTACAGAGATCTACAACTTAGTATATGTGGAAAAGATGTAATAATCAATAATTGTAGAGATGTAATAATCAATAACTCTCTAATCAAGCATAGAAAAGGATAGTAAGACGCAATTATTGAAAAACAAAGACAAATTCGGTCTAGAAATACAGCATCTTAATTATTACATCAGGTTAGCTAGGGACGTAACGCGTCTTCCTTTGTATCTTATCAAGCTAAAAGTGAAGCAATGATTTTGTGTTTTTCAAAAAAGAATTAAATATTTACCTTGTATTATGTCAAAAATGGAATGGCTAAATAAAATTATCTCTCTTGCACTGAAAGCAGTTTAATATTAAAGAAACTGCAATACACAATTAACTTTAAAAGGCAGTTTTACAGATCAACTCTGTTCTCATTTATGATTCCATGGGTCAGTCTTTTCTCCAATTACTCAATTTGAAAACATTACTTTATCTAATGCAATATAAAAATAATTTTAGGAAAGGATGCCAGTATCTTATCTATCTTTACAAAAACACATCATTGAGAAACAAAGAAAGAGTGACCTCTGTGGTTCAACAGGTTAATCAACCGCTCGTCATCCACAGGTCTACCTAACATTAATACAAAGCCAAAACAACTAAACAAAAATGAAAGCTAAAGTAATTGCCCCATATAATCTGAATATAATGGTGCAACACCTGCTTACAGCACCATAAAATGGGTAGGACGTCCTCAGCATAGATATGAAATCTAGAAAAATGCCTAAAGCCCTAATTGTACCAAGGAAAACATAACAAACTCAGCTTTTCAGTATTAGGCCCTCATTTAGTAGCTGGAGAGGAGGAATCATGTATCAGATGAAAAAGAATGCAAAAGAAAATCCATATTTGGTGCCTGAAGAACCGTGAAGCATATTTTCTGTCTGAAAAACCCATAACAGTTAAAGTATGTGGGAGGCAATTGTCCTTGTGCTTATAATTAGAGTCCGAATTTAGGAATTTCACTGCTTAATGCACACCCACCCGCCTGTTATTCTTACCATGGTTTTTTATGTCACTTAATGGAGATGAATACTCTTTTCCCACCTCACATTTACATCAAGGCTATTTAATTTTTTTAGGCTGCTATAATAGGTTAAACGGCAGTCTCAACATCACTCTTCATCTCCCACTGGACAACGAATGGCATTATAAGACTGAGAATAGATGAAGGCATATTTACATTCATAATGTTCTTGACTATAACATTTATGTAAATTATGATTTTACATTTGCAAATACTATAATTCTCAGTTTCAATGAATACTTTACTACTTTTTCATCATTAACTTCCTACGTACGTTACATGGAGAGAAAACACCAATGAAAAATAAAGAAACTAAGTGCTGCGATCAGAGAGGTACAGATCTTCCGTAAAAGGAAAAAATGCTTTGTTTCTAAATTGATCTTATCCCTGTATAGAGGGTGCTGGACTACACCTCACTGCTCATTTGGACTGCATAAAACCTTCAGAAGTTTCTAGGAAGGTAACGAGAACCAAATTTCACATTGACGGCTTATATTTTAATGCCACCAAAATCAAACAACTGTATTGGTGACAAAAATGATTTTTTTTCCCCATCTGTATAAATAAGATTTTTTTTCTATTAATTGACAAAACGCCATGGAAACACTGTGTTAATTACAGAACCACATGTAGAGTTTGAGAACATGTTTACAGATGTTACACAAGAATGAAAAACACTAAAATATCAATTTTCATTAACTAAACTATTGCTCCACCAAATGGAGAGAATTATTTTTAAGGATCTTCAGAGTAGAAAATGAATTTTTCAGTTAAGAAAAATATTCACCTCTCATATCTATCTTAACACATATACACTTAGACACAAAACTCTGTCTTTCTATGTACACTTTGTCGGGCTTTCTCTGTGATGGTCAGCTAAGTATTTCTTTCAATCTTTTAACATGTAAGTCTGACTCCAAAAAAATCTATGTTTCCAGAATGAAAAACTGTCAAATCAAATTGGTCCAAATATTCTGATTTATTTTGAAATGAGGAATTTTTTTGGGTGTGTTTTGGTAAGAGTTTAGTTAATATTTTCAGACTGTAAATGCAAAAATATATAATTAAACAGCTCTCAAACTACCAGTCACAGATATATGTTATTTTTAAAGAGGTGATTCCCTGATACCTGAGAACCACTGTGTGAATGAAGAAATGTTACCCATCTTAAGGAAGCAAACTTGGGCATGTAAGACGAGTCAGGTCAGCCCTGCATAAAATGAAACTGCTTATGTATGTTGTTATTCAAGTTACTCAACATGTAATCATTAGAAGACTCAACTTGAAATTCAAGGACTGTGTATATAAAGAGGAACTCTCTAAAAGAACAGTGTCTTTTCTTGTCACTCCTACCTTTGTGTCATGTAATAGAAATGAATCTAAAAGGACTTCAATTTATGTTCCAGTTTGGCAAGTGAAGAATGTATGGACTCAGACAATGACCCAAACCATCAAACTGTCTCTTCCATTAACTGTCACTTCCCTTTCCACAATTTCTTGAACCAATTTCTTTTCTGCTTGAAGTACTGAATTTCCTAAGTTTCTGCTGAATGCCTGGCAACAGGAAAGTCAGTAAGGGTACCACTGACACATCAGTCCAAATACGGCTACTAAACAGGAATCCCTTCCTCTCGGCACCTACAAAAACTGTGAAAAAGGACTGTTATTTTGTGGGGCTTTTAATGGCAAAACCTTCAGGGATGTTGAGAAGACCTTTCCAAAGTCACAGAGTTTGTTCGTACAGGAAACAGTGACATCAACCTAATACCACTCCCTGGTATTTGCTGCAGGGAAAACACTGAAACCTTAAACTAACCTCAATTACAAAAATTAAAACAGTCACAAGAAACAACACGCTGAAAACTATTTGAATACTGCCTAAGTTTTATACGCAGCTTTTACCACAATTCTTCAAAGAATGTTGCACATTAATTCTTCTGTGTTTCACATTCTTGCCCTTTAATTTTGCCCACTAATGATATACTCAAGAAAGCAATTACATCAGAAGAGTAGTGTCAGAAAAGTTAAAAAAACTACGTTAGCCAAATTTTGTTTTCAAAGAATCTAGGAGTATAAGACAGTTCCCTGTGCAGAGTACAAATGTCATGAATGAAGAAATCTGCTGAATATTAGAATTTTCTTTTTTACATGAAATAGTTCATCCTTTTCATGATGCATTATAATATATTATCTTTTGGAATGAGAAGAAGGTTTAGTAAGAGAATGTTTTTATATTTATGCTAGTCTATTATATACCTTTGCAAAAAACTAAACATTAAAGTAAAACAAAACCATGATTGTTTCCCCTCAAAATGCTACAAATCCATGCAGCTTTCATAACTGAAGTTTTTGTGGAAAAAAATAACCACAAATTCGTTCAACATTTACACTTCATCCAAATGCATTTAATATGTGAAATGAATATAAATAAACAATTAGTTGGTCACTATTCATCTAGCTGATCACTATTCATCTGGAGCAAAGTTTCACACTATAAAATATTCTCAACTGGAGCGCTCAATTCTAATTAGACATAACTAGATACTGATTGACAACTTAAATGTTTAGCCATTTCCTTTGCTTTTGTCAAAAATTACTTTTCACAAAGTAAATGCCTTTTTAACATTTTGAACTCAAAATCCACCTGAAGATACTGTATGACTTTTCTGTTAAAAAAAAACAACAGAACACAAAAAAAATGCCCCCAAACCTCTGATAAATTCCTGTTCAAGTATTTATATTCATACTGAGAAAACTCTAACAGTTTGAAAATTCAGAAAAGTACTCCTGTACTTACTTTAAATACTTTCCAAAGTTTGCATCTATGTGACCAAAAAGAAACTAAGCACAATCTGTGCTTTCAAGAGCAATGTGTAATTAAGGTCTCCCTACCATTTACTCAGGGAAGAAATACTGTTGCTTCTGGATTTTAAATTAATTAAAATCACTTTCCTGTCAGATGGTATGAGCGTCTCCAAGCAAGAGTGTCTCGATCTACTTTTTGTTGTTACATTCTACGGGAAGATACGTTCACCTAAAAAGAAGAGCATTTTCTTCCTTTTTTTACCTTCTACTCCTCTGTGCCAAATACCATTATGTGAGATTGAAAATTTTTTCTTGGCTCCAGCCTGGATCCCAGTACAGAGTGTACTTCTGAGATTTTAAAATAATCTAGATTAATATCCCAATACAAACTTTGAACATTTATAATACAGAAAAATTCCTGCAACTGATCTTCAACTCCCTTGCAAAAGATGAGAAATAAGGCAAGTTTCAAGATACAAGTAACCTTCTGATTGTGCTTTTATATGCAATATTGCATATATTGCCTCAATACTGCAAGGCATGTATGCACCTGAATAACAATAATAAAAAAAACATTCATCCGTTTCTCTCAAATCTAGTTCAATCATTTATATCAGAATCAATGTTTATTAAACGAATGCTTATTAGAAAAAAACTTATAGGATAAGACACATAACACTGAGAAAACTACTGTAAAAGTTGGTAGTAAGATTTTAATCCTCCTTTAAAAAGTGTAAATCTGTAGAAACACTATATTCTCAAAGCAAGTGTTTAATATGAAGTCATATACTGTACATTTCTCAATGCGACCTTGAATAAAACCACATGAAGTTGCTCAGAAAGTTCTGAGTTTTATATAAAGTTCCACATGAATTTATTCAAATACAATAGAGCACCAATAATAAAGAATAATTTCTGATCACCATGGTTCCTATTACCTTAAAGAAATGTATAAAAGTTATATATTTAATATATGTGTTCATTGAATAAATAGCACTCAGCAATATGTAGAGGGTCTTAAATTAGTAGGCAGTTGGTCATCACTGTCATTTTAATTTGGCTTTACTCATCTGCTTTCCATCTAACTACAAATGCTGGCCAGTCACAACAATAACCAAGAAATGCTGCTACTTGCATTGGGGAGACAGTCCCTAATACTGGATTCCAACTGCACATGGTTGGCATCTACATTGGTACTCGTCAGTATCGTTCAATATATGTTCAGACATTCAAATCAGTATAATCTAAAGAGCAAAAAGCACTAAAATTCTGTGAAGTGCCTTAAGAATTTGTCCTTGAAACAAAGCATCTGTAAGCCGCACAGTATTTCTTGGGAAGGAGGAGAGGGAAACAAAAGAGATTTAAGGGTAGTCAAGAAATAGTGTCCCTTCCCCTTCAAGGGAAGTTGCAGCTAATTTTTTAGAAGTTTTTTTCTCCTTTAAACTTTACTGGAACATTATCACAGCTCTGAACACAGAGACAACTGTCTGTGATGATCACATCTATGGTAAGAGGATCACCTCAAACACAACCAAAATACAAACTTGTTTTTAAATATAGATCACTGGCAACCCAACAGTTTCTCCCCTCCATGGTTTTCTTCATGCAGAAACACTTAAGGCTGCCACTTTTAATCCTCTAAGAACAACTTTAACATTCTTATTTAACAAATCTTGATCAGCATTTAGGATCATCTAAGCTAGCAGTTGCCCCTTACTGACAAAAAAAATCCCACCAGTAAAAGTCTTCTGACCAAGTTCAAGCAATACCACTTGTCACCACTGTGATGCTTCTGAAAAAGTTTGAAGATCAACAAAATGCAGAAGAGACAGCATATAACGAAACTCTGTATGAGACATATATAATAGGCAGGTAAGAACAAAGGCAAGAAGTTGCTGTCCTCAAGTAGAGTAAGTAGAGTTACAGAGTGGTTTGGGTTGAAAGGGACCTTAAAGATCATCTAGTTCCAACCCCCCTGCCATGGGCAGAGACATCTTCCCTTAGATCACACTGTTCAAAGCCCCATCCAATCTGGCCATGAACACTGCCAGCGATGGGGCATCCACAGCTTCTCTGGGCAACCTGTTCCTGTACCTCACCATTCTCAGAGGGAAGAATTTCTTCCTTCTATCTCATCTAAACCTAACTTCCTTTAGGTTAAAACTAAAGGCCTAAATCCCTACAGGCCCTGGTAAAAAGTCTCTCCCCATCTTTCTCAGAAGCCCTATATAAGTATTGAAAGGCAGTAGTAAGGTCTTCCTTAGTCCTGGGATTTCCAACTAGCGAGGCTGGTTTCCTAGTTAAAACGAAAACGAACTATAAAGCAGCCACCAAGTACAATGCAAAAACCTCTGCCAGACCTGGCTGGACTGTGTCCAAGGCCAGTCCAGGCTTCACAGCCACATTGCTCAAAATGAGGCTCAGGAGGCAAATGGGGGAGCCTGCCCAAGGGCAGGGGCAGGGGAGATGCAGTGGACAAAGGTTACTGCCAGAGGCAACTTGAACTAACAGGGACATGAAGCAGTACCAATTTTGTCAATTGAGGACCAGCTACACAAAGTGGATAAATCCTGACATGGTTCCAAGACAGAAGAAAGGATCTCTGAAGAGAATGGGCTAACACACAATAGCGCTACTCCCTCACCAGCAGAATCTAACAGCTACTGAAAATAAAGCTATGGGAATTACTAATCCTGACATGATATTATGATATTATGTACAACTTGATTTTAGTACCTTGCAAAATCTAGATCCTGGACCTGCTCTTCCACCTTTTGAAGCTGCATGTCCTGCAAGTTTTGCTACATCTGAGAAAAAAGTCCTTAGCTTATGGATATCTCTCTCTGTAGCTGGTCTCTGCAATGCAGCCATAAATTAAACATCAGCACATGGGCCACCCACACTGGAGGAACAGCAACAACAGAAACAATGTGATTAATGCGTGTTGGTGGTTTTTTTGAAAGACTTAAAATGTTCTGCTCATACAGATGCGTGATGACCTCTATGAGCTGCGTAACAGTGTAACAAATGGGTAATTTAGTTGCTCCACAAACCACATATTATTGCAGTATTTAAGAAAAGATGCCATCTGTAACGTGATTGCAAGTCACCAGATAGTGCTTTTCAGACTGATACAGAAGTTTATTTGAACTTGAAGGAAGTGACAAATTATAAAATGCCACCTATCCAGAGCCTGTAAGAAAACACATAAAATCACATAAATATTCCTTCTTAGAGAGTACTGCATTTCAAATTATAACAACTTTCTGCAGTATTTAATTATCTGAGATATTTCCTCTGAAAAATACAGTTCATTTTTCCTGATGTTTCATAACCCAGTTTATAAAACAAAGACTTTAGAGCCAGGCTGCAAGCCAACAATTATTGACTATTATATGGGATTTAATTACTCCTTAAGTCAAAGGAACTATGTTTAAAGCTATACAGTATTTCAGTTTCCTTACGAGTCATTTCAATAATGAAACCTGTTTGACCCGTTTCATTATTATGTCAACATAAAATATCTGAAATGCAAGAAACTGGGACGAGTTAAGTGAAGCCAATTTTGGGGAAGATTGGAATAATTTCAAGCAGAGGGAAATACAGGAAAATAAGTAACTGGTATTTACAAATATTTTGTCTTCAGAGAAATTGTTGGCCTTAAAGATAGTAATAACAAATTAGGAATAAAAAGTAAAACACACGAAATACGCATTATCACTTTACCACCAAAAAATTCTTAACAGGATTTAATTCAAAGTCTGAAAAATCTACAGCACATCAGTCCTGAAACAACTATGTCAAGCTTACTATGAAGCAAGCATATGGATATATAATTTTTAAACAATTATACACATGTCTGAAATACTAGGGTTCCTCAAAAATGTCAATCGCAATGCTCTTTTCTAGAGCAATATTCATCGCTTTCCTTAATGGAATTTCTATTTTCTTGTTTTCCTAAGAGCAGTTGTAAGAGGCAAAATGGCCAAGGACAGAAGAGTTTCACCGTTCAGCAAACAGAGGATGGGGAAAGAAAACAGGTGTATTTTGGCAGTCTATTTTAATCACGAAGATAGAGCAGGCAATTTCAGTTTTCTTTCTTCCCTTCTCATTTCCACTCAGCAGTCAACAAGAAGCAGCAGATCTATTGATTATATGCATACTATGTTATCACAAGGATAAGTAAAATCAAGAGATGCAATGGAAGGTAAGAGCAGCAGTCACAGCTTCAAGTTTGCATCTCAAGTATCAAGACTTGCCCACAGCCTGGTCTACCACTGAACAAGCATAATAACCACTTTGGAAATGAAAGCTATCCAGCAGGTTACATGGAAACCCCTTCTGCCTGAAGCTAGTTGTCTTCACTGGTATGAATGCTGCCTCCAACACTTGGAGTGAGAGAGGAGGGAAGCATTATGCTACTGAAATGGGCTCACTCTGAACTCACTGCAGGGTAGAAGCCGACTTTGTCAAAAGTCTTAATACTTAAAGAAAGATCTCCCAGGCTTCTTCATGTGTTATAAATGTTGTCTTATATTAAATGTATATTAAACTGACCAGAATAATCAAAAGGTGCTATAGCAGTTTTCAACAACAATTTTAACTAGTTTTTGAAAGATGTGTTCTCTAGTAATAGGAAAAAAGCTATTTTTATTATTTTTTCTAAGTAATAAAATAAAGACATTCCCACAATTATGTAGATCAGTACAATGAGTTCATTATAATTATTTACTATAGCATTATTATGTCATTTTTTAATTTCACCAAGTTGGAATGCTATAACAAGCAGTCTATATACTTGAAAATGTTGAAATCATGTAACTGTCCATGCACACACAAAAAGAGTAAGTCACCAAAAGCAGAAGTCTTTACTTCTCAACTCTTTTTGACAGTTCCAAAATTCAGGCACACATCCAGAAGAACTTTCTGCCCCACGTCTGGTCAGTAAAGAAATTGAGGTTAACCTTTAATTTTTAATGTCACCTGCAGCCAGTGACTGCTTTTTCTAATGCAAGTGACAGATAAACAGCAAAACACTCCCAAGATGATACACAAAGCACCACACACCATAAGTGCATTTTTATTTTTATACCAACTCAATTTCTCAAATGGATAACCAATGTTCCTACTAATTTACATTAAGAATTGAGTGAGGCATGAAAATTGTTCTGATGCATAGGCTCTAATGTACTGCATAGTGTTATCTACTTTATTGCAACACTGGAAAAAACTAACTACACTTAAAAGGTACAGAAAATATACATACAAAAACACAAGCACATATATGTCTTACAAAATTGCTTCAGAAAGGGTTTTAAATTATCCAGAGCAGTAAGAAGGATAAATAACTAAATAAAGTCACCAATAGAAGTCAGTAATAGCAAAAAATTGCTTCTATTAAAATGAGTTTCCTGATCTTTAATTGCTTGACTGGTGTTTTTCTGTAGACCAATACTAGTACTTTAAATCTACCTTGCTAAGATTTCAACTTTCCAATTCCTTGACACAATTCAATAGTATCATCTTAACATTTGCAAGGTAATTCCGAACTAAACAGAGGGAATATGGCAAATTGAGGTAATATAATCTAGCTATTTAAGGCAAAATTGGCAAGTATTTAACAGCAAACACTGTATCATTACTAAACACTGCCATGTTGTTAATGTAAGGAGAGGTTTGAATTAGATAGTGAATTGTCCCAGGTCGGGACTTCGGGCATATTATGGGAGAAAGCAAAGAAAAGCTCCCACAGACACTGTCTAAGTTTCGCCAGTTCTATGGAAAGCAGACTTCAATACAGTTATCTGTCATTTTTAAAACCAAATACTACAGTCAGTATTTTCACTTGTCTTTTACAATTTAACACAGTAAAGTGCGGAGAAAAGCACCTATGTTTGTAAATCAAAATAGCTGTTTTACAGACAGTACAGTTAAAATAATTTTTTGAAAACTACAGAAAACATCATAAACGTTTTTAGAAATGCGAGAAGTGGAACTATTACATCAATGAACATGAAGCAAATCTTTTTTTTTAATTATTTTTTAAAAACATAGAAACATTGACTCACATAGTGGCAGGTGTTCAAAAACGGAGGAGAGAGTTCTCCTTTGAATGATTTTCTCCACACATTCAACAGTCACTTAGCAATGGGATAAGGCCCAGCAATGAGGAAGCTGAAGTAGCAGTCCTGGTATCAGACTTCTGAAACTGACTTTTGGATGGAAAATTAAGATGCTTGATGAAAAAAGTGCTAAAACATTTTTAATTTTTAGTTTGACCTAAAGGGATTCAGTGACCTAAGGCATTGGATTTCTTCTGGAAATTTCCATATAACAAAAACTCAAGCGACTGAAACTATTATTTTTTTCAAGTCAAATAAGTATTTTACATAATCACATAACAAGAGAAATGGAAACAACATGTAAGATAATTCCACATAGTTTTATTTTTAAGAAGTCAATAGTGGTAGAGAGACTGTTATATAAGTTTAAAAGGCGCAAGTGCTGAAGTTTTACTATCTAGAAAACAATTCCAAGGTCTAACAACTTGAGTCTTATGAAGACGACTTCAGTATTCAACCCAGATTTATATCAACCTGCAATTCTTCACTATTTCTCAGCATTATTTTCAATTTCTCCCCGTGACTGAGTTTCTTAAAAACATGTTTTATAAATTTCAGCAGCTTGGTATTATTAGATCTATCTTCTAGAAAGTGGTTAATTCATTATTAATAGACGAAAAAATTGTACAAGGTTCAATAGTACACTACATCTGGTTATAAACACTAAAAATGTTAAAGGCTATGGTTCTACAAAAATCTAACAAATCAAATTCCAGCAACCGATCAGCCATCTATCTTTTATTCTCTCTGTTAACTGTTTGAAAATACACTTGTAAAGGAAGAAGAAAAATTTAAGTTAAATAAAAAAAAAAAATCACCTGAAAACATGTTTATGCACAATTTTCAACTACGGTAAGATAATTAAACTCTATTTGCATAACTATGGGACACGCTGCTATTTTAAAATGATTTCTCCTATTAAAGACATGCAAAGCTAATAGTGCTGAATTGGAATCACTATCTTTCTTTTTTGAAAAGCTGGTATTTTACTCTGTTTCTACAGTGTTTCCACTGAGAACATAACCATCTAGACACATTTTAAAAAAAAGTCCTAGAAGCCACTGATTTTGCAGGTAAATACCCAAATAGCTCCTATAATCTGACCATTTAGAAATAAACGATGAAAAACATACTTGTTTTTAGGAAATAAATTTTGAGATTTCCTTCTAAGCAATTAAATTAAGTACAATTGTCTACATAGGAATATATTAAACAGTTCCAACTAAATAGTGGTTTTTTTCAAATTTGGATTAGCATCCTAGTTGCAATATACTAGCATATAAATATATTTTTATTTCAGAGCATACTGAGTTATTAAGCCTGGCATTAAATTTTGTAACAAGATGTAATATATCTAATTCAAGAGGGCTCAGAGTACTCCTGTATTACTTATTAATATGTTAAGTGAATGTTTGGACAATTGATTTCAACTAGGTTTTGTGACTAAAACATGTGACAAAGCACAATTTTCAGATTACATAGTCCATTTGTCATAACTACTGCTTTCTAATTTCTATAGGTGTTAATAAATTAAGCAAAAAAAGCTGCACTGATAAAGAGCAGTAGCCAACTCAGAACTTAGAAACAACTATCAGCAACATTTATATACAGCCACTAGTAAAGTATCTTTACTGCTTTTCCTTGCTGTTCTGCTTTCCTATTTCCTTCTTTTGCTTTTTATAACCTCCTTCCTGCATTTTCCCCTTAAATAAACCAAAGCCTGGAAATAAAGAACAGTGTATATGTGTATTTGTAGAGGACTTACTACAGTGAGACTAGTCTTGTATTGAAGAAATAATGAATAATGACGAACACATTGCTCAGATACCACAAGAAGCCAATTCAGTCACAGATGGATCCAATCAGTGACTGGTTTGCTTAGAAAGATCAATATATTTAACATACTAATCCTGCAACAACAGAAACATAATCTCCCAATGGCTTAAATAATGTTTATGTAGCAAAAGAAATAGAAAATATTATTCTATGTAAGTTCTGAAAACAGACGTGATGACAACGTATTTCATACCAGTGCAGCACAATGATTTTCACATTATTAACACTGCTGTGGTATTAGTTTGCAACAAGTTATACTGTAGAACGGTCTCTATCCCTGTGTTGATGTTTTCTGAGTTACAGATGAATCGAATAGAGCATGAAGAATGGGAAAAGCATGTCTTCCCATTCATGGGTTTGGACTAGCTGAAATCCAAAGACAGACTTACTGTGAATACAAAGAAAATTATATCAGTTGAAATGAAAAAAATGAAGATATAAATAAGTTACTGAAATAATCCACAAAAGAGAATATAGGATTAAGATCTGTATAACATGACACAAGATATATTTTTCTTGAAAAGTAAGAGAGAAAGTAACTTGACTACAAGAACTAGAGAGTATCAGTGAGCAAAAACAGGAAAAAAACTGCCCATATTTTAGCAAAGGTGATGACATCCTCATGTCAACTGCTCACTTTGTCTGAAGGATCCATACTAGACATTTCTGGAATCTACATGAAGACTACATAAATCCATATCATGTCAAACGCAGACCATCAGCCAGACTTCTTGAACATTATTTACACAAAACAGTCTTCAAAATACAAATAAAGAGCTTTCCTTACTTGTGTAGATGCATGTGTATCCACAGAGGATGGAGGAAAGCAAGAGTTCGGTATCATATCATGTGCCAGTGGAATGTTCCTAACAACTAGAGTTACTCCAATGTTGAAATAAGGTATCAGGAAGAAAATGCAGATAACAATTCAACTTCTAAATGGAAGCGTTTAGGAAAGCTACATTTTGCAGCTAACAAAATAGGCACAGTAGTAGAGACTTTCCAAGGGAGTCTTATGGTCCACTAAGCTCCTGCTTGGAAGATGGGGAACATGAAAAAATCCTAATGCTTTGCCACTTGTTGTCAGTAAGTCTTTCTTCACTATCCTTTCAACATACATAAACTAAAGCCACTTAACAGGGCAGGGGGAGGGAAAGGAAGAGGAAACAAAGAAAAGAAACTAGCTTAATTCTGCTCTTCTCTGTTTTTCCTCCGCCAAAACTGTTTCCCTCAAAAAGAAATTACATAACTAAGAATAAATGTAGCAAATCACATAATTACCTTGATATTTCACTATTTCAGTAAATACATTTGATTCTCTTCTCATTAAGATTCAATGGTGTTTCAAAGATCTATGCTGGATCTAAACCTGAATGCTTTTCACACAGTGTTTCCACTTAAGTAAGTAAACTTTAGATTACACTTGAATTTTGAACCATAGAATCATAGAATGGTTTGGGTTGGAAGGGACCTTAAAGATCATCTAGTTCCAACTCCCCTGCCATGGGTAGCTAAATTTTACTTTTTTTGACATCTGTCCATCATAATACTGTACCAGAATTAAAAATTAAAAACACTAAAACTGATATCAAGTTGTACTGAATGCATTTTAAGAACAACAATTTGTTTAAAAATAGCATATGTGGCTTAAAGTATGGAATTTAGTTACTGAAGAAAGTCCAGCAATGCCCCATTTCTGCATTGCTTCTCAGGTACACATATGTACAAAAGAGCATTTTAAGATGCCAGAAGGTAAGATACTCACTTGTATGGGCCTATTAAATCTGTGAATGCAGGAGCTGCTGCATTTCACAGTCTATTATTTATATGACAGAATGAAGATCTGAAAACATGAAATATAGCCTTAAATTATTCACTTATTCTTTTCACAAAAGGAGAAACCGTCAATCTAACGGTAAAAGACTTCAAGTATATTTCTAAAGGTTTCACAAAAATTGCCTTATTTATCAAAACTTTATTCCCTCTGTTTGTTCATTAAATACTGTAGCTTTGCATTAAGGTCAAGCAGTGTCAACCAATTACTGTCGTTGGAAAAGTCCTACTTCCTTAATACTCAAAGAAACCACAGCATATAGTGCATTATTTTAATGGGCAAACTGAACACTATTTACCCAAAGTACATCTCAACCATAAAAATGTATTTTAAGGGTTTCTATCAACAATCAATTATAGTACTATTTATTATCACAGCAGCATTAAGCACGATTCTTTGTCTGCTTAAATGCCAGCCTTAAAAAATATACATCTATTTTAGCATATTCAGCAATATTCTGTTCTTAGCTCATACCAAAGAAAAGTAACAAAAATTAAGTGACCTATAAAGCAAACTGAAAGGTAAAAGATAAAACACTGAATTTTAAAGAGACAATATCAATTGGTATAAACATTCTGGCTTCTGTCCTCATTCTCAATTGGTGAGCAAGAGGGCTCAGCTCATATGAGAGACCTGAAAAAAATCTACCCTGCTTTCACGGCTCCTAATTGTATAGCTTTCTTTTAGGGTAAAATTTGCCATCTTGCAATATACAGTAACAGGTGAACAAGAAATGAATTATGGATTTTAAGTAGTTATACACAAATTTATTAAACTCTAAGAAAAGGCCATCATACCAAATACCACAGTCACAGTTGTTAGGATAGAAGGATTTCCATAGGATATTTTAATGTAACAATTTGGGATAGAGTCTCTCTTGTCCCAGTTCAACCTCTCCTCCAACCCATTTTAATGGCCTGTGGTTAAAATGATGGTTTTAGTGTGTAATCACCTTTCTTTATACTTCACGTATGAAAAATTTTGGTTCTCACTTCCCTTTGAAGTGAGTTCCCAAACTGAACTGTTTACTTCCATTTCACCTAGTACATAGGATGTGATGAAAGAACACTTAATTTTCTGATGGTAACCTTTGAAATCTTACTGCTATGAGCCCAGCTGTGCCTTTCTGAAGTTACAAAACAAGCAAAACCAAAGAAAATTTCTTCTACACATACTGTCAGCCTGTCTCACTAGAAAAAACTTTTTATCCATTTCCTGTATCAGTGATCAATGAAACCTACAGTGATACAAGACACACATACCGTTGTTGCAAACAAGGAGAGGAAATAATATAAAAATGGAATGAAAAAAAAAAACCCTGAAGAGTCATGCTGAAAATTACAGAGGAAGGGAGATGTAACAGAGTAGGATCTGTTGTCTCATTAGTTCCAAGAGATCAGAATAAAAAAAAAATCAAAATAGTAGAAAAAGAAAAAAAAAAAATCTAACCAAACTTAGAACGAGCCCTCTCCTGTCCCCTCAGTGGGTTAAGTTCCAACTACAAGTTCCAGTCCACCAGTGAAACCTGAGATTTTAGAACCAATTATTGCACAACTTTCTAGAAGAAGATAAAGAAAAATACATAGATCCCTTCAAATATATCTGAATTACTTCACTTGAAGGGTGTTAACTGGCTTCACAGATGAGAGGTAACAGTAGATGAGATAAAAGCTCGAGATTAGAGAGATTTTAAACACGTTCTACATTGTCACTGCCAATATAACAAAATACTGTCTATACCTAATTATCATAAGCTGGACACAAAAATGACTGAAACCAGAGAGCACTTGTTCTTAAAAAGAAATTTTCAACAGCTCTGTCAAACCAGGTATATATTTCAGATGGATTTTGGAGACATCTGTTTAGATTTGTTTCTATCTAACAATCTTAGTGACTCGAAGGCAGTGTGGTTATAAAATTGGCAGATAATATGACACTGGGAGAAACTAGCAGCACTTCAGAGAACAGGATCTGGTTTCTGAAGGCTTTTGAAAAATGGGAGATATGGTCAGAAATCAACAAGGTGATTCAATAAAGACAAATCCAAAATGCTGCATTTAGAAACGCATCACAGGCATGAAGACAAAATGGATCAGCAAAAAAAAAATTACACAGGGAACCAATGGATTGAGGAGAATACAAATTAAAAGAGTAAATTTTGTGGTATCTTTCAAAAACACATCTCAATGAAATAGGTTGGCAAGCATGTGACGTGTATGCGGGTGGGTGTGTGCACGCATGTATGCGCATGCATGTGAAGAGCCAACAATCACTTTTTTCCATCTCTTACTATGCTGTATACAGTTTTGGACATGAGAATTCTTAGAAAGATGTAGGCATACTATGAAAAGTCAGCTGGAGTGTGACTTCCAGCAGCACTAAGGTATTGTACTTACCAAAGCTTTGATAGGACAAAGGGTAATGGTTTCAAAATAGAGGGAGGTAGATTCAGATTGGATATTAGGAAAAAATTTTTTACCATGAGAGTTGTAGAACACTGGAACAGGTTGCCCAGAGAGGTGGTGGATGCTCCATCCCTGGAGACGTTCAAGGCCAGGTTGGACGAGGCCCTGAGCAACCTGATCTAGTTGGAGATATCCCTGTTCCTTGCAGGGGGGTTGGACTAGATGACCTTTGAAGGTCCCTTCCAGCCCTAACCATTCTATGATTCTATGATTCTCAAGAAAAGGTTTGATCAATGTATTTGCTGCAGGAAAGACTGAAAAAGATGGTAATCTGTGATCTTCCAAGCAATACATTTCTCCAGCATCAGTCCACTGGCCACAGCAAAACACAACAAGAGACTGAAGAAAAAGGAAGACTGACTCTGTCCATCTTCAAGTGCATAAGCTCTCTCACTTAACTCCTATCTTCAGACTCCCATATTCAAAACCATCACATCAGCTTCCCTTGCTACCAGACAGGTAGGAGAGGGAGGAGATTATTACTCCATGTAGTTGTTTTCAAATTTCTTTGACATGAGCCAATACTAGATTGAGTACATCTGTGGGTAACTTTTCCTGTTTTATCATTCTTCGACTAAATTACCTAGAATTTCATGTAAGAAAAAGTATATCACTGATAATTTTTATTTTCATGTTACACATGTGCCCTTCAAAGGAGCATGAACAGCTTTGTATATGAAAATCTAACACACAAATATTGCAGTTAAAGAAATGATATCCTGAATTGCACAACATGAAAACAAAGCGGTTTTAGAAGGCCTCTCCCTCTGCTGGCTTCTTCAGCCATTTCATGGATAGCTCTTAATAATTCCTTACCCTTATGTCCTGTCATAACAACTGAAAATTGTTTGCAAAACAAAAGCCGCATGCTAATCAACAGTTCTTCTGCAAATTAGAGAACAATCTTCAGCTTTAGGGGACATGTCATTTCAGTATAGTGGATCAGAAGAAATGCATCTTCTGTACTGATGAAACCATCCTTGTGAAGACAGAGAGAATAAGCCCTGTTTTTCTAGATCCATCAGCTCCACTGGATAACACTAGCCAGCAGTGGGAGATATGGAGGTGGGTTGTAAGATAAGGAATAGACTAGAGGCAAGAAGAGTGGTTATAATTATAGCTGGGAACACAGAATTTGTTAAAGGAAGTCTACTGTATAATTACACTTGAAAATTTAGCAAGATGCCCAGAGGCTGGCTTGCAGCTGTCAGGAACTGGTAACGCTAAGAGTTCTGCTCAGGAGGCAACCACTACTGCAGCTAAGCACACCTCCCTGTAGTTGAGCTGACTTTGATAAAGCAAAGGAATGACTTCAGCTAAAATTAGTAAGATTATACCACATGTGAGCTTATACCTATTCTCAGTAAAAAGTGTCCTGAGACCAGACATTATTTTAAAAGAAATTACATGTAAATCTGCTGTTTTCGATACTGTATTACAAATGTTTTTGAATGAGTGACAATGGTAGAATTTAGTGAACTGCATATTTTATTATATAACAGTTAAAATTCAGGGTTTTTTTTATAAATATTAATTCATAATCAAATTAACCTCATCTATAGGTTACTATGGGTTTGCATACAAAGTCATAGTTCTCACTTTGGTTTGTCTGACCTAAACAAATGAAAATGAGTAAGTGAAATGCAGACAGAATGCAAGATTTAAAAAAAAAAACAAAACATCTTTATATCTGTTTCTTCCTTGGACCTAGAGCTGAAGTGATACTGCTACTGAGAAACAAATGGTAAACTACAAACACTTCCCCAAAGTGATAACCTGCAGACAAACCAATCCAATCAAGTATGAAATATGATAAATCCATTTCGGGGGAAAAAAAAAAGTAGGATTAAACCATTGAAAAAATTGCTCATTTAGATGAAGTTAATGATTCTATTTAAAAAAGCATATTCTGCTAATTCAAATATTAGCAAATTAAGTGCTGAGCATGTTGGAAATCATCACCAACCATAACTATTACTGGTGTTTATTGAAAACACGTCTAGATAAGAATTGAGCAAGAATCATAATACAGTCATAAATTTGATCATATTTGGAATGTCGGCAGAATTCAAAATTATGTCGTCATATTATCATCTCAATAAAACACAAAGCTCTAGAAGACAGAGCAGACATTGTAAGTCTAACCCAAAACTTTACAGTAAAACTATTTCTAAATGCTATGACAGCTGCTTCTTTTATTGCAAACTTACAGTTTTATAAGAAATTTAAGTATATATGTCTACTTGGCATTATGAACTGTAAGGAATGAAAACTGAGGGTTATTTCACCTTTAACTAAACCAGCTACTGCTTCCATTTTGAAAAGGTGAAGATTAAATAAAGTGCTTAAATCCCAAAATAATGTCTAAGTGTTGAAATCATAAACATAGGCAGCAAATCAACTACTCCATATTTGCTCCATCAGCCTAAAGATATTCTTGTTTGATGTCTCATTATAAGAATCAGTTTAAAAACTACAGTTGTCTTTTCTACAGAAAGGTAGAAATATTTTCTACATATCATAGGCTTTGCTTACTTAGAAAAATGTTCTCAACTTAAGACTGAATAAAAGGTTCCTTTTCTGTGCATCAAGTCTGGTTTTTGCTCAGTGTAACAGGACTGCTTTTTGCTATCTACAACATTTCATTTGAGGAGAGGAGAGAAAAAAAAACTAAGAAATCAGCCATTTTCTCTCCTCTAACTTTCATTATATAAAGATAGACGTTGGAAGGATGATAATTTCAACTAAAGAGGGGCACCTACTGAACATGCAAAGTTTCAGTTGTTTGACTTTCACAGATAATTAATCTTTGCAATTTAATTCATTCCTTTGCTTTCATTTTGAAAGCAAAATATAGTCACTTGAAAAATTCAAGTCTTTGAAACACAAACAAAGTAGATTGAGGTATCTTTTTCAAAAAGGTAAATTAGAATTCATTATGAAGGAAACTTCAGGAGCACAATACTGATTTCAGACAGTGACCCAGGTTTTATTCAAATACGATTTTTTCAGGACTGTCTAACTTCAAATATTCTGAGCCCTGGTCACTTCTGGTTGCACAGAGATTGCAAACGTAAAAGAAAAATGTCAGGCTTCATATTGATTTCCACTACTTCAAGCATAATAGTTTCCTATGCTGACTTTTGTCATATTCATCTATACTACACTATATAATGCAGCTTTAAGGACAGCAATGATTCCTTCAGGAATGTATACAGAAGAACTCAGTCCTTCATCTAAAATAGCACTGTAGAACAAAAGCCTTTTTATTAAATAGTTAACCTTAGGTATCAACAATTCCACAGTAAAATATAAGAAATCGAACTACCTTAAATTGCTGATAGTTGCATATTCTTGCTGTTACTCGGGACAAAGAAAAGCCTTTAAACTTGTTAAAAATGAATTTGAAAGAAAAAGAATGTCTTATATGGAATTTTCCTGTAGATTCTAATATGTAAGCACACAAATCTATAAATCTAGGGGGCAATTTTACCTTTATTTTAAAACACAAAATAAAACCCAAACATAAAGCCAAAACATAAGAAAAGCCAGAATGACCTTTCTTGCTAGCAGCTAATGCAAAATGAACATTGCTCACATTTGTAGAAAATGCACTCTTCCCAAGATATGAATCTTTTAAGCAAAAGGCTTTGTATTGAAATGAATTTTTCCTATACAACTGACAAGTGCTAGTTCCCCAACCGCGATGAAATGAACGAAAACTGGCTGTGGTTCCAAGTAGCTCTACTTCCTCTGCAACTTGATGTTCCTATCATCACAAGCACGGTGAATATTCAATAAGGTTTTAACATGCAGGGATGTACAATACCACACCTTGAAAGATAAGTGCTGAAGACCAGACCCACTAAAGCTCAAAGGCTGTGAATCAAAAGACAGCTTGCTGTATCTCTGCCAAAACTTGTTTTGACTCTGTGCATATTTGTACATATATATAAGAGACTATCCTGTCTTTTAGATTATAACAATCTTGAAAAAGAATATTTGTGAGTTTTATGTTTTAGGTAAGGAGTTATGACTTCTGTTACTCTTATCACTGCAGTGATCCATAACATATAATAATTTGTGTTTTCATCCTCTCTTCTTAGGACTTACCATGTATCTATCCACTGAAACCAGCAATTTTCTAAAAAGTTGCATGGCACGACACAACTAGATATATTAAGTCAGCATTTACCAGAGTTTTAAGACGTATGACCGTTTTTATTAGATTCAGGTTATCACACGAAGGCATACTTTAACATAATGCTACTTACAATGTGAAGAAAAGAGCCTAATGTTTCTAAAATTGCTTTCAAATATTTTAAATAGTTTGCCTCTATTCTTTTCCTCATAAAATAGGGGATGTCAAAGAGCATATAAAAATTCCTAAATTAAGGAAAGAAAAACAAGAATGCACATTATATATAAAGTAGTAATAGGCAGAGACAACTTCACTAGGCTGTGACATATGACATCTGGTAGACTATTATCATAATAAATGGGAAAAGTAGGTGAGAATCTGTCAACAGCAAGGTATGAAGAAATGCATCTTCATCAGAATGACAAACATATCTGCCTTTAACAAACATAGGTCAAACTGAAATTCAAGTATCTATGAGTTAAATATTTTCACTTTATTTAATTCCCTTTCTTTTTATTTTAACAATTTTATTAAGTATAACATCCTCATTTATCAGAGATACGCATTTATGTAACTCACTTTCTCTTTAGTGAGGATAAATTAAATTTGCTAATAATCAATGGCTAAAAACAGTCTTTTTAGACTGTTGTTTGACATATCGATCTGTGACTCCTATTGGTATACCCATGCAGGTATCACACAGGTGTTGAAACAGCTTCAGCTCTGCAGTTTACCAGCTGAATGGTAAAACCACCAATCTCCTGGGGATCATACTATGCATATGATGGTATGTGCAAGCTGAAAAAAAAAATTCTCATATAGGAGGAAGAAGAGGAAAACAGTGGCTTTCTGAAGGTAGGTCATGTTCCCACAACTCATGTTTCTACAGTTCATTCTGCTCCACACTTTATTTTTCAATTTCATGTCATCATATGAGAACAAATCAAAAGAACTATCATAAAATTCTTATTCTATGGAGACTGAAAATTGTCATTGGCTGCCTTAAAAAAAGTTAGAATATGGTATTTTTATTAGTGACTAAAGGCAAGACCTAAATTACATTTAGTCCTTTCAAAACTACATACATAACTGCAAAGTAACATTTACCAGATTACAATTTTCTGTATGCAAAAAAGTAGCAGAAGTTTGAAAATCACTGAGTGAACAGTCAAGTCACAATGCAATGATTGGTTTTTGTAAGTCACAGACATAAGAATTCAGGAAAGTAAAGAGAAGAGGCATTTATTTTTGTTTCACTCATTTTGATATGAAAAGTTACTTGGAAAAGCAAATGCCCCAGAGGTACTGAAATAAAAAATTTTGAAAGAAAGATGGTGGGAGAAAAGGTGGAATATTAATATCACTGTATTCCTAGATATCCATTTGCTTGTTGCCTTGTTAGTTTTGGGGTCTTTCCAATGCTGTGCTGGTGAAGACAGTCTGTAGGATGGTATTTACTTTTAAACCACTTTCAGGAAATTAATGAGTGATTTGGTCACATATTTTCAGTCTTCAGTAGAAGCTGATGGCATTAAGACACCAGAGAGATTGATTTGGCAATTGTGTCTCTCTCTCGTGTACTTTCACTTCATAACTATTGTCTCTTGTAACACATAAATGAGGTTGCTTGAAGCATAAGGAAGGAAACCATAAAAATGCCCCAAAAAACACATAAATGCCAAATAAATACACTCTAATAAATGCATGACACAGTTTAATGCTGACTTAAGGTGCTCTAACAGGAGACTGGCCCAAACAGGTACACCATTTTGACCCTGTGACTGCCTTCCTCCAGAAGGTAAGCTTCTGCTGTGAAACAACTTGTGTGCAACCTCTCCCTCTTCTCCCATTCACTGACAAAAGAGCTTGGAAACACAAACCTGTTCTAAACTTCTTCAAGTATAAGAAGATGGAGCATGAAGATAGATAAAGTAAGGTAGCTAATATGTCCAAAGAACGATATGTAAGGAAAGTGCACATTTCCTTTTACCTGGGTTGAACGACCAACCCATTTTGTATGGTTGCAATTCTATTTTCATTTCAGTTTTATTGTTTTTAAAGCAACTATCAGAAGCATCTGAAATGTAAGATAAATTACTTCCTGCTTTTTCTTTAACACAAATCCAAATGAATGCATAAAGACTTGTGCAAGAATTTAATAAAGGAGGATGAGGAGATCTGATGCTGCATCAAGGTGGGCTGCGGATGATGTCAGCGAGCTAGAGCCCAGATTCCACTCTTGATGGTAGGTATTGATACTCATTCTTCAAAAAGCTGGGCAAGTCACATCCTGTTGGAAGCAGTAAGAATGGCAAGTGTACTTCAGTTGCAATAGGAAAAGTAGATTATAAACAGACTTAACACAGTGTTCTACCTATTTACTGGACTGAACTTGGAAAAGTGTTTACTGCTCTTCCACTCAGCAACAAAAAAGGAAAAAAATGAACAACAAAATACAACAACCCTGGTAGGCAGTAAGTGGTTGTTCTGGTTTCAGCTGGGACAGGTAGCCAGATGTGCTGGTTTTGGCTGGGATAGACCTAATTTTCTTCATAGTAGCTATGTTTTGGATTTGTGCTGAAAACAGTGTTGATAATGCACAGATGTTTTCACTATTGCTGAACAGCACTTACACAGAGTCAAGGCCTTTGCTGCTTCTCATCCCACCCCACCAATAAGTAGGCTGAGGATGCACAAGAAGTTGGGAGCGGACACAGCTGACACAGCTGACTCCAACAGACCAATGGGATATCCCATAGCGTATGATGTCATGCTCACCATACAAAGCTGGGGGAAGAAGAAGGAAGAGGGGGCATTCAGAGTGATGGCATTTGTCTTCCCAAGTAACCGTTACATGTGATGGAGCCCTGCTTTCCTAGAGATGGCTGAACACCTGCCTGCCCATGGGAATTCATGAATGAATGCCTTGTTTTGCTTTGCTTGCACACGGCTTTTGCTTTACCTATTAAACTGTCTTGATCTCAACCCACGAGTTTTCTCAATTTTACTCTTCCAATTCTCTCCTCCATCTCAACACGGGGGAATGAGCGAGTGGCTGTGTGGTGCTTAGTTGCTGGCTGGCGTTAAACCACAACACCAGGTGATCACAATTTCAGTTCATGATAATTCTGTGGTTTTAAAATTTGTTCATGCCCAAAACTGAAATAAGAAGAGTATCTACTGAACTTTACCATCAACGTACGTGGCTGTGTAACACTTCATAACTTGGTTACTAAAAGCTTTAGTTAAAAGATCCGGCTTTAATTCACATTTCTGTCTGACTCAGAGCAGTTTTGCATTCTGAATCAGTCCACATAAAGAACACAGATTTGCACGTAACATTCAAAAAAAACCTACAATAGCTGTACAGGGGCAGGATCTTACTTTCTCTCTGAAAACTTTTCCATAGATGCTTTCTGGAAAGAGTCAGGTCTTTGCACATTTCAATAAAATCACCCTTCAGCAAGTATGTGTTGTCCATGAATTCTACTAGAAGCTGCAGTCAAACTGGAATAACTTCACATAACCTGATAAAGAGACACTTCTGACTTCACCATGTTTCTCAGCAGCAGAAGCAGCAAATTTCTTATGTTGAAGGGAAGGAATTTGTCAGTCTACATCAGTGATTTTTAGTGAAGTTTCTCTGACAGATTTAGCAGGAGTATGGATAAAGACGAATCACAGGAAAATAAGAAAAGTCGTAAATAAAAGAAAATAGACGTTTCATAAGTTTTCAACACTCAGCTAAATTTCTCAGTGATTCCAAATCAATATTTGGGGTGGGTAGTACTAAAAGACAAGAATTCTTAAGGTTGAGAAATGCTTAGGAGACAATTAATACACTCAAAGCTTCAGACTTTGATGTTGCTGGTAACACCACCTTTGTCTTTTCAAGCATATATACTCAAGTTAGAGAGCATATCACAAATCATGTCTTAACAAAAAAATTGCATCAATTTGCTACCCTAATCTGACCATCTTTAATAACAGAACATGTATCCAAAACAGGAGTTATACTGAGCTTGAGAGGAAGATTTTAAAATAAAAACTATAATTAAATACAGCTGACTTTGGAGAATTGAAAAATAAGACAAAAAGTCATGATCATTAACTGTTACAGATACAAGAGAAACTAAAATAGGTACTGAAGTTAAATGAATGGGATACAGTGCATTTCAATATATTTTATGTGTTCTTTTTCATTTTACAATCTAAATAAAAAACCAAGTTTTTCAAACTTCACCCACATAAATTATCTAGAATTATGAAAACATTACTATTTTATAAATAAAAATATAATCCAATCATTAATGCTAGAAAGCATCAATTTAAGCTCATCTACTCTCAGATGAAAAAAAAAAAAAAGAAGACCATATTTGTTAATTCCTTAATGGAAACTTACAATTGATAAAGTAAACTTGAAGAACTGGAAATTCAATCACAGTAATCTAAACAACCCGCTAATAGCAAAAAAAAAAATAGACCTAGCGCAGATTTTACTGTGGCATGAAGTTGTTGACAATGCATTCCTCAATAAAGAAAAATTGAATTATAGCCTTAGGGTGGCTTAATTTGGTACAAATTTTGAATAATGTTATATACATTTCCAAAGCAGATGCTAAGAGACTCTACAAGGACACTCAGCTCAATCAGAAGCCAGATTAAAGTTCCATCTGGAACAAAACAGTTCCACAGCTCTATTACAATTAGCAGAGTCACCAATGTCAAAATCAAAAGTTGGGCGATGTGAAACTCTTTTTCTTCAAAATACAGCTATTAGCCCAAAAACCAAACAAGTAGTTCACACATCTTTAAACCAGAACTTTTTAAGTGGTTACAAGCTTACACTTTTGTAGCTAGGATGAAAACTCTCATTTGTATTATTATGGTCATGTAAATCACAAAGACTATCCCAGATACAATCGGGATTGCATGCATGTAGCATTAAAAATCACGTGTTGAAGTAGTTGCAATACTATCAGCAAGCTGAGAATAGCACAAAAGCTATTTGCATGAAATAAAATTCAAGATTGATTTCCAATTGCCCTGATCTTTACCTTTCCAATTCCCAGACTTCTTGTTATGAAACAAAGCATTTTCCCAACATGTCATGCTGAAGAACCGCACCCTGAAGTGATGTATCTTTAGACCAAGTAAGAACAGAATTACCTCTGAAACCTAATAGCTAAAAGTCAAAGCCTAATTCTTCAGCCAAATATTCAATGCAACAGCATCTTCCTAGATTTAAGCAAAAACCAAATTTCAACCTAAATTTACTAAAAGAAAGCATCCTTTCAAAGAACAATTCAGTAAACAGCAGTGCTGATACATAGACAGTAACAAATACATTTAAGACAGAAAAACAAAATATGCCACATGCCTTCAATTTACTATTTTACCATTTAAATAAAAAACGTATCACACAAATAAGGAAGCCTGAATGCAGAAGTTAGAAATCAAATGCCCACATCTTGCATCTCTTTCCTCCCAAATAAATCCACAATGGATAAGTAGCAACACAGACTTCTAAAAAATTACATCTCGTTACACACATTTTCATCAAGAAAAGACTCAGTTAAAGAGCGTATTTATGTTTTTCCAGTTGCTGGTTACATTAATCAGCCTGATTTCTATTATGAAATAGTAAGCTGCTAGATCTGAAAATACCTACAACATTAATATCCAGATAAGAGCAAAGTGAAGGAAAAGATAACTGTAGCCACTGTCCAGTTAGCGGCCCTGACTGTTCTCCAATGCAAATTAAATTTCAACTTCCAAAAAGAACAGTAATATTCACATTTTTATATTTAATACCTTTAATTAGTGTTCAAATACTATGCAATAATCTCCATATCTGAAATTAAATCTTCTAAATCTTTAGAGAGAAGAATTAACAATCTGGAGCAACAATACAACTTTGTCTTTAGTCTGAATCTGTTGTTATTTCTGAAAACAGCCCACAAGAAATCTAATGCCAACACCATCCTGCAGGATAGAGGCACTTAGAAGAAACAGAGGGAAGTCTGGTGGAAATCTAAATAGAGAAGCAAGATATCAAAATTAAGATCACGGCAACTCAATCAGTGCCTTTGACATAACATTGCCTTTTTATGGCAGTGATCAACAAGAGTGTCCAAGGCTGCTGGTTACACCAGAAAGGGTCAAAGGCATCCACTAACTCCAGTACTAATGAAACCACAGTGAAACGATTGCTGTAGTTCAGTTCCACACATGAACACAGTGGTCCATCAAAACAGCCAGCTTCCTTATTAGTTAATGCAGATTTTTTTTAAAGATTAAAAAAAAATAGCACCCCAAAAATTAAAATGTTAATTGACAGAAAGTAAGTATTATAATTGAAACATATGTCACAAAGCGTGGGCTGGGTCCACACCACAAGCCTAGGCAGTCTTTCCAACAGTGTCCAGGAAACTATCAAATTCTTCCTCAAAGAAATATCCATGGTGGTAACTGCTTATTCACGACAGAGATATGTTTGGATAGCATGGGTCCTGGTAACCATCTAACTGCAGTGATAAAGAGTGAAGTATGGGCCTCAAAAGATTTCTCCAAGAATTATCTTTCTCAATGTTGATTGAGATAAAAGCATTATCAAGATCAGGCACATATATAAGCCTTTTGCAACAACAAGGAGCTATTTAGCTCATTTCCACAAGTAGTAACCACCCACACTTAACAATCTTCAGCACATTTTTTATGAAGGTCTGGACTGCGACGTAAAGATTTCCAAACTTAATCCATGATCTGTGACTCTTGTGGCAGAGACATGAACTCTGGACAGAAATTGTGCAGTAACTGAAGAATCTTTCCTTCCTCTTGCAAATATTCAGCAATCTAACAGTGAGCAAATATAACCAGTGGTAGTTTACTCCTCTGTATCACATTAACTGTCCCTAAGCAAGTCATGAAATGACTTGAAAAAGGCCAACTACAAGCTTATTTAGCTTCAGACAAGCAAGGGACTGAAAGCACTGAGCAGCATCTCTGAATGATGCACAGGAAAAGTACTAATTTTCATTATTCTGGTATCTCAACAGCTCTTGACCAATGACGAACTCTCATCTACTTTAAAAGATGTGGCACAAGTCCTGGTTACTGAATTGTAGGAGTAGAAAATTCCAGATTATTCCCAGTAGTCCCTTGCCCGTGAAATTTCTAAAGTATCATTTCTTTTTCTGCTGCTTCTCAGGATCTACGTGCAGCTGCTCTGAGACTTGGTAAGTGACACAGGCATAGGATTAACAGTGTATCAATACACCATTCCAACTGCCTCCTGTAATCATGCCACTACCTTAAAACACTTGGAGAAAACCCCCTCTTGGAGAAAAAGCTGGCTGATGTTGAACCCAGTTGAAGAGACAGATAGGATACGGTCAAAAGAAAACAACTGAAAACATAATTTAGTAGGTGTGGGGTTTTTTTAATCAACAATTGGCCAATCTACTCCGTAGCTTAGCAACACTCTTACATTCTTCGTTGACGCTAACCTGGTATTTGGCAGCATCTGCAGAAAAAACACTTATCACCTCTTCTGTTAGCTGGAAAACTCCACTCCATTCTAGCAATGACTAAAAGTTATTCAATTATTCATACCTTCATCATTGCTCAGCTGCAGCATATTTCAAGATCGAGGCATAAAATTCTGATTCTGAACTCTCTCTTCTGTGCACTTGCTTGATTTCAGTTTAAATGACTATCCAAAGTTTCATGAGGAAGAAAATTCCCTATGATTAGAAGGGACAAAACTCTTTCACATGAAGGACAACTTTCCTGGAGGTTGGTCCAAGACTACTAAACAAACATTCCCAGCACAATCAGCTTGAAGTCCAAAGTGCACTTCTTGCTCTTGCTAAGCTACACATCAAAATGTTTGTAAAACACTTAACACAAAGCAAGATTCTCTTTTGCTAACATTTCTTGCCTTGAAGAGACTGACAGAACACAGGACGTAACGCACCACTGGAGCATTGCCCCACAAAACTGGGGAACAGAGTGCTGGACCTAAGCAGAGAGGCAAGATCCCTGTCCACCTCGGTATTACATTTGTCTGCCGACAGTTGCCATGCTCCTATCACCTTCCCTACTATTACTAGCAGAGGTTTATCCCTCTTTTCATACCATTCACTTCACACTGCTATTCCAAAAGAAGCAAACTCTAAACAGCTGACAATCATCCTCACACGTGAATTACACTTCATTGGCAAATACCTCTGCTGTGCTTTGTGGACACCTGCTTTAAACGACAAAGACAAGTTTAAAATCTAGTCCAGTGTGGAAGAGAAAAGGTTTTATCTTTTTTTTTTCTTTGTAGTTCTATCTTCTTCTGTGTTCCATAGCTTGTTACTAAAAATTGTTTAGAACAGTTGATTGCACTGTATACAGTGTATTTCTCTTACTTCTTATGGCAGACATATAAAAAAAACTCCAGTAAATTAGATATGTATGACCTCCCATGCTTGAATTAAGGTTAGCTATCCTTGGGATTTTCTTCCAGATACACTCCTATCACCTCTTAAAATAGTTTCCAATAATTACCCTACAAGTGATGTAAGGCTTACTAACTCTATAATTTATCACTATTTTCAACAGCAGAGGAAAAAAAGATTCAATATTTGGGAGTAGTTCCTAAAATTAACTTAATTGGAAAAGAAAGTGCACTACTTAGATATTTATAGAAGTGATAAACTGTCTTTAAATCAACATTTTAATCACTGTATGCAGTCTAGTTCAATGAATCAACACGTCTTTTCCAGCAATCTGGAATTCACACTCTTCCTTCTTAAGGAAAAAAAGAATAAAGTTGTTTACTTTATAATTTGCCTTTAGCACTTACCTTGACTGCATTATTCCATTCTGCAGTACATAAAGACCAAACACTGACTCTCCTATGTCACCTTTTTTCTGGAAATATATGTAAGATCTCTAAAAAGCAATCCTACTGAGATAGAATCATAGAGTCATTCAGGTTGGAAAAGACCTTTAAGATCGAGTCCAACCATTAACCTAACACTGCCAAGTCCACCACTAAACCATGTCCTTAAGCACATCTACACATCTTTTAAATACCTCCAGGGATGGTATTGCCTGGGCAGCCTGTTCCAATGCCTGACAATGCTTTGAATGAAGAAATTTTTCCTCATATCCAATCTAAACCTCCCCTGGTGCAACTTGAGGCCATCTCCTCTCAACCTATCACTTGCTACTTGGGAGAAGAGACTGAAATCCACCTCACTAGCAGTTGTAAAGAGCAATAAGGTCTCCCCTCAGCCTCCTTTTCTCCAGGCTCAACAACCCCAATTCCCTTAGCCACTCCTCATAAAACTTGTGCTCCAGATCCTTCACCAGCTTCGTTGCTCTTCTTGGATGCACTCCAGCACCTCAACGTCTTTCTTGTAGTGAAGGGCCCAAAACTGAACACAGTATTCAAGGTATGGTCACACCAGTGCCGAGTACAGGGGAACAATCACTCCCCTAGTCCTGCTGGCCACACTATTTCTGATACAGGCCAGGATGCTGTTGGCCTTCTTGGCCACCTGGGCACACTGACAGCTCATATTCAGCAGCTATTGACCAACACCCTCAGATCCTCTTCCACCAGGCAGCTTTCCAGCCACTCCTCCCCAAGCCTGTAGAGCTGCATGGGGTGGTTGTGACCCAAGTGCAGGACCCGGCACTTGGCCTTGTTGAACCTCATACAGTTGGCCTCAGCCCATCAATCCAGCCTGTCCAGATCCCTCTGTAGAGCCTTCCTACCCTCAAGCAGATCAACACTCCTACCCAACTGGATAAGTTGTATACAAACTTATCAAGGGTGCATTCAATTCCCTCATCCAGATCATTGATAATTAAACAGAACTAAGCAGGTCACCTTGTCATGGAAGGAGATCAGGTTAGTAAAGCAGGACCTGCCCTTCATAAACCCATGTAGATTGGGCCTGTTTGCCTGGTTGTCCTGTATGTGCTATGTGATGGCACTCAAGATCATCTGTTCCACAACCTTCGCTGGCACTGAGGTCAGACTGACAGGCCTGTAGCTTCCCGGATCCTCCTTCTGGTCCTTCTTGTACATGAGCGTCACATTTGCTAACCTGCAGTCGACTGGAACCTCTCCGTTTGGCCAGGACTGAAGATAAATGATGGAAAATGGCTTCATAAACACTTCTTTCAGCTCCCTCAGTACCTTTGGATGGATGTCATCTGGCCCCATAGACTTGTGCACGTCTAAGTGTTGCAGCAGGTCACTGACCATTTCCCATTGGATTGTGGGGCTTCATTCTGCTCTCCATTCCTGTCCTCCAGCTCAGGGGGGTGGGTATCCCAAGAACAACCAGCCTTACTATTTAAGGCTGAGGCAAAGAAGGCATTAAGTACTTCAGCCTTTTGCTCACCCTTTGTTGCTGTTTCCCTCCGCGTCCAATAAAGGCTGCAGATTCTCCTTAGCCCTGTTTTTGTTGCTAATGTGTTTATAGAAACATTTTTTATTGTATTTTATAGTAGTAGCCACATTAAGTCCTAGTGGGGCTTTGATCCTTCTAATTTTCTCCCTGCATAACCTCATGACATCTTTGCCATCTTCCTGAGTTGCCTGCCACTTCTTCCAAAGGTAATAAACTCTTCTTTTTTCCTGAGTGCCAGCCAAAGCTCTTTGTTCAGCCAGACTGGTCTTCTTCCCCACTGGCTCGTCTTTTGGTACATGGAGATGGCCTGCTCTTGTGCCTTTAGGATTTTGTTCTTGAAGAACATCTAGCCTTCCTGGACTCCTTTGCCCTTCAGGACTGCCTCCCAAGGGACTCTGACAACCAGGCTTCTAAACAGGCAAAAGTCTGCCCTCCGGAATTCCAAGGTGGCAGTTCTGCTGAACCCCCTCCTTACTTCTCTAAGAATGGAAAACTATCATTTTGTGATCACTGTGCCCAAGATGGCCTCCACCCACCACATCACCCACAAGTCCTTCTCTGTTCACAAACAGCAGGTCTAGTGAGGTACCTTCCTTAGTCGGCTCACTCACCAGCTGTGTCAGGAAGTTATCTTCTACAAACTCCAGGAACCTCCTAGACTGTTTCTTCTGTATTGTATTTCCAGCAGACATCTGGTAAGTTGAAGTCCCCCATGAGAACAAGGGCTAGCAATTGAGACTTCTCCCAGTTGCTTATAGAATATTTCGACTGCCTCTTCATCCTGGCTGATGCTCAATGAAAGTCATAATGGATTAGGTTCTTTTCTGTTTCATAACATATCGAAGTTTTTAAAAGATAAAATAATCACAGCTTTGTAACAGTGAAAACCAACAATTTCACCTACACTGTGGAATACATTGACAGAGTATTTTGTGGAAAATATCGTTATGAAAAGATAAAATACTGTGAAAATTTTCCTTTCATTTATTTTCCCGTTTAAGGAAGCTCAGATAACAAATAACAAAAGTTACATGATAACATTTCTATATATTTATGAAAAGAGATAACATTTCTCATCCCCAAATCTAAAAGCCAAATGCCTTAGGCTAAAGATGTATACATTTTGAAATATTTATGTCAAATATTATTCCCTCTAAAATATATTTAAAATTAAAACTGAAATAATGGTAAACCATTTTAGGGCATAAAATTATTTATGAATATTAATTTTTCTTTAAAAAGTAATTTTATGTGTTTGCTACTATAATCTCACAGAACCGGAGAAAAGTAAAATTAAATGAAATTAATAAGTGGCATTTCCAAAACAAACAAAAGAAGCTATTTCTGCACAGAGTTAAAAGTCAAGCCATGGAACTCCTTGCCATAGGACATTAAAACTTACAGAGATTCAAGAAGTGACCACTTTTCCAGAGGAGAAAGAAAACCAGGGGGAAAAAAAAAAAAAAAACACCAAAAACCACCACAATACAGCTCAAGTTGCTAGATAAAAAGACACCATTACTGATTCTCCTTGCCCAAAAGCTTTCACATCTCCAGAAGGCAGAAGAACATATATGGGAAATAATGTCACAGACATCTCAAACTTCTCCCTAAGCATTTTTCTTCAGACAGGATGGAGAAAGGAGACTAGGTTAGAAGTGTGTCTGGCCTAAGTCACTGTGGTTGTTAGAAGCCTCACTGCTAAAGGCATAAAGAAAAGACGGGTGAAAACCATGAAAACAGTTTGCTCAATTACTTATCCAGCATCTCTTATCCAGTCTGCGACAGTCTCTCAGGTGGGTGCTAAATACCATATCTGATTTTTCCAGGTTTTTGGATGGGGGAAGTTCAATGACTTTCAAAGTTGTAAAACAATAGGAAAAGAAGGAAGACTTGTTCTCCTATTTTGAACTAAGAATAAAAAAATTGTCTGAAAATCCACTGTTTTTTAATACAGTTAATAGCTGTTTATTATAAGCAATATCTCATAAAATAAATTCATTTTCATTTCAAAATGTATTTTTTATTCCTCCCCTTTTAACATATATCCAGCATACTTATCATGTAAATGAAATTATCTTAAAAAAATTACATATTGCTATCTTTATGTACTTAACTCAATATGAACTGGATATAAATAATAGCTTTTAAAAGTCCTAAAAATAAATTAATTTATTTTCCATTTTCATGCAAAACTAAAAAAATTTATTAATTTTGTACATGTTAAGATCTGTAACTGCTTTTAAAAAACCCACATAAATTTACCAATTGTGTTTAGCAATAAATAAATACAAAAGTATTATGGCAAAAATAGATTGATTTGTAAACAAACGTTTACTATGGACCCCATCTTTTTTGGGGAACATAAGAAAGTAAAAACCTGACGATCAATATCCATATGAGTCTCGATGTTCAAATTACACACAAACGGCTGATTCAAGCTGCACAAAAAATTCCACTGATTTTTGTTGCCATCAGATATACCACGCTTACAGAAACAATCTCTAATAGTAATACAATTACAGCAATACAGATTAGCTCCTACAGTCTGTCCTTCCTATGTTGTCCTCAGTGGTTGTAAATAATGAACAGTAAAAAAGCTTCCAGAAAACTGAGAAGAAAATCCTGTCCCCCAGACAACAAGAACCTCTTGACAGAGCTTAGTATGTTTTTCTAGTATCTACTTTCTGGAACTTGAACAGAAGTATTCATGGAGCTTTCTTGAAGTTCACAGATCTGGAGCTGAAATTCTGCACATCTCTCTGCATTGAAGTCATCTGGGGAAGCAAGGTGACTGGGCTTGGTATTTCCACCTGATTCTTTCCTGACCTACAGGATCACAATGAAAAAAAAAAAAAAAAATCTATCTGAACAAAATTTAGAAAAGAAAACAAAGTCCTTTTAATTCTGCGTTTAGTCAGCATGGTCACTTCTTTGATTTGTCTTGAACTAGTTATCTGGGTCAAAACATCATCACTTCCTAAGATAAAGCTTCCACTTGAAATTCTAAGCTGGGACACTTTAATGGAAAAACTGAAATATTTAAAAAACCTTGAATTTTTTACCTTCCAAGGATTGGAGTTGTAGATTGTATTGACCCAGAATGTTTAGAATCCAATGCTATTTGGATGGATTAGGTTAGGAAGATAATGGAAAAGATAATGAAAACTTACTTTATAACTTTAAGTTACAGCATTCAACATTTACTGGCAAGTCCTTCAGCACTGTGTGTAAGATGCATCCTTTCACGAGTAACAGAAACAGGAAAGAGAATTGACACACTCTGATTTTTTTAAATAAATGTAATTTTCAATTTTTGCAGTCCTTTCCCCAAGATGAGCATAAATAGAATAAATGAGTGCTTGCACAACTAGGATCTCCCTCCTCCCCATCCTTTGGACAACACACAAAGTGAACTTTGAGCTCAACTTTCTAAAACTCTTTTTTCCCTTCTGAGACAACCAATTTAGAAGCTTGCAAGTAATACATACAGAATGGCATTACGTTTTACCACTTTTTCAGTTTGGAAAGACAAATACTTTCAGGGTAGGGCTCATTCTTTTGTCTCAGAGAAGAAGGTGGTCAGACTGCAGCTATATGAGACAATGCCTAACAATGCTGTTCTCAGTGAGGTGGCATACAGAAACAGCTGCCTTCCACTAACCCATCCCAGTTCCTTCTTCCTTCACCATTCATCTTACTTTCAGTCTTTCTCTATCAACAACCTTAATCTTTTCAGTTTTGCTCCCTCTCCATTTTGAAAATCACTCCATTGCTCTAAATCTTCTCTCCAGTCCTTCAACTACTTTTCTCTGCCTTAATCTATTTATTCAAGCGTTGCATACTGAGGATCAACAGGGCCTCTGTACATGTAATTGCAAATGAAGACTTTCTGAATAAAAGCAGTAGAAAAGTTTAACAAGTGACAAAGTCAACTGATGATTGAAGTTGGTCTCCTCTGTAACTTCAGCACTAGCTCCAACACAATCCTCAAAATCAGAGGATGAATACTAGTTTTGGTACCTTAGAAACAGTCGCTATTCAGAAAGATGAAAGCAAGCCAGCCTTTCAAGGTTAGGGTTACACTCACACAGACATGACACCCCTCATCCTGTTCCTCAGTGGTTCAATTGACCATAACTGAATGTACATTATGTCAAGAAAATTCTACATATATCATCAATTTTATCTATTTCATGCATGCAGTGAAAAAGGAGCTTAAAAAATGGGGGAAGGGTGACTGAGAAAAGTAATTCTCTTTCCAACCTGAGGAAACTTTAGACAAATTTGCCTTTGATAATCGACTGAACAAGCTGCACTGCAAGCATCAAGGGATGGTGCAGGGATATCTAGCAGGTGCTGCAGTTTATCACAAAACCGTCTAAAATAATTGGAAGTGACAACCAGCACTACCACAAATGATTTATTAGTCTTTCACTCAGCTTTTCAGCTTCCTCAGGGCCAGAATAAATAATTTACCAACTCTGTATCTTCCAATCATTAATTCTTCCCTGTGCATCCAAACTGCATTTAACTCTGCTGGGTTCAGTGGAATTAAAAACACAATATGAAGAGTTTTTCCCCCCCAAGTATGGTATTATCTGACTTTATCTAAAAGTAAAATTGTCAATCAAAATTCATATCAGTGATAGAAGGATTAGAGCTAGCAACTAACGCTGAGTTACAAAATATCTGCAGAATAAAATGAAAGTTAAACTGAAGAAATATCAACAATGAAATGCTCCCAAGGGGTCAGGCGTGTTCTCAAGATATAAAGTACTGATAGTGTCTGAAGATATTGATTAGTACTTTTTTTCTAACCCATAAACTAACATTAGTTACAGACCAACATCTTACATGTCCCACATGGTGAATGCAGGATGAAAACACTGGACAGGAAACATTCAGAAAATAAATGAAAAAGGAGATGTGGGCAAAACTGAAGGATTACAGAATCATTCTCTAATGCTTAAAAGGGCAGTACTTTCTGAGGAAAGACATTAAAGATACAAGATTTAATAATGCTCTTGTGTTCGTATCACAAAAAGGAATAAAAAAAGAGTATTATACCAGGCAGAATTAGAAACCAGGAGTATAAAATGGTATAAAACCAAAGTACACTTTCAAATTGAAAACAGAATATATAAGGTACCATATTCCTATTAATTATGTAGAGAAAACACAGAGAAAACAAAATCACACCCTAAATCCATTTTTGATGTAAGCTAGTCTTGTCTCATTAAATCAGCATCTATGATTAAAACCAAGATCATTTTTGGTACATAATGTATTGCATTGTTAGAGCAGCATCTGTTTGTTGCACAGCAATACATTTTTCAGCTTTAAGAAACTGTACTCATATAGAAGGAACAATCTAGACTTTGAAGATATAAAAATATTTTTACTTCCAAAAGCATTTTGTACTAAAGGGGTTAATAACATTAATGTGCTAATATTTTGCATTCCAAGAAGAAGCTTCAAGCTGTTGGAAACATACAGAAGAATTTCATGGTACTAACAGCTTTCTTTCAGTCCTATGGGACTACGACAACTCAAACTTTAAGTGCTTGGAAGAAAAGCTCTGTAAAGCTATGAAGGCTAATCAATACGGGTTTCACCAAATAATACAGTCTGAAATGAAATAAATTGGCCATAACAAAAATGTCCTACCCTTTTTCTCATCATTAATCTCAATATAGAGAAAAGTACAGTATGAACTACAAGTCTAAAATAGCTGACATAGAAATATGTTTTCACACTACTTTTAAGAATACTAAAAATTTTCACAAGTACAGGAAATTTAAGATTATTTATTTGAAAGCAGTTAATTATCCTAGGTGTTTCTCAAACAACAATTACTCTTTTTAGTAAGACTGTAAAATCTGTATTCTAATTCTACTGTACAGCAGGATATTTCCCTTCTTCATTTAAAACACAGATCATCATCTGCTGCAACCAACCAAGCACAAGCTGAACACAGTCTCCCAAAATTTTCCAGAGAAAGACACTGTTATAAAGGCTAAGTATTTTTATCACTATATGGCAATGGATGTTCTAAAACAATCCTGAATCTAACAAAATGCCATACTGTACATAAAACAAAACTTGGAGAAACTAAATCACAGACAAGGTATACCTATGCTTTTCCCAGCAGCTGGGCCAAAAAAGCCTTCAAAGACCTTAGGTCTAAGTAGACAGAGGGAACATACTTTGGGAAGCCTACCAAAGATAAAAATACACTTGATCCCAGCATTACATCACTGAGCCAAAAGTCATTTGCTCTTGAAGTCAGTTGTTTAAATTCATAAGAAAGTACTCACTGTGGTCAAATTAAAAAAAAATTACAAAATACGTTGCCTATTGCTCATACAACCTGGACATGGGCCCTATAAATAAAGAGATGAAGAAAGCTGTTCTGTCATTTAACTTCCGATGCCAACTTATTATGGCATTTTTCTTGAACAAGTGCATGGACTTTTGACTTGGAGAAAAAGGGATTTACACACCAATTCCCTTAACAAAAGCCTTGAATGCAAGCATACAATGAAGTTTTATTGCTGTACAAGTTTCCATATAGGTTAAAAAAACCCAAACAAAACCTACCACAAAAAATGTGCATTCAGACCACTTCTTTGAGTTTGTTCACACTCTTATGCAAAAGCGTTACAAAGCGATAGCTGGTCACAGAAAATAATGGGCTAATATAGAGGTTGAAACAATTTTGATAAGAAAAACGGATTCAGTCCTTGATCTTTTTCTGATTAAAATGCAATTATAGCTATTGATATAAACAGAAACTTCCCAAATGACCTCCTTCAAACACAAAAGACTTAGTACTGTCTTAAGTATGTAGATTCACTTAGACTTTCTTCAAAGGTTAAATAAAAAAAGTGACTGAGATTAAAAATGGGCGTGAGAAGTATGAATCCCAAGGAGAGTAGACCAGCCTTAATTTACCCAATCAGAAAATTTCACTGAAATCTTCAGTGCCTCTACAAGAATATAACGAAAGTGTATGAGAAATTGTCATACACAGTTTTCAGTGTATAAGAAACTAACTGCATTTCTTCATGCTCCTATGAGTTCTGAGTCTATCTATAGTCAATAAGGTCTGCTTATGAGAAAATTTATAATTGTATTTATCCCAAAAGAAGAATCATGTTGGCAAATGTCAGTTTTGACAAAACATCCTCACCTAAGGCATAAGTTCACAGACTTTCTCACCCTCAGTCACTCTTGGTGTGATTTTTCACTTCCATCAATCTAGTTTCCTTTCCTCACATTTTTTCATCACAGTTATTTGTACACTGACAAAACCTTGAGATGCAGAAGAAAGGAACAGTTTTATCTGCATTTACCATTCAGTAAATCTGTCATCTCCACAAGGAAGTGAAGCAGAGGAGGGCCACAGAGCGCTTGTGGCAGTGAATTAGGAACCGAACTTGTCATCTCCCGATTCTCACAGCAACACCCTCCGAGGTGTACAAATCAACAATGCATTCATCATTACCATTTGGCAGAAAGCATAAGTTCAACCTCCAAGATTCTCTAGAGCTGTGTTTTAACCTGAGCTACCAAAGACCTTTTTCTGTCCAGCACCAACAAAAAATAGCAACCAGAGCTGACTACAAAGTATGCAAGGTAAGCTAAAGTTACAAATCCTGCTAGGTAAATTTCTGAATAGGAACCTTAAACAAGAAATTTTCAATAGACTACAACAAATGAAAGAGATTTATTTAGGAAAATGCTCATAAGAGTTATTTTCCTTCCAAATCCAGTGCTTGCAAAACATTTTAAGCAAAAATACCCGCTATAAAACAATGTCCGTAAAAATCCATGCAAGCTATTAATAATCAGGTGACTTCTTGATCTAACTCAAGGTTACAAACTAAAGCCCAGGCAGTCACTAGTCACCAGTCACGTTGAATTGACCTCTGAGTCATCTGAATTAATTGCCATAAAGGCTTCAAACCAACAGAAGTCTCTGGGGAAAAGAAAAAGAGCCCAAAACCAAAACCCAAGCAGCTCACTCCCAGATGTTTCATCAATAAAAGTAAATCACATAAACTTAGAAATACTTGAAAAAAGAATTGTAAAAATAGTCCATTCACCCCCTCCTCTTGAAAGAGGCTTTTGATTTTTTTTTTTAAACATTCAATTCACTCAGCTAGTCAGTCCAGTCCAGCCAGCAACATGTAAAAGTCTGACTTTGAAGGAAAAGAAAAAGTCATTATCACAGCTCAGACATGAATACAGACATTCAGGTCTATCCTCCTGTAAAGTCTTCTTTTCTTTCTACACTTAAGGATCATCCTCAAAGACTGAAATGGATGAAATAAATTGATATAAGATAGGAAGTGACATTACATATGGGAGTAAAGGAGGTTTATTATTTAGTAGTAGAAGCAGGCCTTATTCATGTTGCTCACATCTTGGAGGATGTATACAGTTCATACCTGAAATAAAACACCCATTTTGAGTACATATCAACATCAGCAGATGCTATGACCTTTTCAGTATTCTGCACAAAAAAGTGTTAGGCAAACCACTTCGTTTTGCCATTTCACACAACAAATAAAAGGTATTAATAAGAGTGTACTGAAAAATCACGCTCTATGAAAAAAAAATGCCCAGACTTACGGCGTAACATAGTCTCGTAATCAGTATAACAAAGGCAGCATGAGAGAAGGCAACTTAACTTCTAATCAACGTTTCAGCTAACAGGTTAGTACACACAACCATATGGAACAAGTAACGCCTCTTGTACTGGATGAATGGAACGCACTTCAGCTGTGTCTTTGTTGTCCTTAAATTATTAAGATTATGGGCAAACCATCTACTTGAGAACAATGTAAGAAAGCTAGAACATTGTGACTTCTGAAACTCAAATACAATGAAACACAAGGTCTCTAGCATGCTCTAACTGTCCTACTCTAAAAATTTAAAAAAAAAAAAAAGAAAAAGAAAAAGAAAGGTATGTCACTAAACTTGTTGTAGTTGTAACAACAATCTATTAAAAAATATAATTGAAGGTAAAAGACTGAAAAAGACTGAATATCGAAAAATAATCAGTGACAAAAATGAAACCTTACATGACAAGACTTTTGGCAATTCTTCCATGTGACCTCTTCCTCCACCAGGCTTCCTTCCATATAATTATTCATCTGCTAGTAGAAATTTTTGTGGAATTGGTTGTCAAAAAGAAATAGTGAGGATGATCATGTTTTCACAGAAGCACTGTTAATAATGCATGAAGAAATGAAAAATATTTAGTTGCTATTTTCTAAGCTTTTTAGCAAAATATTCACTAATCTCTAGCTTCATATACAATATCTGGTTAAAAATACATCTTTATCCCAAATCCCTTCTACCTAATCAGGCAAATGACAAATTCCTAATATTAGACAAGAAATTTTTTTCTAATCTACTCCATATATTCTACCCCTTCTCCCTTTCGAAAAGGGACTATTTCTTCTTACCTTTAACAACTTAATCTATAAGTGGAACAATCCCTTTGGTAACACTCGCTATGACTCCCCTCACATTTGCATCACAGGGAATTCACTTAAGAAAATTCCCATCATATCAAGCCAAACAGCTCATTTATTTCAGACAATACAGGGTTTTTTTCTGTGTTAGTTTTTCTGGTGTCTAAGAAAACTGTTTTTAAAATTATGTTGTACTTTCTGAAGAGGATCAACAAAAGTAGAAATGAGTACATCAGAGTAAGAAGTAACCAAACACGTTATAATTTGCACTCTTGCTGTTGCAAAATATAGTGACAAACTTCAGAGGCAGTAGGTAATTATCGCCTTGTGTGTTTTACATACCTGGCAGCAGCATCTTTTAACACCACATCTAGGCACTAGCTCAGAGTATTGCTTCATGACTGCTGCCTATCCCCTTCAACTGCCTTTTTCTCACTCCTTCCTTGAACTAGCACTAATGTAGACAAATCAGAAAATTAATAAAGATTAAAACTAACATAGCAAAATAATGATGCAGTCTGCTGCTTATGCATCCATGCAAAGTGGTGAAAACACATGGCTAGGGAAAGGGGCCTAGCAAGGCTAACTTCTTCAGTTTCTGAAGTGATTTTCCTTACTATGCTTCAACTTACATTGTAGAGCAGTATTTATTCAAACAATAATTAGTCTAGTTTTCCCAGAACAAAGACTTAAAAAGAACTGCATGTTGATCTAGAAAGGGTAAAATGTTCATATTATGCATATCATTTGCACTTTCAGCTAAGGTAAATTCCAGTCATTCAGTAGCAGCTAGAGTTTTGGGTTTTTTCAAATCACTTGCCCATATAAACTTTTTTGGAGTTGCCAAAAGAATTTTTAAGACTGCAAACTGAACGCAAGGTGCACGATTTCTCCTCAAATAGAGTCACTATAAAACATACAAAGAACCAAGAACCTTTGGCTCACTTTAATATTTGAATGTCTTACCGAAAAAAAAAAAAATTAGACTTCCGTTTTTACAAAAAAAAAAATAAATTAGCCTTTCTAAAAGATTTCTCACAATTTCCATTAGCAATGATTGTGAAAGCTGAGCTGTATCTCCCCCAAAATGGCAAACTTACTCTTTACTGTTTTGCATTGAACTATTTAGCAATATTGCCTTCTTGAGGTCAGCCTAATCCAATTGATTAAGGTTTGTATCATTAACAGCCTTTTACTCACATTTAGAGCATTTTGCCATATAATTTTTTCATACTGTTAGTTCACAGAGCAAAGTGTTTCCCTTTTTGTTTCTGAACTCTGCCCTAACTGAAGCTACTGCTAACAGCTTTGCCTTGATTTTCACAGGTTAAATGAATGTAATTAACTCAGTTGAAGATCAGGATTCTTTGTCCATAAGAAACACAGGTGAGACTAAGCTTCCTTTGGAAAGTAAATCTAATTTGCCCTTTTTCTACAGTGCTGACATATGCCTTAAAGCAAGGCAACCATAACAGTCCTGTGCTCAACATTACCCAGGAATTTTAAAAATCACCTCTTCAAATTTACAGAGAATCAGAAAAGAAACAGGGAAAAGATCTTTCAAAAACAGCTGTAGCTTGTAAAAGAAATTAGCATGAATGACTGCAGGGAAAATATCAGCAATAGGCTTTGAAGAAATCTGGCTTGGGTCACTGAAAAGAAAACAGAGGCAGATGCTAGGCTGCCCAGCCCGGGTCACTGCAGGGAGAACAACAGCTGGTTATGTGAGTCTTGCCTGGGACACAGAGTAGGTGCTTGATTCTACTGAGCAATTTTTTAATACATGTTTGATGATTTTAGTATGAAAGAAGAGCTGACAACCAGATGGATTTTTTTGTGGGTAGAGCTATGACAAATTAAGCCATTTATTCAGCAACAATACTTGGTTTTATTCTCTCTTATGTGTAGTTGTACAACCAAGCACAAGAGTAAAAATGTTGACTGGCTACACAGATCTAGATCTGAAATAGACACAAGAGTTTCTGAAGTGCTCGACTGAGTTATCAATATTTTAACAGCTCTTAAAGGCTGTTTTATCATAGCGTAGATACTTTCAGGACCGTAGTGTCTACATCCACTCCATATTAACTCTAGTATATTTTAAGATATTTTATTATGTGGGTCAGAAAAGAGAGTGTCCTCTGATTATTGTATCTGAGATCACTTTTAGCTGAGAATTAAAGAATTCCTTTTTATAACCTACCAACCAATGTAAGCATCAACTTATAGAGCTGTTGTTCATCCATCCAAGGCTTTTATTAAAACCCTAACTATCATAAGTTCTGGATTATGTTACAGAAAACTGAACTCATGTTATGGATCCTGGTAAGCAGAAAAGAGTTTTAAAAGTGAATTTTTCCATGATTGCCCAGCTCCCCATTTCATGACTCATGCATTCCTTCCAATCATATTATTCATCAGCCCTTTTCATGAAGGCAAGAAATTATAAATGATTACCATCTTGATTTGTCTGAGTACAGAAAAAAATATCTTTAGAATCCATGGACAACTCTACTGAATAGATGAGCTACTTATTCAAAGTATGTTTCACTGAAAATGCAGAATATGCCTTCAGATGTGCCCATAGTTTAACTAATTGTTCTAAGAATGTATTGCATGCACACGCACACAATAAAGTCTCTCAGAGTCCTAAGAACAGTACTGTAGATTTTGGGTGATTAAAAATAAACAACAGTTATTTTTTTCAGGTTGTTACCAAAATATACTTCTCACTCCCAAGTTACTTTCACATTCACTCCCAGGTAGTGCAGGTATTTATTAAGAACAATGGGACATAGCAAGGCAAATAGAACTCTTTATAATTTATGCATGAAAACGTTACCAAAATTGTCTTTAAGATAGGTTAGATATACCATGGCGAGGAGCTGCACAGCACAGAAATAAAATCATCTCTGTACAGAAGCAGAAAAAAGTAAATTTATCTAGTCAAAGAAAAGCTTATACATCAAGTTTCTAGAATACTCATACACCAACTGTATCTATATCAATAGATATTATAATTCCAAAGGAATTACTTCTTGTTTACTTTAATCTACAAATCATATGAAATTCATGTTAACGTTTATTGTACAGAAGCTCAGTTTTGCAGTGTTAATCTAAAAAACTTTTTATCAAACATTCGAATTGACATAAGGATGCTAAAATAGGACAGTCCCAGATGCCTAGGGTCTTTCAAAACAGCAGTCAACTGAAACATGGCAGATACACACACATCCCCCAGACACACACATGAAAATACAGACAACCACCAAAAAAGGAAGAATAACAAAGAGCTCTTTGCATTTGATATTTTTGCTATTTTCACAATCACTATAGGAGATGTTTTTAATGTTTGTTGATCCTCACAACAGAGTAAGAGACATTAAATCCAGCTATAACCATATGTCAAATGCAAGAGCCTGCAATAAAGAAAATAGTCTAAAATTAGTGTTTACTAAATATAATGCTGTAAGAGAATATATTCATCAACTTCAGTGCCACTATCAGCTTGTTATAAGTTACGCTCAAATGTTTACAAGATCAGAATTTCAGCTGAAGGGAAAAACATATTTCAGTAGAGACAAGCCACCACACTATGCACAGCCTTCTCTGAACTTCTTGCATCTTCACTGTATTGTTGACAAGATGTTAGAGGCTTTTTCTGGTAGGCATCTTAAAGTATATGATAAGCTATTATACCTACACGTGGCAGGACAGAGTATGCTGCTGGTATTCCACAAGTGTGCTAACTTCATGCAAATAAGGGGAAGTTATACTAGCAAAATTGATTTTTAGCTTCTTTCAGCACTGGAGACAGAATGAAGAAGTAGGAGATGCGTGAACAAAACTAAGCTACTCTGACTACCACTTTTCTAGGAAGTTGCCCCTGAGATACATCTGCATTGCTAGTATAAATAAGCTCTCAGAGTGCTCCTGATGTAGACTTGACCTAACTCATTAAAACGTATTTCAACGAGAATCATCAAAAGGTTTCTGGATTTGAGGTAAATAAACTCAATGAACTACCTTTCTGAACTTGGTAGTCATCTCCTTTTGGATGTTATTCATTTCCTGCAGTTAAGATGCATTCAAAAAAACCACAAAAGATTGCTTAAAATTTATATAATATTCACTACCATTACCAAAATATAACTAGTTACTGTAATTCTCATGAGGATTTTTTTCATTGCCTGAAAAATAGGAGGCATTTCCTCTCCAGAAAAGGTCATCATGATACATGGACAGTTTAAGTCAGGTGACGTTATGAAAATCATATAGAAGTAATGAGAAGTAAATCCCAAAAATATTTTCACACTATGAACACCTGAGAACCATGTTTTGCATTAAAACAGAAAACAATGCAAACAGTGCAAATAGAACAGAAAAGCTACGTGTGTGTAGTTAGTAATAAAGCTACTTACTGTTAAAAGGCTTTCATGAAACGGGCTGCTGGGGTTCAACATTTAAGTTAAAATTCACAACTTACTATATGAATGTTTAACCATGCAGCCGTAATATCTTCTAAAGTTCTTTCAGATAAAAAAGTAACATCTATCATAAGGTGAAAGATATGTATACAAATGTACTGGTATGTTGTTGTAAGAGGAGGATATTTTAATAGTATAATAGGATGATTCAACTCTGTTATTGCTTTCAGATGTCCAGCAGAAAAGACCCTATGGTTCTCAAAAACCCACTGTTGCTACCAACATTATGCCCATAAGTTCCTATCGTTATACTACTGCTTCTGTGGTTACTCTATTTCCTCTCAAATTCACATCTTTCTGCAGCTCCTGTCTCCCTATGGGATCCTCAGTTCATGTCAAGAACCACTGCTTACTCCTTTTTGACCATGCTATAGAGTGCAAACCTGGACCTAGCATGGTAACATCTTGCTGGCTGTACCCTCTTCCTCTTGCTGACATCCTCCTTCTAGGTAGTGCTGCAAAGATTTTTCTGTGAAACATACAGAATTTCTACTAGCTTGAGGGTTTTTGGATTGTTTTGTTTACTGAGGTCTTACTACGATCTGTATTTTATGTGAGCTTACATCCTAAATAATGTTTGCATCATCTCTTTTTAAAACATCATGCTTTCATCACTGTCAACTCTGATCAATCCCACATCCTTGAACAGAGACTTTTGAAATGCACTGCAAAGCAGCTTCCCTACAAAGCAAAAGAGAACTTGAATATTCATTTTACAAAGCAAATGTATGTGTTTGGTTACAAATACTGGAGTATTTCTCTAGTGTTTCCTTCAAAGGACTTTTTTTAATACACGTAAAGTTGGATTTGAGAGAGTGCTGATCTCTACTCTACGAAGCAAGTTAGCGTCATTAGGATGACAAAATCAAGCCTTATTGTAGCAAGAAAAAACATCATTTAGTGTCAACAACACACTGCTATTGATTTGAACTCCTCCTTGCCTCATGGGTGAAATAACAAGCTCCTACACACAGACTCTCTAAGCATACCAATAGAGGAGAGAGGCAAGAAAAATACTAAAAATGGCTGTATTAAAGATACAACAGGAAATATATGACTCATGAGATGTAAATTCTTTTATCTGTATGGAATAAATTGAAGAAAAGCTTAATATGGCTTCTGCAATTTCTATGGAGTTAGATTAGAACAGAAATACACCTACCAATAATACACCAGATTTAGGCTTCACAATCAGCATCTCCTAACTGTTCAGCAACCTCTGTGAAACAAGCCAGCTTCGTTTTCATTATCCAACACACTACTATTCAAATTTTTAAAACAATACCTTATTTTAGCACCCTGGCTGGCCATTTCAGTGTAAGATAGGGGAACTGATTGAGCATACAGTGTAAACGATCCTTTCACATTACCAGCAGGATCTCCTTCCTTTTACATTACTAGCAGGATCTCTTTAAAACACAGCTAAGAACAAGGATGGGCTTGCTCTTTTTCTATTTCTGAACAAGAGACTGCAATTTTTCGAAAAAAAACCCATATCTTTCTTCTTAAAAGATACAAAAAAGAGAATAAAACCATAGTCATGCAAAATCAATATAAATATCACTTTGCACATTAACAGTTCTTTTACTAGAACTTAAAGCTATGCCCTTAAGCAAATTTGCAAACCAAAAATGTAGGATGAAATACTACTGATGTTGTCTAATTGCACTCAAAAATCAAGCTCATTTCAAACACTTGTAGCACCAAAGTTAGCATGCTACAATTCCACAGTCCATCTTCTGAAACATGAACAAAGTAATATACAAGGCATAAAAAATTATTTCAAGATAACTTCTTTTTAAAATACTGTAGTGGAGGGAACAAAGCTATTTTCATACCGCAACCAGAAAATGGATGAGGTGTGAAAGAAATCTCTTGTTTAATGTGACCTTTGGCTGTACTTTCACTTGTCATCATTATGAAGTAGCTACTTTCAGTGCCAACACATAAGCTGCGTTATATTACCCTATAACAGTAGTAGCACGTCTTTCAGGAAGTGTTTCATACTCTGAGAAACTGGTGGCAGAACGCACTGACAGCACTTACCTTTGCAACTGCTTATAATAGGTCTTATTCAACAATAAGACCTCATTTACACAAGGAAATAAGGCTGACTGTACTAAATTTCACAGAGCATGTTGCATAAACTAGTACATGTTGAGGAACTCCCTTGGAGTTCTCAGCTTCAGTGAAAACATTCAAAGAAGGAGAAATGTAAATTTCAGATTGGAACTCTGCCCCAAATAATAATATCCAGAGCTTTGTTACCGTACACAGACCAAAAATACGGCATCATTAAGATCTGCAACATACTTGACTTTTCTTAACATATATAATTAAGAAAATATTTCTGGAAAGCAAATGAATTTGAAACTTAAGTAAGATTAATAGAACAAATACGACAAATTTACGTTTTATACAATGGTAGCAAGCTGCAGAATAAAAGTCAGTAGCTATCATTATCTAAAGCTGTTCATTTAACACCGTAGAGAGAAAAACCATTGATACATACTGTACACGCATTTTTATCCATGTATATAAATCAAAGGAAACAGCTTCCTTTAAGGCAAGCATATGAAGATACTAAAGCAAGATACAAATTAAATATTCATACATTCAATATTTCAAAATAAGGAATTTGGATATACACATGCATAATTTAAGTTCTATAGTGAAACCTGTCTACAGAGGCCATTTCTACTGTATTTCAACAGCATTGAAACTTGAAATGTACAATGCAGCCTTTCCATGCTGCGTTAAAACTTTAAAGTATACAGTAATTCATTTCCAGCACTAAACATAGAATAAAGGCCACGTTGTGCACACGGCACTTTTGCAGAGGAACGGCTGCTTTGCCCTATTCATCACCGCCCTGGAACAGGGCTGTCAGGCACAGCACCCTCCTGCGAGGTGGTCTGCGACTGTCCATCCAGTCACTCCTCGGGAACTGACGTCAAACAGGCAACGTCGGGTCCTGCAAAACCCATCAGTCAGGATTGACTCCGAGTCAAATGCTGATCCCAGGCACCTGTTTTAAGCTCCGTAGAGCTGGTGCTCATCCGTGAAGCCTAAAATTGTCCCCCTACACTGCTTTTACACATTCACTCAAGCCTCTCTGGAGGCAAAGATCAGATTTCAGATCTTTTTAATTAGCAAAAGAAAAAAACAGGTTTCACAATAATACGTTGTGCACTAAAAATGATTCCTTGTGAACACAGAACCTTAGTTTACACACAACACCGTAGACATGTTAAGCTTTCAGAGCCTATAAATTCCTGTGCATGCAAAAAGCACTGTGGGGAAAAAAAGCCTCTACTCCCACCTTTCCCCCTCGACACCATCTCCTTCTGCATGTGTCTAAAGATATCACCATTCCCCCCTATATATTTAAAACCTTGCCACTAAAAAGGAACTGTCCATACAAGTTATTAATGTGAATATATTCTTTTATTAGAAGTTAAATGTATTAGTTCAAATATCGAGAGTCTCATTTAAAAACCATCCATTTTATTGGGACAAAAATATCTCAAGTTAACTTTTAAGAATAATTAAAGAGTACTTATTAAAGGAAAATAGAACTACTCTGTTTCTACATGTTTTAAAGTAAACATTTGTCTTTGCTCCTTAAAGGTCACCCATTTCATCTTGACACATCTATGAAATAATAGAAGTAAATGCTAACTAAGTACAAAAGTGATATTAGGCAATATAAAGCTAAACAAAATTAGTATCTACATGGTAAATTACTTCATTGAAAACCATCTATGGATTCTGCAAAGAATATACTTTTGCCTTAGAGCTAGTACTTTAATTTTCAAGAACCAAGGAAAAAAAAAATCAAAACTAGTCAGTAACAATGCAGCGTCGAAAAGCAATAAACTCAAAATTAAGTTATAAATAATTTAAAGCATGTCATGAAGATGTATTAATAATTCATCAGATAAATAATTTACTAAATAATCAAATAAATAAATAATGAAATACATAAATAAATCAGCAAATAAATAATTCTGCAAAATAACCTAAACAATAAGTCACTAAAACAAATGACAAACCTACAAAAATACAATGATTTTCTAAATTTTGATAGTTTTAAATAAACAAATGTATATAAACTAGATCAATCTTTGGTGGGCAGAGAAATATTTTTCACTGCTATTGGTAAATTCCTGATTACACTGCACAAGGATACAATTTTAGATTTTACAAGAGTGCAGTTTTTCCCTTGTAAATTATTAACATGATTGCTACAATACATCCTGCTCTGTATTTTACACGTAATCCCTTTATGTACCTCATTTCCCCCCCGCAAAAAAAACCCGAAAATCTCTTTACAACATTCTTAATTCACGTATTGCTTTTTTTTACTGGGTGCAGTACTTACAATACTGCAATAGCCTTCTTGGTGGTTGTCTTACTGTCTTCTGCAAACCTTCAGAAGTTTTGCTGCAGGGGGAAAACAAGCAGAATAACCTTAATTATTACAGATGGTATCTCATTCATTAGTGGATGACAACATTTTATTTGAAAGCACAAGAAAAGCTGTTTTATAATTCTACAAAGCAACTTAATGTGAAACAACCATTACAGTTTGCAGACTACCGAAAGTTTTTAGAAGTCTTTGGTGGAACGAGTTCAAGCAGACTGAGGCCTGTTTCTTGTATTTAAGCTGACACACAATCTGTGCAAACTGGCACTAATTCAGATGTAAAGACAAACCACGAGAAGGACAAAATACTTGGCTGACATCTAATGTTATCCTTGATTTTGGAAGTTCATAGTCCTTGAATACAGTGAGATCATTTAATATCCACTATCTAAGTACATTCACAATTTAATTAGAATACTGCACTCCAAAGACAACACTGGCACCACAAAGGTCAAAATCCACTCATCTCCTGAATCAATTTTCATTCTCCATTTGTTTTAATGAATAATATTGACATTTACCATAGTTTTCTTCAAAGTGATATTCCGTAAATACAGTAGTTTAAGAAATGTGCCAGAAGTGTAATCATGTTATCAATTTTTATCCATTCTGTCAAAAAGGTTTATTTGCTTTCTTCCGTAACACACATTACAGGAAGAGAGAGACACCGTTTTATAAACCATGCTGCTGACATGGATTCTTGGTCTCTGTACAGGACTGTAAAACTGAATGAATCCATCAAACCTGAGATTATATATTGTATATATGCATGGTTTTTTGCTACTTAGTTCAAAGGAAATGACTATGCATAGCTGTTTCTGCTGGTAAGATCTCAAATGGTTGAAGGTGTTGCTGTATTTCAGCATTTAAAAGCATAAAGGATAATTTACTCTTAAAACTACCTGGGCACATTATATTTAACAAGTCTCAAATTCTCTTCAGGGATTATAATAAGGAAACACTTTGCTTAATCATAAATTTTATATTTATCTTGGCTAAACACCCTCCTTTGGATAGACTGCCATGTTTTGTCAAGAAAAATCAACACAGTGGAAATGAAGTACTTGTTCTGTTGTGTGGTCATTCAAAAAGAGTATGTACAAGTAATGTAAATGCGCACCAGTGCTGCTGATAATTTCACGCTCTCATACACTCGTTTCAATTTGCTTTAAAAAGGACTATTCCTCCTGGCTAAATACAGTCATCATGAAAAAGCATACCTCCCCTTTGAGCTAATAACACTGCAAGCCCCAAAACACAAGAGTACAAAAAACTTCTATACTTTAAGGAATCTGAAGCACTTTCTTTTCACAAGATATGTTTCTGAAGTGGGACAATGACACCAGTTTTTTTTTTACTACGGATTCTCTTTTAGTGCCCAGATTTCTGTTTGAGAACAACGATTCATTCCCACACATCTGTGAATCCCATCCACCCCCAAAACAAATCATACACATCCCAAATCCTTCTTTTTTAAAGTAATGGATCATAGTAAAAGCAGTAGATATCTTCACACATTAAAAGATTTTGAGGATTACTGGGACATACAATGGCTCAGGAATGACATAATCATCTACCTTGGAAGAGACCTTGAAGATCATTGAGTCCTACCGTTAAACGAACTAACACTGTCAAGTCCATCACTAAACCACGTCCCTAAGCACCACATCTACATGTAAGGATCCTGAGGTTCTGGAATCAGACCTTCTCTAGGAAGTATCACTTAGTCATAGGTCATCTTCATTCATCTGCAGCTCAGCAGCCTCTGGTAGCAAAGTGATTTTTCACCAACAAGTTACAGTAAAGCTAAAACTGTAATTAAAGTCACCAATGTCTTAAAAACATATTTTTTCTTCCTTTTAAAATATATTTAGTTTTTAATCACTTTCATGTTTAATTTGGACTTCTAATCTATGATTACAAAACTGACCTCCTCACACAACTATTTCTGTCTAAATTGGAGGGTCACAATTCCCTGCTCAAATAGACATGTAAATCATTTGAAGAAAGGACACAAAACAGCCAATGACCTGGGATACAGCCACCTTTTTCTCTCTTGCAATCAAATGCAAATTCCATCCTAGCAAGAGGTAAAGGACAGAAACCGAATTTCATTCCATTCTTCTCTTCTGTCAGCTGGTCCTTTCCCTGAAATCCTCAAACATAATATAGGTGCCTTTACTCAACAGATCATGCAAAATTGGTTAACGGAAGACTAAAGGGAAAGGCAGAGCCGTTCAGGTGTACTTCACGGAGCAAGAATACCAGAAATCAAGTAATTGTGTGTGTTCTGTACCCTGCCCAGGCTGAGAAGCTGGGTGCTACAATAAGGAGGCCAGCCTGCTGATAAGTTAATTTGGGTGACAATGCAAGGAACTGGATTGTACCACATACCCAAGAACAAATTTCAAATATTTACAATGGCAAAATGAAAAATAAGGCTCACAACAATAAGTACCGAGCAACCAGATCTTCTGTTCTCCACCTTTTGATACTGCCATCATCAGAAAGATTCTTAGTTTACAGGGTCAAATCAGATCAAAACAAACCACATACTGCCGCTTCTTCCCTTTGGGAACTCAAGAATATAGGGACCAGATGAAATTTTAGAAAGAGATTACCATATTATTTCAAAGTTTAGGACAGACATGCTTAAATAAATTATAGATAGTGTGAGGTACTGAGCACTATATTCTGACTCATATTTCAAGGATTCTTTGAACTGTTTTGAGTTACCTAGAATACTTTGCACTATCAAAGAAAAAAAAACCCACAACAGAAACCACCCAACACTGCAATGGATTATTACATTCAGGAACTTAAATAGTACGTAAATCCTTTCCAGGCGAAAAGCTTCATTCCTCTGCCACACTTCCCTCCCTCTATTTATTACCATGGATCAATTAAATTAAAAATTATCTGTTTGGTCCACTTCACATACAAAGATACTTTTGTGACTCAGTACAGCACTACATTAAAATTTTTAATATATCTCTAATATTTTTTATCATAAAGAGCAAAGAAGTGCTTGCTATACATAAAAGTCTAACTAAAAACTAAAAGTAATCCAGTCTTACAACCAGTTATATGATAATTTTGAGTATGTTCCTGGTAAGAACTTTGAGTATTTCTTTAATATCTTTTTGACCATATTAAAACACATAGTAAAATGTTAAATCCCAAATTACTAAATCAACTGCTACAAATACAACACATAGCTCATTTGACTGTTATGACCCATGTTTCCTAGCTGATTTTAAGATAAAAACAAGCAGATTACTAGCAAAGGTTTATCTCAAATTCCCACATGTACAGCATGCCACATTAAATATATGCAAATCAACCTCTTTCTCCTCTAGTTTTTTTGAGCTGACAACTCATATGACCTGAAGCCATGGTTAACGATTACAATTATTTGACTTTCATATTTATACAATCAGTCATCAGATATGCATGTTAATTGATTTTAACAGATAGTTTTGTATTCTAATGATCAACAGTAAATGTACATTTTACCAACCTCTTGATTTATAAGAAAATAAAACTTCTATCAGTTTTCACAATTAACCCTTCAGTGTACTGATTTGCAGTATTCACTGTGGACCTCCCTATAATATGTTAACCTGGAAGTACTCCAAACAATGGGATCTTTATTTTGGTAGCAAAATTTGATTTTTCAATGAAAGACATTCTTCTATTGTGTTTAAAAACCACGATTACTACCATATTTAAACAATGCACTGTCTATTAATTAAAAATGATGAAACATAATTAATGCTTAAATAAATGGACTGGGCAAAAAAAATAATTTACAGTTATTTCATATTCATATTTTGCTACTTAAAGTTCTTTTCTCTTTTTCAAAGAACTTTAGCTGTGCATTTCTTGATTCTAATAAGCCCTCAACTGTCATATACATGACAGAGTACAAGCCTACCTTTAAGATCCTTATTTCTCAAATAATATGCTTACGGCCAAAGCATTCCTCTGTTGCCATCAGAAAACATATTATTGAATTGCTTACTTTTTTTTTTTACATACCTGCAAATTTATTCTTTGCAATTACATCTTTATTTCAGATACCATCAAATAGAAAATTACAAATTGCACAGATCTGCACATGAAGGACTGACTACTTTGTAATTTATACAGTGTGCAATCCTCATCTTACACAATTAATGGTGGTTATTCTTTAAGGGTGTTCATATAAAAGAGAGTGGATGTTGCATCTTACCCTCAAAAAGATCAGATGAAGTCTTATTCCATAGAAGGGTTCTCCCAATTTAGGCTTTAAGTGTTATTGGACTACAGGCTTCTGCTCCAATTTCGGTAAAGCAAGAGCTGCCAAACCCCCTCTCAGTATACTTTAATACTGATACAGATATTTAAATTTCTGCAAAATGCAGAATCTTTCTACTTTCTATAAATAACTGAATGAGGTGTTGAGTCTATTTGTCTTTTATCCAGGTGAGCGTCGTACACTCCAACTTTTGTTACCGTTCTCTTTTTGACTGTCTGGTCCAACTAGTTTCAAGTGAAATTTATCCATTGTGAGATTTTGAAATACATTCTCCAGAAGAATGCGCAGCACAGAGACTGTAGGGCACTCATCTCAGATGTATAATGCTGATTCAAGTTCCTGTGATGTACCATGTACAGAAGAAACTTAAAGCCATGTTACCACAATCACGAACAAGCACCTTAATCTCTAAAGCACTGGTTAATGGACTTTTCTGATTTTTAAAAGGTCTTGATTTCACACTAAACATAAAAAGAAAGGTACTAAATATACAATAAGATTCTGTTGCTTTTTCCTTAAACTAAGGTCTGGCATCATGGCAGATACTGACAATGCAAGTAAATTCTCTTCAATCTTTCCTTTATTGGGAAACACCTTATTGGTCTTCAACAGATCTTGATTTCATCCTGAACATATTAAGATCTAGGGGTCTGCAGAAAGGGGAAATCCATCTCACTCTAATCACTAACCAAGTTTTAACATAACAGATGTAAAAGCTCAAAGACCCTGGGTTCTTTTCACAATGCAGTGTTATAACTTAACCACCTGGAAGGCTGAGTATAAGGTTTATACTTTTGTAGCCAAGGCAGACCTTAAGATAAATGGAAGGGTGAAGTAAAGATCTTAAAGTCTTATGTGAAACTCGAGTATAAATGACCAGAAAAAAATAGCAGGAAATAAAAGGAAAGACAAATACACTAAGAAGAAGATCTATGTATATACTTCATGTGTAAAGATCTAGTAAACTTAAAACACAGATACAGTTCCTAGTTTCTAAAAATGCTTGATATCCTCCATTTTAAACTTGAGTGTATTAAAAATTACAGACCACCTGTAACATCAGGTCACATCAGCTATGGAGAAAAACAAGCAATATTTAACAACTGCTGAAGTATGGGCTGATTGAGCCAAAGCAGTCCCACTCTGACTCATAAATACAGCACATTCATTCAAGTTAGAATTAATATAAACACTTTCACAAGATGCCTGAACTTAGATTAAGGTAGAAACAAACAAACAAAAAATACTGTTTACAACTATTTTTAAAAAGTATGTTAATTTCTCATCATAAAGATAAATGACTAGAAGTAGTATATGACTAACAATACTCAGTATATTTATTAAAAACTAAGAGGAAACAAAAGTAGAAAGCTACTGGTGACAACTTCTGATGACAACTTTTATGTAAAGAATTGCAACTACAATAAATTCCACAGTTAAAGATTAAATCAAGGCTATGAGTAGAAAGAAGACCAATAACATGCATTCTGAGAAATCAGAAAGTAGCGCAGCTAGAAAACGTCCAGCTGTAAGACAAACATTATGAGTGCAGTGATAGCGTGCCAACATCCAGACCACTATGGCCAGTCTGGATCATTGGGGCTGTTAAGGGGATCGTGACAGAGGGAACTGGGATAAAAAAAAAATCCAGAAGCTCAATACAAGTGGCTTAGTATCCAACAGTCATGGCATAATCTTAGTCACAAAAATGAAGTTGAGATTAATGAAATATAGAAAAACATTTACTATACTGGCCCTCTTGCAAAGTATGATTTTCTTTTGCACTGTTTTACACATAAGAAATAAACATGGAAATAGATAAAAAGTTTAATACAAAAAGGTAAGTAAGTTTAACTATCTGTATCCAAAGGTGATCCAATTTGATTAGAAATCATCAAGGATAAGGGTTTTCCATTGTCCTTGACGTAGAAAGTACAGACTTTGTGACGTTTAGTTAAGTTCGTATCAAAAACATTTAACTATTTTGTAACTCATTGACAAAGAAAAAGTATATTATCTATCAGCTGGATCAGTTCCATACAGCCATATAAACTGCTGTAGAAGTGCAAGGCACGGAAGGAAAATACCAAAGAAGGAGAACAGAAGGAAGACAAAAGACACATTGCACATTTTGATGACAAAATTATCTAAGTCCACACACAGGTCATCTAAATGTGATAAAAAACACATTCATAGAACCTCAAAGCATAAGTTTGTGAAATGGAAAACCTTACACCACCTCCAGGATGTTTTATTTCTACCAACATCAGTAATGTTTGCACTCCCTAAATCTCACTCCATTTTATAACGGTGACTAATTTTCACTGGACTTATTAAGAAACAGATTAGTAAGAATGGCAATAGTTTGCTTGCTAAAACTGGCCCATTACTTTGATGCTCCCTGTCTATAGCAAAGCAACACATGAATACTGCATAAGCAGCCAAATGCCTCTTCTGACATGAAGACTCCTTCCAAGACAGCCAGTGGCACCAGTGGTACCCAAATGGACAAAACATGGAAACTTCACTGCTAAAAAACCTGAAAGGCTGCACAGTTTCTCTTAGAACGAGAGAATATTTCACACAGAATCATCAAGTTAGCGAATGCAAACCACAGCAGAAAACTGCTGCAAATTTCAGCCCTGTTAGTGGATAGATGAATTTAGGGAAGACGATGTAAGCATCATCAACATAGGACAAAACCACCGGGTTTTATTTTAAACATGCTTCAACTCAACATTTTAACTTAAATATTGAAGAATGATTTTAGTTTGTACGTTTTACGTCTCTTGCCACCTGAAGCTGGCAATTCAAATGTCTAGAATAGCACATTTGGAATGCTGAGTTATATTAACATCATACTAACTATAGCAGTTCAATTTCTACAAATTTCTCTGGGTTTTTGTATATCGCTGAATAAATGACTCTGGAATTAGCTTACTTTTCTTGGAGGCATTATATGAAATTATTTCTTAAGTCTCCTCCTCTTTGATTTAGTATACCTCTTAAGATAATTTATTAATGTTTTGGATATCTCATTCATCATCCATTATTACTGGTGTCATAAATTAGAGGAATGGAACAAAGCACCGGACTATACACTTTTTCCATATTCATCAACAAAATAGCCACCTCTGTTAGCAAGCACTGCACAAAAGAAGTTGGTTTATCCACTAGAGTGAGATTGGGAGTACTTTTTAAACTCAAATCCCCAACCAGATCACTAGATTTATAGTATAATATGTTATTAGTGAAATCAAAATCAGCACTTCACCTTTAAATATAAAAAAACAGAAACATCTGATCTGCAAAAGACAAAAGCACAACAAACATTGCTATGTCCTGTAAGTTACTCAGATGAAGTAGAAGGCTCATGAATACCAGTCTTGGATGAAAAAAAAAAGGATTAATCATTGAAAATGCTGTAAATTTGCCAGCACACTATAAAACGGTGATGGGGTTTTGGCAGCATGGGAGGGGCTGCAGAAATGGCCCCTGTAAGTGGCCGAGCCAGTCAGCGCCTCCGTGAATGCCCTATTTAAGGACAAAGGAGCAAGAAGGGAGGCTGGACCTGCACTGAAGAGAGCGGGGAAGACAGGGGGCTGGCCCCCCCAGCCAGGCGGCTGCCTGCGCTGGGCCAGTGCTACCCGACTGGAGATGGCTGCAGCAGCACTGCCAGGAGAGCTCTGAAGCGCCCTGCTCCCAGGGCATCTGCTGGGAGGAGTTCGTCCTGGCGGGACTGCCAAGGTTCATCAGGCCCAGCACGGCTGCAGCAGAGAGAGGACTGCGACCTGAGAGAAACAGCTACACAGACAGGAAGGACAGCGAAGATGGAGTGGGAGGAGGTGTGCCCGAGCTGAGATTCCCCTGCAGCCCTTGGTGAGATGGCAGGCCGCCCCCCTGCTGCCCTTGGAGATCAACAGTGGAGCAGAGATCCACCCACAGCCTGTGAAGGACCCCACACTGGAGCAGAGATGCCTGTGCCTGAAAGAGGTTGTAGAGAATGATGTCCGTGAGCTGCTGGAGGCTGATGATGAGGCAGAGAGGCATATGAAGTCCATGGAGAACCCCACACCAGAGCGAGTGGCAGCTCCCTAAGAAGCCGTGACTCTGTGGGGAAGCAGCCTGTGCTGGAGCAATCTGATGGGTGAGGACTGCATCCTGTGGGAAGGACTCATGTTGGAGAAGTCTGTGGACTGTCCAGTGAGGAAGGGATCCATTGGAGCAGAGGAAGAGTGTAAGCAGTCCTCCTCATTTAAGAAAGGAGTGGCATAAACAACACTTAAACCAACCTGCAGCCCCCCATGCCCTGTCCCTCTGCACTGCTGGGGGAGGAGGTAGAGCCTCAGGCCTTTCCTTACATTTTTCTCCTCTCCATGAGGGTGACGAGCGAGCAAGCAATCCCGTGGTGGCTGAGCTGCTAGCTGGGCTAAACCACAACAAAGAGTAAAAAGCAGAGGAAAGATTCAACTAACAGAAACTTAAATGGCAGCATTTAAGTTTGTGATGTTATTTCTCAGAAAATAAGTTACCTAAACTGGTGCTAAGTAGGAAAAATGAAGTCTCTTGCCATTGCTTTTTCTTCTTTTCTTTTTTCTTTTTTTTTTCTTTTTCTAGATAACCTAAACACAAAAGACATTGGAAAATACAATTGTCAAGATTTCAGAAGATTTTCAAGATAATGATGATTAATGGGAATCCTGTAGGTAATAAGTTACATAGCAGTTTACTATGCTATATGAAGTATCTGAAGGAAGAAAGAATTAATGTTATTATGAGAACATTAACTACTGACTTAACAAGATCATTATGCCTGCATTAAATTACACCTCTGAATAAAGTTTGAATATCCAAAATTCACTTTTTGTTATTTTAGGCAAAGACTCAGTTGATATATTTTGTACGCATTCACTGTTTATATTCCTTTAACTAAAAGTAAATCTCTCATTAAGGCAAATTAATATTTTATATGATATAACAGTACTGCACTCACCTCTTTTCTAACTGTTACATGAAAAATGCTTGAGCCAGGTTTAGTAATTCATTAATGGAATCAGATACAGAATTTGAGTTCTTATAATAAAAGAAGAAAAGGACTGGTTAGATTTAAATTGAGTAAAATGCTTCAGATTAGCAGCTTTGTATCTATTTTCTACATGAGGAAGAAATAGTTGCTATTTTTTCTTCTTTAGGCATTACAGATAAGGTACTTTGGGCTCTAACGTCAGCTGAAAACAACAAAGTAATCTAGGAGGTAACAGGTACAAGATAATTCTCTGGTGCAAAAAGGACTTTAATGAACCTGGTGTCCCATGACCGATGGGAGTGCTGTAACAACTGAGGTAATAGCCAAAAAAATTGTTGGCAATGGCACCATCACTCCGTCATGCAAGGGTTTTGTTGACTTTGTGTTTCTAAACCATCTGAGACTTTTTTCCTTTCTGGACTTTTTATTTACTGAGTGGAAAACTTATGTCTGCATGGAATTGTTCACAGAATCTCAAATCAAGGAACATGCACAGCTGATTTACCTAAGACCAACTCCAATATATTAATCTTGAGATGTACAGAAGAAAGTTTATCTTTTCCTCATCCTGAAGACCTTACTTTCTTACCTTAAACTTTACAACAAAACCTCAGTGAAGAGTCTCCAGAATTACCCAATCTTCATTATTTTCCACGTAAATGAGAAGGTGACCTGTTCTCTATTCTGAATAGAGAATTTCATGTATTTTAATTAAAGGTTCTGCAAGACACAACACCCTGTCTTCTTTTTAACATCAGAGATCCAGAAGGCATCAGATGTTTATACATCTTCTAGATAGGATCAGTATCCATAGATGTTGATTCTTATGGTGGTTTTAAAAGGCACCACTGTTATGTTCCCTAATCACAGAAATGACATGAAATTTAAACCTTTGTTTCCCAGCAACATCCTAGCCTCTAACCTCTCCTGAGTACCTATTCTCAGACAAACACATATTTTTAAGCCCCATGTATTAGAACATTCATTCATGTAGTTGATCGTGGATCTGCAATTACGTGACACGTTTATCAGTGGGAAAAAAAGGACAAACAGGACATTTGAAATCCAGTGACTACAAAGCAGTAAATGCGGGAAGAGAATGGAGGAGACAGTATTCTGAAGCAAGCAGACAGGTAGCAGTGAAGGGCACAAGCTGATACCATCAGGACCGAAGATAAATCTCTCCATGTGAGGCCACGTTACTCATTTCCTCAACACAATTGTTACCACTAGTAAAGAAGTCTACTACAGCTACATGATTTAACAACTGTTAAACCAATACTGTTAAATTTAGAATACACTAGAAACACACTACAAATTGTCTCAAAGAAATAGAGCTTGTTTACTCCTCATTACAGCGTCAGTGAGTCAAAGAGCTGATCTTAAACAACAAAAGCCTGACAGTAGAAAATGCCACCAGTTCTGTCAGACTCCTGGAAGAGAAAATCGAGGCTCAAATGAATGCGTTGATCTTTGACTGAAACTATAAAACAAGTCAGTTTCTTCAAAGCCAAACGTAACACCACAGCCAATGAGTAGGAATCCTTTCATTTTTTCCACAGAATGATTTTTTTGATGTCATATGGTCTGGATATTTTTAATCACACTAAGGCAGCATAAGCAAGGCAAATGTATATGACCCAGGCCCATAAACAACCACAGGACTAATGTTATTTTTATTAGTCACGTGGAAATTGGATTGCTACCCACAAAACTTCAAGATAGAACACTTCACTAACACAGATGATAATCTAAAATTCATCCCGTTTAACGACTAACAGCCTTAAGATACATTATTTCATGCTCTTAATTCAAATAAAAGTAATTAAATGCACCGTATTTTCTGTTCAGAAGTTATCCTTAGTTATCCTTCCTGAACTAGGACATGATTCTCAGCGTCATCTCGAATGTCCTACATGATTTGCCCATCCTTACTTCACAAACAATTCTAATTAAAAAAAACCTACATTCACTAAATCCCTTTCAGTATATCTTCCAGTGTAATTTTTCCAGTGTAAGATTTCTGATGCTATTCATTAAAAATCAGATTGTTTACTTTTTAATTTTAGATATGACTTTATTTGAAATAAAATTTTAACGCATACCAAGTAAAGTAACGCTAACATATTGCACGTCATAACCACTGCAGAAGAGTAACGGCAGAAAGAAACAGTTAATGACTAGAAACAGCCAGAAACAATGAATAGATGATAGTTTAACTTAACCGATTGGTGCACACCCTCTTCTTCCCACCTCTCACCTCCAGTAAATTTATCTTCATTATAACTATATTGGTCAGTTCAAGTTTGTTTAGCTGCAGGTCTTTCCATCACTGAAGTCAACAGTGAAGTCACTCACTTAAAAGTAAAGACCAATTTTTTCTTCCTGGAACAAATCTTAAGCATCCAGAAGCCCAGGACTTCAACGTTTGGCTTCATGAACTAAGTGCTTACTCAACAGGCATCCAGAAAGTAATGCATTATTTCACTCAGCCATATTATTATTATCCATTTTCCAGCACTTTATTATCCATTTTACGTAAGAACTCATAACGAAAACAAGCGTATTGTTTAACATGCAGGAAAAACATATGGGCAACCAACAGATATTACCTCTGACCCCTGTCAGGTCAATTAACTTCTATAACAGAGACAAATGCCTTCAGAACAGCAAAGCAAGCAACAGAAATCCTCTCAAATGCTAGAAAAAAAAAATAAATCAAAGAATATATGCTGTGATGAAGTGAACTAGGTTTAAAAAATAAACTGAAGTAATTTTCCACACTACTGTTAAAGTTGTTTTCAGTAACGTACAGTAACACCCTGTACTTCCCAATCTTCTGTACTTTTACTAATACAAAATATATCAACTTAGAAAATGTATCCTAAAGTTCTTTAACATTTTTTATTGTGAGGGATTACCTTCAGGATCAAAAGTGGTGCACTACGAACATGAATTTCCCATGATCCAAAACACAAAAAGAAATCCGCTGCATCGCTTTTAGTCACATGACAAGATAACATGAAGATTACATCATTCAAGGATTACCAAGGTAGTTGTGTGTTTAATTATTAGTCAGGGTCACCATTCAAAGCTCTAGTTATTAATTCGCCCTCCTTTATTCCACATGCTGGACTACAGACTCCACAGAACAAAAATTCTGGATTCACTGGCTGTATCAAGTGAGTGAGATGAAGAACTAAAAGATACAAAGTAAAAGTTCTTAGTAAATCCAAGTCTAATTTACTTTTAATCCTGCCTATTTCAAAACTTTGTTGCGCTCTTACAGTTCAAGTCTAAGAATGACCCATTTCTCCAGCTGCAACACAAGACGAGCTGCCATAACATTGTGTTTATTCCCAAATCAGTCACCGAGAGCAGCAATGCCTAACAAGTAAACTTTAGTATAGCAAATACAGTCCACCGGTAGGACTGCAGGAAACCTCTGATGGACTAAGGCAGCACTAACAGCGCAGAAGAAGAAAGCTCATATGGTGAGCTATCACAGAACAGTTTTGCCCGGCTTTTTTCCCATGTAGGCACATTCCAATGCTGTTCTAGGAACAGTAGCTGTTTTCTGGCCAGAATGCTCCAGGTACCATCTTAGGATCAAGATTCACCGAAAGCAAAAACGTGATTTGCTTATAATATTATGCATATATATAAGGTTTATGTATCCAATTTAGAATTCTAAAATGCTTATATGTATACGCAGTATCTTTGACACTAACAAAATATTTAAAATCTCCTGCCACCTACTATGGCTTTATGAAAGAGATGTAAATTTAAAAACCCAACTTTTTTTTTTTAATTCATTAGAGAATTAAGAGAACAGGTGGTGCTTGGAAATGCATTTCATGAGCTTTCGTAACCAAGACAGAGTGACACAAGCATATACGTCAATATGTACCACAGCTGAATGGTCAAAAATGCGTAACTCTATGTACAAGTATTTCAATTAATGAATGAGAAGAGTTTTTCTTAGTCAGTAATACATTATCAATTAGACTTACCACGCCTTACTGAACATTAAAAAGTGTGAGGATCAGATGTACAAAGAGAAAAATCAAAGCAAAGAGAGAATTCAGCTTTGGGCAGAACATGATTAGGGGACATCCAGCCAAACAAAAATGAAGGTGGTTGTTCTAAGCAACGTAGAGGTCAGTATCTAAGACTTCCATTGCACCCAGTCAACGGACTGAGACTAAATTCAGATATAGCCATTCACATCCAGTACAGTGTTAGGTTATTATTTGCTTATTTCTAGTGACAGACATTTCCTTTTACAGTCGCTGCCAAGTATCACTTGGCAGAATTTGACAATGTGTGCAAGAGGGCAGACCCTGAGCAACCCCTCATGGTTACCAGCCACTCCCCACCGTATTTCCGCAGAAGGGCATTTCAAATGAAGGTTTAATTGGGCAGAAGGAAACAAAAGTCCAGCTTAATCTCAGTTCATCACTGTCACTCCCTCTAGACCTAGAGCAGATATCTCTGCCATTCCATCATCAAGGTGCAGCTGGGTCACTAACAAGGGGCAGCTATTCCAGACTCAATGTCAGATATTTTATATTACAGAGGTCTCAAAGAAATTCTCCTCAAGAGACCAGGTTGGCTGAGGACACAGGCAATTTCGGGTTTTATTTGTTTTTGTTTTTTTTTCTTAGAATCATAGAATGGTTCTTTCATCATAGTATTAGGAAAATAACCAGTCCTTCAAGAACTATGGTAATCTATACATGTCCATGGATGCAGGAATGCCCAGCAAGGTCAGTGCAGTCAGATGAGCCACAATCAACTGTCATAGATGACAGAGCTTACAGTAGGGTGTTGAACTTTGAGCTCTGCCTCTAAGACAGTCCACTTCAGAAACACTAAAGAGACTGGATGGCAGAGCAAGAGCTCCAAGAGGAAAGTATCAAAGCAAATGTCCAGGGTGGAAAAAAGACTTTTCCCTCTGTCTTTCACCTATGCAAGATGACAGGTGTCAGTTAAATGCTTTTTCATTTGTTTACATGTACACGCGATTAGAAAGTCTGCTTGCATTTCAATTACTTTTCACTGTCTGTCATCCTTTACCTGTGTCCTCAAGTCAATATATCATCATGGTGGCACAGACTTTGTTTGAGAGGAAATGACAGTAAAACATAGCTTCAGCCTCAGAAAAGGCAAAATGTCAAATGGAAGTAAAAATACTTCGACACATTCTGTAAAGACAGTGGAAGTACAGAAACGTATCTCAAGTTAAAGGGAAGAGGTTAGCATATCAGAAGGGACTACATGGAAAGTCATAGTATCCAGTGGATGCTATGAACAGATATAGCAATCAATCTCATTAATAGCTGCTACAAGAGAATTCTGGAATTGACACTTGTCTCGATTCCTTCAAAACTAAGCACAATGAATAATAACAAAATAGGCATGGCCATAACATTTCACCAAGCAAAATTCTTAAATGTAGACAGAAATTTATCTCAAGTGAAATGGCAGTTAATTCATTGTTGTCAATTCAGGATACTTTTCAATGATGAAATCATTGCAAAGTGTAACTCAGGACTTCAAAAGATAAATTCTCTCATGTTTAAAAAATGAAGCTGCTACCCAATCTTCACTTACTCTGAAGTTAATCTGAATAATAATTTTACAAGTTGTCTGGTCAGGATGAATAAGAAACATTAGCTGAAATACAATACTAGAAATCTAGAGTCTTGCAGGCAACTTGAGTCTTTTTTTTTGTAGAGGAGAAAGTACAGATAGTATACTAAGCTCATCAGAAAGAGTGACAGCTTAATGTAGAGTACTACTACAGATATCTCTCTTTCTAAAGAAAACTGAATATTTGAGAAAAATGAGAAATCCTTGACCGCTTTTTCTCTCTCAGTATCAAATATATCTTTGTCATCCTTTTCACCACTTAAGTTCAAAACAAAGAGGTGATCTTCATCAGCTCCTCTTCATCTTCCAATATATTCAAATCTCATCTGAAACTGTTGTTGTTTTTAATAAGACCTATACATGTAAGAGTCAACCTGCCTATACAGCTAAAATTCTCATTTTCCCCACTTATCCATGCAATTCAACTCGCCTCTCAATCAATCAATGCAGCGTGCAATCTCCAAAACACTCATCTCGCTGGTTGCCAAAGTCTTCAGTAACTGTAAAGACAGTTGTCTTTAATGATCAAGCCTCTCATCAGCAATTTTACATTATTCTTTTTTTTTTTTGCATCTTTATCATTGCATACCATTTTCAAATAATTGAAGACAACCTTCGTAAAAATCCTTGTAAAAGTCTACGTCTTACACTACTCCCACAAATGCAGTCAGTCAATATAATCTGCTTCAATATCCAAAACTGTCTTCATTGGTAAGGTATTTGTTCTTGCCCACATGTCTTTTCTAGTGAACAGTTATGTGGTGCTTAGCTGCCTACTGTGGTTAATCCAAATCACTACCTTACAATTATTTCTATTGCAGCTGGCCCTATTCATGGCTCGAAAACACAGAAGTAGAGGAGCTTGACATGCAAAAAAATCAGGCAAACAAAACATTGAGACATACACTGTAATAAACAAAACAAAGAAGAATAATGGCCAGCAAGGGTTCAAAACACATGTTCTGTTTTGTTGAGTTTGATTTAATTCAATTTTTCCAGAAGGTGGAATCTTAGAAGTATGCTAGGTTCTTTCATGCTCAGGAAAGTCCAGGGCTGCAATCATTGGGGCAGAGTGAGACTGCAGAGAAACAGGTAAGAGGGATCTGAAAGAAATGTCCAGTGTTAAAAACAAACAAAAAAGAAAAAAAAAACAAGCAAAGAAACTATTCAATGCCTGTTAATAAGCTTTATATTTAAGGTTTTCCCACTGGTTTAAATCCTAGTCATCCACTTCCTACCCGGCCATTCTTCTTTCTCAAGCTCGTACAGCTTGAGCTAGAATGATCCACCACTTCTGGAAGGGGATGGTGTGAGTCTGAAGCTTCTGAGCATAATAGAAAATGGGAGATTACCCTGAGTCTTACTGGAAGCTACCTTGAAGCACTGGCAAAAGACTATCTGTATTAAGAGGTGTCTCACATGCTCATGGACTAAATGATAAATAACAGCAGCTCTAGAAAATAAAGCACTCCAGTCAACCTACAAAAATTAAAGCAAGAGTCTATCAACATACTTTTATCCCAAGCTGAGTAAGATGTTAATAAGAAGTAAAATGATGTTCACTGAGCCCACATTTGTCCTCTTCTCAGATCAAGCTACTCACAGTGGAAATTATAACCATGACTGATCATACACTATTACTGTAAATTAATGTAAATATCTAGTCTCACGCAACAGCATGCTCTAATTCCTGGCACATGTCAGTTTTGAATTCTGACTTACAGATAGAGCTACACGTTTTTCTTCTAATATACAAGAACTTTGACAATTTATCTAAAATCCCTAAAGACCAGAACAGAAATGTATAACATACTAAAAACAGATTAGGACTCTCTCCAATCACTGAGGCTGTAGAGTGCACAGGAGTGCTATTAAAATAACAGAGCATCTCAGCTGCATTTGCAACAGCTGATAGTGCCACTTGTTCCCTCTGAATGTGTACCTCAATCCATCCCAGTGGTGCACGTCAAAGTGGAGCAATGTCCAGTGACAGCAGCTGGTCCTGTCCTTTGCTCCTCCCCACTCAGTTTCATAAGGACTGAACCTTGCAATAATGGATTCTGCATTTGTAGGTTAAGGCAGCATGACTGCACCAAGTATTTGTCTGACATCACCAGATAAGGTTATTAAAAATTACTATTAACTGGTATCTGTCCAATATATGTTTTCTTCTCAGGTACAGAATTCCTTTCACTTCACCCTAGGAACGTACTTAAGGCTCAAGACAGAAGTCATAAGAGACAAAAGACTGGGCAGCTTTTCCGTCTCTGCAAACTGAAGTTTGACATTTTATCTAGAAGGTGTGTCAAATCAACAAACAACTTCAGCAATCAAATGTGGAAAACAAAAGCAACCAGCAAACTCCTCAGGTCCACATACAGTTCCGAAAAATTTACAGTACGAAAGGGGCCACAAACAGTTGGTAATTAGCTGGAAACAGAGAAGGTATATCTTGATCTATGCTTACCTCATTCTTTCTGTCCCTTAAATCTCTTTCCAGTTCCCTGACTTGCAGTCAAGCCTCATCAGTCATCTTGCACCTGAATCAAGCAATCTTCACATCAAGACTCAAGGGCAGTATAATAGATAAAAGTTAGGATCACTGTACAAATCCAAAACCCAAAGTAGCTTTCTACTAGCCGAAATCCACCCTGACTACAGAAGGGAACCTTGTGAAAAAGGGGCACCAAAGCTCCAAGTGTGAAATATTTATACTGCCTTACACATAGCCAGAGCAGGGAAAAAGGTAATTCAGTTTGTTGGATTTTTCAGAAATGGTATACAGGAAAAAATGTTTAAATTTAAAGTGGAACTAACTGCCCAAAATGAACTTATTTAAAGTAATACACAAAGTACCAAAAGAAATTTCATGCTGACATGAGCACTCAGAAAATTGTGAAATAAATTCACAAACAAAAAGGTGTTTACCTTCATTCATAAAATGTTTTCGTTTCTTGTAACTCACTGCCTTCTTTGAAAAGTGCATTTGAAAAAACAAACGAAAAAATTATCAAGTCCTAACTGTAATGCACACACCCCACCAATATAAAATGCCAGCTTTTTAATTCCTTGTTTTTAGTTTTCAAGACACTGACTTTTGAGTGAACACTTTATATACGTTTTCTGTGCACAACAAACACACACCACTGATGTGTTTAGAAGAAACACCTTCCCCTGACTGGGACACGAGTTTCCTCTGCTTACAGGAAGTCAGAAACTTCCGTCTTGTTGCACTTTCCTCTATTTGTGCTCATCCACTGTTCTCTCATCCAGCCATGAAAATTAAATTTACAGGAGTCCAGATTTCTGCGTACTTCAAAAGAAAAGAATCTTTTAAATATTATCTGCTATATATTCTCATGAAGCAGTAAAACTGGCAGGGCACAACCAGTATAAGCTTTATGTATAAAGGTGAATCTAAAAATCAAAGGAAGTGAAATCTTTGGCTTGTCAGCCCAGACTGATTAACGCACTGTATACAAAAGTTATGTGGTATAACAAACTTTAAAAGGTACCGTCACAAGCAGCACCAGGTTTAGTTTTCAGTCTACAAAAAAACCACACATACATATATAAAAGATTTGCCCAGTTACATATTTAATTTATTAACTTTTCTCCAAACTGCGTATATTTATTAGCACCATAGGCATACCTGTAAATGATGTAAATAAAAAATGAGTCAGGCCTAAAGGAAGAAACACTATGCTAGACTCATGAATAACTGGAAGACAAGCAAGGCTCCCACATACTTTTTAAATATGTGGTTCCGACAGAAATAACAGGATACATATGCTGCAGGCATCCAAGCCACTGTTCTCAAAGTACAGGTAAGTTTTACAGGAAGCAGGACATGCAAAGCAAGCACAAGTATCAGCTGAGAGCCACTCTTCCTACAAAAGACTTTAATAACCCATTATCCACCCCAGTGCAATTATCAAATAATCTATCAGACTTACAGTAAGCATAATACTAAATGTTTACTTGTATTTTTCCTATAAGCTTTAGTACTATTCTCCTTATATCTACTCTTTCCCTCTAGTTCTCAAATTTCTTTTACATAGCCTACTATTTAACATGTTTAAATTATTTTTCATTTCTCTCATTTAATACTCATTTAAATCGTGTGACTTATTAAATAATTTACAGTGTGCTCCTGTATTATCTGTGATGGGACATTATAAAATCTGGGTTCTAATTGGAGCTTCCCCTTTGAGTTGTTGTTTGGCCTTGAGTAAGTCGCTTCCCTCTCACTGAAAGTTATTAATTCTATTTTCATTTATAGATGAAAGGCTCTACAAAACTACCAAACATTAATCATGAATGCTCCAGATAAAGTTTAGTCAAGCAGGTACAAGAAATCAAAGTATCACCTTAACACTGGATCCTCTTATTCAGATTTGCGTTGCAGCAAGCATGCTGATATGAGAACAATTACAAAATAAACAAGAAACATACCATTACCAGCTTAAAAGTCCCTACTTCTAAAAGAGGTCAAACTTACATCTGCGGCAAAACTGTCAGTGGCAAAACTGACAAACCCTTTTAAAGCAGAGATGATGGAAAAACTAATCACAGCGTAAGAAAGTAATCTTAATTTTGAAAGAGAATCTGTTGGGGAAGATCACTTTTCAACTCTGCAACATGTCAAGCTTCGATCGGTAAAATATAGGCAGCTCTTGATCCAGATATAGATGTTGCCTTGCTGTGAACAATGACAGGAGTCGAAAAAAGGTTGGAGGAAAGAGAGTGTATACCCACATTGTACAGGATGCAGGAGACACTGGTCACATCTACCAGTGTAAATGGAAAATTTCCAGAACCAGAACACAATTATATTCATCGACACCATGTGAAGTTAAGGACGTTAAAAAAACATACATAAATGGGCAGCATGCCACCAAATCAAATTTGTTGCTGCCACATCTAAAGCACAGTCAATAAAAAAGAATCGTCAGTGCTGCTCAAGTACCTACTGAGCTTTAAGCTACTCTTAACATTTCAGAAAAGAGTGCTGAGCATGACAGTGGGAAGGTAGATCAAAAATACAACATTGTAAAGTTTGTAAAAAGTTACATATTTCCATAGATAATGAAAACATCTTCCTATGTAAAACTACATATCAACAAGAAAAATACTACGAGGAAGAACACTCAGGATCAGCACTGTAAAATATCATGAACTCACAAGAACTCAAGAAGTTCCATGGCATGGCGATGATTTCACAACTGGGAAATTTTTTGTAACTTCCTTTAAAACATCAGTTGTCAGGCACTGTAAGTGACAAAACAACGGCCTGGATGACAATTCATCTGATGCCATTCTTACACTAGCATCAGAGTGAAGTCTAAATGTCTAAAACGCACTTCTACAGTTCTAGAAAGATTCTTTAAAACTTTCAACAAGTTCTATACCTTCTCGAAATTCAAGTCCACTCTCCATACACATCACACAGCTATACTTCTTCCCAACAGGAAAGAGAAAAGGCCAGAGAGTCTATTTGTGTAAAAGCTAGAGATTAAATAAAAATACCACTTACTACCAAGCGGGCACAATCTGGGTTTCAAGACACATCATTCAGACATTCGTTACCTGACAGTTCAGAACCACAGGATATACTGACTACGTGTAGGTCTAAGCGTTAAACAAGACAGCTCACTCAGAAAGTGATGTCATCAGAGATCTGTTACAGACCATCAGCTCAAACTAGAGAATAAGAGGATTTTTTGCAAGCCCATATTTGTAATGTGCTGAAAGAAAAATGTCAAACTGAATTCTTTAATAATTAAACCTCATATCTCAGGATCTTAAGCAGTGAACAGCAAAAAATCAGTTTTAAAAAATTTTTAGCAAGAGTTTTCTAACAGCACTCACCATAACCAAGACAGAGAAATTATCATATATCCTATTGTAACAGCCAGAATGAGTAAATCACTGGCCTCGAAATTGGAGATAGTCTAAGAATTACTGATCATGATCAGATTACATAGCTAGATAGAGATTACTGACATCTATGTAAACATATGATGCACATACACACTCAAATTCCTGAGGTTTCAAAACTTCTGAAGCTAAAAAGAGTTACGAACAAAATGGATTAGGAAGAAAAATCTTAGAAATCTTAGAAATACATATGAAAATAGAAAGTTCCTTAAGAGGGCTTTTATCTATGGTCAGGCAATTCTACAGCTAACAGAGAGGACAAATTTGGCTACAGCTCATCACAGTTGTTCAAAATCTAATGTTTCTGAAAAAAAGAACTGTAAAGAAAAAAAAAAAGGAGGATCAACAGCATCAAAAAGGGGAAGCTAGATCAATATAAACAGAGTCACAGAGCAAGTTACTGAAAGACGTAAAACATCCATGTATGACACAGCCAAGAGCGTTAGTAACAAACACCACCTCAACAGCAGCAGGGGCCCATGCCTAGACAGAGGTGGCACAAGTGTTAAAAATCATAAGGAACGATCAAAAATAGTCAATAAATACTTTCATTCTATAGTTAGAAAGATTCAAAATGGTATAATTGTATCACATTATATTGATTTTCTTTCCAACTCATTTGTTAAACAGATGTTCCAGATCAGATGTTAAGAAACATTGCGAGACAAACATTTTAAATCAGCATACTTGTTAAACTTATCCAAGGGTCCTAGAGCAGTCAGCCCAGCAAATCTATGATCTGTTGATGCTCTTTTAAAACTATGTATTTTAAAATATATATATCTGTATTTAAATGCCAGAGACTACCACGATGCAGAGGAGTGAAAACACAGCGTTAAAGCGACAAATCAAGTTTTAAGGCAGTCTGATATGATAGAGAATTCAGACGAGATAACAAGAACCAGTGAAAGACAGATGCATTCAAATGTATTCAAACAATAATTGCATGCCTTATTTTTAAATAGTGGAAAAGATGAATCACTGAAACAAGTCATCCAGAGAAGTAAATGGTAGATTCTCACTATCTTGATACACTTTTTTTTTTTAAAAAAAAAAAAGCTTAGCCAACTAGAAGTTCAGAAAAAAAACACCATTGAGACAAAAACTGATGCTATAATACATTTAAGGGGAAATGTTCATGTATTAAGATAGATTTGATCTCCACTCTAATGCACCGCTACGTGATGCAAGTGAACTTATGCAAGCACATGAACTTTTCACATACTCACAACTAGATTAATTAGTAGTGTGGTAATAATGTTCTTTAATAAACCTAAAATAATGATTTGTCAGCCCATTAACAGAACAAAAAGGCCCTCAAATTAAATAGTACAGAAGAAAAATGTTGAGGTTTTTTTAATAGAACACAGGATACCATGATCCTGTCTCTTTCCTGCTGCATGCAACTCAACATCAGTGAAACATGATTCTTCCTATTATTTTCAAACGATTTCCAACCAGACTTCAGGTCATGTCATAACTCAGGGCTTTTGGGAAAATCTACATCTAACTACTAACAGAGGCAAAATACCCATTTCCATTCTGTTCGGTAATTCATCAACCTTTATCCAAAATATGCTAAATGTTCAATATTTATCTCCAAGGACTGGATGCAGTTTGACTAACTACTCCAGCTTGGCTCTTGCTTCTTCTTGTAACTCTCATGAGTATAAATATGGTCAACCATTTCTCCTCAAAGACTGTCACACACAGATTCCCATAAGATTCACAGTAACCATGCTTTTTGCTATTCAACATCAATAAAAAGAATATCAATTATCAGATTATAATGTTATCCAATATGACAGGGACCTCAAAATCTGCATCACTTTCAAGTCCTCTTTTAAAAAGTATTTGATCACAGAAGCTGCGATATCAGGCCAAAAAAAAAAGACATTTGGATAACTAATAAAAACATCCTTAAGCAAAACACAGACTACAGCAGCAACCTTCCTAAAAACTGGAAATGGTAACAGCTATGCCCCTTATTTTGGAGGTCAAAATAGGAAGTTTAAGCCTCAGTGATGTAACAACAAAACACAAGTAAGCAACTCCTTCTATCATGTTTAACAGGCCTCTTCCTCTGAGAGTACAACTCAGCCAAAGATCTGGGGTTTTATAGCCTACAGATTGAATTGCTTTGGGCACTGTACTGGGCTAAAAGACAAAACACACAAAACCTAGACTCTACTCTCTGTAGTAAATGAGCTATAAGTCAAACAGTTTAGATAACATATCACATTTGCACTCTGCAGACATCACTGGCTCCTGATCCAAAATGCTGTTACATGTGCTAATCAACGAAGCCTCAAATGGACTAGGAACTGATTATCTTAGAAACTGTCTATCCGCCACAATTCTCAGCAACAGCTGTTGTCAATTACAGCAGCATACCTAACGGTTTAAGATAAAACTCCTAAGGATGGAGCAGAAAGTAAACTTTTGAAGACTTTGTCAACAGAATTCCTTTCAGAGCAAAGTGCAAAACAGTTCCTTGCATAGCCCTTCCTCAGTGAAAAATGAAGTTATAATAGCAACAATAACTCGGAGACAGCAAAGATGATCTCTACATTAGCATACATCATAGGCAGGCAGAGAATGTATAACACATTTCCACCAAATCACATTTTTCTTGCACATTAATACAAGGTACCAAAAGTCCAAAAGATTCAAGTGCTATTCAAATGCAAACAAAAGAGAACGGAACAAAGTTTGAGTAAAGCCAACACTGTAACACAAAGAAGGAAAAATGTGAGAGAAACGTTTTCACTCATAATTCTCAAAGGTAAGCGCCACTCTTGCAGGTGCCACAGTATTTAAAAAAACCTGAACCATTTCTATGTGACAAGTGAGCTTTGCTAATATTGCAGCAGAAACTGATAACTACTTGTAAAAAATCAAGTTTGTGGCTTTCCTCAGATTTCTGAGAAGGTGAAATAAAGTGAAACACACCAGAATCTCGTCAGTTTCATTAACCCTTAAACAAAACTACCAGTACAAGCCTTATTTAGTCACCTTCCCACCCACAAAGCTGGAGAACAGACTCGTCTTCATCTCACTATCAAAAGGATGCCATTAGTATCTTTTGAAATGTTCAGTTTTCATAGGAGTTTACCATATCTGTAGTGTCTAAATGAAGAAGCCAACATAAAATCTACAGGGAAAAAAAGGCAGCTTCTTCCCAGTATGCACTTATACATAAAAATATTAATTGCTCATGCTCTCATACTCAGTTATAAACTTAAGTTCACTATGTAGGTTCACAGATCGTACAAGGGTAAGCTCCTGTTGTTGGCTCAGCAGCAGTTACCCATTTCAAGTAAGAAAACATACAAATGTTCAAAGGCTGTGTCTAATTCTGTGTTTACCTGATAGTCTGAATGTATTACAACACAACCTTAACTGTAACAATTCCAGTAGTCGCTACTATTATATACATACATATGACATACAAATGTTCAAAGGCTGTGTCTAATTCTGTGTTTACCTGATAGTCTGAATGTATTACAACACAACCTTAACTGTAACAATTCCAGTAGTCGCTACTATTATATACATACATATGACTTTTAGGATAACAGCACTTAGCTGGACATGGGCCACATGTGTCAGTAAAAAATAAGTTTGACAAATGGTAATTCACAGTTGTGTTAACTCAGACAATTATTATGTTTACAAAAAAAAAGGACTCCTTTCAAAAATAGAAATCATTATCATCTACAAACAATGTATTTTTCTTATTGCCCAGTTTTAGATCTCCTGGTATTTCAACCTGCGAGCTACAAATGATGCAGTGGATGATGATTCAGAAAGAGGTGGGATCTAGGATTAATTTAACTGAATGTTTCACAACCCTCCAATTCTTAAAAATATTTTTAATACTAACAATCAACCCACATGTATTTGGAATACATTTGAAAGCTTTAGTTTTCATGGATTATTATCAGTAAATAGATGAGTTAGCATGTGCCAAGTAATACAACTCACAAACAACAACTTTAATGGAGTTTCATTGGTCTGAAAAGAAATACTTCTCTTATGTGATGCTTTTTAACCAAGCTTCAGAGTGCTCTGTAAGGGAAGGTAAACGGGATTACTGACGAGTAAAGCAGTGCATCAATGCTGTGGAGCTGAGTGGCAGAACTAGAAAAGTATTCTTGTTTCCCCAATTCCCATCCCAGTACATTTTGGAACAAGGTTCTTTCACATATATATCACTATCATGCGTATATATCCCACTAAAGCAATGTTATGTCAATATGATGGAACAACTATTACTTAAAAGCAGACCATAAAGCCTCCAGGATGTGTAATACCACAGGATATGTAACTAAACTAAACTACTGATGGGTACAGTACAGCAATCTAAGAGTATAAAACTCTCAAAGAGCTAAAACGTCCTAATTGCAGCCCTGGCACTGAAACACAGACTTGTACACCGCTTGAACTACTGTATCCTAAAAGAAAACAAATGTGACAGTTAAACATCTCCCACTGATGGCAATAAACTGGACAGCCAGCACAGACTGAGTCAGATAGGTGAGAACAGGGAGGAAGAGTGGCTCTGGGGCAGAAAAGTGGAGGGAAAGCAAGCTGCTTCTAAAAACTCTCTTTCAAGGCCTCGAAGTTAAAAAAAAAAAAAATCACGAAGACCTTAACTTCCCTCTTCAGCCACCAGAATCACCACCACCACCACTAAAAAAAAAATTCAGAGGGGGAAACCTTGTGACAAATCTGCCTCCTCCTCCTCCTCCTCCCTCCCTGCCTTCATCTCCCAAGCTGTGGCTCCACAGATCCCTGCCGGGGAGCACCTACCCTGAGCACGCCACGGGCCGAGCACGGGGCCGCCGCTCGCTCCGGCGGGGAGCCCCGCGGGAAGGAGCGTGAGGAGGCCGAGGAGGAGCGGCGGCGGCGGCCCGGAGCGCGCAGGCCTCTCCGCCCCTACCAGCCCCGCTGCTGCACACTGACGGCCGGGGGCGGCGGGACCGGGCGCCGCCGGCGGAAAAAGGCCTCGGCGGGCGCCGGGGCGGCGGGCGGCGCACTTTGACTGCAGGGCGGCCGGCGGGGAGGGGGGCAAGCGGGTGAAGGGGAGCAGATGCTCCGGGGCTGGTTTTACCTGCTGCTGCTGCCGCCTGCAGTGGCATGAAGATCTGGCTCAGCCTCTCTCTCTTTCTCCCTCCCCGCCTCCCTTCCTCCCTCCCTCCCTGCGCGGCACACAGACCCCCGCGCCGGCCCGGCGCCCTGCGAGGGACGCGGGGCAGGGGGAGGCGGTGGGGAAGGCAAGGGGAGGGGAGGGGAAGGGGAAGGCCTCCCTGCCCGCACGCGGGGACGCGCGATGGCACCGCCCCCCACCGCCCCGCCGCTCTCTGCGCGCAGGCGCCGGCCTCGCCGTCAGGCCGCGGCCGCCCCCACGGCCCCGGGCGCTGCGCCTGCTTGCTGCGCCCGCCGCTGCTCTTGGGGTGCCCGCGGAGCAGGGCGGGCGCGGCCCGCTCGGGCCGACGGGGATGCGGAGGGGCGAGGGGAAGGGCGAGGACGGGGCTTCGGCTTCCCGCGTCGCGGGCGGTGGTGCGGCTCGCCTGCCGCTTGCTCCGCGCGAGCCCCGGCGGGCCGTAGCAAAAAGGCGCTGGGATCTTTTGAAAGGAGGAGGTTTCCCGTTTGTTCGGGGCCTTTAACTCTCCGAGGGAGCCCGAGGCGCTTTTATTTCCGTAAAGCGTACGCAGAGTGTAGTTACCAGTCACGCGAAGCAGGAGTGAGGGGGGGAAGCAGCTTAAAATTAGGTGATTTAACGTGGATCCAATACGTTGCTCCCTGGAAGCGACTGGCCGGGTTCACACCGCTTTGGAAGCTGCTTCGTGGGAGGAGGAAATAGGTGGTGGTGTAAAGATGAAGCACGCCGGGCTGCGTTTGCGGGGTCCGGGCTGACCGGACCCCCCCAGCCCGGTGCCCGGCGGGAGCCCGGGGCGGGCCGGCCCCCGGGGGCTCTTGTCTTCCCAAGAAATGGGAGTAAACCCTCTAAGCACGTTTGCTGCAACCCGGTAGCAGTTCACCTGGGACAAAACACTAATTCTCAAGGCAGACTTGGATCGCTGGCATGCGTTTGAGATCAGCTTAATCAAAAAGATTAGCGCTTAACATTTTGGGAAATCTGGTAAATCTGTCGTTTGCTTGACATTGGTCCTTCCCTAGGTAAAAATAATGGAGGAATGTGGGCTGTTGCAGAGGACCAGCTGGTATTGGAGAGGTCATTTTGCTTGCAAGAAAAACTGCAAGGTATATATTTGTGCAACGGTTTGAAGATGAAGTAAAGCGCTATGTGTACTACTGGGTTGCTCTTGGTGACAATTGTGCAGTTTCTAGTTAGGCCTGATAATGCACTAGGTATCCAAGATTTTCTTCAGCGACTCCAGTACGAGACAGAAAGGACAAACTAGAGACATACTCCATCATCCATACTAGCTGAAGCAGAATTATTATTTGAACCTGAGTCTTGGAAAAATGAGACTAAAACTGGCACCGTTTGACTATTAGATCATGCTTCAGGGCAACATAGAAAGATGATCAATCTGAGATATACCCAGAAATGTGAAACAGGAATAAAACTTTGTAAGTTTAGTAATAATAACATGATGAATGTATTGTATCTAATCTCTGAAGACATTTTTTATAATTCCCGTGATTCCCAGAAAGAAACTTTTTTGCTTTTTAGGCCATTTCAGGGCAAGATAATCAGCCCATCTATGTGGTTTTGCCAATGATACTTAGAGAGGAAGTCTTAACTTCATGCCAGTCTACAGATGTTTTTGATTCCCAGATGTTTGATTAAGAAAAGAGAGACCAAAGTAGGTTCCGGCCTGCTGATGATAGTGTTTTACAGCAATGCATTTAAATTTCTTGCTACAACAGATTGTTTAAAGTAGAAAGAGCCATTTAAAGTTGAATGTTGGTAGATTTAAAAGAAAAAAGCAAGGAAAAAAAAATGACGATACAAGAATTTCCTTGCATGTCCATATATCTATTAATTTCAAACCAATTGTTTCATTTTCCGTTTGAAATCATGATTTTCTGTTTGTTTCTCCTTACATTTATTTTGTGTTAGAGCAGATCTCGATATTAAAAAAAGCCAAGCAGTCAAGCATATAATTCTTGTCTAGCAATATCATGTTTTGAATACTTTGAACAGCTCAGTGATGAAATGATAATTTTGTTCAATACAGGGCACGACGTTTGATTTAGAAATCATACAGCCATCTACAGTCAGTCTGTGTATATCACAGTGACCCGTCCACTATAAATACATGGAAATGTTTTCTGCTTTTGAAATACAGTGCAGTTTAGATAAGAACACATGCAAAAGTAGCATGTGCTTGGGAGATGAAATGGTAATGTAAAGAATTATAGCACATTATATGTTGAAGATATAGGTGTATAGGTAGGATTCACTAAGTACAAATTTTACTGAAAGTATCAAAACCTTTTCTTTATAAACCTGTAGATTTGCGCTACTGTTTTTAAAAAAAAAGAAGTATGCACCTGCCTTTGGCACATACTCCCACTGCGTACTCAAATCAGGCAATTGTGAGTTGTCTAAATAACTACTGGAGTAATTATATGAGCATACGATATCTAATTGTGTGTGCACTTAGGGGATGTCTTAAAAGATTTGGCCCTTTCAGTATTCTCAATATGAAAATTTTCCCATCGAAAAGAACAGCTAGAACAAAAGCCAGAAGGAAAAACAACAGCACAATGTGCCAAAAGTAGTTTGTTCTTGTTTCATTCGCAATCAATTGTTAGGCTCATCGTAGCACTTAAAATGCCAATTTAAGCATGAATGGAGGTTCCACCCCAAAATTAAAACATTGTAAGGGGATGAATCCCTTTTACTTACACAACAATAAATGGAAAAACAAATTCCAAATATTATTAATTTCTGTATTTGCAAGATTATGGGGGGTTAAGAAACTGCTTAGACTATCTCAATTTCTGTTCAAAATATGTTCTACTGCACATTCACAAGCAAACGTGTGTAAGCTTTGTATAGGTGAAGAAAATAATGTTTGTTAACTGAAGTATTCTTAGGGATAGAAATATTGTTAAAATTTTACTTGACTGTGCTTTACTTGACTGTTACTTGACTGGAATTGTGAAAAATCTTGGTTTATATTTAGTTACATTGCTAGTTACGTTGTTCATTTAAATAGTTTAGTCTTGTCCTCTAGCACACCTCAAATGTAAGTGGTATCCGTAGCAAAAAGTGCATCTATAGCTTGCACACCTATGACGGTAGAAGCCAATATAAGAGTAAGAAAAGTGGAAAATGCTGACTTTCTGTATTCATTCCTCCCAGATCTCGTCTGGTAAAGTACCTGGAAATGCATTCTGGTTTCCAGTCCTTTGGTGGGGAAGGCTGTCTAGATTGGTTCTCAACTACAGAGTAAAGCTATGACATGCATATGAACTACTTAGCAGGATTTCATCTATTTTGAAAGTGTATAGTAAACATTTGCAGGTTTAATAAAATATAAAATAAAGAAAACCAACTTTTTGTCTTGGTTAACTCTTGCACACAAACAGAATGTAAATATTTCCACAGATCTTTAATAAATATTTATGTGAATTATATACATGTATTTTATTGTGTGCATATGCATATATGATTATGTGTGTATACAAATATATTTATATAAATACACGTACACACATTAGTTGTTTTTTAATTTGAAACAGTATCTTTTTTGGATTTCATATTTCATCTGGAATCCAGGAAATTTTACAATCTCAGGGATCTGAGAAAATTTCAGGAAAGTTGTAATGATTGGAACTTCTCCCATGAGTCTAAAGAAGCTCCTTTCTGTATCAACAGTATTCTCATAGAGAAACTGAGAAATACTTGTAGAGTACTTCTAGTGTTTCTAGACTCTAGAATGAGATGTATTTGATACACACCTGTTAAGAACAAAGTTATACTGATTTTAAAATTCAGGAATTTTCTTCCAGTAGAGTCTGTTCGACACCATTATCAGCTTGCAGCTTTAATTGCAAATAAATCATTAATTCACTCTGACATTCTGGTTTTGTACATTATTTTTAAATACTTACCAATCATAAAAAACACAACAGAAATTTTGTTCTGTCTTTTTCATTCTCCATCCCATGCAAAAGATGGAAAAAAAACTAAGAAATTTTTGTTTCTCAATTACAATACGGATTCACATTTTAAAACTGAACTGGGTCTTAAATATATTTTAAATTCTTGTGTTTAGTGGAATTTATGTGAGCTCTCAGTGAACCTGTATGTCAAGTGTTAGGATTCGGTCTAATTCACCTATTGTTATTTACACTTTCTGAATACCTCACCAAAATACAATCTCTTTTTCCAGTAGAATACTAATCAGCTCGTGCATTCTTAGTAAAATACGTATCTTGACATCCTGAGAGTTAGGTGTAAAATCAAGAAATTCATTGCATAACTTTGACAAAGGGGCACTACTCAATGTTTTCTGAAATTTTTTAAAGGAGTCAAGCAAAGAGGAGGGAGCAAGAGGAAGAGAGACTCATGAACTACTGTTGGAAAGAATAAAAAGAATTGTGTACTCCAGAATCACCTAACTAAAATTTGCCAGAGGTGAAACTTTCTCTGAAACGTGTAAAGAAACCAACCTCCTGATCTTGAAACACACAGTACATCAGCAGAGAGTCGTACCAGCGTAACCACATAGCTGTTAGATCAGTACCCAGAAAGATGGAGAAACTGGTTAGAGCGGAGCAAGGTTATACAAGCATTTAACGCAGAAGGGCAAGAAGAAAATAAACTGAATATCAGAAAAAAGTACCTACTAAGAGTATCCAAAAATACAGGGTGATTCCTGTGAATGTGAGTGTCCAGGGCAACATTTTTGCATATGGTGCCTTTGGTCCCAATTCGGACAAAACCATCCATTGACACTTAAGTTCCATTGATTTCGGCAGGGCTTAAGTGCTTTCCTGAATCGAGGCTAATTAAGTGCATCACATACAAATACTCGTGTGCATAAATTGTTTACAGGATTGGGGCTTTAGGGCTTGTCTAAACAGAGACACTCAGGAAAATTAATCCAAATTAACTAAAGGTATGAATTTAAAGTGGATTAGTTAAACCACATTAAACCCCAGTGTGGACTGGGGTTTAATGTGGTTTAACTAATCCACTTTAAATTCACTGTTTTAATTATTTTGGATTAACTTTCCTGAGTGTCCCTGTTTAAGCAAACCCTTAGTGTATTGAATAAAGTCCCCAAATGAGTCAAAATTAAAATAGACCCCAAACTAAATAAATAGCAATTCTGCATTGGCAAGGGATGAAATCTTTAATTTTTACAATTCCAATGACTGTGTACCACCGATGTGCCGAGGAACAGCAGCAATGAGATCAAATCGTAGTCAATGAACATGACATTGGAACTAAGCCGTGAAACTCCAAGCTGTGTAGGAAAGGCTGATCTGAGAAAAAATCGGAAAAAAAAAATAATAAAATCAGTCTTGTACACTTCGGCAATATTAAACTGCAATTTAAAAATAAAGATCAGATTTATTTCCACTTAAGCTGGCAAGACCAGTGAAGGCACTGTGGTTGCCAATACAGTCTGTGATGGCTAGCAAGGAAGCCAAAACTGGCAAGAGAAGTAAGATAAGCTTTATTTATGTAAATAAGAAACCATTTGTATTTAATAATAAACTATTACTTTTGATTAGCCATTTAAAAATGATAGATAAATAAAGCTCTCAAATGGCAGTTGATATTATTATTTTGATAAATGAACAGTTGTGTTCTTTCAAAAACTACAGTCTGATTCCCAGGGTAGCGTTTGCTTGGAGTTCCACTGGAAGTGGTGGGACTTCATTAGGCTTCAAACTGGAGGCCAGCAGAGCAGCCAGACTCTTCAGGTCCATTAAAAATGTAACAAGGGACAAACTTGGGATTGCGAGATATACAAATTAACTGACTGTGGATGGATTAATTTCTTTTTTTTTTAAAGTAAATAAATAAATAAATAATAAACCATTGATAACTACTCAATTTGGCATGAAATATCAGACATTCATGGCCAGACACCCAGCTGGTGTAAGTGGGCAGATGGTCCTATCTTTACTTAGAAATTATAAGTTTGGGAGAAATTTTATTTGATTTTTGTTTTTTTTTTTTTTTAGTTTAAGCAAAATCTGTTCCTCTGCTGAAAGTGATAATTCTAAAAAAAAAAAAAAATCTTGAAAAAGGTTAGTCTTTTTGTATTTAAGCTCCATATTTCAGTTTTAGTATTTCAGACTTGAAACTTGCTACGAGACTAATACTGTCCTTAGTTACGCTGCCGAAAGTGCCTCCTGCATCCTGACTGCTTTACAGCCCTGGTTGTATGTACATGCGTGAGGCTAATGTCATAGCCATGCTTCCATAAAATCACAAAAGCGCCCATGAGTAAAAGACCTTTACCTCTAATAGTAATATGTGCCTAGTGCTTGGTAACCAATGATCCTCACTGAAAGGGCAATTGTTAAGAATCCTCAGCCTTGCCCGTTTATTTCCAAATATTGCGAAGCACTTTGAAAGTGAGAGGGATGATGCAGTTCTGGTAGGCTTCCCCTGCTCCCCATGGAGCATGGCTGTCTGTGAGCACGGCCTTCCTCTGCGGCGTGACAGGTCTTCTCTCTTGCTGCTGACACTTGGTAAAGGGACTAAAGCTGGTGAAGTGAAGAAAGAAGCAAGGCAAGAAGGTGGGGAAGGCAGGCAACCACACTGAACACGGGACGGGTGGGAGAGAGTCAGGGTAGAGCACCTGCCTGTTCTCCAAAACTCAGAACAGAAGAGTAGCAAACAGAAAGTTCGAGTAGCTTTACCTTCTGACAGCTTTTTAAATCTTGTTCTGCTCTCCAGCTGCTTCAGTAATTTTTCTTCCTCCTTAGTTAGCTTTTTTTTAGCTCAGTCACTTTCCACACAGAACTTCATGCTATTTTTTCTAAAAATAACCCAAATCTTAAAGCTATTGTTCTTAAACACTGATGTATTGTGCCAATAATTATTTTATACTGTCCTTTCACTAGCCTAGAGCATAATTAAAAATGTTCTCAGCTGTTCAGTTCTTGATGCAGAAAGTTTTTTCAGCTTACATTGATCAGAATAACTGGCCATGCACGTTGTACTAGTGTGCAGGAAGAGTATAGGTGGAAGTTAGGAGCAAGAGTACAGAAAAGAAAGGGAGAGTGTTCGCTCTCACTTAGATTTTTGTATTTCCAGAATTTTATTCGATAAAAGAATATCCCCATGTTCAGGTGAAAAAACACTCACTGGCCTCCGTTCATACTGAAAATGACTGTTCCCCTGGTAAGCAGAAAATGGTAGTTCTGATCCATGCCCTATTTTGGAGAACTCTTATTTAGTGCCTGAAGGAATTTGAGGGCAAGAGCACCTCTTTCATTACATTGACTCCCACTTGTTTTTTACAACAATTAAGTGTAAGCCCTACAGCAGCACAACTGTTAAGATTTTTATGGGTCTTAAAAGGGACACTGACAATTTGAAATGAGTGAAATACCACACACTGAATAGTGATAATTGTTTATGGCACTATTTTTCCATGTTGCAGCATTAAAAATGTGGTTTGAATTTTCTTTTTTCCTGATACGATGTTTGTGTGGGCCACACAGCAGTACAGTAATTGCCCTCTGGCTCTGCAAAATATACACAGGATCCTCTGTGCTCGAGCACAATCTTTTCTTCTCTGGTGATCTGATGTAGCAGCATGCCTCTTCACCAGAGGGGTGTCCTAGAAAAAGAAGGAACTCCGTCTCTAAGGTGTTTTCAAAATAATATTACTTTTTATTGCTACTATTTTCATGCAAGGATTTCACCAAAGCTTTAAATGTGTCAGCGAATATTCAGATTATCCCTAAAAAATGTTTATCAGTAAAGTGTGAGAAGGATGAAGTTAGGAGTTCACAGCCACAAAGTCAATCAAAAACAAAGAACGTTTCTGCTGAATTTATCATATCCGTTAACCTCATTATGATAGTGATTGTCTGGGGTGCATTTTACTGTAATAACCGGTGAGAGATTGGGAAGGGATGAAGCAACTGTTTCCTCTAGAACACTTTATGCAGTGCTGCCAAGGGAAGATCGTCTTATTTCTGTTCTCGCTGTAATTCTTCTTTCCCCTTTGAGCGAACTGAGGCAACTGGCCCTATTCCTCTCTGAATAAACTTTTGTAGCATTTGAGTGGGCCAGCAGAAGACAGTGGAAAAAATTCACTTTGCTAGTGTGAGGACAGCTAAAGACAACTACCATTATTTGTCTCTTTACTTGTGCCCTTTTTGAACAGGTTTTCAGTTTTCTGTTGGTGTTAGGTGAGGGTATTAGCATTGTGTTGGTAAGTTCCTGCAGAAGTGAAACTACAGAGAAAATCTGAGGGCATTTATCTACACACAGGAGGGCACTACACAAACTGGGAATAAACTGGAAAATATAAACTGGTTAGACTTATTTTGACTCGGATCTGAATTGTAACAATTTTAAAGTAGTGTAAATTGTTTCCTACGATAAGGAGATGAGCTGGGAACAAGAGAATGGCAACGGGTGTTGTATGCTTTGACTTTAGCAAAGCCTTTGACACAGACTACTGCAATCTTCTTACCACTAGCACTTATTTGTATTTTTTCAGCACTTGTGAGACTGCATCTGGAGTACTGTGTCTAGTTTTGAACACCCTAGTACAGTACAGGTAAGGCGTTGACATACTAGAGATAGTCCAGTGGAGGCCATCATACTGGTCAGGAGGCTGGAGAACATGATGGATAAGGAGAAGCTGAGAGAGCTGGGCCTGTTCAGCTTTAAAAAGAGAAAGGGAGACCATATTGCTATCTCTAACGACCTGATCAGAGGATTTAGAGAAGACAGAAGCAAACTCTGCTTTGGGTTCCACAACAATAGTAAGCAAGGCAACAGACACAAGTTAGAGCATGGGAAATTCCCATTAGATATTACGAAATAAATTTTTTTTACTATTATATTGGTCAAATACTGGAAGAGGTTGCTCAAAGAGGATCCTCACTCTTTGAGATATTCAAGACTGAGCTGGATATGGCTATGAGCAACTTGATCTAATTAGACCTATTTGAGTAGGTGGCTGGACAAGACAGCCCCCAGAGATCTCTTCCAACCTAAGTTATTATATGATTCTATGAAGTTGCACATCTCTCTTCTTTAGTTGATTATAACATGTTCTACAAGTGGTAGTAAAGCTTGTTTTATCTGCACATCTTGTAGAAGGTGTTGAAGAAATGAAAAATCTCTCTAAATGAGAGACTTGCAGAAATTACTTTCCAGATTTCTTTCATTCCCTGACAAAGGATCAGACTGTCTACCATTGAACTTTTTTACATTGAGGGTGGTAAGGCACTGGAACAGGTTGCCCAGAGATGTTGTGGATGCCCCATCCCTGGAAGTGTTCAAGGCCAGGTTAGCTGAGGCTTTGGGCAACCTGGTGTAGTGGAGGATTTCTCTGCCCATGGCAGGGGGGTTGGAACTAGATGATCTTTAAGGTCCCTTCCAACCCAAACCATTCTATGATTCTATGATTCTAAGATTCTATGATTCTATGATATCTGAACTTAAAAGCCAGTTTCTTTTCCCAAAGCTGAACTATATAGAGCTCTTCAAGAAGATCTAGAATTCTAAATACAATTAAGTTTTTGTTTCTTTTCCTTTACTCTTTGCAAGGACAAGTGTCTGAAGACCTGCCAAGATCTACAGTGAAAAATAGAAAAGGAAAGGCAGATGGCTTCTCTTAATCTTCTTCAATGAAAGTTGGTGATCTTCTATGAGTTTGCTAGGGAACCTTTGTAGTTCCAGAAATGGCAAAACTGATCTCTAGCACCATCTCTAAACAAGAAAGGGGCTGAAACTTTAGCAATGGTATATTTTATCTCAAGAGTTTATTAAGCTAGGATTTTGATAGATATTTCTGAGGACAAACCCAAACCAGTCCTCCAATTTTCTATTTAGTCTCAGCAGAGACTGGGAAAAGGAAAATGGCTTTCCATTACCATCATGTCCTCTAAAATCTGAAGTGAGCTAAGGCATGCAAATGACACACCTTCAAACAATTAGTTCAAACCTTTTCCTTCCCTTCCCTCTGACCAAAATCCCAATGTAGTGTAGATTCCTTCTTCCTTGGAGAGCTTTGATATGGCAGAATTCTTTCGTGAAGAAATTTGTGTGTGTAGTCGTTGTAAAAAACCCACATTCTTTTCTCAGTTTTCAGGTAGCTCGTCTCTTCATTCATGTAACATTGTCAGTCACTTGCCCATTGTCACAAAATCTTCCAAACTGTACAGCACATAACTTTGTACAGTAAAAAGATGGCCAAGCAAATGAAACAGATCCCTTGAACACACACACACTCTTTTCTTTACCAAAAAAATTCTTTCTAATATGTTTGATTTGTTATAAAAGTACAGAGAACACAAGCCTATTTTTTGCTTTGGTATTCCTTTCTGAAATACACTAATTCATTGAACCCAGTTGAAATAAAAATATTCTTGAGATCACAAGAAGTTAAACTAGTAAACATCTTTAAAATGTCTCTCAATAGGAAAAGTCTCATCTCCTTTGTTAAATACTAACTTCAAACCATGATTTCTGCATTAAGTTTTATTAGCAGTCAGTAAGCAAATTTGAAGGGCCTGATCCTGCATTGCTGACACCATGCTGCATGAGGCAGAAATAAAACAGCACACTGGAAATTAGATTAAAGGCCAAGTCTGCAACTGTTATTGAAATCCAATAACTCAAACTGCAGTCTTACCAGCAGTTAATAGTCCCCGTGGTGCTAAATAATCATAAAGCTTGAGGGTATCTACTATTGTGCCAGAACACCAATGAGACGTAACCATCCTTGCCCCAAGAGTTGTAAAACAAAAGCCATTCTCCCATCAAAGGGCAAGTTTTCTTGAGGGGGGACTGATACCTGTGTAAAGAATTGGTAATGTCTTCTATGACCTTTTGTAATTCCTTTCCCTATCTTTACCAAATCTACAGAAAATCGAATGCGAGTGTCAATCTGTAACATCAGCAACCAAAGTCAGATAGTTCAGAGGCACCACACAAGGACTTCCTTTTAGCTAGACAAGTGTAAATATATCCCTTTTGCTTATGACCCATCTCCAGACAAAGTATGTTCCTATCCTAATCTTGAACACTCTTGCTTTTGACTTTCCCAGGCACAAGTTTTTTCATTTTACTTCAGAAGAAAATGAAAACAAGAGAAAAAAAGAACTCAAAGGTTTTAAACTTCATACAGTGTGCTCAGTTCTCCTGGTCTATCAGTTTCATCCTGAGCAGAAGAACATGGGTCAGTTGGAGTGAGTTGTGTATGAGACCAAGAGTCATGCAGAGACCAAGTTCTCAGTATAAATCTTTATACAGGATGAACAAATCTTCTTCCAAGACAGCTGAACATCCATGTTCCTGCATTGTCACTCTGTTCCTGAATAGCAAACGTTAAACGGAAGAACAACTTCTTCAGCAAGTCTGTTCTTTCTAGCAAAGCAGAGTAAGTGGTAACAGTATGAAAATAACCAAATGCAGTTAGTCTTTGTTGGACTAACAGTCTTTGCCTGTGATGTCAGGCAAACTACAAGAATTTGGATATCCCAAGTAGAAGACATGGATAAAACTGAATCTTCAGTTACTGAGGTCACTGTAGGTTCCACTACTAAGTTCAGCCAGAGGTGGTTTTACCCATGAGCAAGGACAAATTCTTTGGGAGAGCTCTGTCGAGGATACCCCATCTTATAAATGTTTCTTTGAAACAAAGGTTGAGTTTGAAGGCTTAATTCCAGGTGAGCTTTCTCTCTCAAGAGCTGCCTTTTTAAGACACTGTTTCAAACAAATCTATACAGCCCTGCCAGTCATGTTGCTTGTACAGTCTTTCACTAGCTACTGCAACTACCAGTTATGGGAGAGGAAAATATTTTGAGCACAGCTAGTAGTAATGTTAAATACCTTGTTTGTGTTCTATGGTAGGAGTCGCATGGAATATGGAATCCATTCTATCTCCATGAATATTTTTTCACTACCTTGGTGATCCTGCTGACTAAACTTTTTGGTATTGTCACAAATGAGAAAAAAAAGGGTGACAGCTGAACAATCAAAAAGACCTTTTCTTCTGTTTCAAAATACGAATGATTTCAGTAATGTAATAGGGAGTATTTAACTCTATTCAAAAGAAAATTTAAAGATCTGTGGCGTGAAGAGGTCAAGTGCTTTAAATACAGCATTTAAAACATGCCTGATGGACGGCCATCTCTGCCTGATGTCACTGAGGTCTGATTGTTCCCAGCGTCTTTTGGACCACAGCCAACCTCTTTATTCCAATGTTAAGGAAAAGATAGGTAAGACTCAAGTTTTTCATTTTCGGTCTCAAAATTTGGATATCGTCTTCAGAAGTTTCAGATTTATGTAGTCTCATAATATGCCCTGGAGATACCACATACCTAATTCTTCTTGTTCATTATCACCCCTTGTTTTGTATAAATTGCTGTTAATGTTGAGATTTCTCTTCCCCTTTTATTAAGGCAGTTAACCATTTACCAGTTTTATATGAATTATCATAGAAAAATTTATTTGCTCTATAAAAATAATTGGCTTCTTTAACAGCAATATTATTCAATAGTGCCTTAATCTGTAGCAATTCTACTTAAGCTTTTTACTGTGGGATTTTTGATGTTCTAATTTTTTATTGTTAGCTTTGCTAATAGCTCCAATTTTTCTTGCCTTTGGCATTTCCTAATTTCATGACATACACCTAAAATCCAGCTTCTAAAAGTCACTTTGAAAGCCTTCAGTACACTATGATGTGAAGCAGAGACCAAATTAAAATTTATATATTCCTTGATTTTCGTTTTAATGGCTATTAGAAATTCTTTATCCTTAAGTAATAGAGTATTGAATCTCCAATGCAAACCATTTTTATTCTCCTCTCTTCAAATTATCTCTATTATTTCACTGGTATATGATCAGATAAAAGAATCCATGCACTTTAATTCTCAATTTACTCCCAAACAGGTTTTTGTCTGCAAGAAATGCCTTGTCTCATATAAGACTGATTTTCCTCAGAAAAGGAGTCTGAACTTATTTCATTGGGGTCAGTAGAGGTAGTTACAGGTTCAGAAAATAAAGCTGTTTATCTTCATGTTTGTAAGTTTAAGTCTTGCAATTATTTATTTCCTTTATTTTTTAAACTACAAAGTATCCATCTTCCCTTCAACTTTCAGCTGAACTGAAGCAATTTTTCTTGCTGATTTTCTATTACACATTCATAGGACAAACCAATGGGAAGATTCCGTCTCCTTTTTAAAATTGAAATGCAAGCAGCAGAGCTCCAGAAGTATTTCTGAATACACACCATAGTCATACAGCCTAGTCTCATGATGACAGCAAGCTTCTCAAACAGCCAGAGTTCTTTACTTACCTCCAAATGAAGGACATCAGTATTGGAGTTTACGCTTTTAAAAGAAGTTTTGTGCTTGCTGGTTTATATGTATTTTAAAGAGATGAATTAGGAATCCACTCCACTATTATATGAAACAGATGTATGCAATCAGTGCTCTGATAATCAGTTGTAGATGAGTAAGATGCTTTTCCCTCCATATAGAGCTCCTTTGTGGAATTTAGCTAAGGCAAAATGTAGACTATATTGTGTTTTCTTATTTCATTTGGTGTTTTGACCAAACAGTTTTGCTGTTTGAAATATTACTATAGTCATTTTGTTCTCTTCTTCTTTTGATGTCACAATTAGGTTTGTAATAACTATTCAGATTATTGCAAATATCAAAGCATTGGGAGATGAATGTGGAAAAATAAGCTGTTTATGATAAAAATATAACCACTCTTAGGAAAAAGGCATTTTTCATTTCAAAGGCTGCTTAGTAATATAGGACTTGGTCAGTTTGATTTAAGTTTCACATTTCAAGGTAAACTAACAAAGTGTTTATTTTAATCAGCCTGTCCTGTGTAATCTGGTGGAAAAATAAACATCAGTTAAAAGGCTATCAGTCTGACAAAATGACTTACCTTAAATGTTAATTTGAAAAAAAAAGCACTTCTTTCACTGTCATTGGTTTGATTGAACTGGTGTTTCTCAGAGCAACTGAAAAAGAAGCTTTCCCAATATGTTTCAAGCTCTTTTTTTTTTGTCTTTTGGATTGTGGGTTGTTTTTTTCTTTCTTGCTATGATGTTTACTGCTTCTCAACAGTGTCTTTTTGCCTGGAAGACAACAGTTATAACGATATGATGCAGCTATTTTTCCATAGAGAGCTGCGTGTTTCTTGGGGACTGTTTTAAAATTTCTGGGATAAATCTTGAGCTAGCATAAATCTATACAGATAGATTTCTTGGCTTAAGTACTCATACCAATTAACAATTGGCACCTGCAGTTGTATTGCCTATTGAAAGATCGGCGTCCCTGTTAAGTGTCATCCTCCACTTCCCAGTATCCGTTGTTGATAGAGAAGGAAGGGAGCCTTTGTGATTATGTTGGCTGTAATGGTGCAGAGCTGTGTCGGGCTGCTTTGTGATCTGGTAAGGCTTCTAGACCTTTTGTGCTTTGTACTGCATTTAAGGCTCCTGTCTCAGGAGTTTTCATCCAGACTATAAGACATACAGGAATTTAGAAAATACAGTGAGTAGTCATGAGTTAAAGGAAAATAAACTGCACAAATTAAACTGCTATCAACTTCTGCAGTTGTATTATTTTCCTGGTTTGGGTGGGATAGAGTTAACTTTCTTACTAGTAGCTGGCATAGTGCTGTGTTTTGGATATAGGAGGGGAATAATGTTGGTAACATGCTGATGTTTTAGTTGTTACTGAGCTGTGCTTACACCACCAAGTCAAGGACTTTCCACCTTCTCATACTGCCCTGCCAGCGAGGAGGCTGGGGGTGCACAAGGGAGGGGACACGGCTGGGACAGCTGACCCAAACTGGCCAAGGGGTATTCCATACCATATGATGTCACGCTGAACAGTGACACTGGGGGGAAGCTGGCCGGGGGCAGCAGCCACTATTCAGGGACCAGGTGGGCATTGGTCAGTGGGTGGTGAGCAGTTGCGTTGCGCATCACTTGTTTTGTGTATTCTTTTATCATTGTTACTTTCCTTTCCTTTTCTGTCCTGTTAAACTGTCTTTATCTCAACCCACGAGTGTTACCTTTTTTTTCTCATTCTCTCCCCAGTCCCGCTGAGGAGGGAGGAGTGAGTGAATGGCTGTGTGGTGTTTAGCTGCCTACCGGGTTAAAGCACAACAATTATTCAGCTGTATTATTACATGCTGCCTAAGAGCTCTGCTTGTAGAACAGGATCACTTTATGTTGGAAAGAGTCAAAATAAGATGGAGTACAAAAATACAAGATAAAGAAAATTGCCATGAAATTGCTATCAGGTGCTTGGGTTGTTTGAGTGGCAATGTGTGCAGGTTCCTACATGCTTGTTTGTTTCGGTCAAAGTCACATTAAAGGAATGGGAAGAATTGTATTGACTTCGGTGGAATCTGGATCTGACCCATTGTGAGGAAAGCTAGGTGCAACCTCTTGTAAAGATGTTTTTAAAACCAGGGCCCTTTTGTTCTCTCTTGTCTGGAATCAATGTGAAGTAATAATATATATAAATTTAGTATAAATAAAGTGAATGAAGAGGTAGCAATAAAATGTTCACTGTCGTTACTGCACCTGAAAACACACCCATTTGTGATAGTAGTGTAGGGTGACTACCCCTTAGTGAACACAGCATATATAGTGTAGATTGTTTCATACTTTAAAGTACATTTATTTGAGCTTGTCTCTTTGTGGCTAGGTGCTATTCCATATTCTGTCTTCAGCTGTTAAGTGCTGGTGCACTGTGTCTATGATTTATTGTTCTCATAATCGGTAATATGTCTCTTATGTATATGCTTTCTTTTTCTTAGCTATTGTCTCCGATGGTCATATTAAAAAATCTTTTCATGGTTTTGTGGCTTGTACAACAAGTCTGCATTTTACTTTTTTATACTCAAAATGTTTCCCTCTGCAATTTGTTTAAAACTTGAGATTAAACTGCATGAGATGTAGAACGACACCTGAAAAAACATAACATCCATTGGAATGCCTTGAGTTCAGTGAGCGGAGATTGGGCTGGGAAAGCTAATTTACTGGCATAGGTCTCCCATGCTTGTTGAAGGCCACTACCATCAGTGTTTATGCCATCTGCCCATGGTCCTTACCTCTGCAGGCAGCATCTCTTTACACATTTAACCATTAATATGACTTTTTTGTTTTCAGTTGTGTGTGTTGACTGTATGTGTGTGAGTAGTACCTGCTGCCTCATTCACTTAGCATAACAAACTCCTCATTCTACATTTCTTTGCTGTGTTGTGGTCAAATGGTCACACAGGGTTAACTGGGTGACCTACAGCACTGAGCCACAGTCTCCCTGTTTTGGCTTCCCGAGTTGTTAGTGAGAGCTTTCCCCCAGCTCAGTAAAACCGCAAGTGTCTGGTGAACGGAGTTTGTCCCTTCACAAAATATGGTCCTATGCTATTGGCTGCGTATTAGGTGTCCAGAAGATGTAAGTCCAGATGCTTTTACGGCATGGAGATGAATGCTGCCGTTTCATTACTGAAGCTGCCTTGCTCACTGCAACACCGACTGACTTCTGTTTGCAGAACAAACTCACCAAGGGGTGATGGGGACGTTGGACGCTTTTTGCTCTGCTCTATTTGAGAAGAGATTTTTGGTGCATCTTTTAATTCTCTTCCTTTTTACGCTACGGGGGACGATATGGCTCAGTGTGTTCGTTGCCTGCCTGACTTCCCTCTGTTCTATGTACTGTGGTGTGTAATTAACAAGCAACATGCCTTTTATACAAAGGAAAAGCAATAGGTGGACTACATGGCAATTTTCTAGTATGCAACTGTGTTTCCAGAGCTGTGCACATTGCTGCTGACACCTTTACAAATATAATAGTATGAATTTAACACACCGAGAGAAAAGCAAGGAAAAGGCAAAACCATGCTGGCTTCTTCAGTGCTAGAAAAACAACAAATTAAAATGTTTGGCAAACAGAGGACAAAATTCATAGGGAAAAGACTTGTACTTCCAAGCTTCTCAGGGTACATCAAGCAATAAAGATTAAGGATTTATTACAGCTTTGTGTTCTCTTTTTATCCTTCTGTCTCCTTCCCCACCTCACTCCATTAAGCTTACTAGTAGAAGACACTACATTTTATAAAGTTATCAATAAAAAGTGCTTCATGCACGAAGAGTGGTAACAGAGTGTTCGTGTCCAAAACATGTAGCTTAATTGCATAAAATTGCACTGAGATACTGTGAACTTTAATAAGATCTTCAAACAGCCTGCTAAAAATGTTTCTGTGAGAACAGTCAAGTTATTATGAGCTGTAGTGTTTAAAGGGCAAAGTTGAAATTCTCTGAGTAGGTATATAAATTCAAATTTTATGAATAATGATCTCATTACTTATGAAAATGAGCAATAGCTAGTGTGATGTGTGCTAAGCATCGGACAGCAAGCCTTACAAGTTGCCACGTTTGGCAGTATGGAACCATACTTTCTCTTAACCTTGCTGGAACACAGGTAGCAAAGTTTCTGCCCATTTTTAAATAGGGCAAAATAGCCACTAGAATTGGAGGATCAGGTCGATCCATTTATCTGTAACGTGGGATCAATGAGCTAGGAAACCATCCCTCTTGTCAACTAGGTGGCATTAGTACAACTGTATGTAGATAACAGAGAAAGATTGCCCAAAAGATACAGTTCTTTTCAAGTAAAATGTAATAAATTCATAGCTTTTTTTCTTTACTCATATGAGTCATTTGACTGATTACTTGCATGAAGGAGATGGCCTGGGTTTGGCCCAACTAGGAGATGTTGTTTCTTAAAATTTCAACAATAACATTCCTACACATTATTCTGCAGAGCTCTTGCCTGAGGGCCCAGTCTTGTCATCCTTCCACACACAGCATTTCCATTGAAGTCAGGATCAAGAAAATTATAAACCGCACAGCATAAAAAGATATACTGGGTTTATTTGGCACTGGAAAGCTCTATGTACAGGCCTTTGGGTGCCATTCCGTGATTTTGACTGAGGGAAAATGGGAAACAGGGGAAGGTTAATGTATGAGTATTATGAAAATTATAATAAAGAGTATATAATTCTGGTTAGAGTCAACCAGCATTGACCTGTAAATATTGGAATACATGTCCCAAAATTAAACTATTCTTTGAAGATTAATACAGATTCTTTTCTCATGACCTCATCCTCACCTCTTTCAGGCTGGCCAAGTAGTGTGGATAGCCAAGTAGCAGTGAATGCTTACAATCAACTGCACTTTGCAAGAAAGAAGCGTGGTTGTGGTTCTTTCAGAAGAGCCCCCAGCCATGGTTTCCCATACTTGTTTCACTGTTGAACTGTACTTTTGGAATATGCTCCAGATGAAGCTGCCTTGAAAACTTTTAGCTTAACTGTGACTAGATACTGTATCGGCTTAGTGTGAGACCACATTATGCTTAGTCCCATGATCTGTTACCAGATATCTAGATGAAGAAGAGGTTGGTCTTGACCTACAAGCCTTAAATGGTTCTGACTGATCTGAGAAATTCTCTTTCCCCGCCTGAGCTTGCCAGAGATGTTCATGTGTGCTTTGAACAGACTTGCAGGGTTATATTGCTTTGCCTTCCCTAAGTCCAGGTTCAGAAATTGTCAGGATCAAATGCAACATGATTATTTCTTCCCTTTTTTTCTTGGGAGTGTCGGTATGTGGCCTGAGAAAATGGACAGATGAAATTGAAGCACGAGAAATTTCTTAATAACACTTTTGACTTATTTCTAAGAGGAACAAGAAAACTTTAGATGCATAAGTATAATAAAAAAACCTTACAAGTGTATAAATAATCAGTTTGAGTTTTCCAGTTCTCTCAGTGGTTAGAAGTTTCTGAAATTCCTTTTTAGTTTCATTCTCATTATCTCTTCTATTTTATTTTTATTTTACATGTTAAGAAAAAATGTATGGCAAACAATGCCTCAAGCATTGCAGCACGGTGAGGAATCAGGTTTCTAAATGCCCCAGTTAATCTAATGTATAATGTTACATTCAGCAGCAACTCATATGATTGAAATAATTTGACTGGAATTAAACTATTGCTACTAAAATTTATGTAAAAGTAATGAAAAATTTATTGGCTTATAAAATCCTTGCTTTTATCCAGGACTAACAATTCCTATGCAACACTAGTGATCCTCCCACAAATAGTTGAGAGAAAATAAAATATAAGGGAGTTCATCAGTTCATATTCCCTGAGATCCTCACAGTTACTCTTCTTTGTGATCCAGTCTTTTAACTTTTTCATGACTTTAATCTTAAAAAATAGATTTTTAATTAAATTCAGAGCTATTATTCCCCTTTAGGGGAGGTGGGAAAAACAAATGCAACTCTGATGCAGGACCTCTGAGCATAACACTTTCCCTCTCTTTACAGTTCATTTTGGCATTTTTATATATCTTCTGCTAATAAAATGTAATGATTTTCATCTTTTACTTTGACATCTGAGTCTGTATCTTTTATCTGTTGTTTACAGTGTTTCAGCCCATAAATAAATCATATGACAAAATAAATTACTTAATCTTGTGTTTTATTTGGAAACACATTAAAGCCTAGCTTTGGTGGGAAAAAATCACTTTACACCTTACAATTGCTTATATACTTTTATGACTTTTGTGTCACGTTCAAATACTGTCAAGGTGTCATATCAATACCAATTGTTCACAAGAGCCACATTTTAAACCTTTTGAGTTTTCTGATAGAGTTTGATAGGAATACTTTGAAATGAAAGTACATCTGTCTTTGGCAAATGGCATTTTCAGTTCCAAGTGCTTTTTTTTTTTAATATCATGCTATAGTGTGTTACAAAAGCAGTATTAATCCCTAGAACTTTCTTCAAATCAGTATACATATGATTATAATGAAGTCCATTTATCCAGTCCCCTGTATCCAAACCTGTTTGTTGTCAGCGTCTGTTTTTTTTCGTCCACTATGAATTCACTTTTCCTGCGTATTCCCAAAGTTGTTCTTTTGTGTTTTTTGGCATCTGTGTAACTGCTAAAATAAATGATACTGCACTGAATTTTGGGCTGTATTTTTATTCTCAATTTCTTTTAGACACATTTTGCTTCAACAATGAAGAATAAATGATAAATATTTTCTCCACTGTTGTGAAAGAAAAAAAGTTTATAACCTCAGTGCATTTATCAATCTTTTACCTGGTCAAAGAAAATTAAATCAAATTCTAAATAGTTGCTTGCATATCTTTTCTAGAAGCTTCATTCCTTCACAAATGCCTCCCACAAAACTATCTTTCACATAGAGAGTGTGCCCTCTTTTCTTAGGTTAATTGCTGAAATATGATGTGGTTTGGTTTCATTCTTAGTAATTTCCAGATTCTATTCCAGGACATTTGGGATAGAGCCCAAGAGCTTAGCATGTTTTCCTTTTTTCATGGTAAAATTGTGCAAATATGCATTAGAGTGTGAAAACAAACAGTCTAATACATTTTTGCAAAGCTCTTTATGTTTACTGTTTATTGCAGATACCAGATCCTAATTAAAATGCGCTAACAAAAGCCAAGATACAAAGAACAAAGATATAACGAAGCCTCATCTTTAAAAAATATTTGTGATTAATCCCAGAGGACACTGTGTCATACATCATTATTATAAAATTCAAGAAAGTTAACTACGTCTTTGGAAAGGATATAGTGCCAAACACTGTATCCAATCCATAGAAAAATAATCATATCATGGTCATGTTTTCTAAGGAATAATCTTTTCAGATCCTATAATGGCATCCAGCTACAGCCCCTCCTGTTTATGGTTCCTTGTGCTTCTCAGTGAAAACTTCTTGAACAGGTTTTTAAACATCTTGAAATGCTACTTCCTCTTACCTTGCCTGTAAATAGATCTCTGTCATTATTAAAAAGGGGTGATTTAAATTTGATCCCAGAAGACATTCTTGAACAAGAAATTAACATGCTTGTTATTTTAACTGTGTAGAAACAAGTTACTGCTTGATTTTAAAAAGTCTTCTGTCCAAGTGAAGATCAAGCCTTTAGAGATCACCTTATTTATTCAGTTTGGATGAAATAAACTTGTGGTCCAGCAACTGATGCCTACAACAAGGTAGAATTGCTGTGGTCCTGTTACGCTTCGGAACTGGAGATTAGAGCACTCATGCAAAGTAATTCTGTTTTCCTGTACACTGTGGTACCTGGCTTCATGAAGCATAGAAATCAGGAATATGCATGGATTAGGTTTATTAACAAACAGTAACTGATCAATCTATTCACAAACTGTGAATTCACTGACCAGAAATTAAAGTGGATGTTGACCATGCAACAGTCTACGGTCATGTCGTAGCATTTGAACAACTGTTTGCTGAATAACTGGCACCTTCCTCTCTCCTCGGTACCCGTATTACTTCTCCCATGTAAATAAAGCACCAAGGCTTCGGGAAAGAGATTTGTCTTCTGCATATGCCTGGTGGTGAATGCCTGTAAGTGGCGATGAACTGAGCACAGGCTTGAAAGATTCCTCTCCGTCTGTTGGAAGGCAGAGGGCCACACTGGTGGTTGAAGGATACTTCCCTGCACCTAGGAAGGGGATGTTACACCACGGGCTTGTATTTCCCTGAAAAAGAGCAGAGGGAAAGAAGCAGAGGTCAACACTGCAAAATACGCTTGGTACGAAAAATTTGATTCGTTGTTGGTGAATCAGAGGCAAACACAAGAACGTTCTATGGAGATCGGTTTGTGCTCGGTTAGGCCACTTGCTCGGTCACTGTCCAAATGCTTTCATCTGAATTCGTCTCTCTCCAGAAAATTCAAACATTACTGGGACTTCATTCTGCTGCTTAGGGCAAGAGAGATCACACTGGAAGGTCTGTTGGATCTTCTCTGTGTCTGGATGCTTCAGCTTTTTCAGATTTTACACTTCCTATGTTTAATTCCAGGACTTCAAGAAAAACATTTTCATCATGCAGTTTTCGAAACTTCTTGGTCACTATTGTTCTTTTTCCCATCCATGTATCAAATTCTTCTGTTACATGGGATTGTTCCTTTCATACAGCAGCTGGTATCAATTAACACAAAGTTATTTTGGAATCCTGAAAAAGCTGTACCACAAACTGCTTGGTTTATGTCTGGGTTTTTTTTCATAAATTAAAAAATGCTCAACCTTCTGAGAATAGGAATCTAACCTAAGTAGACACATCTTCCCTCCTCATTCTTCTTTGTTGTAGTAAATAGCTAACATCATATTATTTTGCTACATAAAGTATATATTTGAAGAAATTTTGTTTGTGTTTCTGTTGTGTCCGTAACCTCAGTCAACCAGCAAAACGCTTTCAGATGTGTGGAGAGGGCTACTCTGAAAGGCTAATGTTGTCCAGTCTCTCCAGGTTCCCCTGGAGACCACAAGAGAGATAGGCTCTCTGGGGCCAGGGAACTGCTGAATTAACTCTCTAGAAAAGTGGCTTTCTATCCATTAACCATGAAGACAGTTTAGAGAAATTGTCCTCACTAGATTACAATTAGCCCTTGAGAATACTGCTCTTGGTTACATTAGTATAAGGGAAAGCTTACTCGTTCTTCAGTTAAGAAACTTGTAAAATATGTAGAACAATTTTTGAATAAAACAGAATATTTTCTAATGTAAAAATTAATTTTCTGGAAGGGAGAGTGTGTATCAGAAGTGTTTGCTAGTGGGTTGACTGGCAGATTAGCACGAAGCTCCTCAATTGAGATGATGGAAAAGTTAAAAAGGTTTTTAGGAAAATACAGATTTTTCAGCTTTGTTTTGACAATACTGTAACATCCTTGTGATCCAGGCAGCTGCTCATCAGCCAGGGCAGCTCCAGGCACTGCTGCTGAGAAGGATTCAAGTGGTGCTCTTTTATTTGAACTGCTATCCCTCTAGTAGAAGTTCCTGCAAACTGAGCTGCTCCTGTTGTCATTAGTGTATCTCAAAGGCATAGATCAGCAGCCTGAGCCTATCCCTGGACTCGCAGGAGACATCTTCCCTTTTAATGCAGTGTAATTTATCAAAGAAACTATGTAGACCATCTTCCTGTAATGGGGTTGTATAAGATGTACTTTTTTCCTCTCCTGGACACACCCTTTTTTGTTGTTTGTTGTTGAAAGTACGGGTACAACTGGCTACCTGAAATAAAACAAAGGTTCAAATTCTTTATTGCTCATGAGGTGCAACTGAATTTACAATATGGAAAAAAGAGAGATTCATTTTTTCTCTGTGCAAGAAAGCCTCAGATATGATTATTTTTTCTTTTTTTTCTTTTTTTTTCTATCGCAAAACTTCTGGAAGAAAGTAAAAGAGATATGGAACATGTATAATTTTTTTTCCCCTTGATAAAAATCATTGGGAAAAAAAGGAGGAGCAAGGACATTTAAATTCCAGGATAGATGTAAAGATTTCATACCTCCTCCTTCTCACTCTCACTTCCCATTTACAGGTACACTTTGGACCTGCAGAATTAACACCTTTATTTTTTCCTGCTGAACATTGTCTTCTTTCTGAACTTGGTGGCTACTCACCCAAAGTGTGGACATAAATGGGAGCCAGCTATTTGATGCAGTATGTAACTGTGCCACAGTAACAGAGCTGTATTGTTATATGTGAAATGCAGACTAACATTCCATCAGTGGTATTTGTCATGTGAAAAGCCATACTGAGCTCTGCTAATGGCTCCTGAGAACAACTGTTATTTGGCAAACAAGTAAGTACAGTGGATTCTACTCTTGTGGTATGAAACACTGAGCGACAAATTCCGTCAGAAGAAGTCAGCACCTTGTAAGAGTGTAAAACCCTGGTAAGAGCTTGGCATTCAAGTGCCATTGAATAGTCTGTTGATGGGAACACAGTAACAGTTTAATTTGGACCTGATAAAATCTTACAAGATTTGTGTTTTAGTCTTCCCTTGTATGTGCCCTTTTTGATCTTGCTAATAAAAATAAGAGAAGAAAACTGTAAAGAGAAAAGTACCTTACACAAATATGTGCTTGGACTGACTCAGGCACAATTAAGCTAGAACACGCCAGTCTTAACCTGCTGAGCTGCGTGTGGGTGTAACAGCACGAACAGAATTTGACACTCTCTACTGCCCGATGCCACTGAAATATCTATGCGGAGTGATAAGCAGATAACAGATTGTCAGCCTTTTAGCTGAATTTCCTATTTTTGTTAGTATAAATCAGACTCTTGCTTTCCCCCCCATCTTGTTCTTCACCCTTTCCCTCTCCTTTGAGATATCCTGAATCCTTGCTGGAACTCTGCCAAATCCTTTGCAGCCTGTGTCATTCATCTCTTTACATCATTTCACGTTTTAGGCTTTGTCTCGTGCAATCCTTCTAACCAGAGTTCCAGCTTCTTCTCTGCTTGCAGGCTTCACTGAGGGCATACGCCGCCTCTTTCTTTCAGCTTTCCCAGGAGCTCGGCACATTGCCTCTGTGACACTTGTATCCTATGCTAGTCTGGGAAATGAGACTCCAGATTGAGACCACCCCCATGTCAGGTGCTCAGCTAATGCTTTGCATAATGCACACCACGTTCACTTGTGGGATGCTGATAGGGCAATAAGTACCTTCAAAACCGCTTAGAAGGTGTCATGTTTCATAGGGGAATTGCTTAAAACATACAGGCCTTACCTTAGGGCCAGCCAAGAAAGACATGTGATTACTGATTTGCTTATGTGTATCTATGCGCTTTTTTTGCTTTGTTGGACAAATTAATATCCTTATGAAGAGACATGAAAAAGTAGTAAAGAGGACTAAATTCTCTCTTTGTAGGTGTATAGAGTAGCCCTGGAAGTTGGCTAAGTTGAGGATTGTATGTATGTGTTTCAGAACAGAGTTTAGCTCACCCACAGCTGGAATGATTATTTGCAACTTTAACCAGTTTGGAGAGCAACAAAATTTGAAAACTATGCTAAGGGCCAGATAAACTTCTCCATTTCCAAAAAGGGACAAATAAGAAGGAATGTTCCTTCCCTAATGCATAATTTCTCCTTTTCTAATGTAAAATATAGTAAATTACTTCAAACACAAACTAATCATCAAGAAGGCAACAATACTGTTAATGGTTTAAGCATAGTACTCAGTCTGAGTTTACTCTGCCTTATGGAAATATCAAAGTCATTTTGATTATGCTCAGAGGTTTAATATAGCTATTAGAACAACAGCTACTCTATTGGTGTTTTACCATAACATTTGTTAAGTTGATTCAGCACTAGAACTATGACTCTTATTCTTCCAGTTGCATTTGTGAATTTGTTTTTGTTTAAGTTTGAGTAATTGAAGTCTTGTGGGAAGTAAAGTCATTGTTCATCTGCTTATTTCAATCTGTGCTGGGAAAGCCAATTTTCTCTTGTTAAATTATATTTCTAATGTTCAACAGGGACAGTTGCAGATACTTGCTTGTCATGCCTTGCTTTCTTTGAAATACGTCTTAGCTGGCTCTCCAAGCTGTCTTATCACCCCCTGATGTTTCAGCAGCAAGGTGATTCATTCAGAGTGGTCCTACCCCATTTCTGACATCTCAAATCCGTGAACTGAGATCATCTCAGAGGAATCTGAAACTTATATTCTGTAATGTGGGTAACACAGAGCTATTATCTAAGCACAAGAATGAGAATGGGGCAGATTTCAGAGGGTTTTTAGTGAGCATTCTGTTTTGAAGGTGCATTCCCATATCAGCTTCTCCACTTCCTTTGGAACTACATTTTCCGCAGCTATGTTGCTCATGGCTCCTGAAATGCTGTTACAGACTAGGCAAAACCCTTCACCATAATGGTGAGAATGGTAAATCTTGACCTGAATGTTTTGTTAGAATAAATGACATTTTTCTTGTTTGCCATGTTAAAAAGAAACAAAACAAAAAAAAGAGAGAAAGAAAAGCTCCATTCTGCCAATCTGCACACTCTTTCTTTGGCAGAACATTACAGCTTACAGTACTTGGGAACTCTTGTTGAAAAACAGATTTTGGGAATCTAGTCACTTTGCTTAAGTGCTTAATTGAGGCCAGACTCTTTTGGAAGCATTTTATCAACTATCATATAAATGCAACCGCCTAAATATAGACAATGTAATTGCACAGTGTCATGCCATAAACCAATAAGGTATTTTTCTCTTCTGTTCAAAGAAAAGAGCAGCCTTAATGAATGAAAAAAAGTTATCTAAGTCCCCCTGAAATTAATGAATAGCTTTGTATCAGGCCTCTAATGCACAGAATAAAATAACTGTCTTTGTTACTGTTTGACTGCTGAAAATATTTTGCATTTTTTTGAAAAAGGTGGATTGTTGACTTTTATGGTAGCTTTAGAGCTGACCTTAAGTGTTAATAAACTTTATTGCAGAATGCCTTTGAATGGAAGGTAGCTGGCTGTGCAATGAAACCATCTGAATATTTGGAGAAAGAGAGGGAAGATGTGCTCAGCTTTTTGTTGTTGTTGTTGGGTTGGATTTTTTTTTTTTCAGATTAGCATTTAAGGCATATGAGATGCCATAGGCATTCTCTTAAGACATTTAAGGAGATATCATCTGAATCCCTTATTTTCTCAGGGTACTGAAGGAGAAAGTATTGATTAGTACATATGCTGGAATTCACATCCTATTTGTAAAGAGCTAATAAAAAAATAAAAAGAATGTAGTCCCAGTAGAGTTTCAGCAAAAGTAATGGTAACAATAATGACTTTCCTACAAATGCTTTCACATGTTTGGAGAATTTTCTGTTCTTTTTAATAGCTATTAGGCTTGTTATGCCAAAGTGTGTAGGCTTAACAGAAATTAAAATGAGAATGTGTACAATGTTGTACTATTGTTATACTGTTTCTGGGGTTCTTGATCTAGATTAACAAACTTTCTTAATGTTTAATTCTCTGCCCAAGCCTGCCTTGGTCAGCTACAGACAGCAAGTTCAGCCTCTCAAACTGACAGAAAACACTGAGAGGGACGTTGATTTTTGAAGTAACACAAGTAGCCAGTAGCCATGAGATTTGCTGTGTGTAAAGAGATCTTAAAAGATCTGTGTGCATCATAAGCCCCTGAACAGAACTCAGGCAGATTTGGAATAGATCTTCTGCTGCATGGGAATAAATTTTGAACACCTAAGGAAAAATGTTTCTGGATGCTGCTCATCACAAGTCATGTTCTTTTGTCTATTTTCACTGCTGTAGCCCAAAGACACTGTTTCCTTCTTCCTGAGAATATTTGAGCAAAATACTTCAGATCTATTATTGAATACATTTATTTCATGCTGAGGCAGGAAAGAAAATGTTTTGTGACCAGATAAATTAGTTTGCCATTTCTATTTCAAGGAGTAATTCTTTCAGGACACTTTCAGTACCAGCTCTTGCAAAGACTGCTTTCTGAGCTTGCATCAAAAAACCTAGTCTTTTAGCTGGCTTACTATAACGTGTATATATATTTTAATGCCTCAATTAATAATTCAGATTAATTCATAACGGGGGACTAAATATTAAGGAAAAGAGTATAAAAATCAATATCAATAATTCATGACATCTTCTTGGCTAGAAAGGTAATTTCTCAGAAAATTATTAGGAAAGAAAGAATTTACACAAACCTCTACCTTTATGATCTTACACTAACATAGTAATTATTATTGCTCAGATTGGCATGAGAATAATCATTAAATAGCTATTTAGTTATAGGCAGCTGTACTGAAAATCTAACAATCTGTTGGATCAATATCAGGAGTGTTGTCCCATTTGATAAAACTATCCTTATTTATAAGTTGGGAATCAAGAAACATTTTGTGTGGTCATAATAAATTGCATGTGCGTGTGTATACACATACTTTTGGTCTTTAATTACTCTTTGTTTGGTAGGAAACAAGACAGAAGCAAAAAGAGAATCACAGAATTTTTGAGTTTGGATGAGACCTCTGGAGGTCACTTTTTCCTACCCCCCTGCTCAAGCAGGGCCACCTAGAGCAGGCTGCTCAGGATCATGGCCGGGCAACTTTCAAATATCTCCAAGGACAGACACTCCACAACATCCCTTGGCGATCTGTACCAGTGCTCGGTCAGGCACTGAAAAACTGTCTCCTGATGTTGAGATGGAGCCTCCTATGTTTCTGTTTATGCCCATTGCATCTAGTCCTGTCACTGGGTGCCACTGAAAAGAGCCTGACTCTGTCCTCTTTACACTCTACCTTCAGGTATTTCTCTTCTTTAGGATGATCAGTCCCAACTCTCTTAGCCTTTCCTCATAGGAGAGATGGTCCAGTCTCTTCACCATCTTGGTGACTCTTTCCCGGACTCTCTCCAACACGTCCATGTCTCTTGTACTGGGAAGCCCAGAACTAGACACAGTACTCCAGGTGTGGCCTCACAAGTGCTGAATAGAGGTAAAACTCTGAGACAAGTAAAGGGTAGAGTAGAGTAGAGTAGAGTAGAGAAGAACACTGAAAAACAATATGTATTGAGCAGAAACAATTATTTTACGTCTAGAATGAGTAATTTCACAAATGTCGTAACATTGATCTATGTGTCTAGTAGCTAACCTTTTTTTTGCCCCAAGCAAAGCAACAGTTGTTTTTTATAGGGAAGAAAAGTAAATATTTCAGTGTAGGTACTGGAAGAACATCTAAATGCTGAACACTTTGGTATGTTAATTTTCTTGTATATATATATGTGAAAGATGCAGATGCATACATGTATTTCTGTAGATGTATCTTGAGGGAAGACTTACACTCTTGGAACTTGAAATAAACAAAGCAGAATTATTTAGTTTTCACTTCTTATTAGCTGCCAAAGACCTCTTTAATTATTGTTGTTGTTATTATTATTATTATTAGAAGTAGTAGTAGTACTAGTACTTCAACAGATTCATTGATGACAAATGTGAAGAGTTACAGTCCTCTGCCTCCTGCTGGGTGTTTTGTTCATTGGCATCTGTGAACTATCTCCAATGTGAAGGAACTGAAGAGCTTGCACACACAATCTTTTGTGTAGTATGGGTATGGTGACAGATTCAGATTTCCTTGTTGCTCTGCTACTACTCCCAGCAACTCGGAATGCTAAATACCTATGCAACATCTTTCTTCAGTTGTCTTTTTTCTGAAAAGCATACCTTCCATGGAAGCCATTCCAAGCCTGCAATTCTTACTGTTCTGCTTCTTTGAAAGTTTGTTGATCCTATATCCTTTTTGAAATAGTGGGAGGCCACAACTAGTGATCAACGTACTATGCAGTAATCAAGATACGACACACTCTTAGATTTAAAACATGATAGAGTTATGCTTTCTCCTTTTGTTCTATATTCCTTTCCTAATACATCTTAATATTCAATTATTTTTTTTACTACTAGTGGCCATTCAAATGATGCTTTCGTAGACCTTAGAATCTCAGTATCTTATTCCTCCATGGCAATAATGGTTATATATAACATTCTGCTTTCTTCTGTTTTCCCACACTTCTATTGCTTGTTGTTGAAGTTCATCTGCCATTTCAGTATTCAATTTTGTATTTTTGCAATGCTACAGTCACCTCTCTGACTGGCTTAGTATCATCATCAGACATTGTCACCTTACTTCCTTCCTGTTCCATTCCCTTAAGAATTATGTAACTCTGTAATAGTATGCTGGAAACCACCCTCTGCGCTAAAAGTGTGTCTATTTACTCCATCCAGCATTTCCTACTCCTAAGTTATACTTTTATCCCTGAGAGGATACTTTACTTAAGATCCTTTGTTGAAGGACCTTAATTTTAAAAAATTAAACAGAATAATAAATTCAGTGGGTACCTCCTAGCATGAAATTAGATTTCAAGTAAGAGTGTAAGCACTCATCATTCAAAAACACTAACTTCCCCAAATCAGCTATTTTATAAGGTTAATGCAACATTAACATCAATGCAATCTTACTTTTATCAGCCAATCACAAATATTTTGCTCATGTTCACCATTAGCCTGACATCAGCTAAGTATAACTTATTTTATTCTGTGGTCAAATGTTCTTGTGGTTTAACGTGCATCCTGTTCTTTTTCAGGGCAAATAAGAAAAGCGATGAAGTAATTTTAAAAGTGAAATGAAACTGCCATAAACTAACTTCTCTGGTTTTGGTCTTGCTTCATTTTACAATTTCTGCTGGTTCATTGAAGTAAGACTGGAGCAGAGTTGCACCTTTGTCAAGCAAAAACATACCATGTGCTCCTCTTGGGTTTTGGATTCCATGGTGTTTATGGTTCAGCAGGCTGCTGAGGCTCAGCAGGGGTTGGGGAGGAATCCTGCCCTCCATGCAGCATCAGTAGAGGCGTCTGTCTGCGTGTCCCTGATGCTGTGAACAACTACTCTGCCATCTTCTGCAGACAGTCTTTGGGGAAGTACCAGTTCACTGCCTCTGGTAGAGACTTGGAAGGATGGCATGCGCCTGGCCCCAGCAATCGCATGTATTACCCAGTAGCACAAGGGTTATTTATAGATGCAATAGTATTTTTCTAGAGGCCTCTGAAATACAAAGCGCAGTTACTGTCCTCTTTTCGAATAACTGACAAAATAAAGAGAGAAAAGGGTGGGTAAGATCGCAAAGATGATACATGAGGGATAGATAACCAAGAGGAGACTGAAAAATCTAAAGCTAAGAAATTGAGAGGGAAGAGCATGAAATTGAATGGAGGCACTATGAGACAAAAAATATGAATAATTCTGGCAGCGCTTGTGTTTGCATCTCTGCTCATTTTTGCACCGTACTTCATGTGGGACGCTGTTGTTCGGGGGACAATATAATGTTGTGTGAAGCGAGATCACTGGGCAGTGTAGTTTACTCACCTCTGAAGCTTTTAGAGCTTGTTGTGCATGAAGTATTTTCTGGAAGTTTCTTTTTGTTTTTACCCCCCTTACGCAGATCCTATTTTTCAAACTCTTATCCTTATTCCTTACTAGGATGCTGCAAAAAGCTTTAAGAAAGCTTTTAAATGCTGCCAATTTGCATGTGTCCCATGGAAATAATTAGCAGAGTAGTAAGTATTGAGCAATTAAAAATTGGAAACTTTCTATGGTTACCTTACGGGAATGTATTTCACACTCTGAAAAGTTTGCCAGATTCTGTGTTGCTATATTTTTAGGCAAAGGCCCCATATATCACCCCTTCCTCCTTTTCGCTGTCAGTTGCGTATGCTGCCTAGCAATTTCCAGTTAGTTATTCGGCTTTAGCCGCAGCATAAACATCTTTACCATCGATGTACAGTAATTGCAGTGGGGTGAGTACAGTTTTGCTAAAATAACCTTAAGTGGAGAGATGCTGGCAGTGCTTTATAAAGAAAAGAAAGTGCTCTATATTCACTACAGCTACTTATTTTTAAAGTCTCACCTTTTCATATTTTCCTATTCTTTGTGTTTATTTTTAGCATTTTATTTCAGGATACTCAAAATTGCAGCTTTGACTTTGGATTCTGTCTTGCTTTCAGATACATGGAGCCTTCCACCAACTGTCTGGATGGTTTTGATATTTGAGACAGATAGCTTAGTTCAGTGCATTTCAGTCTTCCTTTCAGAAGAAATAATATAAACGATTAATTCTATGGCTAAGAGTTTTTCTAATGGTTATGTCCTTGTGAAAAAAAAAACCAATGTGATTTGTCCTTCATCCTACATATCACTGCTATCCAGCAATATATTTTTTCTACAAATTACACAGTAATTACAAATATATTACAAAGATATCACTGAGATTTTGAAGTTAAGCATGCAAAAGTTAGGAAAACAAATGGTCCTGACTGTATGGTTGTCTTAGCATATTTAGAATGTTCCCAGTGTGTGTTTCCACTATGATAATATAAAATACATGAGTGTGTTTGACTTCCTCCCCGACCTTCAGGATTCCAGTCTTACTAAGTGCATAGAATGGATAGTGCTTATCTGCAATTATGTGCAAAGTCAGGAACCAATTCTTTGAAAAAGTTGGTTAGAGGCATTCAGTATTTCTGTAGAGGAACCCGGACTCTCAAGCAGATATGTTGAAAAGGAGAGGGATCCCCAGCACCATACTGGCTACAGGAATTTTGCAGTGAAAGTAGTGATATAGTCATTTACTAACTTAGCCATGAGGCCGTTCTTTACTTTTTTTGCAATCCACTGCCTCATTTGCTGGAGATCTCACAGCCTCTGTGACAAATTAAGCAGTAGCTCCAGCAAGCTGTTTCTTTTTGAGCATCCTAATGCATTCCCAGAGCAAGTACAGGACTACCTTAAAAGTCATAGAGCTCCTTGAATACTCCAATGGGCAGCAGTCTTCATGCAGCCTTTACAATCAACAGGAGGATGTATGTTTAGTCAGCTGCTGGGTAGAGCTTTCAGGTGGGATGTGTGCCATGCGTAGACAGATCCATGACTGAAGATGACACTGAGCAGATCTTCTCTTCTTCCAGCACAACAACTGGAAAAAGTACAAATAATAACATAATCAAAGAATCTACCATAGGAATTGTGTTTGTGTTGCAATAACGTTCACGTCACATAAGGAGTTCTGTATATGGGTTGGAGAGGCTGCATAAGAAAAAGCAGGAGTCCACATAACCTCATTTCTACTGATGACTGGTGTCTTACATGCACCTGTCTTTGTATCATGTGTCTAATCTTCTTAAGCCCCAGCATCTGCTTCTCCAGCTTCTTGTCCCAGTTCTTTTTTTTTTTTTTTTTTAAATCTCATGCCTTGCTGTCTCCCAGTTCTTCTCACAGTCCTAGTCATCTGCTTTGGTGATCCCAGTTTCCCTCTCTTTGACCCTTTCCTGACTTGCTCCTGCCTTGGCTTCTCTGCCTTGCCTATATCCATTGGTCACCACTACCAGTTTTTCCATACTCAGTATTGTTTCACTTTTTGCTCATCATCGTTTTTGCCTGAATTTCTTTGCACAAGTATCTCTCCACTGTCTCCCATTTTCTTCCACTCCATTTTTCTTCCTATTCATAGGTTCCTTGATGATTTATTTGAAGTATAAAATATTCGTAATGCAATAACGGGAACTTTGAGCTTTCAAAAATATGACTAAATGTAATTTTTTAAAAAATATAGTTCTTTCTATATGTCTCTGGGTTTATAGCCTTTACAGTGTATTTTGTTCATGGGTTAGGGCTTTTCTTCACATACTGAGTGTTAGAAGTGTGCACGCTTAGAAAATGGAAGCAGATGTTCTCATATAACCTCTTGATTCCAGCAGCTGAGGTTTTAGAAAGACCATCAAATGTTTCTAACTCTCACAATAAATTATGTAACTTGGCACTAATATACTGATAGTATGCTATCAGTAACGCAGATCTAACAACTCTGAATTATTCTCACTCTTTAAGGCAGAAGTACTGAGGTGTGGGTTCCTTTGCATCATGCATTTAAGAGCTGAAAACAGAACAGCATGGTTGTGATGTCTGTATTAAATAATGAGGCAGAACATAGTCCTCTAGAGCAATAGGTTTCCCACTGTGTTGAGTCACTAAGCAAGCTGTCACTGTTGATGATGTACTCTTATTTTTAGAAATCCTTCAATGAAAGTCAAGCTGAACCCTACGATGCCATATTTTACATTGCTTAAGTTGTTGTGGTGCCAGTTTTCATTATTATTGATGTTAAACACTTAAAGAATATTTCTGGGTTATGCAAAAGGTCTTCACGCATTTCAATGATTTATGAAGCAAATAGGCTTGCTAGATGTCTGGGAGGTGCCACTGACGGATTCAGTGAATGCAGCAGTAAGCACTCATTACAGTACTTAGAACACAGTTTCTAACTGGTCTTTGTTCCATTAACAACTTATGAAAGAGACTTGATGATGCTTTTAACTGAGAAATATTTTAGAATGTAATTTTTTTTGAAGAATAATTCTATCTGAAACAGCATGGAAAACGACAAACAGCTTCAAGAAGAAAGAAAATGCATTGTGTTACCGTTCTGTGAACCCTGGCTCTGTGAATCGTATGGCATCTTAGGATAGTAATATGATGTCTCAAGATAAATTGCACCTGTCTGCCAGAGTCTTCTACCTATATGCTCCCTAAAGACACTTTTGTTTCTACCAGGCTAACTTCAACTATGGAGAGACTTTTTTACTGTCATCCCCTGACTCAGACTTTTTCCCTGCCACTATATTGCAGTATTCATCTTAACTATATTTAGTGATCTAAATGTTAGATGTTTACGTTTCATCTATAGTTGATGGAGAGGGACAAACATTTCCAGAGGGGAATTAATCCCAAGTATATTAGAGATAGCCAAGAGAGAATTTCTCATTGTTATTTTCACGTTTAAAGCTATGAAGGGAAGAGATACTACAAGAGCCTAAACAAGTTGAACCCTGCTTTTCTTGCTGTCTTTGATGTTTGTTATGATGATTAAAAGTAGGTTACTTCTTACATTGTCTTTCACTCAAATGCATTAACATTACTTGTTAAATCAGTTATAAGTGCTTCAACATCCACAGGTTGCTTCTGAAATTTGAAACATTTGATTGATGAAGCAAGATGAGAGACAAAGCAATCCCCTCCTAGTCAATCCTGCCATCAAACTCCCCAAACCTACAAACAAAAATCCAACTACCTAAATAAAACAGCAGCAGCAAAATCTTTTGTTACAGCAAAATTATCAGAAAAGCATAGTTTGTCAAACTTGACTGACTGTGTCCGAGTTCTAGTTGAGTAGCAAGGTATGTAGTATATACTATAGATCATAGAATCATAGAATCATGGAATCCTCTGGTTGGAAGAGACCTTCAAGATCATCGAGTCCAACCATTATCACTGTATGTATATCACTGTATGTATATCACCCATTATAAAAAGATGTATTCACTTTTTTCTACACTTCAAGGACAGGCAAGAAGATGCTTAAATATGGGAGGAACCACTGCTGAAACTACTTTCAGCAAACTTGCATGCCTAATTTTGTATACTTGAAAACAGGGAATATGTAAAATCATGGCTCTTCAGTAAGGCAAGTTCAAATTAGCTCTACCCTCAAATCTGGAAGTCTCTATTGTAAAAGGTGCACAAAAGCCCATAGTTAAATGAGAAATAATATTCAGGCAGTGACTACAAAGGGAGATGTGAATCCAAAGACTTTGGATTTTGTTATACTCACGTCATACTTTATAGAATCTATAAACTTGCTTCACCATGAACTATTATACTTCATCTTAGAGTATTTAAAACACATAGAAGATAGTAAGAACTGCATAGATTGCCAAAAGATTTTTCAACAAAATAAAAGGTCCTGAGGCCTTCTTATTATCATCCTATTTCCCAGAATAATTAAGAGAAAACATGGTCTCTCTGCTCTCTTAATCTTTAAGTATGTATGTTTTCTTCCTCCTATAGCAGTGAAGTTATATTACACTGCAGAGTTAAACTTGGGCCAAACTCATCCTGATGTTTAGAAGAGTACAAGATGTGAGAAAGTACTGCATAAGTGTTTTACATTTTCTGGGTATTGGATCCTAGAGTTGGATGGGACATGTTTTTTCTGTCATGCAAAGCTTCTTGAGATCTAATTCCCCACTGCTTGACTACCAAATAAGGCCAAAATCATTCAGAGTTTTACAAGACATAATAACCAGAATAGCTAATAACCTGATTGTTAAGGTATTGAGCTAAATGGTGGTAGAAGTCATAGGCAGAAGTCAATGGTTTGAATCAATGCAGCAGTAAGCTGAAGCAGACAGTCTCCTACCTGAGATTATTTGTTGTTTGGTGAATTTTTTTTCCATTGCTTATTAATTTTTCACAATTTTGTGGTCAAGGGGCAGAATGGGAAGAGGAAGCAGAGGAAATGTCTTTAGCTCTGTTTTTGAACTAAATGCTACTCATACAAATGTTTGTGCCCACCATAAGAATGAAAACAGAGAAGAAGGAGTGAATGACAGTCATTCAGATGTCAAAACAAGAAAATTCAATTAAATTAAAACCAGTGTATTGGCAATGAGAATTTAAAGACTGTATTTTCATAAGCAACGTATAAAACATTTTTAATTTAGTATTCTGAATAGGTGGCAACGGTGATGCATGTAACTATGACTAATGCTGGTCAAAATTCTTTTCACCCATGAATTGACTGATGAAAGTGGATAAAAAAATGGCTGTCCCGTTTTTCCATGAAAACTTTGGAGATCATTTGCACATACAGTTCAGTTCTGTTAGGTCTTCCAGACCAGAAGTGATCCATAACTTTGGTCAATGACTGGTCCCAGTACTGTAAAACACCATTGGAGGTGATGGGATACACAGAGTCCTAACTGCCAAGCTGCCTCATTCTCCTTTTTCGTTTAAATACAATAGATGTGATTTTTCTGTGTGTGTGTGTATATGCATTTATGCACTACAGTGGGTCCTTGTTTGTAATTCCTGCCTTAGAAATGCTTTCATACCTCTTGATAGTTTCGTCCTTTTTATCTTTATGTATAAAAATGTACAAGAAGTTCAGGTGATCACCTCTCCATCTCTCCTTGTTTCTTGAAAGCTTGCCAAAATCCAGCCACCACCTAGACTATTAGTGCATTATTCCTTATTCCTCCACCTCCAAGCCAATTTAAAAATCCTTTTCATTTGCACCTTTTATAACTAATGGATGATACTTTGGGGAAAATTACAGTGACATTTGCAAAACGATGCTACTTTAAAAGACGGTGTTATTCTTCTGTTCAACGTAGTGAAAAAATAAGCAATATATTTACAGAAAAAAAGTCTAATGTCTACACAGCTTAACTTCATCAGAGGCAAAGGATGACATAAGGTGATGCTTTTTATTCCTTTCAGGGTGGTAGAACTTTCACCAGGTTTCAAAGAGATCGACCTGGACTCAGGCTGCTGGTGCTGAAAGCTGATTCTTCAAGGCAGCATGACTGAGAAAAACACTTGGCAGATCATTGACTTGAGTGGGTTGTTGCATCCTGACGCCTTTAATGAAACTTGGTCACCTGTTTACAGCTAAGCTTGTGCATGAAGCCTTTTCTGAACTAGGATCTTAAGACTGCATCAATGGGCTCTTTGTAGTTAGTAAGTCCAAGGGAGATACACTGGTAGGAAAATAATTTGGCTTTCCAATAGAAGTTTGCTGTTGTCTTTGATTTGTACCTTTTTTACCCTGTCATTCATCAGTACCAAAAGTGTTTCTGTGGTGGACACCCATTTAAAGGTACGCATTTGGCATGTCTGACTTTAAATAGCTGTGAAGAGACATTTGCAAACTTTGATTAAAACAATATGAAAAAAATATTAAACTTCAACCAAAATTTCTCCTGAAACTACTAAAATGTGGATATATTCTGCTATGTTGCATTGCATCACTCCCTCACAAGATCTCTTATTGAATTCAAAAGAAACTTGCAATGCAGTCGAAGTTGGTATGGACTACATAGTGGCATGAAGGGAGAGAAAGGGATTGTGTACTGTGCAACTATGTCTTTTAATGCAGGACCTCGCATCACTCATGGTGCAAGTCAGTGGCAGCTTAGTAATTAATTTTAAAAACCATTTAACAACCATTCTGGTATATGTAAGTATTCAACTAGTTATTAAGGCGTTGAGCCTAAAGAGGGCAAAATTTTTTTTTAAATTTTAATGCTAGCTTTCCTCATTAGTCTGTGATAAGGCAAATGTATAGATTTATGCCCTTGCTGTGAAAAAGACCACTAGAACATGTTTTGTTTAAATTCAGAAGGAGCTACAGAGAGATTTGGGGTTTGAAAGATTAGGTAATGAATAAGAGAAATAGATGCAGATGAAATATGACTTCCTATGCATGGTGTATTTCAGGGAATCATTAATTTACCTGAATATGACCATGAGTTATGCTCACAGTATTGTACTAAAATTTCTCAAAAAACGGTATTTAGATGTACTTGTGAAGCTAAAAGACCATAAAATATTGATTATTTAGTACAAATAATGCAGTAGGCTATCCAGACCTTATTTTCCATGAGGAAGACAAAGCAGTAATTAATCTGTCTATAGCTCGACTTTATTTCTGTTTATGTATTCTTAAGACAGAGACATAAAAATATTTTCATTTAAGGCTAATTCATAGCTAGAACTGAATTATGAATGTTTGGTTTGTACAAATGCCTGCTATCACCATATTTAAAACAGGTCACGTTTTCTTCTTTCTTTTTGACAATAAAGAACAGAAACTGGTAGTAAAGCAGCACTTTGGTTATAAAATCTAGTGACTAATATTAGAATTCTGACCTTCTGAATTGCACTTACTGTTCACCAATGATTATGTCATTAGGAATGAATTAGATAGTCAATGAGGTGGATCTTCAAATCAAAGCTTCCACTCTGGATTTTTTAATCTTTTCTTTTACTTATAGAATTACAGCGGTAGTTAATGTTTATACTGTTGGCCTGCTGAGGGTTTGCTACCATGAAAAGTAGTTTTCTTACAGCAATCTCTTCCATAGTTTATGCAATTTTAGGGAAAAAAAATTCTATTAATGTCAAAAATTACTGTACCAGACCTGAACATAATCCCATTATCTTGTTCTGCAAATGCAAAGGGATCTGTAAAGGGACAACTTGCATAATAAAGCACCATTCAACATAAGCAGAACTGAACTGAATTCCACACATGTATATTCCAGCTAGTTTGGGGAATTGCGGTCCAGAAAGTTGGCGCATCTAGGAACGGAATTGTATGCCAAATATGTTTTTTTTTACTGTCAAAGTACCCACACTTAATAGTACAGTGTATTCCAGTATGCAGTGAATAAATCTGTGATGTCTTAGTGCTTGATGTTTTGAGTAGAATTTCACATGTATTGAATCTATTACTAACACAAATCCTGTTGATTTGGGAGCTGGAGACATAGAATAATTCTCAGGTCCTTTCTGTATGGAGTGGTTGGACCTTCTCAGGCCTTAGCCTTCCTGAACAGCTTTGCTGCATTTGAGAAGCAGACCTATGGTTTTCAGGCATTTCAGGGGTGAAGCAGAGCTAAGCTGTCCAGGTCCATCCCATCCCATCCCATCCCATCCCATCCCATCCCATCCCATCCCAGGGTTCCATACCTTCATAGACTCTAATAGTGTGAATGCTTCCTGAGTCACATCTATGCCTCTGCAGCATGGTTTCCAAAACAGTGGCACTGGCAAGATCTGGCTTGAGTGTGGTGATCGCTCATTTGAAATACAGAAGTAGGAAGTGGGGCAGATCAAGAAGTCTGCCAATGTACAGTTCTTGACAGACATTTGTCTAACCTCTTCTTAAAGACTTGCAATGGAGGGGACTCCACAGTCTTCCTAGCCCTTTATTTCAGTCATTATCCTTCTTTACCATTACAAAGTTTTCTTACTATCTGGCTTGAGTCTCCCTTGTTGAGTTTTAATCCTGTTATTTTACATCATGTACACCTTATTTTATTCTTTGTTACAGTAGCCTTAACCTGAAGATTCTTATTCTGGCTTGCATCTGCTTATTTTCTTCCATAAATAAACGTTCCTAGTTCTTTCAGTCTCTTTTAATATTAATAGAATACATTTTCAAATCTCGCATCGTTATTGTTGTCCCAGGGACTCTCGTATTGCTCACACCTTTCTTGAAGTATGCTCTGCAAACCTGAGGTCTCACTGGTACCAGAGCTGACCTCTAGCTGCAGTCTTACCAGGCATCAGTAGAGCAGAAGGGCTGCATCAAGTCCCTTGCACTGCTATGTAAAAACCTGTTTCCATTTATACATGCCAGTATATTTATCGACTTCTTCACAACAGCACGGAAATTTTGACTCGCGTTTACCTTGTGATGTGCTACAACCTATGAACCCTTTTCTGGAAGCCGCTATCCACTATCTCTTCTCCTTCTGTGTGCAGATGATCGTATTCTTTTGTGACTTCATTTTGGTTTCTTTCATGAAATTTCTCCACTTTCTAAGCAAGTGGAGACGTTCAAGGCCAGGTTGGACGAGGCCCTGAGCAACCTGATCTAGTTGGAGATATCCCTGTTCCTTGCAGGGGGGTTGGACTAGATGACCTTTGAAGGTCCCTTCCAGCCCTAACCATTCTATGATTCTATGTTTCTAAGTGTTTGAATTCCAGTGCTGTCTTTTAATGTGCTTGAAACAGCTGCAAGGTTAGTGTGACCAGCAGGTCACAAAAGTATTCAGGGTCCAAAACATTACTGGAAATATTACATCATATTGGGTTCAGAACAGCTCCCTTGAGGTCCCATTTCTCCACTACAGGATATTATAAAGCAGCATTGGTATGATTCTCAAGTGAGGTTTTTTGAACAGTTTTGTAACCGCTTTGCAGTAATTTTGCAGGATGCCTTTGCTTAGTTTGCCTATGAGGAAGCCCCAATAAAATTTGTGAAATCCTGATTAAAGTCAGTACACAGAGCACTGACTGCTTCTCCCTATCCACATGAACTGTTTCCCTTTCACAGAAGGAAATTAGACCAGCCTGACATGATTTATTCTTAATAAATCTATGCTGACTGTTAGTTATTTCCTTTTTACCTTCCAGATAGCTTGGTTCGTTATTAATTCTAAGTTTTTTCTGGAGTTAAATTAACTCACCTGTACTTTCTTGTCTTCTCAAGGACAGCATTATGGAACTACATCATTCTGATATAAGTAAGATACAGGGATATGGATAATGCTGATATGGGTGGGACTACAGCTGGATCAGCAGTCCAGCCGTGGCAAATGTTGGCATTGCTGGCTTCAGCGCCTCAGCGAAGACTCAAGACATTGCAGCTGCACCAGCTGACTCCTGTCACGTCAACATACCCTTGTGGTATTTAAAAGATCTGTATTCCTCAGGAAAGATATTTCAGAAACATTATGCTACAGTTAAAGGAAAAGATCCAGATTTTGAAGGTGGGGTGTATTTCAGATTTATTTCTTCTATGGCCTGGGCACAGTGAATAGTAGTGTGTTGGGGAGGATGCAGGACAGGAATATTTAGAAATGAAAGAGTCCTTTTTAAGACTCCTTATTCTGCATGTCATGAAAAAAGCCAGCAGTGACTTGTTTTAAACAAAGTAAAATATCAGAATAAAGTATAAAATTTGAAAAGTATCTATAGCCATTTCAAAACTGTAGCTATCTCAATGATACCAGCTTCAGTGCTCCTGCCCCCACACCACTGAGTGTCAGAACACAGTTGAGACAGGCATACTTCCGTTATCCTTTGTGAGCAGGTTCACAAGAGCAGAGTACGTGCAATTTCCTCCCTCTCCTGCTCCTCTCTCTTTTCTCCCTGTCCCTTCTACCAGGCAGATACAACTGACTCATTGTGGAAGCTTTTAAACTGTTTTGAGCTGACTCCAATAAGGACCTGCTGTAGATTAGCAGTGGCAAGTTCCATTAACCGTTCATGTTTAACCTGAAAGCAGACAGCCATCTGGCCATTCCTAGCTGGGATTTCAGTGCTCAGCACAGGAAGCTCTTTGTTGACTCCTTCCACTACTCACCGTGTATTTGGGTGGTGTCTTGTTTCCTCACAAATTGGGCAGCCTGTTTGACTAGGGCAGAGATGCCAGACAGGGAGGAATAGCGTGCCACAAAGATTGTTGTATTTTCTTCAGGAAAAATATTCTGTTAGCTCTTTTTACCCAGTAGCATCACTCACCGTGGTACCTACACCTTATGGTAACAATAAGAAACATTTGGAAAAAAGTAAACTGGAAAAAGACCTTGAATCTGTGAGCAGCTATGGCTGACAAGCTCCTCCTAGTGTGACAGATACAGGAATGCTCTTCAGGAATACTTGGGATGTCATCAGATGCTTGTAATAATAATGTCAGAGAAACAGGCTTCTGTGCATTAATGACAATCCTGTATCATATAGTACATCCTATACTGCTGAGAAAAGATCAAACTTTTCAAAGCGCTGGAACCTAATTTACCTTGGCTTCCAATTCAACCTGACCTACCTAGAGCTGCTGCCACTGACAAAAATACCAGCTGTATCACTGCCTAGAAATGCCTATAAAACCACACCTTAGCATGCCTGTTGTAATATTAATAGGTAACTTTAGATAAGTTTTGAGATCTTTCTTTGACGCATCATTATCAGTAGGATGTCCTCTGCATGAGATATCTGTGGTGTGTGGGCCTGAAGTAAGATATGATGGTATTCCCTGTGCTGCCCTGATGCTAATTCTCGCCCCAATCTAATAACTCCCAGAGACGTTGTGTGAATGCTCTTCCATTTTTGCAATCCTGACATTTTCCTGAATAGCACTTTCAATGATTTAAGTTTGGGAAACACACCTAAGTCATCCAAATACAGGAAGGCATGTGTGGACACTTTGAAAGGAAGTAATTTTACATCCCTTACCGTCTGTTTTTCTCTTCCTTTGTTGGTTGCTTCTTTAAAGCTAGTTGGAAAGCAATTGAGCTGAGGCTCACTGACTCTAAAACTCTAACAGGTTGGATGTGGAGAGTATAAAGGGAGAGGATGTAACGTATAAAAAGTAGGGTGAGAGGGTAGCACCAACACTGGTTTGTAAGCAGAAAAGTCAGGAAGGTGCAGCAGAAGCCATGTGCCTTCTCTTGTTCCAAGATGATAATGGAGCCAGTAAAGATAAACATTTGGGGTGAGGAAACAGTATTTCCTCTGATTCCTGCTGCCAGGTGGGAAAAAGAGCAAAACTGTGAATGTTGCTGTCAACACAAGGTCACCCACAGCCACTGATGCTATTTAGAGTCTGCAGATATGGTTATGTATGTTCATAGAAAAAGAAAGGGAGGAGCAAAAAGAAAAGATAAAGATGACAAGGAGATACCAGAAGTAGGAAGGAGACGACAACAGCTATTTAAGATAGAGATGGTTAACAAGTGCCATGAGGACTGAGGACTGAGGACATGCAAAATGGGACATTTAAGTGGAGCATGGGGACTGCAAAGCATTTCATCTGACCAATGAAGATGTAACCGACTGGTTGGCAGGTCAGCCCACCTGAAGATATTACTCTCTGTGTGTTGTGAAGAGAGTGGAACTGCAGACTCGAGTTGGATCTGTCAAAGCTTACTAGATAAAGTACAGAGCAAGCTTTAGGCAACCGTGATCATATTGATCTAGTCCCCAAACCCTTGACTGTGTATAAACGTGGCCTCTGAGAACATATGTGTTGGCTAGTTAATCTCTAAGACATACTTACAGTGTTTTAACATTTAAATTACCAGAAAGCATGTAGATCTGGTTCTTCAAATCCAATAGACCCTCACTGACTTCATTATGAGTCTATGGAACTACTTTCAATCCGGGGGCCATTTCATGGACCTCAGTAGCTTGTTACAGATTTTTAACTTTTTTGGATGGAAAATATGTTGATAATCTTCTAGTCTTAACACCCTATCCCCGATTCTGCAACTAATTCACATACAGAGCTAGCTAACACTATGGGCACTGGACGTCAGGTATGTTCTAAGCAATGTGAAACAAAAAGAAAAGATTATACAAGGTTCCCTTTCCTTAGTAAGCAAGATTCTTTTTAATAATCATCCAAACAGAGGTGCTATTCATTTCACATCTCTGCAGGAAAGTGTTAACACAGTAATGCTTTGTGATCATGTGTTGGTTATTAGGTTCATAATGAGTATAATACTGTCTTAGTTGTAATGTTCATTAATATAGCAGAAAAATACAGTATGTTAATGTGTGTTCCTTCAAGATTAGCTACAGAAAGTGAAAGTGCATTTCTGTGCTAATACAGTAAAAATCTATTAAACCCATAACCTTTGTGCATGGAAAAGGAATTATTTTCACAGGTTTGTTCCATTAATGGTTATTTGTTTAAGAGGGCTTCTTAGTATCATACATTTTCTGACTGCACACTCAGATTTTTTTTTCCTGTGGACACATCTGTTTCTTTGACAGGTTGTGTTACTGTAAGCTACAGGGTTTTTCACATTATCTTGAGGATTTTCTGACAAACTGTACTTGTAGAATACTTTGAATATGTATTGGAATTTCACACTGAATCCAAGCTTGCTGGTGTACCACAATGGTTCAGTTCAGCTCATGGTCCAGATTCATTTTCCCTTCCCAAAATTTACATTGCCGCAACAGAGTGTCGCACCTATTGTTTCTCCTTCCCCCTATTTTTCTCCCAGCAGTGTGCCCTCAAATCCTATCGTCTATAGCAAGGAGCTTCATATCACCCTCTATCCCTTGGACTGGCTACAGAAGCAGAGGCTCTTTCGAGCTTTCTCTATCCAGCTTGGTCCATGTTTTTCTGCTGCACTGGGTACCCCCTTTAGAGCAGCTGCTTTCTATTACTGTGGTCCTTCCTGGATGGACCTTTGAGCTGAGGCAATCTGTGTACCACCACAGAAAAAGCATTACTTGCATGGAGTATTTTAAAACTGCACTAACCAGAGGAAGAGAGTGCAAGCCCATTCAATTTCCTGCACTTCCCCTGATGAAGCAGAGGAGGATGCCCACCACAGATTCCCTGGGAGATGCTCCCCAGCTGGGAATTACAACTCACACCAACCTCCTCCTCTTCACCCAGAGGCTGGCGAGCGGGTGCAGGAGGAAACGCCTTTGTGCTGAGGGGGCAGAGGAAGGGGTCCAGCTGCCAGGGAAGTAAGTCTAGTTACTGTCTCTTCAGTCTCTTAAAGCAATGCGAAAGGAGAAGAAAACTGCAGCTGATGTCTTTCAGGGGTCACATATGGTTCTCACTGATGAGGCTGTTTGGGATTTTTTTTGTTCCATTAGCATGAACCTTGCACTCTGTGATGTTTATAGTTGTTTGCTCCTGGAAATTATGCATGTTAGAAGTTCATACACTTTGCCACATCCTGTAGTAAGCGTTCATATCAGTTCTTTCCAAAAGATTGATTCCTAGCTTGCTGCAGCACAGTTCATCAAATCCTTAATACAGAGGTGAATGGATGCTAGTCTCTTTTTCATCCAAACAATTGTAAGCCTGCATTTGGCTAGCAGCTATGCTTGTTGGATGAAGCATGACTGTTCAGTATTCGGTTTGTTTGCTATTGCCAGCAAACAATATGCTGGCAAGTGTTTACACTTTCTTTCTCTTGCTTTTTTTTTTTTTTTTTCTGCTATACAAAAGTAAGCATGAGTGATGTGTGTCCAGAGTGTATATGCTAATGCCTGTACAGACCTAGATGTTAAAGTGTAAAAGAAAAGCAAGTCATTGGAGGTCATCCTACTACCATGTGCTACGTTCTCTGCACCAATTTGTTAGATTTTGCCTAACATTGTTTAAAGTCACTGAAGAACATTTGCAGCTGACTCCTTTTCTTTACATCTCCCTGTTTTGTTTTCCCATTTCAATTCATCTATCTCTCTGGTGACATTAAAGGGAAATAACCAGGTAGGCATAATTTTCCAGCACAGAAAAGTAGTGAAGAGCCTGAGAATGCAACGGGATTTGACTTCTGAGCACATTTCTTAGTTCCTTTGTAAGCCTCTGTCTATATTAATGTATTGCTGCACTTTGCAGAATAACATACTCATAAGGGCTTCATAGTCAGCTTTCCCTCTTCATTCTGAGGACCAACATGTTAGTTTTTCAACAGCTGTAATCAGGAAAATAAGAGCTTTAGAGTTTGCTTCAAACCCTGTATCTCTAGGCAATCTGCTGTTAGAAAGCTACTCACAGAGTTAGCATGAAACTATTCTAATTCTGTATTAATTGCTGTAATTAGTTTTTTTGCGTCACGATCAGATCAAGGAAGCCTAGAGTGAAAAAAAGAAAAAAAAAAAAGAACCCTCTTTATCCACAACTCTTCTAAAATGAAGCTCGATATTGCCATCAGAGGCAAAAGCAATGCAAGTCAGACCTTCCCGGCAGGGCAAAAGCCCTTGACTTCACAGATGTCAGGGGCAGTTTGCTTCCAGTCATGCTGGAGTCATCCTCAGTGTGCTCTCCTGCATGCAGGCCTTCTGCTTGCCTTTGTCCTGACAGGATCTTTTTGGTTTCCTTGTTTTGCTTAGATCCCTCGATTTTGGAGGTCTTTCCAGTCTTTGCTACTTACAGGTAGACTCCTGATTTCCTTACATGATATCATATATGCCTGGTACCATATACCCTATGTGCCCACAGAGAATGACACCCCTCAGGTTTCTCCCGACCCATTTTGTGTGTGACAAACCAACTATTTGCAAAGCATCTGGTTGCAATCTGGGGGAAGTTCCCACTCTGAATCTTAGGCTTATATCGTTCCCTGTGATGCAGGATGAGCATTCATTTATACTGCTCTTTCCTTTTACACAGCTGTTGTTTGCTATTTCCCTGTTATTAAATACTTGCACAAGGAAAGAAATATAAAAATGCTGATACTTGCCATTAACTATTTTTGATGCAACAACTAAGTCTGCCAACTGCATGAAGTGAATGCATTTTGTTAAGCACATCAAAAATGCATTTGTAAGAAAAGGCTCATTGGGTCAGATAAGAAGGACACAGAGTACAGTGTTAGCAAAGTACCTTGGTTTCCCATCCATAAAATTCATTTTTCTTTCTTTGGTCCTTTGTGTGGTTGAATTATTTAGACTGTAAACATTTTGCAATGGGAACTGCCTCTTAATTACAACATATTTATACAATGGCCATCCGTCAGCCAGCCATCAGTAAGAATTCTTCCCCACCCACTCATTTCTCTTGCACCTCACCACTTCCTTAGTTTATGTTCTCACCTAAACACAGAGTCTTCTACATGGCAGCCTTTATGCTTCCTCTTTCTTCCCATTCTTTCTCTCTCCTCTTACATGACCTTCTCCAGATGGTATATCTACAGGAAAAGGAACAGCTTTAGAAATGGCTGGTTTTCTTTGAATGAGAATTAAGCTGCATTAGCTTCTCGACGATGCTTTAATTTGGGAGCAGGCTAATCTTCTAGACCTGGGCAAGAAACCATATTTCTATTCAATGAGAGCTTTGGAAATGTAAACATTTTCTTGATTTGGATGAAATGTTGACATCTCAAATGTTCACAAAGCCCAGATCCAGGGAGCTGGGAGCAGTGGAGGGCAGACTGGACTTGAACTAAGTCAATGAAAACATGCTTTTAACAGTGTCAGAATGCTTCTACTCCCTCTAGATTCACTTATTTTTTTAAAAAAGTGAAACATATTCATTGGAATCAGCTTGAAGAAGGAAGATGAAATTGAATGATCATCCATATTTTGGCTGAGCAGGTCTAGATCCTTTTATGCTTTGATATGCTGTTTATTAACACTATCCCTGTGTGTTCAGGAGAGTTGAAGCGGGACATGAAGGAAGGGAATGCAGCGGTGTGCTGCTTACTGTTCCACTCACCTTGTCCCGTAAAATCTCAGATTTCCCCTCTGATGTCAGGAAGAAAGGAAATATTTGACACTATAGTTCCATAAAGGTTTAATTTCTCATAATGTTAAGAGTTTTTCTAGGTGCACAAAAGAGTTAATTTTACTGACAGTACAGCTGACAGAGTGGAAAATTAAGCTTGAAGTGTTGTAATGTGCTTGTTTCAGCATGTCTGGAAGGAGTGCCATTTTCTGGAAGTCTCAAATTTTGCTCTTCTTGAGGAAGTGACCATCCCTCACCACAGGCACCACTTCCCTCTAGCCCTTCTCACCAGAACAGTACCAACACCGAGTGTTATTTACCTTTGTTTTTGATTATATTTTGAGTTTGTTTTACAGATCTATACATGTTATGAACCTCTATCGGAAATTTGCTTGAGTGAGAACTATGGGATTGGGTTGCAGAGTCATTAGATATTAATAAGCAATGAATTTCGGATTACCCAAATTATAGAAATACCATTCCCAGCCATGTGACCATCACCTCTCTCTTGCTCTGCTTTTTTGGATGCTGAGGAGCATGATCTTTTGCACATTCATTTGTGATGATACCATCAGTCATTCTTTGAGCAGTGAACTTTATTACTTAAGTCTCCACATTAGAAGAGCTCGGTTTGTCTGTTGGTTTTTCCATATCACAGGATCTGCGATGCATTATGAAACCATTAGATTTATTTTACCACCTAGTATAATATGTGTAGGAGCTATAGCTCCTAACAATGTGTTTCACAGCTCACTCATGTATGGAGACGTTATGAAACGCAAACATTTTTTTATCTGAAATTCCCCAAGCTCTCTTCTTAAAAAAAATCTAAGCAATGATGCAAATACGTTTTTCAAGAAGATTGTTTTATGAATACATATGCTCTGTCTTTTTAAAGAGTGGAAAATCACAATAAATGACAGTTCCAGAAACTGTAGATTTATGACTTTTTTTAACTTTCCGATTATGTTGGCAATGACTAAAAAAAATAAAATTTTATAATTTTGAGGAGAGAATAATGTACTTTTTTATTAAAATAGAAATGACACACTGCTGCATATCTAACTTGATTTAGTGTTTTTATTAGTTATAGAACTGTTTTAATACCTCACTAACTATTGCTTTCTCCCTCAAGGTTTTCATTGTTCTCATACCCTAGAAACAAATTGATAATTCTGAAAAAAATAAAGTATTTCTTGGTTGTTTGCTAACAGCAGAATAGCAATCAGTCACCACAGGGTTACTACAATGGGCATCATTATATCTGGATCCTTATCAATTTCACTATATGGGTAAGTATTATTGCTGCATACCGGAACTCCTTTGGTGTTATTGCTTAATTTTAATTGTGATTGTAAAATGTGAAAAATGTGGATCTTTAAACCACAATTAAACACCTGCTATACTTGTTGTGCATTGGCATTTAAAGATATATTGAGTATTTAAAATCTGCTGATTCAGATATTACATTGAGGGGGGAAATAAAAAAAAACCCAGGGATTGGTTTGAAAACAAATGTTTGCTTAAGGAAACAGTTGCCGGGAAATTTAATTTAGCCAAATGCATGATGCAACATCTGAACCTTAAAACACTTTGAAGAGTAAATTTTGACATCATGCTGTTTCTCATGCAGCTTCGGAGAGGCTGCCAGTCCTTCACAGCTTCCAAGAATCCCCACTGTCCTGTGTGTGTCCCTCTGACATCCTGCTAATGGAAAATCCAACACTGGAAAACACCTGCCCAGCATTAACAAGATGTAAATGTCAGGAACAGCAGAATGTCAAGTTGCAGAGACACAAAGAAATGCAGATTTTGTAGAAAAAGCCTCTGCTGACTGCTCCCAAATTCTTAATTTCATTCAAGAGTGAAAATGTTTCTAAATTGCTTCTGGTTCTGTGGTGAGAAGCCCAGCAAAACACATGAGAACATGAGCTTTTTTAAGCGTGTGAGGAGTAATCTGAGTGAGTTAGAGCTGTGCACATGTTGATGTGCTTTGCTGGACTTGGATACATTAGTGGTGTAAGGTGGTTTAAATCTAGCAGACATAAAGAGAGGCAGCAGCTCACTACCATTAAATCTGCAAGCAGCCTGTGCTGCACAGCTTGCTCATGCACCTTTCCACATCCCCTGTCTTCCCTTTCCATAACTATGGTTTGGAAAAATTATTTGGTCTGAAAAAATGACAGATTTATCCTCTCGGTAAAGCCTGTTTTTCAGATATTTGAGGGAAAGTTTGATTGTTCACAGACATTGAAAAATCAACACTTTTTAAAATGTTAATTTTTGTCTATTGCTGTTTCGTATTTATTTAGCCACTTTAAACTCAGAAAAGAATCATTATTTCAACCCTTCCATCTTTGCACATATAGTGGGACGAGATTTCCATGCCCTCAGCTAGTTCTCCTCTGTTCTGGAAGGTTGCTCGGGGGATCTTTTGCTTCATGATTTATGATCTAGTCAGGTAAAGACCTAGAACTAAATACCTCTCCCCTGTCAAACCAGTAGCTCTGGGAGACAAACTGTTCCTCTGTTTAGGAGAGGTAATACACAGCGTTTTTCTTCTGCTGGAGACCTTGGTGTTTCTCAGTGGTTTCCCAAGAAGGCAATGGTGCTTTTCAGGGGTGCATTGGCTTTGGTTTGTATTTCTTCCAATCTAGGCTCCAGGGAGGATTCCCCTGCTTCTTGCCGGTGTACTTCTATTGAGTTTGCATTGAACTTTGAGACTGATTCAACATGATGTGCTGTCAACCTCTTGCCATACACTGGGTGATCGCAATACCTCTCTTCCCCTTCCTGGGAGAGCAGGGTTCCCAAGGGCACTTCATGTTCCTTATCTTTTCCTGCTTGTTAGTTTGAAACCAGTAATACCTGACAAGTAAGTGTCAAAAACCCAACAATGTTTTGATAACTAATGGGTGTAATAAATCAGCAAGTTTTGTGTTGCAGTTTATTCCCCAAAATATTACCTCAGTTTGGAAGTACAGCACCCGCATAACTACTTTCTGCAGAGGCCAAACAGCTCCTCAAATGTCTTACCACAAATAAATCATTTAAGTATCTTCTGCTTGTCTTATAGAATGTCTTGGCTACCAATACACTTTCCTGCCAATCTTCAATAATGGCTTATGGCAGGTGGAACCTCCTGGGAAAGAAATGGGTTTATCTTAAAAAGTTTATGAGAGCATCTCCTATATCTCCAATGTGTGTCATAGAAAGGGATTATTAAATATAGAATAAATAACAGACAACTATATTACTGGGCTTTAATTCCATTGAGGGGTTCCATTTTTTAGAAATGGATTCAGTGCTTGTGAAAGCTGTCAGGTTGAGGTCCTTGGAACCCAAAGTGGTCTTTTAACCTGCAGATAAGGCGCAGTATTGTCAAAAGACATGCAAGCTCTCCCACGCTGTCCTGACCCACAGCACCTGGATTTGTGCTTTAGCCAGTCTGTGCAAAGGGAGCAGAAGGGCAGGTCTGGGCGGTACAACGAGGTTTAGTGTCACTAATCCAGATGTAGCTCTGCTACCTCTGCAAAGATGTGTGCAGAGGCGTTAGCTGAGGTCCCAAAGCTGGGCTTGTTGTCCCTCTGGAGCTGCGCGGATGGGTGCGCACAAGCTCTGGGCAGCAGGCAGGCACTGCACAGCGGCGGGAATGAACCCGGAGCAGGGAAGTCTATAAAGACCATGGGCAAAACGGTCTGACTCAGAGGACTCCTCTTATCTCCATGTTAGGCTAACCCATAGGGAGCCTCGTGTTGATCTGTCTCGGCAGGATGGCTGGCATATTCAGGCTTACATTTTAAGCCTACACCTTTATAGCACAAGGCCTATCAATTAATTTACCTACTCTTGTGTCAACTTTGGCAGCTTTATAAATTGGAAAAAGAGATTCATGATCTAAATCCAGTCCCTCACTCTGCAATGCATTGATGCCTATAATTCCTCATAGAAAATATCTTTCCTGAAGTCTGCAATGTGTTATAATCTCTAATTATGAATATGTTCACAGAATTTGTTCATCTCAAGATGCACTTGTGCATCTGTTATTTATGCACTATACATTAAACTTTACGTATAGCTTTAGAAATATTTCTGCAGATGTGCACTTGTACTTAAAAGACCACAGAAAATGGTATGTTAAGCTGTGTGACGTAGTCCTTGGGTAAGGATTACAAAGTACTGCAAGGAGTGCCATCTTTCCCCTTTGCAGAGTTGTAACTAGAGGCAGACAACCCTTTGCTCAAACTGGGGGCTGTGGATGGGGATCTCTAGAGCCATAGCTGCAGATGATGCTGCAGTTCACCTTTCCCTGCGCCCGCCCATACACCTGCCTTGCAGGCAGTCTGTGGGCCATATGTCTCTGTTGTCAGGTGCGGTGGGGCTGGAGGGTTCCTGCCTGCCCCGGAGCCCAGGCACTGGCTGCCTTTACAGACTCTGGGTCTTCATGACAGGGAAGCCTGGAATCGAGGGCATCCTCAGGCCACCATTTGAAGATGGTACAGCAAGAAGCCAGTGTGTTTGTGAGGGCAAGAAGGTCTGGCATTGTGCAAGAGAGACTGTAAACTTATTAGGGAGGCTGAACTTTATGTTTAAATAGCACATAATGCAGTGGGGACTGGTCCCTGCCTGGCACTTTTAATTGCTGCTGTAATAATAATAATACAAAAACCAGAGCCACTGTTCTGTGTGCAGCCGTATAAAAAATGATAAATAGTTATTCTACTTGTTTTCCTATTGTAAAGTAATACTGTCAGGATGGAATTTATTTAACTGGAAGATAAATCCTCAAATGATTACCTTAGAATCTGAAGGGAAAAACAATACAATTCAGCACTAGCCACTACAAGAAAATTAGAATTAAAGCTAATGTAACTTTAAAAAAACCCACCAGATATTAGATGGCCAATAAATACATGATGTACAAAAATATTCTTCTCTTTCAGTACACCCTAAATTCTGCTCTGGGCCATGGTTCCAGTCAGTCCCAGATGGACATAAATGCCACCTTAAAGCTGTGACTGCTTCAGGACCCTAATGTCTTTCTAATAGTGCTTTGCTGAAATGGAAGCATTAACTAATAGGTTTTGATAGGGCAGATGTTACCAGATTATTTTATATGTTAGGCTTCCTTGTGCAAGCTAGCTAAGGGTGCACATGGTTCACAGAGATGAACCCTGCAAGATCGTGAGAGGCTTTGGAAAGTACTGAGAGTCCTTCATTCCCACTGCAAGTTAATGAGGACACTGTGCCAAAAAGGAATATAAATCTATTGTGTTTTGGGTTTTTTTTTTTGTTTTGGTTTGGTTTTCTGTGTGTTTGTGCTTCTGTGCTTTACAAACAAAAGCTTTTTCTACATGAAGAGTGAAGAGACCGACATATCTATACAACGTGCTCCAGCATCACCTCCAACAGGCATTTACTTGTTAATCTGGAAAATAGCAGTGTGCTACAACTTCAGTGCTCTGTGTTTTCTTTTCACCTTACAATGCTATTTTGCTTTTAATGTTGTTTGTGTTATGCTGGATAATACAAATACCCGAAATATTTGGATACTGACTGAAAGACCTCTTCCTTGCTTTGCCTTGAAAGACCGTATCTTTATGGAATTGCAGAAGCTGGAGATTGTAGAGGCCTTTCGGGTCATTGGAACCACCCACATGCTGATGGCAGATTGACACTCTTCCTGTGAAAGCTGCTTATGATATGGTGGTGCAAGGAAATTTTCACTTTAATAGGACACATTTTCATAAAGACTCAACCTGATTTTGTCTCCGGTTATGGTCCAGATATATACAGTGCTATACAGGCTACATGAAATTACAGCAAGAAGTTGTGAATTGATGTAGGAAATGAAAAATTTGTCACAAAGAGCTAGGAGGTAGCAGAGATGTTCTGCACTCTAGCTTTTGATATTAAACTCACCTATAGCCAGGAAAGGAAACTGGACTCAAAATGTCTCAAGCAAAAATAAACCACTAAGAATAAAACTGAAGAAAACAAAAAGACTAATTTGAAAACTGTTGGGTTTAGAGTATCTTGAAAATGTTAATTTTCTCCCATTAAAAACAAACAAACAAACAAAAAATATACTTCCCAGCTGAAGGCAGCACTTCTAAATGTGGTTTTGTCCCAAATCAAGACAAACTGAAAGGGCTTCTGACAGTTCTGGGAAGTGCTAGAGTGTTCACACCAGAGAAAACTGTTTTTTGTTAAGTTTTTGTTTTGTTTTGTTTTGTTTTCCCTGTAAGGGAGGTGGAATCACTCATTCTGGGGCTGGTAAACAGCATATCCAGAATTTATAAGTAGAGCACATAATAAGAAGAAGTCCTCTTACTTACTACAGGTGGCCTCTCAAGTTAAAATTGGGTAGCAGGTAGGTAATGTTTAGCACATCATTACTGCAGCTATTCTGACCTGGCTTACTTCCACCCCATTGCATAAGCATTTTATCCTACACTGTTTTGGGGGAATAGCGAATGTTAGAAAATTCTATAACTCGCTATGCAATCCTTCCACCTTCCATTTGGGCACACGGATTTCTTAATCACTTGCAGAACCCTTCAAAATTATTTTTCTGGTGGTGAAGAACACATGGACGACTCCTCAGGCAAAGTCCCTGCAGCGAGTGAGAAGGTGTATGTCCCTCACTGCTTGAAGCCGCGCGTGTTCCTCAGCAGCTTGCAGAATTAGAGCCTTAATCATTATCACCATCAATAGCTACTGCTTACCTGCTCTCCTTGCAAAATGTGACTTTTTAAACATGCAGCCCTGGGGCTTTGTGCTGGTCAGCAAAGCATCCATGCTGAGCGATGCTCCCTGCTCTCTGCATACACATTGCTTAAAATCACTGCTGTTGCTCCAGTCCTTCCTGCATTTGCCAGTGAGCACCTGCATCGAACATGTGGGATTCTAATCTTCACATGCTAGATGGCCTCGAATAATTTCTATGGTTTTTCTAGGCGATTCTGTGGTGATCAAACTGCTGTAAAGAGAGATCTGTGATGACCTATCGTTTTGCATTTTTTTCCCCTTCTTTCAAACATATAATCTCAGGTTTCCCTTGTGGGTGGCCCTTCTTTCTTTTGTGCCATTGTAATTTCTTCATAGGTGGTACCTGACAAGTCCTTTTTTCCCCTTAGAGTTTTTTTGTTCAGATTCCATTCACTTCAAAATATCATTACCATTGCAAACAAGGAAAATGTGTTTATCAGAAACTGCAAACTCCTTTAGGGCCTCATAGGATTAATCACGGTTATAAAGTTTTATTAAACACAATTTTTGTTTAATGACAAGCTCCACCAGTCCTTCCCATTCCAAACCAATCCTGTCCTAAGGGTGTATCTAGCACAGCAGATTGTTTTCAACAGACTCTCAAGACAATCCCTATTACTTTGTCATGCACAGAGATATTTTTCTTCCTGGATAATTTGAACTTCCTTAAAAATCACATCTGTTTCATACTTTATTTATTTGTAATTTAAATCCTTAAATTGAATCTTTCATTACTAACATCTGGGCTTGAAATGCAGCCCACTTGAAAAAATACAAATTTTATTTTATTTGTAGTTACCCCCCTTCACTCAGTAGCATTGGTACAAACATTCCCTGGCCAGAGGCAAAACAGCCGGGTATCTTAAAGCTGTGATGCCGTACCACGTGTAATATGGCTCACTTGAATGTCCCTGAAGTGACTGGCAATTTGCCCAGAATTAGACTGAATGCAAGTAATAAGCTGTAGAAATTCCACAATATTGACAATTAGATATCTCTATACAGCAGCAGCTGTGTATTGTTCTCATGGTATATTCCTCTCAAAGCACCTCCTAAAAAAAAGGAGGAAAAAAAACCTGGCAGAAGGTTGCAGGCAGCAGCAGAAAGGTAATATACATTGTATGAAATATCTCAAATTCAGATTAATAGGAATGTTTCTATTAGTACAGTTTTCTACAATAGAAATAACGGCTAAAACAAAATGCTGAGGAATTTTCAGTTTATAATACCGCATCTGTGCTACCAAATTGCCATATTTTAAATATGTTTTCTGAGAAAGATACCTACCCCTCCTTCCTTTCATCATGAAAAGGAGGAAATGGGAGTACGGGTTCGTCTTTAGATGCTGTTTGGGAAACAGCTTCGCCAGACCTTTTGAATATTGCCTCCAAACCAAAAAGAGACATTAGTGTCCTGCACAGTGGGGTCTCCATAAGAAGTAGTGATATGGCCCGGAAGGGAAAAGCAGGGTTAGAAGAAAACCTTTAATTTTTTACCTGATTTGAGGAAATTCAGATAGCTTTGAGGGATTCACTGGAATAAATACATTTATTTCCTATCAATTCTCAATTCCCTCACGTTTCAAAGTTTATTTGTCAGCCTTTCTACAGAAAATGTGGAAAATGAATTCATTGAACATTTATTTTATTTTACTCAGAAGAAGCAGCTGCCCACAGTGAACAGATCCAAATTTTATTTTTTAAACCATACTTTTGAAGTTTGCATTATGAGCTATTCATCTTTGATATTTTGCCCAGTGGATATCAATGGAGCTTGTTTGTGTCTGCTACTAAGCTTGTCAAACTTTGGTTTTGGTATCTGCCTTTATTGTAATAGAAATGATCATTTTTAAAATAAGCTTCAGTTTTTTTCAGAAGTACCATAAAACTGAGGGAACAATAAGATGTCAAGTTTTATATTGCAGATGCTAATTTATCAAGCTAATTACCAACAAAATGCAACTAAATTGCTGATAATCTTGAAACTGATTAATTCCACAACAGAGATATTGAGGAGTATTTAAAGGTTAGGAATAGGGGTGTTATGATGCAGGATCCCCTTCCTAGCTCTGTGCTTACCACAGAAGAAGAATTATCTCAGCACCGCATGGAATACACAACATTTTGACAGATACGTGTGCTGTATGCCAAACAAATCGGTGGAGAAAGGAAAGGCCAGCTTGTGCATTTCCCTGCGTGGTGTGACCATGTTGAATATTGCTAAAACAGAGGGAAAGGTTTTGCATGGCACTGCATATTCAAGTTCCCCTGTCCCGACATCTGTCACGCCAGCTCCTGACATCTTCATTTCCTCTTCTATATTGCCTGCCTTTGTGCAACTTCCCTGCCTTTCTCCCTCTCTGCCCTGGGAAAAATACAACCACCCCATAAATGCAAACACAGTAAGAGATCATGACTTGTGGTCTTCTCCGGCAGCAGGGAAAGTGTAGGTGATGCTGAATCCATCAGTCCTTTGGTCAGAGATGATGTTTCCTCCTTGGGCAGTGGGGAGAACATTTCTTCTGGGCTTTGTCTGTGCTCTGGGCGCTGAGGCTGCTGAGTCAGTGCAGAATGAGGTCAGTCATGATATCTTATTCTCAGAACTGGAGACTGGACTGAAACAGCCTGAAATGGCATCACTTGGGCCCTTCTCCTGCCAGCAGCACAACATCACATCCCTTTGGTGCTGAATGGACTCCAATAAAGGGGGTTGAAAAGCTGGTTCATTAATTGACTCCAGCAATGGCTGAGTCCCTTTTATAACCTGTGTTATCAGCAGAAGTACAAGCGTGGTGTGGTGAGGAGTGTGATTATGGACGAGATTTCCTGGGAGAGGAATTAGCCGGCTCTGGTGGCGATCTCCGTTGTAATGAGCACGCTGCCATCTTTATGAATACAGTTATAGATGTACTCCCACAGCCCTGAAAAACGCAGAGCTCCTCTGCCTCGCTGAGCAGCGCCAGCCAAGTTCTGAAAGGGTTAATATGCAGTTTACTATTGAATAACATAAAATGAGCTGTAAATAATGTAATGATATGTATTGTTAAGCTACATATACTGTACCAGGTGCAAGTACTCCCACTCCTCACTTAGATATAATCTGGGCAGTCAACAAACACAGATGTATTTTAACAAAAAAGAAAGAGAGAGGGGAAAAAAGATAAAGAAAGGATGAACAAGAAAAAAATTAAAACATATGTAAGATAATTTAACCGAGATAACGATCCAGGTAAAACTTGGCCTATTTTTCAGAGCCACTTTAACTGTGCCGTGTAAAATACAATGGCATTTTGACTTGTTTTTGGAACATGCATGAGCCAAACACGTGTGGAAACACCTTGACGGGCCTTTTGTATAACTACAAGAAAACTGATAATCCTAAATCAATTACAAGGGGGAAAATATGAATCTTTGAATACTAGTAATTATAATGGTTATTTTTCACTTTTGTAACACCTGCAAATGATGCACTGTATATATAACAATGATTCAAAAAGCCCTAATTAACTGTTTATTTTTTTCATCTTGTTTGCTGGCTGTAACCAGTCTGCATTAATTGACAATTTATATATGTGTGTGTGCATATAGATATAGATGTATATTCTCCCCATCCCCCAAATATTTTCTGTTACTGCCTGGAAATCACGTTATTGAATTTACCTATTCTAGGCCGGTTCTTAAAGCGTCATCAGAGACTTTTTTGCTGAACTCCGAGTAACACTCAAGGGATAGAAAAGCGTGGTAGAATATGCTGGGCTGATCCTACCTACTGGGGACAACTGCAGTCCCTTCTGTAGTGCGATGACATGGCTCCCGACTAATAGTGCCAGTCAGAATTCCTAACTGCTCCTACCAAATGCGAAAGAGCTGATTTTGGAAGACCTCCAGCCACAGCTTTCCACTGCTGACAGATTACTCTGGGCTATTCATGGAGCAAGATTAGCCTGACCACCATGAAGAAAACTCTTTGTTCCGTGTCATTACCTAGGACGGGTTGAACCGTGCTAAGGCAAAGCTGCATTGGTGAGCTAAATTCATACAGAAATTGGATCAGCGATTATTCTGAAATTATGCTATTATGGTCAAAGGGAGCGGGGGCGGCAGATTTGTCAGGGTTCTAGGTAGGGAATGTGAAACATGGCAAAGCTCGGCGAAGGGAGCGTGGGGACAGCTTGCGGTAGGCAGCGTTAGGATTTTTAATGTGGGTGCGAGCACGCGGTCGCCATAAAAGCAAAGCACAGCGGAGCTTTGTATTGGAATGAAAATGCAACTGTGCCTAGGTGGTGGCCAAAGGGTCCCGAGCCTTGGGTAGGCACCAAGCACTGCGGCAGCTCCAAAGGCACTGGGAGCGAAGCGTCCGGCGCCTGCAAGGAGGCACAACAGCACCACGCAACGTGAGCGCAAGATGGCTGCTGTAACCATCTGCAGGACATCAAAGTCTGCTGCCTGATGGCAAGTGGGCTGCCAAAGCTTCTAAAGGCTTTGGCGCCCGCATGTAAATCGGATGCAAACTGTCCATCTGCTGCATGGCACAAGTGACAGCTGATTCTTTTTGCAGTCCGTAAGATGAACTAGACCTAAGCCAATGCATCCCTGTTCCTAATCACACAAGGTTTGTCCTACCAGTTTCATTAGCCAGACACACGAGATACAGTATGTGGTTTTTCATTTTGCTCGGTACGTGACACTATAAAAAACAATGCCGGGGATGGGCTGTGAAACCAAAGGGGACACACTGCTGCTACTGCAGAGAAAGCATATTGGCAATGTTCAAAGCATATTGGGGCATAACAGTAGTCTAAAAACCCCAATATGGATTAGGACAGCTGACCAGATGTCTTGACTGACATTTTTTAACACGATTCAAGGGTGTCCCTACAGTACATAAATGCAAACTATACATCTGTGTACTTTTTTTTTTCCACTGGAAATACCATACATGGATGCTTTGATTGTAGCTGACAGCTCCAGTGTGAGGAGAGTTGTACGATGCCGTGGCTCTGGCCTTCTCCTCTGAGAAGCTTGCTGGAAAACATTTGACTTGGGTTCCTGCGCATACAGGCAAGAGAAGGATGCTGTCTTCGGCAGAAAGTTACCTACCTCCTTTCCTCATCAGATGGGTAGTGGGAACTCGCTGGGATGCTGTGTTGAAAGTGGGGGATGAGATGTGATATACTGTTATAATAAGGGAATGTTGTTCTTTTCTAGACTGATCTCGAATTTAGAAACTAGGATTACTATCAAAACGTAATCACTCAACTGTGCAATTGTTTGTGAGAGGGAGGGATCAGGAATGGGGGGACAGAGAAGCACTGCAGGTATATCGAGGAGCAAGGAGCAAAGAGAGTGAAAAAAAAGTTTTTCATTTTTCACTTTGCAGTTTTTACAGCAGAAGTCAAAACCAAAACGTAGACCCTCCTCCCTCCCCAGCTTCCTTATCAAATTAAACATTAGAAGTATCAACGTTCAGTCTGAACCAGTGCACTGAGGCTGTACCGCCTGCCCTGTGTGTTTGTGTAAGCCCAGCCGGCGTCGCTCCCCTCAGTTTACAAAAAACATTTCATGTGCATACTTCCACCCATCTATAAAAGTGTCAGTACTTTTTCCCCTTCCTTTCCTCTTCTTTTGTATGTTGCTGGCATGGGGTTAGGAGCTCTGCAGGTAGGAAGCCGGTTTTCATACCTGCCTGTCCAACAGCAGCCTGAGGCTTGGGAAACGCCATTCTCAGCAACTAAAGTTTATTCCAAAATACTATTCTTCACCCCTGCCCCAGTCTTAAAGCACAGGGAAAAATGAAATCTTACCTTCCTCAAATGGGGAGCTGTGTTACAAGCTCATCGCAGACTTTGCCTCTGTCTCCGCTGGGCCTCAGCATGGAATTCAGTCTCCTTCGCTGATGCTCCTGGTTAGCATGTCAGAGGGGGCAGATTTATAGTATTTGCAAGGACATAACCAAATAGAATAGTTGGTTTCAATGTGTACTCTCTGATTTCCCGGTAAATGTAAAATGGTGTCTAAATTTATGTTTGCTTTGATCCAATTTTTTCCTTCATAAACCTTTCTTTTTCCCAGCAACCAGTTCCAAACTGCACGCAGAAACAAAAGATGCCCTTATAAAGGAAAAGGTCCTGTAGTATCAGCGGGGCCTCAGATAAAGTTGTGCCCAGCACCTGCATGTACACTTTCTGTGGTGCTGGCTACTTGGCTGCGCACTTTATGGAAACACAATTCTTATTTAAGGCTTTTGATAACGTAAAGCTTGTGCCTGCCGGTGATAAAATCTATCGACACTTAAGTTCAGCTTTTATGTACTTGTTCAGATTTGTAGCATATCCTTAAAAAAGGCTTCTCCCATGACTTCAGTTACTGTTGTGCCTGTACAGATATTGCATATTTACCCCAAATCTAGGTCTGCTGACTTAGATGAATATTTGAGTCTATGAGAAAAAAGAACTCTTGAATGATAAAAGTGCTGCTCCAGTGGGTCCTAGAACTGGAGGCTCCCTGGCTCAACCCCAACTCCTCCTTGCTGCTGCAGTGGTGACTTCGGAGCACCTCACAGGGGCAGCAAACCCCCAGAGCCCCCCCGCTTCATTCCCTGCCTGCAAATGTCCTTCGTGAGGCCCTGGAAGGCTCTCTGATGAGTGAGATGTTGGTGCTGCTCATGGCCAATGTCCTCCCATGCTGAGCCACCTCAGGGCAGAAGGACTGCGGATGTCTCCAGCTGTGCACAGCCCTCTGCTTCCCAGGACGGTGACACTGCCCCATGGAAAGGATTTTCCCGCTGTGCAGGTGAAAGCTCGGACGCGTGTGCCAGAGCAAACGGCCTGTGCCTGCTCCATCTCGTTCAGGCATCAGCTGATGGCTGCTATGTCGGTCACCTACATTAAGAGAGTGGAAAGAATGAAAAATGAGGTGTATGGGGTTTTAGAGGAGGCAGTGCAAGCCTATGAAAAGATAGCTGTCTACGTTCCTGTGAACGGCGATCAAGAGAAGGCTCTATTCTTGAACACAGAAAATCGCTCTTGGTCTGTGTGGTGATAAGCACCTACGTACCTAGAAACTAAATACTTGCTTGCATTGGCAAGCTACTGATAATGTGCTAACATGACTTTTATGCTTATATTGTTAACTAGAAAACTGGTGATACGAACCAGAAAGTGCTAATAGCATACATTGAACTGTGGAGGTACACCACACTTCATTTTTCTTTCTCAAAATGACCTTCCTCTTTGCCAACTGATGGAAAATTGTAGATATGAAAATGTCTTGGATGGAACTGCTAGGAATTTTCCTTCTTTTTGGTCCTGTGCGTGTACTGTGACTTTCAGAGAACACCTGAGATGCCTGGGATTTTACTGCTGAGATTGTAGGTTCTACAGTAAATCTGCACTAAACAGACATATGTATAAATTGCTATCATGCTGTTGCATCAATAGATGAGCTTACAGTCCCTTTTAGATTCTCTTTGTCTTGCTATTTTCATTCTATTCAGGAACTGAGAATCAAGATGGATATTTAAAATACAGCTTTCGATTTACTGATCTACAAATATACCTCTGACCTCCACATATAGGCTATTAAATCCCACTGATTTGTCTTCCTCAATTTTTCTTATTATTATTTCCATGACAAAGCCTATTTCTGCAAGCTGGATGGAGATTGTCACCCAAACAAAATCTCTGACTTGGGAACGTGCCTGTCACCAATGGTTATAGGAATACCCACTTGTTCATGCTAGACTCCTAGCTCAGCAGCTCTGTGAAAGTAAAGCACATCAGAACGTCCACTTTAGAGCAATTCTGAGAGCCTCTGAAAAAGTACAGTTTCCCACATCCCTGAAAATAAGAATGAACACTACATCTTGACATTAAATTCAGAAACATAAGTAAATGTTTGCTAAGAATGCTCCATTTGTTCCCCAAACCAGAAGCCTTACTTAGAGCATGAAAAAGGGAAAAGTGACTCGCTTACCTCTACCAGTGAATAATGTAAAATGAAGGTACACATATTGAATAAGCAAGTGGTGCCACCACACCACAAGCCAAGGGCCAGGGGGCCTTCGTGGTAATGGTGGGGGACAGAGGTAGGTGCTGGTGGTTGACTGCAGTCGTCATTGCAGACTTGCCTTGAACCCATGCCAACCATGCTTCAGCAGAGGGGCCGCTTAAAGTTTTTCTCCCTTTTATTACAATGAGGCTTAATGCACAAATGGGGAAAAAGGCTCTTAACGATGTAAAGGCAGCATTTTCCCTTTTCTTTGATCTCAGTTCAGATCAATTCTTTCATTCTTTTTGCCGTCAAATGAAAGTACTCAGTCTTCAATATTTTATACTCTACAGTGACAGAGAAGGTACTTTCTGCTTTTCACAGTCCAGTAGTCATGAGTGGTGCAATACATACATAGAGGTAAGGTCAAATACTTGGGAGTGATAAATATGTATTGAGACGTATGTATTTATTCAAGCCTGAATATTATGCAGTATCTTAAAATCATCCGATCTGTCCATCCATCTGCCCATCCAATGTCAAGGTTATTTACGTAGTACAAGGTCTTCAAATGCTGTGGAAGAATCTCTCTGCCATCTCAGCTAAAGGCCAAATTCTATTGTCTTCACTTAGTTTCACTCAGACGACCTCCCTCTCTATGGTACCTTCTCAACCCGATGGAGATGCAGTGCTGTCTGCATGCTGGCCCTAAGCTAGAACACATTATCGCTCAGGCTGTGGAAAGGCTGATTTGGATCCGTTCTTTGCACTGCGGCAGTCCTGTGCGATCCTTGCCTGGCATGAGCTTCTCTTCTCATACCAGCTCCTTTCAGGCTAGTTTTTGTGCAGTGTTAATATAGCACAAGGGTTTGTTTTTTTTTGTGAAAGCAAAGTGGCTCCAGACAAGATCAGGGAAAACATTTGGGACACTGCTCATTGACATTTTACCTGAGGAGAAAGAAGATTACGGCATACTCAAAGTAAATCACACAGCAAAGGGAATGTCCTCATTTTAGACTGCAGAGCAGAGAGCCTGTGTGCTGCAATTGCTAAGGTAATGGTTGCTGCTGCTCAACTGTTTCCTCGAAATGCAGTCACTCTGCCTTTTTATTTTTGGGCACTTTTGCATGCATAATGATATCCATCCATTTAAAGGCAAATGTCCTCTTACTTTTAATGGGCTTCTGTTCCTGGAACACTGGCAGATACTGTCTTTACTTTGTGGTGGTTTTTTTTTTTTTTTCTTTTTGTAATTCGGAGCTAACCATTGACTTGGCATGACTCTACTGGAAGCACAGGGTACCTGTGCCCTCCAAGCAGCTGCTCAGCATCTTCTAGAACAGGACTGATCTGTGTGCATTCTGGAAAGATATAAATTTTTTATGGTGTAAGTGTTTTTACAATGGATTTAGCACGTAAATAAGGAATAGAAGAGACCTCACTGGTCTGTTAATTTAACTCCCTGTAATATTAGATTATTCTCCAGAGTGCATTTTCTAAATCTGTGGACAGTCCAGTTTTAAATGTCGCAAATGATGGGGTTTGCATGGGTTCTTACAGGTGAATTCGTAGCCTGTATGGCCTCAGTCACCTCTCCAATATTTGCTCTTCTTCCTCACTTATTTTTTCTTTAAGTTGGCATGATGCATATATGCATTTATTTTTTAACTTTCATTTACTATCTATTGTCTCCCTGCCTAAGAAGGTTTACAGGCCTTTCCAAATCTCCCTTCTTTTTGCCACTATCCTTTCCTATAATTCCTTCTGCCAAATTAGATGCTTTGTAGTTTTAAAATACTCTTTTTTCTCTTCTACTGTCAGACTCGGCTCTATCAAGCACTGCCTAACCTGTTGCCTCTGCACCCAGGGTTATGTTCAGCACGTTCCTGGGGGTGATGCTTGCTGGTTAATGCCTGATGCAAAGGTTGAGAAGACAGATTTCTAATTGTAAAAGGACCAAATCCTTTTGAGGTGTCCGTTTTACTTGCATAGCAATGTATGTGGGGAATCAGTGTGTTACAGAAAAAAAACACAATTCTGAGAAACAAAGTTTCAAGTAATTATTAGCCAGATTTAGTAACTTTCTTTTCCTTTTTTTGTAAATGAGACAATGCTTTTCTCTTCCCTCACTATGAATATCTCTGCTCCCTGTGCCTCCCAATTAAACATCATGTGTAAATTTACCTCCTTTTTCAGATCATTAATAAAGTTTACTGAGTTAGATTCTAAGCAGGCTTTTAGAGTATATGATAATTGTAATACTTTATGTTATGGTGCATCTTCAAAGCTGGATTTAATGAGTCACAGAGCCTACCTGTAAAACTGTGTCTGGAATGAGTTGAAAGGGGAATCACATTTTTTTAAAACAAAAATATTTTTTGCAGAAGCTCTGAGTAAAAAAAAAAAGGCAATATTTCTTAAATCTAGCTATCTCCCATCTTTGCTTTTTTGCATTAATTTTTTATTTAAAAGTTTTTCATTCCACTTGGCTTGCGAACCTTGTAATAAAGTGCTTCTAGGATCAAAGGAAGCTATTTTTATAGTATTACCTCATTTTCTTTTATTAAAATAGAGAACAGCTTGAAGTTATACATGTATTTGGTCAAAATGATAGGAGCCTTAACCATACTTTCAGTATTTTTCCTAAGGCACAATGAATGGTCTAAGCTTTGGGTGACAGTCATTTACAGGGGCACAGGACCTCATCTGGAACAAAACAATGCCATTCTTTTGTGCAGTGCCAGAAAATCTTCATGGCATTTTCAGAAATCCCATCTCTTAGGCAATAGCAATATTTTCACATGATGTAATTCCAAAATAAGGGCCTTGCCTTTCATTTTATTCATTGCAGTGGAGTTTAGGGTGCTCAGGAAATGAAGGCCAGGGCCCTAGGTAATAGTCTATTCAGGTCAGGAAGGCTAATTAATATGCAGACACTAGCTATGTTTCCAGTGTTGTGTTAGAAGACTTGGTTTATTTGGTCAATGACAAGTGCAATCTGATGGAAAAGATTCAGCCTTCAGAATGGCAATATTTTCTTGTATATACTCATGTTAGAGGATGAGGACTGTGTCCTGTATACATTTTAGGATAATGCAAATTTTTTACAAGAGCTGCAGCTGAAAGAGAAAAAATCCATATTATGTACTGGTCTAAACAAAGATGAAGAGAGAGAAGATTTGAAATTCATTCCATCATTCCTTTAGAGATTTCCCAACAGGCTTTGAATAAGGCATGTAACCCTTACAAGCCACGCTCCTCTGTAAAAGGTGCATCACAGTAACCCCTATGTCAGATATGTGTGTGTCTAAAAGACACTGGAGAATTCAATGAGAAAAAACTATAGCAACGTATATCTTAGAGGCTTCCTCTGTTATTCCTTTTGCAAAGAAAAAAATAAAAGTCACACAAGCCTTACTGGGCTCAGAAGACAATTTTAGGTGCAATGTACCACGACATATCAATCTTAGATAACGTAGTAAGATACTGGCAGGGGTCTTTATGATTTATATAGTTCTTGATCATGAAAGTTGTCTCGGTGGCTACAAGGTCATTCAGGCACTCAAAGGCTGTATTTGCCTACTACTCATGATGTTTACATGCAAGGGTGCACCCACGTGCCACCACAGATCAAGGTCGTAAGCACATGTGAGTGGAAACACTCCAGCCTGAGTATTGCACCGAGCACTTAATCTCAGATTAGGCTCACGCTCTCCTGTGCATTGGGTTGGGCACAGTTATGTGCCCTGCTATTTGAGTGAATAATAGGTGCAGATCTTGCCCAAAGTTTCTTTGACAGATATGTCGAAATTACAAAAGGAAACCAATAAACACTTCTGATGCATGAATGGAAAATCCATCTTACTTGTAGAGTTAGACCTACCAAAAGCAGCATCGACTGCAGGATCATACCAGAAGATGTATCAGTGTCTGTAACAATATATTTCTGGAAGACGCATCACTGCAAACCATTTGTATGTCAGATTCATGAAGCTACTTGTGGATTTAAAAGATGTTATTCTCATTAATGATATATAAGTAATGCAAGTCAAGACATTATTTGTCACTTTAGTAGAAGTAAGTGGCTCATCTGAGAGATGGTGCCTTCAGAGTGTGTACAAGAAGATGCTCAGTGAAATAAAAAAAAAAAAACAGTCAGTTCTGACCTATCCAGACATTGTTGTTTTACAGCTAGCCTTATGTTTTTAAAACAAAACCAAAGCCTAATAGCAAAAGGTATCAAACTTTTTATTTTATCTTATCATTCCCTGGTTCTAAAATACAGCAACAGAGAAACAACCTGGGAAAACACAGCCAACAGGCTGATTGAGGGCTTCCTAGCATCGGTGGAAACACTTCTATTGACATCACTGGCATTTGAATTGGTCCCCAAATTATTTTTATTTTTGCAATTTGAAACATCAAGCTGATTCTTGTACTACATATATCAGCAGAAATAAAAAAAAATTGTTGTGTCTGTGGATATGAAAATGAGTATTTTCTTAGAAAACTAATAAATAGTACATACATGTTGTGTCATTTATTTAAAATTCTTATAGGATTAAACATTCATGCTTCCTCTAATCTGTATACTGTTTGGTTTTTTTTCTTTTTTTCTAGAGGTAATAACAGGGCAATAAATGTATCTCAATTCAGTGCATGTATAAAAGAGATTGTTTTAAAAATGTCTTTAATTTAGGTTTATTTACACAATTTTACTGTGTAGAAGTCATTTATAGTTGTATACATTTTAGAATTAGGACTACTTTATTCTGCTAAGGCAAAACATTTCTTTTTTTTCTGTTGTTTGAGAAGACTTTTTTTCCTGCCTTTCTTTAACATTTCAAAATACAAGTTGATTAGAAATGTTCTGAATTGATGGAGACTTTCTGTTTTGCTCTTAAAGTTTAGCTCTTAAAGTACGTTTTCCTTTACAAGCTTTTGCTATATTTGTGGCTGCCTTTCTGTTAGTTAATATAAATAATGTCTGGCCACTGGATAGACATATATTTATTTACAATAAAATCTCATGTATTAATTATTTCGTTCAGCAGACAAGTATCATCATAAAGGCTGTGCTTATACAACATAGCAGGCATCACAGCGAAAATCATAAATACTATAGTTCTGTTTAGCTTGACAATGGCAGGTAATAGACTATCATTTCTGTTCCCTTAGCTACTGTATCCTTTTCTATCCATCATTCTTTATTGTTATTATCACACTTATTTCAGCATTCTTCTATCAGCAGCATTTAGTGACATTGCAAAAACGTGGTTCAGAGAGGCTGAACTTTTAATTGTGATGAGAAATAAGTTAGCTTAATTATTCTATGTAAGTAGAAAAGATGTGGTTTGTTCTTCTTCCTAAGTCCTTCCTTCCTAATCACAATTCAACACCCTTTTTAAGCATTGCTATGTATGAACTTCATGCTGCTAGACAAATAAATTCTTTGGAAAAATGCACATTTTTATTTGGAAATAATGCCATCTCTTTGTTAGATTTGCAGCAATCCTATTTTGCCTCTACTGTTTTTAAGTCGAAAATGAAAAATTATATAGAAGATGTTTGTGCATCATATTGTGCTGAATGGTATGTAGGTCAGCATGCTGCACCATAGCAGATAAGGCACAGTGAACAAGTGTTCTATGTACTTACAAGCAAATATCAGTCATAATAGAAGTAGACAGATCTACAAGAGCGTTTTGGCTTAGGAAATGTTTCTTGTCATTAGCATTTAAAAAAAGCTATGAGATTCAGGCCTATCAGCACCGATTCACAGCAAAGCCTGGCTTGCACAGGTTGTTATCTGTTCAGTACAGAGGTGCAGCTGGTTAGCAAATGGATTTGCAGATTTTTTTTTTTTTAGCAGGGATGAGTAAAAAGGCAAAGAATCAGGTACTTACAACCCATTCAGAATGTAACAATTTTGTTTGTGTTATAAACCAAACCTTCTGTTTTTTGCAAACTGCATTATTTTTAGAAACAGAACCAAGAAAAAACGGCTGATTTAAAAAAAAATCTTTATTCATATTCCAGTTTCCCTAAGGGCTTCAATATCCATGAAGTAATACCAGCAAAGGGAGCAATGAAGACTGCAGACTTCCATGATTCAGTTTACGATGCTGCTTTATTGTGTTAGCAGTCAAGTCAAAAGGCAATATCTAATATTTTTAATTTTTTATTTCTTCCTCTATGTGTTCTCAGAAATGTGAAGGGAAAAATATATGATTGATTCCCTAATGCTATGGCTGAAGGTTAGGGTAATTTTTATTTCACATGGAAGTGGAATCATTCCTCATGGAGATAATAATCAAGGTTGATACTGAAAGTAGCTCCATCATGCCTGAATTGTAGGGTGCTGTTCTGCACAGCTATTTGCAAGGTGGTAGGGATGGGTTTCGTTTTTAAAGAAAGATTCTGTGCATGTGCTATTGGGACAGATTATCAGTTATGTGAATGCTCTTCTTCCTGTGTGGCAGAGAAAAAGGCTATAAAGTGAATGGAAATGGTCCTCTGAGACTTCCTGGCCACGGTGGGGCTGGTGAGAGGGCTATGTGGGTGCATGTCCTCCTGCCAGCCCTGTGTGTAGAGGGAGTGACCAGTGCATAATGCCCCAGACAGGACCATAGCTTCTGCTTGAGCTTCCACCTGAGCTCGAAAGGACCGTGGAATGATTGCTGACCTGCCTCCAGCCCTTGTTAGCTGCAAACCAGATCTATAGTGTGTGAACTTAATGAAAAATGACTGTTCTTAGAAAAAATGCATGGTTATAGCCAGCATCTTTTTATCATGGATCTTAACTTATGCTGCTGGACTTACTTGGAAACAGGTTTCGGACAATACTTGTGCTTTATTTTTGACAGCATTGTATTCATTGAAAGGAAGATGAGAACGGTAACACGCCTGAAAATATGAGGATTGGAACAGTTTTTAGGTTAATGTGCATGTGAGCTCTATCAGATACCTGCAGCTGAAACACGACAGTCTGCCACACAGAGCTCGACAGCAAAAGTGGCAACAAACCAACCAACCAACCAAGAGAAATGACAACACAAGAGCTTGGACATCCCAAATAGTAAGCACAAATGGGCAAGAAAGTTACTGGGCTTCCTCAATGTGTTTTTATCAAGTGATCAAATTGCTTCACATTTTACAACAGTGTTAAAAGCATTTCTCCTATGTATGAACCAAACATTAACATTTTACGAATTCCAGTCTTGAATGGTGTCCAAACAGGAAGGTACTAGAAACATGTACATTAAGGAGAACATTGCCAAGTCCCTGCAAGCAGAAAACCAAAGCTTGGAATGAAAGGAATAAATACTAGTGAACAAGTATGAATGAAAGGATTTGATTGAATATGTAGGGACTATACAAGTGCTGAAACTATGAGGTGAAATATATAGTAAATATTTATATTGCTGACTTGGAAAAGGGAAAGAAAAGATATTTATGGCTGGACAAGTGAAAATAGAAAGGAATTATAAGTAGAGTGCCATGGAAAGCAGTGCAGCTAAATATTTAGGCTTTGATTTTCCACAGAGAAGTGCTAAAACTAGACAAATGGATCAGGTGAATATTATTCAGAACTAACTATGTTGTTGCAGTTCTGCTTTTTAGGATACTGCTGCCTTATTCAATATATTTTCGATGTGAATCCACTAGCTCATTAAGTGTGAATCTCCTGAAAATATTTTCAGGTAAGAGTGGAAACAAGAGAAGAGCCTCTCCAAATTAAGTTACTTATGGTGTCTACTAGTCTTCTGTAAAATCAGCTCGAATTTACCAAGTCAAAATTATTCTCTGTATTTCCTGGTCTAGATTCAGCTCACTGAATTTAATGGGCATTCTGTGGGCATAACAGAGAGCAACATTTGACTCAGGAGCTGTGAAGACAAACATCTCCGACATGATTTTCATAGCTTGTTATCTTAGATTGATCCTGGTATCACTGACCATAGTTGCAGGTCTCTAGTAGTGCATACTTTGCCATTGACTGGAGTAGCAAAGAATATGCAAAAAGATGAGACATTTATAAGCTATAGCATTTATAGTGTTCTCACGCTTGTTCATGGAAGATGAGCAAGATCCCCTGGCTCTTACATGTGTTCAGAAACAATGCATGATCCAGTGGATGGAAGGAGGTGAGAGAATTCTATGCAGATTTTTTTGAGACAAATATCCTATAGTATAACCACTGTTAATGCATAACCATATGGGAATCTCTGTGCCGTGAATTTAAAATTTACTTTGCCATTGCTTTAATGGAAGTTTTTCAATAAAGTATTCATATCTCTATAGATTTTGTAAAGTATTAATTCAATACTCGCCTTAACAAAGTTTGTTTACTGACAGAAAGTAGATTTCTTTACCCTGAAAAAGCCAAAGTAGGAAGGTATGGTTTCCCCAAACTGACTGAAGTTTATATATCAAAAATAAGAGTGGCAAAGATACTAAACCAGTTCAATAGAGAAGTGGAGATTTCAATTAGATATAAGGAAGAAATTTTTTACATTGAGGTTGCCCAGAGAAGTTGTGGATGCCCCATCCCTGGAAGTGTTCAAGATCAGGTTGGATGAGGCTTTGGGCAACCTGGTGTAGCGGAGGGTGTCCCTGCCCATGACAGGGGGATTGGAACTAGATGGTCTTTAAGGTCCCTTCCAACCCTAACCATTCTATGATTCTATGATTCTATGTAGTGCAGATGACCTGGACATAAATGTGAACTTCAGAGTTTTTCAAAATGGGTCCTTCTTCATAAATATAGCACGCCCTTTTCATTTGCCCTCACCTTTTCCTTTGCCACCACCTGTCTAAAAAAGTGACAGTATTTAACAGTCTGGGAGGTAGGCTGGACTTTGCATGGAGAAACCCAGAGTCACACACACACAGAGGGAGCCTTGCTTCAGTAGCGAAGTATTTATATCAATTCATCAAATTATGAAATGTAATTCTGCACTAAAGCACAATTTCAAGGGATGTAATAAGAAATGTAACCCACTTCAGGGCCAATTTACAGATCTAATAATATCTCTTTTTTACAGTAATGGAGATATATTTGATTGTGCATATAAATTTATAAATAGTATAACATTTCAATGAAAAATCAAAGATGACATCCTAGAAATCAGTGGGAAAATTCCCATTAACTACAATGGGGTGGATTTTATCTAGTGAAACTGCCATTTAAACCAAAATTATTATCTCCATTTAATGTGCCAAATTCAGTGTAATTCTTTGTCTCACCATAAGTTTGACATTTTCAGATCGCTCTGGAAAACGTATCTGAGGCACACTAAGAGATAGTTTAGATGTAAGATCTTGCATTCATCAAGTTAACTTATAACATCTATTATCTTAGTAAGAGATATGACCAAAAATCGTTGCTAAGCTCAAAGTGGGAATTAAGGAAATGTCACTTTGCTCACACTGTGAAACTGGTCCCACCCCAGGGAAATAGATGGGAACAACAGCTGAAGACTCAGGGTGCATTTGCTGAGCACTGATCATGTAGGCAGCATTGAGTGATGTGTGGGCAGCAACAGATCCTGGCCCAGAAGACAGCCGTGGTTAGCCCTTGAGTCTGCCCACTTTCCAAGGCTTCCTGGCAGGCACTGCTCCAGCAAAATGAGGGAATGTCATCTGCAATAGACAAATATTCTCAAGATACATTCGTTGCTTTGACAGCTGCTACCTGCAAAGAAGAGCTACAGGTCTAATGGGGTAGAGTGAGAAGCAGATAGAAACACTGAGGAACATGATTTTGGTATTGTGCATGAGGCAGCTTTGGATATTCAAAGCTGTTCTGTGTGTCAATAATGATGTAGAGTGTTTCCTTCTGACCTGCTCCACTTTTCTCGCTTACACAGGTAACGAATGAGAAAGCGTTATGGGCCACGTCTGCAGCAGCATTGTAGCTGGCTACTTGTGTTTGGAAAACAGGGGTCGGATGCTCAGCTGTTGTAAAATGGCGTTGCGCCACTGCAATAAGCTGAGTTATAGCAATTTACACCAGCTGAGGACTTGGACCTAGAGTTTTAGGAACATTTGATTAAACAATACTAGAGTAAAACTGTCTTAGGCATTTCCATGTTTTACCTGCAACAGTGACCTGCACCTGGTGTATCAGAGGGAGAAAAGTAAAATAAACCAATAAAAGCAAGAGACAATTAGTCTGATGAATCTCATGCAATTGGTTTCCAAAGCTGGGCAAGTCAAGTCCATACACGTCAATAGAAATCCACTGATTTTTATTCATTTCAAAAGCAGATCAGCAGAATCTGATCTCACTTGCACCAGCACCACTGATATCTTTGATATGAGTGACAGCAGGATCAAGGCTTTACTCATCACAGAGCTACATTCAGCCTTACAGCAAGTGGAAAAAGAGATGAGAGTTGATAAGAACATACATCTAATAATCTCATTCTTGGTTTTATATTAATTCACCATAGCTGCTCTGAAGTATGGTACTAAAAACTTGTAAATAAAATTATTCCACTAAGGGCTGGCAGAAAGCACCTGGTTTTTTCTGAATTACATAAAAAGCACGGAAGGGAAAATAAATAACGAAACAAGAACAGCTATAAAAAGGTGGGCAATGAAAAATGACTATGTTCAGGGATAGAAAACAAATGCCAACCAGCTCATATCTTGTACGAATAAAGAATGTTGTACATATTGTCAGTAAAGCAGCATGTACAGCATATTATTCTTTGAAACATTATGGGTCAAATTTGTAAAATCCTTCACACCTTTGTTTTGTTCAGAATATATTGAGACTTATCTAGTAGAGTCAGTCACAGATAGGTTTTTCAGGATATGTCCAAGTTTGAATAATTGTATTTCCATTCAAAACTCAGATTAGTATTCTTGAACTCTTCTCCGAGAGATCTTAGTGGAGTTTACAGCATTGGCATAATGGGAAAAGAGGCAAATTTTGAGCAATTAAAAACACTGCAAACATGACATGGAATTGCTTGATGGTTAAGTTACAGTTATTTGCACTTGTAAAACTGCAGGTACAATTAATGAAACATGGCTAGGACATCCTCGGAAAATTAGATGTATTGCTGCAGTTTGATACAGTGCTTCAAAATATGTCTGAAAATAAGGAGTATGTGAAAGGATGGGCTAAGAGGAGAAGAGAGAAAGAGAAGTGCTTGAAGGTGGCAAAGAAAAAATGTGATTAAACAGGCTAATGAATGTCTGGGGAGGGAGGTGGTGTAGATGCCCTTAGTAGGTGTGATTTATAAGTGAAGATGTATCTTCTAGAAGCTCCCAGGAGAAAGGCTGATTCCTATCCTGGTGGCATGACTTGAAAAAAGAAGAGTTTCAGCCATTTGTTATCTTGCCTTCATTGGCATTTTATTCCACCTAACATTTTAGTCATGCCAAAGAACCCCTCATCACAACCCCTGGACGCAGTCTTTCTGTTTTGCCATTAGATCCCATCCCTGTAGTACCAAAGCAACATAGCAGTATTTAGAATACCTTTCTCCATCACCTTAAGGTTTCACAATATTCACTTTTGGTCCATAATCAGCATTTAGAGATGTACCCATAACTGAGTGGGGCTCCTATCTTAAAAGACATTCCAGAAATGAAAAACAGCCTTTGCTGGATAATTGGCTCAGCAAGCCTTTTTACAGGCTTCTTGCTCATCCCAATTCCTTTTAGCTGTTTGCTCACATGCAAACAATAGAACACACTATCCTGATGTGACACAAAGGCTTCCCAAAGTAATGCACTTATTCAGGCATTTTCAGGAAATAACATCATCTGAATGAAACAAGTCCACCGGATTGCAAATGTGGGAATGCACATACACATGTGTACAAATACACACTTTTAGAAATGCTCATTTGGCAAATTAATAACCTAAAGTCTCCCAAAACAAATCAAACATGCAAGCAGTGATTTATATATAAAAAACCCCATTTCCTTCTGATTAAAGTGTTAATTCGGCATAAACAGGGCAGAACAGTGCTTTTAAAAAGAAGAAGGTGAACCCCTTACTTAGAGTGCTGTGCTGCTCCTCAACGTGCAGTGACACAAGGGTTCATGCAGCTACTTTTTGGAGTAATTGCTCATGTTGTAAAACAGAGGCTTACAAGCTGGGGCTTTGTAATTTCGTTATGAAATTAACTGATTTGTGCACATATTCCTGTAGATTCGAGTATTTTACCAGCACGGAGTGCAAGGCATGAAGGCCATTCCTGTGCCACGGCTGTCTAAAGTGTATATGTGAGGTGAACAAAATGAAGTAAAAAATAAATTTACACACAAACAAATCTAAAAAAGAAAGGAAGGGAAGCTGTCCTTCGTGTTAGAGCTTGTCTTGCTTTATGCAGGAATTTTGTTGTTACTTTTGAAAATGTAAAAGCGGTTCCAAAGCACATTGGCACATGCACGAAACTGCAATACTCACTTGGCACTGCTCGTTCCCAGTGCTGGCAGCGTGGCACATAGACCTCTTTAGCCTCTTCCTCTGTTGTTTTCTGCACAAGAGCCAACCATTGTGGCTACTCATGAGGCAAGGCTGGCAGCTGAAGAACCCAGATGCCAAGCTCTGGATGGTCTGTCTGTTCGGTTTGTGGCTGGTCTCTTCCCTGGCATCTGCCCTGGCATTGCAGCAGGCTGTGTAACCGTCTGTGGAGTTGGGTTCAGGATTAGTCTTCTGCTGGATAGCATGCTCTTCTGGTCACTGTTTGCCTTTCGAATTACCCTTGATTATGAGGAATGCCTTTCTCTCGTGCACACTCCACCCAAGACGTGTGTGCTGTGTGGTGCTGTCTGATGGCTGAAATGGGGCGCTCCCCTGCATCGGCATGGCACATCTTCTGCCTCAGATCAGAGCGCCGGTAATCTGAGCCACATAAACCCAAATACCTCCTCTCAGCCAGGAAAATTTCCAAGTCAAATGTGATAATACACTTGTATGTCTTTTAGGAGGCTGAAGCCCCCCTGCCCCCAGGAAGGCATCTCTGGGTGGTGTCAGCCCATGCACCCGCAAGGTCCTGTTTGGGCTCCAGCTGATTTTTAATCCACTGTAAGCATCACAGCTGAGCAACATGAGGTGTTTTTTTCTCCTTTGGGGTATTTAGTTTTGACATCCAGAAAATATAGCAGGTGGTTTAAGCAAGGAAACTTCCAGAACAATAGAAACCCTACTAGTGTGCGCCTGAAGGAGTAAACTGTCTTTTCTTGTAGTTTGTTAATGTAAAGTTGTTATATCTATTGACAATAATCCTTAATTTTTAATATATATTCTCCTGTCTTTCTTCTCTCAGACTTAAAGAATACCAGCTTACCAGAACCTATTTGCCTCTGGATCAAATTTGTCGCCACATCTGCCTGCTACTGGGGGGAGCAGGGAATAGTTTTCTATATTGTGATCAGGCTCTCGCCACACAGACATAACAGTCATCTGATGCCTGATTTTCAAAGGGTATTTCTTTCCTCTAGGGTCCTCTCTGCCTTATCTATGGATTGGTGTAGCTCCAGATCTCTGCGTGCACACGTGCGTATGTTGAGAAAGGCAGGAAAAGCTGACTAACAGACCTGGCTTGAACCCTTCTAGTATTATGAATTTGTGTTTATAGATGTTGTGTCAGGATTTTTATAAAAGAAGGGGTTTGTAGTTAAAAAAGTAGAGAAACGGATTGTTAAGCAGTCCATTTGCTGGTAAGCAAATCCCTGACAGGTACAAGAAGTATGTGCCTAATACGACAGCTGTGGACGCTGGGTCCGGCTGACGGTAACGGGCAGCATGAGTGCTCATATACTTTGTGTAAATAGTATCTCTTATTGAGACTTCTGGGAAGAGAATGTTGGGCTAGAGGAACCCCTGGCTTGGCCCAGTGAGGCGTTTCTTACCTTCTCATGTCACTGAACACCAGCATGTCTGTAATGGTAGCTAGGGATGGAGATTATACTGTGCTGCCTGAGTTTCTTCTTTTCCCTCTCGTACTAACTCATTCTTCAAGTGTCTTGTCCCCCCTCACATTTCATATAGCTGGAAGTACAGACATGCAGGAGGGATGCAGCACACTGCAGCTGTGTGATGGATGCCCCAGGGGCGCAGCCGGTAGGATGCACTCACCGCATCGGGAGAGATTGTCACACCATCTATCAAAGCCTGCCACAAGCATTGTGTCGGACCCAGTCAGTTCCATCACATCCAGAGCAACTACATATTCAGCCCAGCTTCAGTTTTTCCACTACAAGTTACTTTAAAAAGATTTCTGTTTGGAGCTGGAACACTCTGAGAAAGGCCAGTGTCCATGTTATTCTTTCTGACCAGAGGCAAAGGAAAAGTGGCTTTTCGGCAATTCGTCAAATTCCGTTTGGACCAGAGAACTTTACCGTGGTATTGTGCCAAGCTACAATGCCAGCTTTCAGTAAGATGTCAGAAGATAATTTAAACAGAAATTGCATACTCAGAATACTATTGAACAATGCTTTTCCCAATCTTTTAAGAATTAACATTTTCTATAAACCTCAGAAATATAACAGCATGTCTCATGAGTCACACCCAGTGAACAAGAACCCTATTAATTTATTTTCTAGTTAGTACCAATTTTAATATTATTAAAACCAGTTCTTTTTGTTTATAGAACACATTTTCGCTATCATGAGGAAACAGAAAAATTTCAGCCTCCCAAAATTATCAATTTGTCTTAATAAGCTTCTTCACAAGAACCTGTTGGTAATTTCTAATGTGTAGTTTACTTTCAGTTGGAATATGAAGTAACTCATAAAATTTTGAAATAAAAGTTAATTTTGTAGATCTAGTTTGGATTCTACTTCTATGTTTGACAGCAAGTACAGATTCTGCCAGCAGTATGCACAGGTAAGTAAGCAGAAGCATTTCCCTCTTTGAAACTCAAGCTGCATAAAACCTTATAAACTAACTAGTCATGAGCCTCTTGTGTAGTCTGGACTGCTAAGGTTTTTCATTCAACACTTCTAGCCTAGTGCTGGCTTCTAAATCTATTCTCAAAGTGTTCCATGTTTGTAGCCTGTGCAAATGACCAGAATTGGAGAACATACGCAGTTGTGCTGGCTGTGCTGGTTGCGGGGAGCCAATGTTCATGTAAAGAATGTTTTAACCGTTTAGCTAGAAGTACTCCTGCCCCAAAAAGTAAGATGATGCTGCAGCATGGTTTCAAGATGCTCTGTGAAGTGCTTTGCACTGTGGTGGAGGACAGAACCAAGAGATGACTTTCATTTTACACATGACATGGCACCACTCTTCTTTTATAGCTCTTTCATACTCTGATATAAATCACCAAAGGCAGATGCTCATCGCGTTTTACATCAATAAATCCCTTCTCAAAGACCGAAATGATATATTAGTCATCAAGTTAGCATTTGTTTTGAAAATACAACCTAGGGAACAAAATATGCAGACATTATCATTATTTGAAATTATATTTGTTCAACCATATAACAGATGTATGTTGGTGTTACATTTACCTGTTTTCGGTAATCACACCATTTTATAAAACACATAATTTGGGTCTCTCATCCTTGAAGGATTTAATCAATAGTGGTTGGACTGTGTTGATAGTGTGTAGCCAATTTTTTTGGTACTAAACCCCTTTAAGAATAAGTTGGCAGAAAAAAAGTTATTTAAAACCTCATTAAAAGGAGCAGCTAAGGTTTGGCACAAACAAATCTCAGTGTGGGAATTAATTCTTTTTCACCAAATTAAAAAATATCGGTTTGTTTGTTTTAAAATGATATCAGTGCAGAAAAAAAACCCCATACCCTCTTCCCCAAAATATAACTGATCTGTTGTTTTTGATGCTATTTGTGCTTGTAGAACTCCTATACAGCTTCTATTTAAGATGAAATTTGGCAAGTGATTAGACCATAATATGTCTAAATGTTTTGTGTATTTTAGAAAATAAAAACCACAAAAAACAGCTGAGATAATAAAGCTTCAAAAGTTGCTGCTGCGTATGTACTGCAAGTGCTTTTCAAAGAAGTTTCATAAGATTTTTAATTAGGTGGCTAAGACTGTACATGGTAGACTGGAACTGTTTGGTCTGTGGGGTAAATAATGTGCATTTTAAAAACATTTATAAATACATATTCCCCCACTTGACAGTGCTATTCCAGTCCACTGAGTAAATAATGCATATTTTTTAAAATTCATAAATACATATAATATGTAAAAAAGCTGCCCAGAAACCGTAAGTGTGGGACCTAGAAACTTGGATGATGCTGAAACAGACACAGTCCCCAAGGATAATGATACATACTCTATGACCTCCCACGAAAGTTTTCTTTAAAAAGAAAGCAAGAAAGGCAATTCTATCGACCAAATTATACTCAAGATGAAGGCTGTGACGCAAACCCCCAGGACTGTGCAGAGTCAAAGTCAAGTTTGCCTTTGTCCTCAGAACATGCCGCTGAGATTTTTTACTCCATTCCTTTCTTTTCCTTCTTGCTACCTTAAGAATGGCACGATTTAAGAAAAGAAGATCAGTATTCATGTTTTATTTCTTGAGCCCTGTGAGTTTGAATACACATGAATTATCCAAATAGAAATGTTTTATTTCTATTCATTAGTTTTCTGGATTTTTTTAAAAAATATATGTCTTATTTAAAGGAATATAGAAGTAACCTCAAGCAGCCAGAAACCCCTGGCCTGATGTAGGAAATGCAGAATTGTGTGTCTCTAAGTAAGAAGTATGACTATAGAAGTGTATGTCAGGGCTTTAACTTTTGTAGTCTTTTATACAACAAAATGCTGAAGCACACACTTAAAGTTAAGTGTTAATACTCACCCTTATTCAGCAAAAAACTTAAGCACATCCTCCAATCTACTTTAACTAGAGCATATGTTGGTATGTTTTTCTGAGTCAGTGCCTAAAGTTACACCCATAAAGGAGCCCTGACTGAATCTCTATCAGCAACATTAAATGTTATTAAGGTATGCAGACCTGCTGGGAGTTGTGCTATGTGGTGGTCAACAAATCTGCTCCCTCCTTCTTTGTGCATTTATTCACAGGTATGCAATAAAGTGTGCCCACTGGGAGCAAATTCTGCCCAACCTGAATGGCAGCACTTCATGTCAACCTGAATTTTATATGGTGCAGAGGAAAATGAGACCCCAAAGAGATATGGATTGCAAAATTGTCCATAAAATTATAGGGAGCAAATCTGAGAGGAAAGGTTATGAATTTTAACCACTGGTTCTGGTTATTTTTCCCCTTTCTGTACAGAGATCACCTTCATGTGATCTGGTTCCTTAGTGAAATTATTCCTATGTGTATCTTTACATTATTTTCTTAGCTTCTAACTACTATATTTCTGCACAGTTTTGTATCTGCTAGCCCCAGCATTTACAGCCTACGAAAACCTCATAAATCTACTTCATTTTTCTAATAAGACATGAAAGTCCTTAATTGGCCTTAATGAAATGCACTTAAAGGGCAATAAACGTGTTTAAGCCCCTCTTTCAGGGTGAGCTACAGTACTCTCACTCTGCTCTGTTTTAGCCTTTGTGGTAATTAATCACTTATTCATATGTGGCACATCAGTAACAAGATCAAGCAACTACTGCACAATTGCATGATAATAAGCTGCTCATATATGTGTCAAGATTTAGCAATCCTTTTTAAAGCCTAATTTAAACTCATTTTACAACTAAGCAGGCTGCTTCTCTGAAGTATTTCTACCCAGTATCTTTTTTACATATTTCTGCTGAAATGCCATCTTTTAATTTTGTTTATAGAGCTCCATTTGCCTTGAATCTACTCATGGCACCAGAGCGAATCACAGCAATGTAAGAGCCTTACCATTGTTTTTTTTTGCAAAGGCTTTATCTTTGATCCAAGACCACAGTCACCCTCACACAGAAGGAAAGGCCACAGAATTAGCATCCATTAGGATAACTTGTAAAATAAGTAATACAGTTAAGGTTTATTTTCCAGGCTGCTGAGGCTGTCCCCCCTGTGAATCTCATGCCATTTGCCTCCATCATCGGGCAAGAGAACGATCTGGGTGAGAGGACCCAAAATTCTCTTCTACGAGTCAGGCCTTTGACTCCTGGCAATGAACCTGCTCCTAAAATCTGAACTCTGACTTGTGTTTACCGTAGTTTCCAGAATTTCATTCTTCAGACACAGCGCAGTGTATGTATTAGAATCTAAGTTTAAGTAATGTTGACAAAAGCTGATGTCTTCTAATTATCCACTGGCCTGAGATGAAAACCAGCAGTGTTCAAAATGTCTGTGAGAAAGATATTTGCTTTTACCAGCCAGGTGTTGTACCCCGCAGTGACATGTTCATAGTAACTGGCCTGAGCATTTATGTTTGGTTTTCAAACCATCAAGGGGTCAGATCAGCGCTTACTACGTATGAAAAACCACCAGTGAAAAATGGAAAAAGTATGGGCATGTTGTTCTCCAGGGATTATCTGAGGTGGACGTCATTAAAAACTTCAGTTTTAGTTTTAGTTTCAGTTTTGGAGGTGTGGACCCTATTTTCTTATTTTACAACAGCAGTCAATAAAGCCTGCAAAATCATATTGACATTTCTAATGGATATTTTGTGTCTTCTAGGCATTCCCAGTTGTTCAAAAGTGTCCATTATCATATTTGATCTACAAGAAGTCGTTTGTGTTTTTATTATTGTGCAGACATTTATAGAGACCAGTGCACGGGCACTTTAAAATCACTTCTTAATCCAGCTCCCCACAGTAACCTGTATATGGCAAAAACGTAGGTAGTCGTCTGTGTGTGCGCCTGTGGGAATGTGTGTGTTGGCTCTGGTAAGGTTGTCAGTAAATCTAGAGGCATGCCCTATATTCTGGCAGCTCAAGATCGGCACCCATGTATGTTTTCTATTTCAGACTTGAAGTTCGTGTAGGGAGACGGGAAGGAGGAACACAAGCTCTTTTCCTAGTCATGCTCCCCATGCAAAGAAAATGGACGCATACCATCTTCTGTATTTAGGAGCTTGTGAGAGATGATCTAGGCACGGAAACTGTTTCCAAAGAGGACGGTACCGTACTTTGAGGAGAATCTGTCACAAACCAGGTGGAACGGATCTTTTTGTTATAAAAGCAGTTTATGTTACATATTGCTGATCACTTAGAAGCAGAATGCAGCAGGTTTTTGTCAGTCTTGAAATACCCTCATACCTAGAGTTAAGCAATTTGAGGAAACAGCCATAGCGGAAGAATGGAACAATTAAAACTCCATTAAAGTTTAAACTCTTTTCAAAAGTGGAGGATAACTAGGGAAGGTTTAAACAGTTCTTCAATCTGTAGCTGCGAGCGATTGGGACCAGCAGGAAAAAGGAGGCAGCCTTATTCCAACAGTCGCTCATTCTGCGTTTGTTGATATTGTCAGTACATTGCTAGCTCAGGCGAAGGAAGCTAAGCTATGAAATGGTGCTGCAGAAATATGAGGATTTCTGCACTGCAATTAAAAATGCAATGGGAAAGCATTTGTTTAACAGAGAATATCAAAAAGAAGGTGGAAACAGCTAAGAGTTTTGGACTTGACTAAATCTGAAGACTCCTTTTCAATTCTCAAGGCATTCAGCCTCTGTTAACAAACCGGATTGTGCCTGCAATCTGGGACAAGACACTTTGAGACATGTTACAGGAAATCCTAAAATTAACACTTGACAGAGCTATTCAGAATTCTCAAGCTCAGGAAGCCACCTGGTCCTGTTAGATTAGGAGGAGTTTATTAGAGGTGACCGGTGGTGGGAGGTGCTGGGCATGGTGCAGGATGTAAAATGCTACCTCAGAAAGCAATGGGTATGGGGATTGGGACAGGGAAGAGAAAGTGGCTAGAAATACACCCAGTACCCACTTTAGCGAGTAATTCTCAGCAATAGATGTTGGGAGGTTCTTTAAACAATCAAGAAGATAATTCCTAAGGTGCTTCAGAAATATCTATTAGGAAGAACACAGGCAGGTTATTTAGAGATTGGAAAAATCTCAGAGGATGACTAGAGCATTTTACACCGGGCTTATGTCCTTGCTACAGTATGCCACGGAAGCCAAAAGTGTAAATAGGTTAAAAAAGGCCTTGTATTACCAAACAGTCATCAGCTGTAACCTCTGGTTCAAGAAGCCCTTAAAACAGTTTCTGATGGAAGCCAGCAAGGTAGAGCAGGTAATCAGTCAGCTCATGCCATCTCTCATCCTCTTTCTTTTAGCATTCACTGCTAGTCACTGTTAGAGACAGGGTATTGGTAAAGATGGACCTTTGATATGACCTTTTATAATGGCCCTATAGTAAGCTGAGAAAGCTATGAAAGCTTCTTCCTATGCCAAAAACATAGTCCAAGTCAGAAGGAAAAAAATACTTGCTGCACAGGGAAAATTTACATTAATTTTTTTATATTGGCTGGAAAAAATCCCTGTATTTGTCCTCAATTATTATTTTTATTCTTTTTGTTTCACTGGGATTTTTTACTAGAGAAAGAAAGGTGACTGCATACCAAATCTGTACACTTCAAACACAGTTCATAAATGCCTGATGCTGGATATAAGATAGTTGACAGGAATTTACATTGCTCAAGCTTTGAAATAAGGTTGTAGATGCATCACTACTGATCCCATTATCCCGCAGATTGGTAGAAAACCACAACTAAAGTACTAAAGCGACTCAATTCACAAAGGCTGTAGTCAATCTTATTCCTATTTAGCACTCTTAAACTAGAGAGCAGCACTAACAAATCAAGCATGGGTTACTAACTGCTACCACTTTGTTCAGCTGAAAACTGAAAACCAGGGTATCTACATTGTTAGAAAGTAATGTCAGAATCCCCAAAGACTTGCAGAAATAAAAAGGGACAGATAAAGCAAAATAGGATTACTTGGAACTTGGGAATTTCCACCATGTCGTGAAAATGAACCTATGTGTAGCTACAACACAAGAAAAGAGGCAGAACTAGCAGTGGTGTCACAAAAAGAAGCCTCAGGGTTGCAGATATTACATGCTTTTTTATTGTTTCATCCCTGAGGAATGTATAGGAGGGATGAATTGATAGCTAATGGGCTTAGTGCTGTCCGTCAGCAATGCTGCTGGTGCAGTTACCTATGGGTCTGCAGCGCAGCATAGGGCCACTGTTGCAATCTGTTGCATCTTTTCTTACATTCTTGTATCTTTAAAGAACAGGCTTTAGAAATTTCAAGTTCTGCATAGGTTGAGTATTCACTGTTGTTTGTGCCATGTTTAGCGAGGAAAGGAAGATTTGTATTTTTTAAGAGGTTTGAGACAGATGAAATAGTTGTCAGATGCTCATATTATACACTGCCTAACCAGGACTCAGGTGCTGAGCAAACAGTGCAAGAAAGACGACGAGCCTGATCCTCTCTGTGGCTGCCTAAAGAGTAGGCAACATGTGCCAGGTGAGTGGGCTGTACATTTGTGTTTCTGAGTAAGCGCCTCGCTCATTTTTGGTAATGTGAGCAAGTGTGCAAACTCCTGCCATTAAGAAAGCTGGCACAGTACAGTTGTACCAAGTTACATGGATGCAGACCAAAAACCTCATACAGCTCACCAGGCAGCGGACTGAAATGAACGGAGGGAAAAGCTGTGTAGAAAAATGGGCTTTGGGTTGGTTTCTTGTAAACAGGGACGAAATTTCCACTCAGGATCAGAGACAGACTTCTAAGTGAGGTGACTGATGCTCTACTCTCTAAAGCCATGCAGAAGAATAAGTTTATTTGCTTTCTGAAGATCCACCATCTATTGAGACTGGCTTGGTAAGGCTGCTCTTACTTATTTGCTAACCTCATCCTCGATCTATCCATCTGTTCCCTCCAAACAACTTTTAAAGTTTTTGGTGAGCATCAGCTTAAGGTAATAAGAGATCACGCTGGCTGGTGTGCACAGTGCTCTTCATTCAGGGGAAAAGTGCTGCTGCTTCTCTAGGTGCTGAGTAAGGGGAGAGGAAAAGATGGTGCTGTCGGGTGGTCTGCTGGAAAAGAGAAAATGAGAAGATGTCTTAAGAGACTCAGGGCTCCTAGAGTGGTTTTCTGTGGTGAATGTTTACTTTCTAATGTTTAGCATAAAGATGAAAACATGTAGGTCAGTGTCCTGGCTCTGATTATAACCACGAGCAGAAGTGTAATGAAGGAAGCAGAGAACAGAAACTCAGGTTTAGGGACTTTTTGAGAAGAAGAGTGCATCTGCATGATGGACTTCAATTAATTTTCCAGTTGGTTTTTCAAACTCATTTATGTTTTCCTCATTACATTCTACAGTGTAATTAAGTGTGGGAAAGTACGTCCCTTTTTCTGTTTTACAGCCTCTGCTTGATAGCGTCATTCAGCACCCGCTAGTTCAGGTAGTATGAAATACAGTGAAGGACCTTGCCCTGTTCGCCTTTCCTACACTGTTCATGATTGTCTATTGCTCTTCCTCTCAGACATTTCTTTTTCCAAGCTGAAAACTCCTACTCTATCTAATGACTCCTCATACGGCACTCACTTCACACCTCTGATCAGTTTTGTCACTATCCACAATGCCTTTTCTGAATCTATTGTAACTTTTTTGAGGTGGCTGATTGAAATATTCAATACGTGCAGTATTTGAAATTATAGGCGAACCAGGCAGCGGCAGAATAATGTTCCCATTTTCTTCTCTATTTCTTTCCTAATGGTTCTAATGTTTTACTGGCCTTTTTGAGTGTTGCTGAATGTTGAGCAGACATTTTTAAAGTATTATTCGAAATGATTCAAAGAAATCTTCTGGTACTAATACTAGCGAAGAGCCTATGCTTCTGTCTGTGTAGTAAAGATTTTTATTTTTTTTCCCTGCTTGTTCTGTAACTCTTTGTGTGGATCAGTGCTTGATTTCACTGCTACTGCACTGCGCAGTCCCTCAGTATTGTAACATTCTTCTGTAATTCTTTGGTTAGTTTTAGTTCTGAGGATCTTAAGAAACTTTGTGTCATCAGCAAACTTTCTCAACCTCATCATTCACTTCCTGTTCCACATTATTTATAATATGTCGAAGCACACAGGTCTGCGCGTGGTTCCCTGCGGAGCTGGTAACCTTCCTCTGACAGGAAAACTCCACTTTATTTTAACTCTTTGTTTCCTGTCTTTTGACCAATTATTAAGTCATCAGAGGACTTTAAGTCTTATTCCACATTGAATTAATGTCTTTAAAAGCTGTCAGTGAAGGATCTTGACAAACCCTTTTCTTTCAATCAAAAAATACTTTCTCAGCTGAATCACTCTTACTATAGTTAACACTTTCACAACATTTTAATGGATTTGTGAGGTATGATTTCCCTTTGCAGGAGCTATCCCAATGTATCATATTTATCTACACCTCTGCTGCCCATATTCCTTATTATTGATTGTACCATTTTTGACCCTAACAGCATCAGACTTACAAAGCTGTAGTTCTCTGAAGCTTCCCCTGGGAAACTTTAAAAATCCATCAGAGTTGTCATTTTTCATCGCCTGATATCAGGAATGAGTTACCTATAGTTTTCGAAACTTCCTTTAGAACTATGACTTTATGAAGCTTGACAGAGTTTATCCCATTTTCTATTTTCCTCAAATTCTTATGTTTGAAGGACATAGATACTTTTTATGTTTTGCTTTTAAGCTTCTCTTACTTTACTGCTTAAGCCAAACCAGCTTTCCTGTATTTTTAAAGTCTTTTTTAATAGATGATTCATGTATTTTCTAAAGCTAGTGCCATAAGACCTGAAATATTTTACCATTTTTGCTGCTCCTTGTGTTTTTTTTCCAGTGTAATCTTTGTCTTTATTTGCATCTCATGTTGCAACTGGAAAGAACTCACAGTCTATTATTTTCTGAAGTCTTATGATATGTAAACAAGTCTCATGATTGTGCAGAGGGTTTGATTACAGGGTTCCAGTTAATGGAATAATGAAATTGCTCTGTCTGTGTATCAGTAGCCTCCTAATGACCTATGAGCTTGCTGCCAGTTTCAAACAAATTTGATAGAAGGGTAGATCTGAAATATTATTGCATTTCTAAAGTTTCATGGAAATTGCCTGAGTACCAGAGAGAGGCCTCAGCTGAATGACGGCAACAATCTGAAAGACAAAAAAGGTACAACTCGGGCATTATTCCATTTGTCAGCAGATGGATATATAGTCACAAGGACAGCCAGTGCTGTTTCTTCCCTGGTAGGAAGTCTCACAAGAAACATAAGAGAATCTAAGATTATTCTGGTGCTGGGAGAAGTTTTGAGAAAAGGAAGACATAGACATGTGTGAAACCTGGCTTTATTAGTTCTTGAGCTTCTGAAGTCAATTTTTTAAAGATTTGAGTTGATAACATGATTAATCATAGAATCGTAGAATGGTTAGAGTTGGAAAGGACCTCGAAGATCATCTAGTTCCAACCCCCCTGCCATGGACAGGGAAACCCTCCACTACACCTCATCCCACCAGGTGAGGCCCAAAGCCTCATCCAACCTGGCCTCGAACACTTCCAGGGATGGGGCATCTACAATTTCTCTGGGCAACCTGTTCTAGCACCTCACCACCCTCTGAGTGAAAAATTTCTTCCTTATATCTAATCTAAATCTCCTCTCTTTCAATTTAAAGCCATTGCTCCTTGTCCTATCACTACACGCCCTTGTAAAAAGTCCCTTTCTAGCTTTCCTGTAGGCCCCCTTTAAGTACTGGAAGGCCATTAAGATGTGGGTCTAAATTATGACTCTCTCCAATAATGTTCTGTAAAGAGGAAAAAACAAAAGTCTACTTGCTGTGACTCCCTACACTAATTCATTGGATGAGGTAGCTAGTTATTCCCCCACCCTGCGATAAAACAGCTATATAAACAGTCCAAAGATATCCAGTCTTTTGGACTCTGCACTGTTGCACCTCAAGAGAGTGCATGAGAGACAGTAGCTGTCTGTATGGTCACCTCTGTGTATCCTCCCAAGTTTGCTTGTCTGGTCTCTGGCCTTTTCCATGTCGTGGGTGCTGAGACAGTCAAGGAAGACTTGAGCTGAGCCTAATGGGAAAATACTGCAGTGCAGAGTGGGATGAGACTTCCCTGCAGCAGTCGGGTAGCTGCTGGGAGGGACAACTTTGTTTCGGGGTGCCACTGAGTTGTAGTCAGGGTGCTTGGAAGTGACAGTATCGACCAGGCGAGCTCATCTAGCTGGAATGCCTGCTTTGAACTGTGGTTCTTCTCCTCGCTCGCTTACATGCTGCTTAATCCCATGCAGGATCACCCTGCTAATTTGGAATAATTAAAAAAAAATCAACAGAAACAACCAACTTGATAATATGTGCTAAGGAGAGCTGGCACGATATGCTTGTCTGTAGCACTTAAAAATGAAATGCTCCATCAGCAGGCTTCCTCAGTGCCATTCAAGGTGATGTAAACACGTACCAAAAATCTGAATAAAGTCATATTTCTAACAGTGCAAGCAAAATTTCTGACCTAGTTTAATCAGTCACTGTGCTTTTCTGGTTGTTCTGATTTGTTGTTCATTTACGTTGGGCAGCTGGACAGTAGGATTTTGCATGGGCTGCAAACAATGAAATTAAACAGCAAGATGTACTGTATTTTACCAAAACATAATACAAAGGGCAGCAGGGGACTAGTCAAAGCCCAATATTCTGAGACTGTAATTTTTTATCACTAGTTTATTTCCTAAACCAAAATGTTTTTGAGTATAAATATTGGATGAAAGCAAAGCTGAACCACGTTTGCTGTCATGGAGGCAAGACCTAAACCTACATTTTATTAGAATTAAATTAATATGGCATAAGTAGTTTTATAGTTTTAACATTTTATTATTATTTATGTTCTAACTGCTCTGCATAAATAGAACTGTTCCTTGCTTCTTTTTGTTTTTACTACTAATAAAAAGTAATAGGCATAATAATTCAGGGACTGTTTGCATTTCCAGGCACTTTTGTTCTGTCATGTTTACCTACTCAAGGAGACATACCGAAAGCCAGACCACAAGAAGCTTTTACACAAAATATAGCAGCCACTTTTCAACCAAACTACGTATCTGGGAGCTGTAGGAATCTAAAACAAATACTTACAATTAAGATTATTGATGAAAAGACTTTCTGATAAAAAAAAAAAGAGACTGAGAAAGTAGATGTGTGCAGAAATGTACAAGGATTGTTTTTCAGTTTTATTCAGCGCATTACAGTAATTACATTATAGGTATGTTAACAGACATATTTCCCTAATTACTAATTTATTTCCCAGACTACTCAAAAATGTGCAGAAAATAATCGCAACTGCTGATGGACATGAAGGTAATTTTTAGCAGTGACAACTTGTTGCATTTCATTGGACAATAAAAGTTTTTAAGACGTATGGAAAATGTCACCAGTCCCAGACAGTAAGAATGTCAAACTATCACCAGAAAACTCGTGAAGTTGGATTGTGCATCCAGAGTCTCTGATAACAAAGGAACAAGAGTAGATTTCATCTGCTAGCATGTCAGAGGCTGTGATGTAGGGGCCACACTTGTACATTTTAAGGTGTATTTAGAAGTAGAGCTTGAATTATATAACAGAAAATAAGTGACTTTCTGAAACTCATAAAATTTTTTCCTTGGACTTGCCTGGAGCCATTAGCATGCCCCGTACACGTTGTGTACTGCTGATAGATTTATGTAAAGCAGCCTACATTTAACCTATTTCTAGATAACCCTTAAAGATAAAGATAAACCCAATCGAGCTTCAGAGAGTCGAGGCTTCCCAGGCTCTTCCTGTTGCCAGTGCCTCCTATGAACACTTCAGCCCTACAAGGTTTTAACCTGCCTGCCCTGACTCAGACTCTAAAGTCTCTCTCTCCTCATTGACCCTTTGGGGAAACTAAACAGATTTGGCTTCCTTAGCTAAAGGTAGATTTTTTTTGAAAACCTCTCAAAATTCTTGAACAGTGACTGCTTAATGTGGAGTGATACCTTCCTACTTACCCATAACCTGGTACTACTTCAAAAGTTTTTCGATTTGTGTCCTCCAACACAAATCATCTAGCATTCGTGGGACCCTAATATCTTTCGAGAAGTAAATTATGTAAATTGCATTAGCAGAGTATGTGTACTACCTCAAATTTTCCACTGTTCTTGTAAAGGATATAGTCCTCTCTTCATACTTGGGTGGTTTATGGGTCAGAAACAGGAGAGGTTGAGGTGTGGTTTAGTGATTATTAGGCATATTGCGTATAATGGGTTACGTCTTTATCACTGCCAGTTCTGGTCCCCGTCATTCCACTAATACCACAAAAGGCAATTGAATCACGTCCAGTGACTTCAAAGCACTTTGCATAAAGTGTACAGAAGCATATAATTTATACGCAGTTATATAGCTTATTAGTAAACCTAAGGATCAAATTCAGCTATTGACAAAACAAGCACAAGCTCCTTGACTTTGACTTCTTACATGGGACGAGTTTGAAGCTATCGGAGCCTGCTTCTGTTTTCACTGACATCAGTGTAGCAAACATCACCGCAGAAGCTAGTAGAATTGTTACAGAGGCATAAATTTACTAAGAGTTAGAAGGAAACGAGGCCCTAAGTCTCCTTTGCCTGAGTCATGTTTTAGTCATTGATCATTTTATCCTCAATTTGGGATGAGCCTCGATTAAATTTTGCACAGCCCTATCGTGTTTGCAATCTAAAAAGAGGTTAAGGAAATAGCCACACTGGGAGGAGTGACAATATGCAAATGTCTTTGCAAAGCACATTCATCCTCAGCAGAGTTGTAACATGTCCCATGGTTCTCATTAAGGGTTCTTTGCTAAATCTTTTTGTTTTTCCTGTCTTACTGGCAAATGTTTACTATTCCCAGATACTTACTGTATTTAGCATCAAAATGTAGCTGGAATCACAGACAATTGCTGAAGATGTTGGTGAGCAGGAAAAAGCTGCAAACAAATAAAAGCCAAAGGCAGGAGTGGGTCAGGAATTCTCACACCCAGCGTGATCAAAGGCCAAGGAATGGGTTGCGCTTTCCTCCACAGCACTGCTCTCTCACAGTTTGCATGGTCCCCCTTTAAAAAATGAAATATTCTCTGCGGTTCTCCAAAACCGATCATAACTTGAACATGCATCCTCCAACAGCATGCAGAAAATAAGTGCTGCTGTTATTAATTACATACATTGACACAGAAACTCCCTCTTCTTCCCAAAGCATCCCAACCTCGGAGCATCTGAAGTGCTACTGCTGGGTTCACCACGACTGCTGGGGCCACCCAAAGCAAAACGTCTGCTTCTTTAGGACAAGCAGGTGTCTCGCAGAACCCAGATGTCCTGCAACACAGAGCAAGGCCTCAAAAAGCATCTCTCTCCCCTGTACAATTGTGCCTGACATAGTGTTTCATTTTCTCAGTAGAGGAAAATCCTGTGACAACTCGGAAACCGTGATGTGAAATGCTGACTTCTGATGGTGATTGCTGCCAGTTTGCTTATTCAGTTCTCAGCTTTTGTGAACTGGTCCCTGAAGAGTCAAAATCTGGCACAGAAGCTCTGACATGACTTTTTTTAGCATAATCAAAGAGCAGAGTGTGTATGCTTGAGAAGTTTGGGTTATGCCACTGCAAGTCTGCATGTAAAAGAAAAAAGATAGTGAGGGAAGTCCTAGATTTAAATTTTGTATAGGAGATTCAAATCAGCATTCAGCAAGATCTAAAAAGCGGGAATGACTGCTCCCAACCTCTGGGGGAGTCTTTAACTTGACTTCAATAGATTCTAGATCAGGAGATACGTACCAGTTTGAAAATGCAAATACTGGACTGGTATATCCTATGAAAATACTCCTGGCTCAATTACTCATCTCTCTGTTGTAAATTAACTGACTTTGCCTTATCCTGTTCCCAAAAGGGAAAGTTTCCATCTGTTTGTAGTGTAAAGTTATTGATCTGCATGGCGACTGTGTCTGAGTCCTTGGAGACGTTTTGAAGGAGGCAGGGGAATCAAGTGCTGCAGCGTGAGTTACTGCAAATTCGCATTGGGTCAAATTTTGCTCACAGTCTACTAAGGCCTGAACAATCTGCAAAGCTCAGAGATACAGTGGCATTTGGACGGTAAATAAGAAAGGTCTCGCTGTGAGGGTGGGTTTTTGTAAGTGCAGCAGATCTAATTTTAAGGTCAGAACCCCTAGGTGTCCTTCCTCCCTGCAATGGACACGTACACGGTTCGGAGAGAAAATACGTTGGCTGGCTCAGCGTGAAGTCCACTGCTGCACGCTGATGTGGGTTTCCTTTACGTGGAATCTGTGGAACCAGTTACAGCTCGGAGCCACTTCTTGGTAAATTGTTTATGCTCCACTTCTAGTGGTTCTCCTGCTAGTAGAGATTGTTCAGCAACCAAATAGCAGGCTGAATCCATCCAGTCCGAAAGAGCAGAGTTACGCTGAGGACAAATTTGGCCCCATGTCTCCATGTTAGAGACTACTGGATCTTTTGGATGTTTTATTTCTCAGTTTTTCTGTTGGCTTTTGTTGCTTTCATTTGATAAAGCTCTCTTCTTCCATCTGGAATTCCACCTTCTGTGTCCAAATCTCATCTGTCTAACTTTTCTAAACTCTAGGAAATAAAGATGAAATGTATATAAGCCAGAAATGAATTGCTGGCCCCGCTGAAGAGGGTAGGAAAACTGAGGCTGATTGAATGGCTTCAGACTTTTACTTTCAGTGTTTCAGGCTGAGCACTCGGGGAGCTTAACATCCAGAAAATACCGCTAGCAGTGAAAAAATTTTTCTTTTTAACTATCTGATTTTCCTCCTGGTCCATGACTATTTGCAGAAGAATACAGAAGACTCTTTTTCCCCAGTGCCATGATCTTCTCCCCTGCAAAACATGATAAGCAATATTTAGTAATATTATTATATAACTCATATTATATTTCTGTCTAAAAATCTTAAAGTATATGGCACAGGTGACTGAACAGTAAAATTCCTATTCTAGGGGAGACAGAGGCTCAGTGCTGTACTTGCAGCTTTCTTGCTTCATGCCACATCCATTGAACCGTGGTGGAAGAGCAAATTGCCAGTCCACTGTTCCAAATAAAACTACATGTACACACATAACTGTAGATGAGAAGGACATAAGCAGGTACTTGCCTGGTTTATTTAAATGCCTCTCTGCCAGGCACTGGCGAAAGCACTCTATTTCCCATCTTATGACTTTCATACTCACTCATTTTAAAATTTACTATATGCAAGTACTCAAGCATGTAAGCTTAAAATTCTCTTTCTGAGAGCGTTCATGTGAATAGGAGTCAAGTACTTGAATGTTTGCAGAAAATGAAGACAAAAGAGGCATAAGCAAATATTTATGGAAATTGATTGTGATATGCACCCCATTCTATTGGGCTAATCAGCACAAGATTGACTTTGCTAATGTAAGCCAGCTTGTTTCCATCCCTGTGTGGAGGCATTAACAGTGGGTTTCGGAGAGGCCACTCACCTTCCAGCTCCAGAGCAAGGACCAGGAACAATTGCTCCGAGGAGAGCAATTGTCTCCCTTTGTGATTCCTGTGACTGCACATTGCTACCCAGGTCTAGGTGAGAGCCCCAGGATGGGATAGGCTCACACCCTTTGTTTAATACAATAGCTTCTTTTAAAAAAAAGATCATATATTTATTTCCTCATCTTATGACTGGGAGGAAAAAAAAAAAGATAAAGCAGACAAGAATACTCTCATTTATTAGGCTTAGGGAGCTCTGATGTTCAAGCTTGGTTCTTGTGGGAACTGAAGATAAGAGAAAAAGCTCCCCACTGCCAGATATAACCTCTGCAGCAGGATCTTTAGGAAAAAAAAAGAAGTACATCTGAAAATGTTTTCCTTTGTACTGTTGGGTTTTTTATGTTCCTAGGGACCAGCTACATGGATCTGGGAATTATATGATAAACTTTGGATTTATGCCGTCAGTTCCTATGCCTCTTATTTTTATACTTGCTTAGATTCTGATCTCAGTGCATTGCTACTTTTCACAGTATATTTAAAAAATCCACTTATACAGACATGGGTTTGATATGTGTCATACCCTAAGGACCACAATCTGGCCAAGAGATTAAATTTTAACAATTTCAAGGAAGGAAGAAAAGAATAAAATTATTCCCACATTTTATTTTTTTCTCTTGGGAGCATTATTGGCTAAATAGTAGTCTTCCAAAGTATGACAGGTATCTGTTTGTGCCAAAATAGTCTTGAAAAGGTGTGGTCTGGTGTTCCTCAGATTACACATCAAAATGTGACCTAAAGTAAAGGGAACGGTGGAATTGTTTCAACAAGCACTGAAGATCTTTGAAGCAGAGAGAGCAGACATCCTGCTGTCCAAAAGAAGGGAAAAACACTACTGAAAGAGGATTTTTAACAGTGTTTTCTACATATAATTTGTTTGATTCTTAAAGATCTGAAAGAATCAGGAGAGATATCTCCTGATTCCTTAGGAAACAAATGTGTCGCAGTCAAGCCAGGCACACACAAAAAAAATTCAAACTGCTATCACTTTTGTAATATTAACAGACTAAGCACGAGAGTATTTAACACAAACATTTTAGAAACACACCACTACTGCAGTACATTGTGTTGTGAGGAGCATGCACATGAATTTACAGTTCATTATATGAAAAAAAAGTGATAATTTATATTAGATTATGCACAACCTATTGGTTAACGAAGGTTTATAAGATTATGCACAACTTCTGTTAACGAAGTACTAGGAAAGACTGATGTAAGTCACTCTATCGTGTTCTAGCTCTTGGTTCTGAGCATTATTCTAACAGAGAAATCTCTATGCTATAGTGAGTAAGCATTAAGAACTGGTTTTTGATTCAAAGAGAACAAGTTCGGGTCCTGCAAAAGATTGGTAGAACATAGCAAAAGTATGTACAAATGCAATCAGCAAAACAAGGTGTCTTAAGAAAGGTGAATTCCCTGTAGTCTCCTGGCGAGTCCCAGTGGGAGGCCTGGTTTTTTGCTCTTCATTTGGTGGTCTGTGTTTCTAAATATACGTAAAGCAGTCATCTTTTCCAAGTATTTTGAGGTGTACCTTTTGGTCCATGAAATATCTGCTAAACACAGATATCTTCTTTTTTAGAGTTAACCACATATATGTACCAGGAACTGACTTTATTGACTGCCTAATGCCACGTTGTAAAAGGTTTCAGTTAAATACAGGCAAATTCTCTTGTAATTAATTCTGACGTATTTTGGATATGTATATAATTTTGGGAAAAGTATTTTTTTTCTATAGCATGTATCATAAACAAACAACGATGTTCACACTGCTGCCCCAGGAAAAATATATTTCATTCTCATGGGCTTTCATTGAATAAAGAGATTTTGAACAGAGCTCCTTAAAATATCAATGCTCTATATTACTCCCCAGATACAGATATAAATCTTTATAATAGTGCACTTTACAAGCAGAACTCCTGAGTCTTTTTTGATTGGTAATCACAGTGTTTCCTTATTAATACAGTAAAAAATGTAAAAGACATAAACATTTTGCAATCTATCTGTTCTTTCTGTATGGCTATATATCAGCTTCTGCTTTAAGCAGTCCTAATGTTTCACCCATCATATTTTTTATGGGTTTCTATGGGAAGGAAATTGTACCAGAAAACTGAATTCAATGACAGCCATTCTGTGAATAAATCTGGTTATCTTTGGTATTCTGGATATAATAAAAATGTACAAAAGTTAAATTTCTTCATAATCACAGTGTTATGTTGACTGTTTTTAATGTCAGTAAAGAAACAAAGTAAAGAACAGGTTTTTTTTTTCCTCAAATACTGCCTGATTTCAGGATATGTTTTCATTAAAACAGCTTATGTAAAACTTTAAAATATGCTTGCTAATCTTGACACTAAAATATCTGATCAAAATGTAGAAATATGCAGGAGTAAAAACTAATCTACAGTTTGGATAAAACATAGAAGTCCAGATACTCCTAATACTTTTAAGCCTCATAATTTTCCCATGCCCTTGTGCCACGGCTTTGCTGAAATCTGTGAAGACCGAACTGTAGGATAGAATATTTCTCGTACCGCCCAGTTATAGAGGCAACATGTCTTTCTCTCACCTTCTTCAATGTTATGTTTGTGTTCGGTGGCGAGCTATGAATATGTAGGCTCCTATGACTTGACATGAGTTCTAGTAAGCCCATGTCCTTCCCACTAGCAACTTGTATTTTTAGAAGAATTCATCCACATTTGACAGACCCTCATTCCTTACCTTCTTTTTGCACGTCTGGACAACATTTTTAGGAAATTCTCTTTTCTTTTGGGAAGGCAGAGCAGCAGAGGGTTTTTTGTGGAAGGTGCAGAGGGATTAAGAAGACTTTCTTACACCATCTATTGCATGCTGAGGTAAATGTTTTGAAACTCCTAGAGTTGGGTGTCTTTAAGTAAAGCACAATTTTGGCAGTGTTTGAGTGAGGATATAGTTCCCATTTCAGAACATTATTTCGGCTTTATTGCTATTTGCCATTTGTCAGCTGTCATTACCTGTTAAAGTAGTCTACAATGAAGACAAATGGAAAGTGAGTCTTCCTTAGACTCTAGACAAAGTTAAAGCAAAGCCTGAATTCGCCATTGCTATTTGTCCTAACGCTGATGGAGCCTGAGCATCTCTGTAATAGGTCAGGCACTGGTCTACAAGTACCATACAGATGCTTAACCCACTGTATTCCAGAAAGTATTTGTGAAGTAGAGTATGCTAACCCTCTGGAACATGAGTAGCAAACACAATACAGACCTCTTAAACTACACTACATGGCTTTAGGAGCATCTTCTCTGGATATTCATAGAATATCCCCTAGTTATCCCAGCAAAATTATTTTGAGGCCATTACATGAATCTGTATAAAATCTGTGAGATGATGAATGGTGAAGTCAATAGCAAAGATAAGTTCCTTGGTTCTGTATTTTTAGACTTCTATGAAATTATAGATACTCTACAAAGACTGTATTTATAGCTTAGATGTATAATTTCTAGAGTAACCTTGGGACTTTACTTGCTACTTAGTCTTATGTATAATGATAAATAGTTAATAAAGTTTTTGACTCCATCTCATAGGACATTTCATAAGAGTGCCATGGAAACATGGTTTGATTGAAGAATACAAAATAAAAAATAGAAAAGCTGTCTGGATGACCACATGCCGGTCATTGAGAGAAGGATTTCCTGTCAAAATATGAAGCTGTGTTGATTAAAATTTTGCTGGCATCTTGACTACTTTGTTGGTCTAGTTCAATGTGATATGATATGAACCTTATGGGAAATGTGTGCTTGTAATATGTTCAGGTGCTATGAAGTTGGAGGGGCTGCAAGGGTGCTGCAAGACAAGATTAGTATCCAAAATTATTTTGACAAATTGGAGATATAGTCTGGAAAAATTGGATTAAAATTGGACTGTCGTGGGTTAGGCTGCTCTGGCAACTAAACCCCCCACAGTCGTTCACTCACCCTCCCCCAGCCCCAGGGATGAGGGAGAGAATTAAAGGATAAACGGGAAACCTGTGGGTTGAGATAAGAACAATTTAATACAGATGATTTAATACACAGTGTAGATGCTCACCACCCCCTCGTATGCGAAGCCCGTCTCGTCCCGAAGCTGCAATCCCAGACGAACGCGAGGCCCCCCGTTTGAAAGTTCCACCACCCGTTGCTTTCAGTGTGGTTTTTAGCAGTCGGTTATATCATTCAATCTTCCCAGAAGCTGGTGCATGATAGGGGATGTGACATAGAAATAGAGAGGGGAAGAGAGAGAGAGAGAGTACTACGAGAGTGGGAGTACTGGGAGAGAGAAGAAAAAAAAAAGGCAATAGAGCAAAAGCGCAGAAGTGCGAAAGAGCAGAACTGGCAAGAGAGCCAAAAAAAAGGGCAAAAAGCCCTTCCTTCTGGCTGCCCCTCACTTTTATACTGGACATGACGCTGCATGATATGGAATACTAATTGGCCAGTTTGGCCCTCAATCTTCAGTTCCACCACAAATCACAAGGGGAATCGTGGCCCCCTTGTCCCAGCTATGCTCCCCCCTTATCCCACCGTGCTTCTGCACTCCGGCCAGGACACGGCACAGTGAAAAGTCCTTGGAGTTTCACTTCCAACTACAAACATCAGGTTGCTATAACATTCTTCTCAGAGCGAGCCTCTGAGTAAAACCAAAACACGGAGCTCTTCTAGCTGCTAAAAAGAAGAGCTAACTCTGTCCCAGCTAAAACCAGGACAGTATCCACCCCTTATTCTATACCATGCACGTCATGTTCAAACCTTCTATATATACTATTCCCTTAGCCATGGGTCATCCTCCCAAAATGTGTCTTCATCTGTTATAACAGTCTCTCAGGGCAGGAAAGATGATGTGGAATTCGCTCAGTCGGTAGAATGGATGACATGTAGTCTTTGTTGCATGTGACGTCTGGAGCTTGTAGTTGGTGTATCCGACCACTGTCTGCAGGTTGAAGATGTTGATCTCGAAGAAGTTGCTGGATGTCTGGAATCACTTCTGGTTCTGTTGAAGTTCATTCTTCATTAATCTGGATGATTCTTAATATAATGGCATTAGTATAATGTGACAACCATGGCAATGATGGTACACAGTGACAGGGTTATTTAGCGTCTATTTTCACCCAACATCAAATCCCCTTGAGGTACACATCGGACATCCCCGTCCTTCTGCATCACCCACCAAGTGCACCCAGGTCCTTGAGCAAAAGCAGTCCCATGAATGGGTTTACCTTTACCCGAGGCAGGAATAACCCAGACTCTCTTCTCCAGTATATTCCTCATGTGCACTACAGGGACTTTATCTCCTTCTACAATACGTAGATTGGGGCAGGACCAGCTCGATTGGCAGATCCTCTAGTGTTGACTAACCAGGTGGCTTTTGCCAGATGTGTATCCCAATGTTTGAAAGTTCCACCACCCATTGCTTTCAGTGTGGTTTTTAGCAGTCGGTTATATCATTCAATCTTCCCAGAAGCTGGTGCATGATAGGGGATGTGACATACCCACTCGATGCCATGCTCTTTGGCCCAAGTGTCTATAAGATTGTTACGGAAATGAGTCCCGTTGTCTGACTCAATTCTTTCTGGGGTGCCATGCCACCACAAGACTTGCTTTTCAAGGCCCAAGATGGTGTTCTGGGCGGTGGCATGGGGCACAGCATAGGTTTCCAGCCATCCAGTGGTTGCTTCCACCATTGTGAGCACGTAACGCTTGCCACTACAAGTTTGTGGAATTGTGATATAATCAATTTGCCAAGCCTCTTCATACTTATATTTCAGCCAACGTCCTCCATACCAAAGAGTTTTTAACTGCTTGGCTTGCTTGATTGCAGCACATGTTTCACATTCATGGATAACCTCTGCATAGTGTCCATAGTTAAGTCCACCCCTCGATCACGAGCCCATCTGTATGTTGCATCCCTTCCTTGATGGCCTGAGGCATCATGGGCCCAATGAGCTAGAAATTTTTTACCTTTATGTTTCCAGTCCAGATCCACCTGAGCCACTTTAATCTTAGCAGCCTGATCCACCTGTTGATTGTTTTGACGTTCTTCAGTGGCCCGACTCTTGGGTACATGACCATCTACATGACGTACTTTTACAGCCAGCTTCTCCACTCGAGCAGCACTGTCTTTCCACAATGGGGCAGCCCAGATGGGTTTACATCTGCGTTGCCAGTTGCTCTGCTTCCATTGCCGTAGCCATCCCCACAAGGCATTTGCTACCATCCAAGAGTCGGTATAGAGATAGAGCAGTGGCCACTTTTCTCGTTCAGCGATGTCTAAAGCCAGTTGGATGGCTTTCACCTCTGCAAACTGACTCGATTCACCTTCTCCTTCAGTAGCTTCTGCGACCCGTCAGGTAGGACTCCGTACAGCAGCTTTCCATTTTCGATGTTTTCCTACAAGGCGACAGGATCTGTCAGTAAACAGAGCGTATTTCTTCTCATTGTCTGATAGTTCATTATATGGTGGAGCCTCCTCAGCACGTGTCACTCCTCCTCCTCTGGTGACATTCCAAAGTCTTTACCTTCAGCCCAGTTAGTAATCACTTCCAAAATTCCTGGGTGATTGGGGTTTCCTATCTGAGCTCTTTGTGTGATCAGTGCGATCCAATTGCTCCATGTGGCATCAGTTGTGTGATGTGTAGACGGGACACTCCCTTTGAACATCCAGCCGAGCACTGGCAATCGGGGTGCCAGGAGCAACTGTGCTTCCGTACCAATCACTTCAGAAGCAGCTTGGACTCCTTCATATGCTGCCAGTATCTCTTTTTCAGTTGGAGAATAGCGGGCTTCGGATCCTTTGTATCCTCGACTCCAAAGTCCATTATTGCCAATGAGGTGGAATATGCTGATAGCGCACTCCGTAGAATCTTTTGCCACGTTGGTCGTGTGCACCGGACGTCATCTGGATCCTCGCATCTTGGTCCGCTTCTTGAGTCAAGATAAATCAACTCTCGCCCAGCCAGTTCTCTTAGATATTGAATAGCTTTTTCTATGTTGGTCCACTTGCTTACATTACATGGCACCTTGTCCTTGTAGGGATACCTTTCCTTTATAGCTGACAGGAGCTGTCTCCAGAGGCTGCGAACTTGTGTCTGTCTTCCAATGGCTTTATCAATGCCTCCATCCATAGCAAGGGCTCCCAGCTGCCTGGCTTCGTTACCATCTAACTCCAGACTATTGGCCCCCACGCTACAAGAAAGCAGATATATCAGGTGACCAAATACAGGACAGGAAAGTTGGTTAGGATTTTCAGAATTAGTTTTGGGGTTAGTGTGGATTACAAACTGAACACAAATCATGCTGTTGGAGAGACAAGCTTCGTGATGGGATTTATAAACAGGAAGGCAGTCTGTCATGCAGAAATAAGCTTTGTACTCTGGGCAGGAGTGGTAAAACCCAGTTGAATTGCTAGGTCCATGTTTTGAGACTTCCAAATAAGAGCTGAATCATGCAGAAAAAGTTCAGAGAAAAGATGGGAAAATGATGAAAGTTCTGGAAAGTGTCTTCCATGAAGTACTGAAATATCATTTGAAGGGTCTGGTGATGATACATAGCTGGAGAGAAAGCTAAAGCACTGAGGTGTAGAGTTTTCTGGTTCTGTGTAGAAAATTCACACTTGCAGTACTGTTTGCAGCTTAGAGCAGTCTTGTGCAGAAGCAGCTCTTCCTAGTCAATCATTCATTGTCCGTGCACTCCACAGAGGATAGTAAATACCTAATCCTAAGGCTTCCTAAAGTGTCCTGATTAATAGACATAAATCTTATACTTTCTTGTGTATCATTATTATTAAAGATTATTTGTAGAGTTCCTTGGGAGGCTCTGGCACTCTATAGACATAAATTAAGATGTTTTCTCTGGCTCTATTTCTCTGCAGCATAATCAACAAAGCTACAGATTACATTGGAGTTTTTAGAAACTATGATGTCTGCTTAGCCAAAGTAATGCTTATTCCAATACCGAGTGTCTCAGCGTGGTGATAGCCCAGAAAGAACTCTCGGTGTGATGTGTCTGGGGAATAATGTGAACAGTGGAAAGGGGCTATACTGAAGGCTAAAAATGGTAAGGTAAAACAAATGACATTAATTGACTGGGATGGAGTGCAACATAGAAGAACGTAACAGGAAAACTGGGAAGATACAATGCTCCAAAGGTCTTGAAAATTGATTGGACCATGGAAATGATCTAGTTCTTCCTTTTGCCTAAGGTGGAAGAAGTATATCTAGACCATTCCCAATTATGTCTAATTGATTGTTAAAAACTTCTCCCCCTTACTGAAGGTTCCACATAGTTCCCAGTTCCCAGAGCCGAATAATTATTCTTATACATATATATATGAATTATCTGCTGAAAAATAAAACAATTGCCAATTGCTTCTTCTCATGTCTTTAATGGTTCCTTCAGAGTGTGATAGTTAAGGTTTTTCACAGATTTCTAATTCAGCTATACCTTTTATATTCCGTTTTTTCAACATTTTCTTGTTCCTGCTGCTCTTCTCTTCAGTCTCTTCAATTTGTCTACATCTTCTGTAAAGTATGACACTCAGACCTGACACAGAAACATCGCTGAGCTCCCTAGCAATGAGGAGAGCGAGACAATTTCTTCCCATGTCTTACACAGGGTGTTCTGGTTAACACATGTCAAAATGACATCTCTCTTCTTTTTTGAGAAAAAAAGTTACACCATTGGCTGAGAGTTAGTTACTCTGCCATCTTTCATGACACCAGACCCTTGTCTATGCCACTAGCTCCTGACTAATTAAGCACCACTGTATTGGTGCCTTTGATTTTTTTCTCTAAAGATCCAGTACTTCCTACCTGTCTGTACCAGATTTTGTTTTGTTGACTTAGGAGCCGTATTAATATAGCTAGAGAAGGATCTCAGGCTGTACCAGAATAAGTAAAGTGTCAGTATTTCACAGATATTGTGTGTTAACAGCTAACTGGCTGGCAGTTGCACCATCTCCTGATGGTGGACACTACTCATTCTTGCGATGGTGTGTCATGTCAAGGACTGAAGTCTCTCTCTCTGATTTGCTGGATTTTGCCTTGAATAATCTGGGTACTGTAGCAGCTATAACACCAGATACAGGGCTGTCTCATGAACTAGCATGACTGTGGAAGCTAGTGCAAAAAATGTATCATGACAGATAGTGACGAACCCAGTCAGAGCTGTAGATCAGCATGGGCCCTTGTACCTGTTGCTTTACATGAGAAAAGGAACAATCCGGAAGAATTGTAATTCCAGATAAAAGGGGAAACATTCCACTGTTTAGTCACATTTAGTCTAAGATTTTCATAAATCCCCGATCATGGGTATCTTTACAAATTGCACTGTATGGAAAAGTAAGCTGCTCTTGAATAGTAATAACCCAGACTATCCAGACCAATTCTGTGTTAAGGTCGTGTCACTCGCTGCCTGCCTAGTGATGCCGGGGCAGTTTCAACAGTCTTGAAAGCATCACACAATTTAAGGCCCTGGATGTTAATTAAAACTTTGGGTTCCATTAATGCACATGTTTGGGAATGACTCAGAGCTGTGTAAAATGCTGGGCTTTTGTCTATAACAGGAATATCAGTAGAAACTCGTAGGTGCCAAAGGCTTTGCATATTCTGCCCCCAGCTTTGGAGCATGGTACCAGCTGAGACTCAGAATGTTAATTCCATAAATGCCTTCAAGTCCAGACTACAGGCATGTTTGTTTAATCTGTTTTTTCCTGAACAATAGCTCTGTCTCTGAGTGCATTCTCTGAAGTGCTCTGAGATTTTTTCTTGTGTGTGTGTGTGTTTTTTTTTTTAACATAAAGAGAACCACATACGTAAATGTATAAAATGTGCGATGTATTTTTAATGTGCAGTGATACATTTGTCTTCATCACCCTATGCAAAAAAGGAAACTTGCATTCATTTGATTCCAAGAACTCAGAAGATTTTTTAATACTAGCAATGAAGTTTTAAAAAAATCAGCCCCTTCTAAACTTGTATATTACATAAATAATGAACATTAATGCAGTTTCAAAAATGGTAGCAATCATTTCTCAACGTATTGTTATTTTAATACCCACAAGAGATTATTTTGATTTTCTGAATAATATCTAGGTTTACAGTGGGAACTGCAGAGCCTATGTGAGTAATATGAGACCTAATTATGTTATACTCTGAAATAAATAAGTATGTGCTTTTAAAAGTGAGTTATTGATGCCACTTGAATGAAATCACCTGACCTAGACTCTCGATGTAAACTTGGACGTACCAAGTTTGGTTGAAGGAAAAATCAAACCCTTCCAAGCAAGCCTGACATTTTGTTGTTGTTTATCTTGCTTTCACCTTCACCTTCAACCCTCCCCCTTCTCTCCTGCTTGCCTTCACCTGGCTGCCTTTGCTCATTTGCAAATCTCAATTGAACACTTTTTTTTTTTAATTTGCGAGAAGAAATGCAAATTGCTGAAATGCAAATGCTAGTAGTGACAAGAAGCTATATTCGAAAATATGATATAGGACTTTGATATAGAACCAATTGTGTCTGTGGGAATGACAAATGATACTCGTATAGTTAAAATGCTGTATTTATTTCACCATGACTCTCCATGTGGACACTCTTACTCAGAAGTAAACACTTTTTTTTCCCAGGTAAACTGCTTTCAAAGCAACAGAAAATAAAATGGATAAAACCACTCATTTTACTCACATGCACACACACATTCACATCCTTATGGAGGAAAAAGGAGGTTATATTGTCCAACTACAGTGGTTTAAATTCCCATATTACTGTATATTGCTATAATTTCTGATACAGGCAAGCTCTTGCACTCCATATGGCTTCCATATGCACAAACCCTTGGTTACTGAAGATGAATGAAAGCCATATTGTTTTTTAATGCATGTGTTGAGGAAAAAGAACTATCACTAACCTGTGAACTGATTATACCTAGTATACTTAAGCTGATGTTGTTAAAGCATAACTATAGTTGTATAAAGCTATGCCTATAGCAGAAACTTTTGCTAGCATACAAGAGGCAATTGAAAGCACGATTTCTTTTTTTTAAAAAAAATTTCTATTACTGGCAAAAGTATAGGTTATAAAGATATTTATTCTGGGAAGGAAATGCTTTTGTTTATTTTATGAAGGGAGATGGCAAACGCCGTACTAGAAGTGTCCTTTTCGTGGTGCAGTGGCAACCACAGTAGGACAGGTTGCTGATAGAGCTCCACTGACAAACACTTTCTAGTGTAGACCAGGCCTCAGGGTCCATTTCAAAAGGTATTATGTAAATGGGGTGTTAAAACCATCGTGACAGCAAAGAAACAAAGACCCTTCCTTGAGGGGGAAGGAATATGCAAAACTGGCTGGGGATTGTCCAAGAGTTTGGGGCCCATTGTCATTCTCTGCGAGGATTGGGATGAAAGAGCAAGCAGGCAAAATCAGTTTCAGTAAGCTGCAGCAGAGCCAAGAACCCCTCTGAGCTGAGGTGGTGGACAAAGTCCAGGGGCATCTGGGAGCTTTGGCAGCACGGGTGGCTCACGTCACAAAGTTCAAGCCCTGTTTTGGGCCCCCAGTTGGCTTTGCTGGGATTTTGTTGTGGAGAAGAAAGGCTGACCCAAAGGTCAGAGCTAGCTTTCCCAAAGCACCCAGACGTTTCACGGTCCATTTCCTGTGGTTCTGGATTTGCATTTGTGACTCTGGAGGGGACACAGCCAAAGATCTGCAGAGAAGCAGCTTACCTTCAGTTGTTCATACATTTACAGATCTATGGTCAAAATACTGAAGCAATTTCCCAAAACTAAGAACAAAGCTGTAGGTGATCTTTGGTAGAGCAGTCAGTAGTTTTTCCTTTTCTTCCCCGCCTCCTGCCCCTGTACACCTCTAGATGTTGGCTGGATCGTGCATTAAAGGCCATACTGGCCGTGCTGATGTCAGCATGCAGTACAGCCCGAATCCAACAGAAGTGCTCTTGATCTATCAGCAACATGAAAGAAATATTACACCCCAGCGGCAGCAAGCAGGGGAAATAACAAAAAAAAAAAAAAAATGTTATTATAATATTTCCTGTGAAGGAAGTTAGGATAATATTATGGCTGGTAGCTGACCAGCTGCTTTCATTTAATATTTTTCTAATTTTAGTCAGTGTTGGTCAAACAAACACAGCTTTTAAGGGATTTCCTTCAGTGTTAACAGACTGTTGTGTAGTTAGTTGAACAGAAGCTTTGCAGTGTGAGGTATGATCAAGTAAAGTGCCCTTTTTAAAAATAGTGCCATGTTGGTACAATTAGCTGTTCTTGAGGGGGATGAATTTTCAAAATCTGGGATCTAGATTGTGCTTTTCACTGGCTATACACTGCTGCAATTGCACACCGCTGGGCGACTGGATTTGAATGGGGCAGACCTGCTCATGGTGGTGCAAATCAGGAAGGAAAATGGAGAAAATGAGTATTACTGCTTTGCTGAAGCCAAGGTGCCGGCCTGGGTATCTCAGCCCCTGGAAACAGCGGCTGCAGCTGGAGGTGCAAATGCACTGCCTTGCACCTGTGAAAACGAAGTCTGGGATTCAGCCCTTCTAAAATTATTCCTGGGCACAGAATGGACTATTATAGTGGAGTTTTGAAAGAACTCTTTTTAGAGCAAAAAATAAAATTTACTGGCTGGCTGGTAGCAGAGAGTCATAGACAGTCTGCCACTGTGTACTCAGTGCCCAATGTGCTGCTTATTCTAAGTTGAGCTGCTAAATTGCTTCATGTTAATAATTTGTTGTTTGTTGCAATGGTGGAGCTGCTTGCCTGCTCGTGTTTTTTGGCTGGTTAACCATTCCTTTCCTGAGGGGTGCTGCCCTCCATCCTCACCTTGATCCTCCTTTTGCCGACAAGTTGCAAGACCTCTGCCTTGCACGTCTTTTGCTTTGCGAGGGTTTTTCAGGACGTGTTGAACCCTTGCATGAGCCAGAGAGCTGGCTTCCGCTTGTGATTCCTAAAATCCATAACATTGGGATGCAGAGCCACACGCTCCTCTAACCTTCATAACCAAAATGTCATGGCAATGTGGCTCTTGCATTTAGCAGAATTATGGTTTGCTACAGATGTTTATGAGTGTATGGGCGCAGTTAGAAAGTTTGCTGCCCAGTCTCCATTCTGCACGAAGGGATTTGAAGAAAAACCCAGGCACCAGACCCATTTTAGAATCTGTAAAAGCTGTTTTGGGGTATTCAGGACTCCTGACTAAATTCACCCTAATGTTAACAAATTGTGTAATGCCATCAATGTTATGTGTTAAAGGGAAAGGGAACAGCTAGAAACATATGCCGGCTTGTCTTTGTTTCATACAGTGCTATTACGATCAGAAAAGCAACTCTATGTCATCTTAGTTTTCTGATATTTATGCTCCATCAGTATGTTCCTAACACACTGGTTCAGTCGAGAATTTAAGTGCTATTTTCATTTTACTTAATAGTTGATAATGAAAACAGAGTCTGGTGTCTCAAAATCAAACTGCAAAAGCCGTAAGTCTTTGCTGAAGACTTCAATGGTGAAACTGCAGCTCTCAGAAACCTCTGAGACAACTGGTATGCTTGAAAATAGTGTAAAGGAATAAAAGCAAGACAGACTGGTGAATTGCCAGAAGCAAGCATCAGGAAGAAGAACAGTTTTCTGTTTACAAATGTCCATGCTAGAATGACAGAGTACAGACATCCAAAGGAGGCTAGGAGAAGTAATCTTAATGAAGACATTGTGAGGCTGACAATGTCCTTCTTATTCCCAACACTTTGTTAAAGTCAAAGAGTTTCTAAAAACTGTAGCCACAGGCAGAATTCAGTCCTGTTGAACTGTGTTTAATATTTAAAAGTTTTATACGGCTATTCTTCTACAAAACAACCAAGACACATGAAAAAAGTACAGTTTTGGAAATTACAGCCAATGATAGACTCCACTCTTCAGAATATGTTCTCAACTTTTTGCTCTTCCTTTACTTATTTGCTAGTATTACAACCAAAGCTATCTATGCCTACTTGAGGATGCACAGAAAAATAAGGACACAATTGTGCGTTAGTGACTCATGTGAAGAGAATGTGAAGGAGGACACATGCCATGGAGGATGTTTGCCATTAGCCCAAAGAAGAAGAGCATACATTCCTTTTGATAGCCCAAACTAGGATTATCATCATAGCATCAAGAGTACAGACCTCAACATTTGTTTCAGTGATGTCCTGATGTCACGTAAATTTGGCATTCAGTCTCTGAGCACTAACCCCGCCCCAATGCCACCTAAATGTGCAGGGTGTGTCATGCTTTTCCACCCACTACCAGCTTGCACGTACTTAGAAAATGGCAGGATTCACCCGCTAAATGTCTTGTTCTTAATTTTTCATCGTCAATTAAAGGAACCACACACTTGCCATATTAAAGTTTAAAATAGTGTTTATTGAGACATATGGGTATTTACTATGTGCAAATGTTATGTTTACTTTGAGATGTTTTCGTATGTGCATATTTGTGTTAGTGATAACATTATTATGGTAATTTCTACATAAATGTGTATAGTATGTTTTTTGAGTGTCTCTGGAAGCAATTATTAGTTGTCTTGTTGCTAATCACTTTGGGAAGGTAAAATATTGGATTGTGTACTTAATGGTTCACATGCTTGTTGATTTCCCATGCCTTTTTCAGGGAAATTTTGAGGCAATTTTAAGTCCGAATGGAGACAATCTAGGCAAAGTTGTCTGTAACTTGTCCTGAAAAGCCATATTTGTTTCAGTTTATTTGGAACATTTATGAAAAGACATGTGAGGAGAATAATTCTCAAACTCTTCGAGGACAGTATTTTACAGGGAACATTGCAGTTTCTAGAAGAAAGGATGGAGTCTGACCTACAAATATAAGGAGATGATTGAAAAAAATAAAAACAAACAAAAAACCAGCTTGGAAGCCTTGTATTTACAGGTGCTTTTATTCTTAGTGTGCCATTCAATTAAGCACTCTGAGAAGGTATTGAAATGCTTTCTCATTTTTTCTCATTAAAAAGCCAGTTTCTTGAGATGACACTAGGGAAATCTTTGGCCACCAAAATAATTCACTTATTACTGCTCGTGACCTTGGTCTTATTAGCTCTGAGGTAGCAAAGTTAGAAGAAAACCAAGCACTGTCCCCTGAAGTGAACAAGAATTTTGACTGTGACTTCAGTAAGGGTCTGATCTGCTTGGTTTTAATGTAGCACTAGAATGTCACCTGGACCTAGCCCCCCCTAAAATTACCCAAAACTCTTGAATGTAATGATAATGTGAAGTACCAAAAGGGCACATCTACACCAGTGGTTTAGCTCGGATAAAAAATGTGATTTGAATTTCAAAATAAGGGATCCTGATCATCCCTGCTTGTGGCACATCAGGGAATCAGGGTACAGGACCAGAGTTACATGGCCTCCTCATAGAACCATAGAATCATAGAAGCATAGAATCATAGAAGCATAGAATCATAGAATCATAGAATCATAGAATGGTTAGGGTTGGAAGGGACCTCAAAGATCGTCTAGTTCCCCGCCATGGGCAGAGACATCCTCCCCTACACCAGATTGCCCAAAGCCTCATCTAACCTGGCCTTGAACACTGCCAGGGATGGGGCATCCACAACTTCTCTGGGCAACCTGTTCCACTGCCTCACCACTCTCAGAGTGAAGAATTTCTTCCTTATATCTAATCTAAATCTCCCCTCTTTCAGTTTAAAGCCATTACCCCTTGTCCTATCACTACACGCCCTTGTAAAAAGTTCCTCTCCAGCTTTCCTGTAGACCCCCTTTAAGTACTGGAAGGCTGCTATAAGATCACCCCAGAGCCTTCTCTTCTCCAGGCTGAACAACCCCAACTCTCTCAGCTTGTCTTCATAGGAGAGGTGCTCCAGCCCTTGGATCATCTTCGTGGCCCTCCTCTGGACCAGCTTCAACAGCTCCATGTCCTTCTTGTGTTGGGGACTCCAGAGCTGAACACAGTATTCCAGGTGGGGTCACAGGAGAGCAGAGTAGAGGGGCAGAATCACCTCCTTCGACCTGCTGGCCACGCTTCTTTTGATGCAGCCCAGGATGCGGTTGGCTTTCTGGGCTGCAAGCGCACATTGCCGGCTCATGTTGAGCTTCTCATCGATCAGCAGTCCCAAGTCCTTTTCCTCTGTGCTGCTTTCAATCCACTCTCCGCCCAGCCTGTATTTGCGCTTGGGATTGAACGTGGGATCATGATCCAAGAGGAAGAAATATGCCCCATCTCCTACTCGCATACTGGCAAGACCCAGTTACTAGAAATTATTCCTCTGCACAATTTGAGTTGGCCTTGTCACTCGCTAGAATGGCTTTCAGGACTGTGCTATCACTATAAGTCAAATTATCAGGAAGCCACAAAGAGAAAGAGGTGTTTAGACTTCACATCATCTTATGCAGATTGATTTCCAGGCTCTTTCCCAAAGTTTGCTATACTGTTATAAATTGGATAATGCTTCAATTCTTAGCATCAACTATGATTTCAACTGAGGAAACAGGGGATGGAAAAAAAGAGGAAAGTCACATTAATTACTGGTGTCATTCTTGTTATGCTAGCTGACTTACTTTAGGGTGAATTTGGCTCACTGATGAGAACAAAATTCTGTAATATATTTGTGTACTTATCAGAGTAGTGGAATACACTCAAATGCTGTTTTGCAATGACCCACTTCATCAGAGGATTCTCATCACAATAGCAGCTGGTAGGCTTTATGTCAAATGATTTATAATGCAAGTACCCTACTTTACTGATAGCGGTTATCATGATTTATCAGCTACTTTTTTAGCATCCTGACAAAGAAAAAAACTTTTTGAAGTTAGGAGCATATCACCTTAAACACTATACAAATGATTTGTCTTCTTGTATATCACTCAGGTCTCCGTCAGGTAGGTAAAGCTTGGAATCTTTGCGAAAAAAAGAGGATCAATGTAAAAAGGATATCAGAAAGGAAAAGAATGAAACATTTACTTATTACATTACAAATTATTTTTGGTTTGGACATGATATGGATCTTGTACAGGCAAGTCTTATGTTTCTGTGAATTTAGCGGATGGAAGAAGGAGGTATGAAGATTTCCAAATCAACTGAGAGAATAATTTACATGAAATTGTCACCTTTGAAAACACAAGGATTTGCAGACATAAGTCAAGCATATTTGAAAAACCATCCCCTGGATCACATGAAGTTGTATTATTTGCAGTTATCAGGGAGAGGGATTTTCTCAGTATGTTATTCTTGCTACAAAGAAGGGGTACAGTAGGTTTATGGGCTTAAACGTATCAGGTTTTTGTCATGAACACTGAGTCTTCTAAGGGAGTGAGTCCTTTAAAGCACACTAGGCTGTTTCATAGCAGCATGGAACTATAAAGACAAGCCAGCAACTCCAAATGTTTCAAACTGTTTCAAAATTTATTAGGACGGAATACTCCTGAGAATCTCATATTTTCATACTTTCACTCCTGCTTAGGTGTTTAATGGCTGCCTGTAGACAGATGACCTCTGCGGTTATCTGGTTAGCTCTTAACACCTAATTATCACTTCACCACAGACTTTGGGCTGGATGATTGAGAATCAGTATGTTTAAAAGACTCCAGACTCCAAACCAAGAATTTGGGTTTTTAAAAGCAATTAAAAGAATTATTCCCATAATAGGAATCTCCTCAGTAAGTAATGGGAGGAAAACTAAGGAATGGCTCACCGCTTGCTAATGCAATATAGCAAGAAAGAATATGGACTAAGTAAGAAGATTCTTCCTTGGCAACAATCAATGCTAGTTAAAGAACTAAGCAAGACATTCTTTTTTTCTTTTTTTTTTTTTCACTCTAAAGGTATGCATAAGTGTAAATACACCTTATTTTTTAGAGTAGGAAGCGGAATACCTGTGCTCTGATTTCTGGTAATTTGTGTCTTTACATTTGGTTGTCTAGTGAGCAGATACAAGAAAAGTGACTTGCTCGTGGGAAGGAGCTCCTTTAGGGAAGACTCCAGCAAATATCTTACTCTTAAACCTGATCTTGCAGGATTACATCCTCTTCTCCCTGTCCCCACAACCTGCTTCCTCTTAGTCCATTTCAAAAGTCTTTGAAAAACTTCCAGTCGACACAAAATAGTTGGTTGCTTTCACTTGGTTTGCAGTTCCTGACTACTTACAGCATTCACATAAAGCCCCCTGCGTCTCTAAAGCCATTGCCGGTGCTGAAGATGAAGGACAAGAGAAAGGAAAAATGTAGGAAGCAAGACAATCATTGTAGGAGGAGCTCTGATTAAACCTGGTGGCTGGCGAGCAGATAAGGCAGGGTCGACCTTTCAAAAGTCACAGTCTGCTGGGTATATGGTGGCATTTGACTCTTAGGAAGACAGGAAGATTTTTGTGTCCTTTACTGTCTCCTTGTGTGTTTACCTAGACTGGTGAATGTAGCTATCTGCATCTTCCAGCTACCGTCACTATTTTGTTCAAAAGGCAGACGCGCAGAAAGAGGTGCTAAGAAACAAACTAGCCAACATGAGACAACCGTGAATGAGTATTCCATATAACTACTACACCCTTTCATCTCATTCGTCCTCTCACTCAATTACTCACTCTTTCCATTTATCAACTGGCACATCGTCACCTTTAAGATTTTAGGTTATGTCTTCCAGGCTTCTCATTTTCCTGGAGACTTTCAGTCCCGATGCCACATCTTCCTGAGGACCTTACAGATCCTTCATGTGGCTAAATCTATAACCTCTCTAAGAAATGTTTTATTGATGGATGTGTGTTCGTCTGGTGAGGAGGAACACTTGTGTACAACTGTGTATGCATACATTGCCATGGAAAAGTAAACAAAGCTGATAATTTCTAGAACTATGTGGGGAATGTCAAGGGCTCAAATATCAGCATGTTTCATGAAATTCATGTAGGACAGGCATTCTGAATCAGAATGTATTGTTTCTTCTAGTGCCTTATCTGTTGTCTGTGGGTGAAGAAAACTCTCTAGTAAGTATCTATAAAATAATCAGCTCAAATGGAAAAATGTTTTCCTACTGTCAATTTTTAGAAGTTGTTTTTTGTAATTCCTAGAATCATATATAGAAGTGAAAAGTCTTTTTACTGCAGGAAATATGGTATTCTTTTTGCAATCTACATGAAGTTTCCACTAAAGTGTCTTGTGACAATGAGTTCTACAGAGTAACAGACCCTTTTGCATTTCTGTGTTGCACTAACTGAAAGTCCAGAATCAGTAACATGACCACAGATCTCATTTAAAAAAAAAATAGATATACAAATACAGAAGTTTGTTGAATTTATTAATGCTTGCCTCTGATGCAACCAAGAAGAAAATTTGTTTATTTGTGTATATTTGGCATTTTCAACATCTGAGAGAAGGAAAAACAGGCCCCATACCCATAGGTTTATTCTGAATAACTAGCTTCCTAGGTACTGACATGTAGCCCCATTCAGAACTTCTCTTCCCTCCTGATTTAGTTTTGATTTTAAGTCATTAGAACAGGAGAACTGAAGCTAAAGTGTATCACAGTGGTTTCTACATGGTGGACATACAAATGCTAACGGCATTTCTGGCTCCAAGAGTATGATGGTTCTCCACAGACTCAAACAATCTGGGCAACAGGAGCAGGTGACTAGGGACAGCAGTACTTGCAGCACAACACTGCATTCAGTGAAATTCTGAAGATGTGTAGAAAAGAAAGAAAGGATGTGTCCAGGCTTAGTTTGAGTATATGCCACATTCCTTATTAAATAAGGAAGAAGTACCAGGGAAAAAGAAGAAGGAGCATGCAGTAAAAGAGTATTTACTTTGGTTCTAACTTGTAGGAGGATGTGTACAACCTGTGCGCAAAAGTCTGTAGTGAGTTTTGGTATAGGAAATGTCAACATACAGCTTAAAAGGAAATGTTAAGATTTTAATTAAATCTATATATGTTTTTTCTCTGCAAATAAATATTTATTTTTCAAGGAAATGGTATTTTTTTAAAGGAAATCTCCTTCAGTGTTCCTGTCTTTCCCACAAGTGCTTTCTGAGAGGTGGTCCTTAGAGAGAATATATGGATTTGTTGGCTCTAAACACCATTTTTTTATCTTCTAGTGTCACAAATTGATTAATTAGGGATAGGAGCAAAATGTACTCTGATCGTACTGTTGCACTAGTCAGAAGCATGTGCTTAGTGATATATGCTACCTGCCTGTACCAAAAGGGAAAAGGTTCCATATAGGAAGTCATATGCTCTTCAATGCCTACTGGAACTCAGTAACTGAATTGAGAGACAGGATCGCATTTCACACCTTATTCATGAAGCCTGCTCCTGAAATGCCTCTTATAAAAAAATGCCCTGGACTCTCAGGAAAGAACTACAGAAACAGAATTTATAAGTAGGAAGTTCAAAACTTACATGGAAGAAAAATTCCAAGAGCCCAAACTGCTGGCTCTAGGTCAGTTATTCAGCAAAACAATTAATGCAAAGTACATATGGTAAGTTGGAGACAGACAATACTGATCCGCAATTTTATGGGCGAGTCAAGGTAAACATAGAACATTGTAATAGTCTAATTCCTACCATACTAAAGTAAAAAGTATTGAGGGAACTGGAAATGTCTTCACCTCACAGTGGTATAGTTAAAGCTGGTAAACAGCTGATATTCTTCCACATATTTATTCCCAGAAAGTTAAATGAGCAAATAGAAAAAACTAAGCTTATTTTGAACTTGGCAGGGGTCTAGACCTTTGTCTTTTAATGTGACAATGAAATGATGGATGATTTGGTGGAAGAAAAAAAACCCCTAAACTTACCTGCTATTGCATTAACCTTAGTTAACAGAAGAACTGAAAGGAAGAACATCTAATTTACTCTTTACTTCAATTATTAAAGCATAGCTAATTATTTAGAGGTTCAAAAAAATGTACCTGGACATTAGTGAACAGTCAAATATATCTTAAGGGGCTGCAAGAGCAGACAAGAGGTTATTTTCGCCAATGATTTTTTTTTCCTGTTTGTCAGAGTAAACTCTGTAAAAGCCTCAGCAGACTTTTGTTGTTTTTTAAAGCAGCTATTGTTCTGACAGCCTCTTCATTTTCCCTTTATTCTTTTTCTTTCAGTAGACCTATGCACCAGAAACTGAAATGCAATGAGAGTTTTGTCAAATTTACATCAAAATAAAGTTCCAAAGCAGTATTTAACAGGAAATGGAAAGAAAGCAATCTACTTTGCCACACTAGCTTGATGCTTAGTTGTCATATTTCTTGCATTTGTGACTTCTCCCTTTGATCACTCTAATAACGATTCCTTAGACTATTAAAACTGGAAGCCAGAAACATGTTAGTGGAAAATTCTACTTTTCACCATTTAAGAGTCTGTTGAATTTTTATGTTTTGATCATTTTGGACCCTGAGAAGGGGCTAATCTCATCACTCTCTTACCCCAGTGTCATACCAGTGTAAACGTGTTGATACCCCTTTGCGAAGAGATTCGTGATATGTGATTGAGAGGCTTTGACAAAACCTACTTTTAGGCCGAGCACCTTTGGTAAGGTTGGGTGGATGTAGATAGGACTTTTCTGTCTTGCTGCTTGCAGTACAGGGAAAAAGTAGGGAGTAGATAAGACTGGCACAACACTGATGTATTGGGCGCTTGCTTTATATCTAGATCTGTTTTCTAGTTCTCTTTCAGAACAAAAACCCTCCTGTGTGTGAGGTTCCTCTAAAGGGATGTGCTTAAATTAGTTCTCAATCTGACCTGGAAGTAGAGTATTGGGTAAATGGTCCTTTTGATTTTTGTTCTCTCTCGTACATCAGAACACTTCCAGATGCTCAGACAACCACTGTTGTTTGTATTCCTTTTATAAGCATAACCAATGATAAATGTTGAAGCAAGACAGCAAAGGTGAGACTATTACCTCCTACCCCACTAGAATGTGAATTATCTGATCAGTGTCTCAAATGTAACAAAGATCACAGGAATTACTTGTAAATGTTTGTCTTTCCATCTCTCTGTTAACGACCCTGGAGTTATTTGCACTGGATACTTTATATGGTGCTCTGTTTTGGCTGCTGTTTGACACCATTTACAAAGCAATCTGTTTTAACATGGAGAGTATTAAAGTCTCCGAGTTACTAATACCTTTAAAGCAAGCTCCACACTTGTCTTTGTTTGCTTTTTACGGAATCAATGGGCTGAAGTTTAGTGCTTGTAAAGATGGGGGACTGGCAATGGTAGCTAAAGCCAGCTACTCTGTGAGCCATTAGCGAGTGAGCTCCTCTGTGCAGTATTGCCAATGCAATACAGCCTAACTGGCAGCTCCTTTGCTATTTGTTCCTAGACTGCTCCTCAGCAGATGATGCCAATGTGCTTGTTTTTATGACATGGGCAAGTGGAAATCAAGATGAGGCCACCATGGTTATTTCCATTTGGGATATAAGGCAAGGTTTGAACCCAGGTACTCAGGGTGAAATGCTAGTGCACTGACCTGCTTGGAAAGGGAAGCTGTTGTAGAAGAGCTTTTCTGCACTAATACTGATATTTTTTTTCAATTTTTTATAAGCTTACAGTTTCAGAATCATTGATACCAGGTCCTGAGGGCATGCTTTGGCTACTGTAGCTGACTAGATGAAGTATGGTTCCCTTATTAACTTGTCAAAGTACGATGCAGCTGCATCATTTGCTCACCCATTTGCTTAACTTAAATAAAGGTTGGTGGTTAGGCTTCTGTTGCATTGTGCTCTCCTGCTAATTATCAGTGTATTTGTTTTAGAGACAATTAGCCACCTGGTTCATTCTCCCATTGAAGTCAGGTCATCATGAGTTACATCTGCTTTCAGGACTCTTCAAGTCCAAGACATAATAAAAAGATGATGGCTATGATTATAAAAAGCATGCAGGGTTGGGCGTAAGTTGTACAGCATATTGAATTCCCAAGGAGGATTGGGTTACAAAGCTCTTGCAGGGGCTTCCTTCTGCATGTCACGGAAGATGGATGTGAATAGAAAACAGTTTTGTGATGCCAGAAGTCTTTAGCCCATGAATGGTAAAGAGTGTTCGCAAAGGTGGATTGATAAAGGCTAGGCAAAGTGAGACACGATACTTCCCTTTGGCACTGTGATGATACAACAAAAAACTGACAAGTAAGCATGTCTTTGTGCATACTACATTTGCATAAAATAAAAGTTGTTCAGACCTGTGAGTGTTTCCTTTTTAAAAATGTGCTATATAATGTGGCATAAGATTATGTGTGATGCACATTTACTTTTATAATCCCATATGTTCCGGTAAAACTCTGTGTTTTGAAGTAAGATTTTATTACAATAGAACCTCATTAATTCTCACTAATGACTGGGAGACCCTTTGCAAATTACTGAATTTCGTATACAATCAAATGCCATTAAATGCATTGTGTTGCTAGATGTTCTTCTACATCCTGGGGAGGACGAGCTGTGGAGAACCCTGCCATTCGTGCCTCAGCTATATTCACTCTGGAGAGCGGGGTACAAAGTCATTGTGATGGCTTTGGCTCCGGGTGTTTGCTAAAGATGTTCAAGTGGGGCTAGCTCTGGAGAGGATAGAGCTCCATATAAAACGAAAAAACAGATGGGAACCTGCCAGTGAGTAGATTAGCATAATTTACTGTTTCATCCTTTCTGGCTTGGGGTCACGGAGGGATCACAATCCTGATTTTTCTGGAGAGCATAGGTATCACTAGCCTCATCTAATGGCTGCTAGATGTCAATAGGGCCATTTCCAATTCGACAGGGCCACTGACTTAAATAGAGGCAAGAGCTAATTTCCCAGTAACGAGCATGCCACAGTTCTTCCTGAGAAGCTGCATCAGCACACAAGAACAGAGACAATAGCATTCAGATTTACTTAGGTATACTACAGATATATGCATCCAGTGTAGGTGAGACTTAGAGTGTTCTCAGGAACTTTTTGCATGCATAACGTACTCCTGGAGATATCTAGTGGAAGAGTGCTCATCATTTGGTATGAAATGATTTAAGACCTGGTTGCTTCTCTTTCACCTGCTGTACCTTGGAGTAACAATAGCAACTCAACAATTAAGATGATAGAATCTAGATCTTCAAAATAAACTTGTTTTTCAACCTGATCTGATTAGCTATGTCTCAAAGAAATCTATCCTCCTGCATCACTCCCTGTGTCTCCCAGGAGAGAGATTTTTCAGCTATAGTGTAACTGAAAGCAAACCTCCTGAATTCTGTTTACAACGGCTGGGTATGAAGAGGCTGAAAGGAGCAATCTGAGGAACCGGGGGGCTCAGATAGATGCGTACAGAGGGAGGCAAACTTGAGACTATAAATAGGGAAAAGGGCAAAATTTGTAGCAATGCCTAGGAAAAGGAATGCAATGTTTGGGAGGTCAGATGAACCCCGAGCAAGTAATACAGAGGTCATGGGAGGGGTGGAAATCACTGATGGAGTCACAGAGAAGACTGGAGTGAGGACAAGAATGAACAGCAATATCATAGTGCACCCATGGAGAGAATAGCTGTGAAAGGGGAAGACTGGGATGGACGTGGGCTTATGTGAGAGGGATGCATGGTGTGACCAGATTATAGAAGAGGAATGAAGAGAGCTGGCGTAGGTAGGAGAGAAATAGAAGTGAGAGGAAGAGAAGGAAGATGACCTGGCAATGGGGAACAGGAGTGTTCTCCTAACTGTTCATTCACAGGGTTTTTAGCACTTGTCACGTTTTGAAGATATCTCTTTTATAGCCAAAGCATAATTTATAGTAGGAGGGAAGACTGTTAGCTGGTTTCCATTCAAACACTTCTTTCAGCCTAACTCCTTCTAGACAATTGTTTGGTTAACAGTGCTCAGACATGAAAGCGTCCCCCCGTGCAGATCTATTACATCCATAATAATCCAACTGTTTGAAATTGTGAGAATTGAAAAGAAAATGAAAAAGCCCATCATTGTCTGACACCTGAATCTTCTGTCCTGAGCAGCAGAGGAATCACTGGCTACAGCTGCTCCCTGACATTTACAGGGAGTAAAGGCCTCTTGAGCCACGTGTGCTCAGGACTGATAGCCCATCCTTTCCTTACTTTGTTTTCCTTATCATGTTTGGTTTTTTTTACCCACTTGCACAGATCTTGCATGGGAATCCTCTTTCTGGTGCTCAGCGGCTGTATAGGAACAAATCATACATACAGCCACACAGCTTCTTTTCAAGCCTGAAATGCCTTTTTCAAGCCACAGAGAAATTACTTTCTGTGTGATGGCTCCCATACAAGCCAGTAGGAGACAAGTGAATGGGAGACCCTGTGGGAGCAGGATGGCAGTGTGGAGGAGCTAGATGAAAGGCACTGGATTGCCCTAATTTCCTGGCATGTAAGAAGGTAATTCACTTTGATAGCATATCACCACTGGTGGTTTTCCAACAGACGGAAAAGACTTGCTAGTTGAGGAAGTAAGTAATGTCACATGAAACATACATAATTTGCACAGAGAGAAAATGTAAGACCACTAAGGTTATTGTTTTGCTAACAATGATTCATGACAATGACACTTTGGAGAGTGCAGGTCTGGGGTAGAAGCTATGAATAAAATGTATTTCTGCTGTAGGGGTCTGTTCTCGTATCTGCTTTCTTGCAGACTTTTAGGAAGCTGTTGCAAGCTTAATACTGTTTAGCAATTACGATTTACTTCAATTGGCTCCACTCTTCATACTGTTTAAACTTAGATTTAAAGAATAATATCCACCTTGTTGCTTAACATAAACCCTGTTAAAATAACACACATTTAAAATGGCATTCTTGGCATTATGGAACAATCAAAGGGGAAGACAAAAGCTTACCATACCATTAATAAAGATACATGTTTCTCAGAAAAAAAATGTGAGATCTTTTAATGAAGACATCAAAGAATACATCTTTCTTAGCTGAAAAGAAGAATGTCTTCTGACAAAAGCCAATTGAGGAGTGAATACATTTTGTTTATTTAGACTTGAAAAATGTATATTCTTGTAAAATGGAAAAAGAAAAAACATCTGATCACCCAACCCAGTGTTCTTTTAAGGCTATGAAGTAGCTAAGGAAACACAAAGATGTATGATGCATGGAGGCTTGATACTGCATGAAAGAAACATAAAGACTGTGATTTTGCTGTTACCTAAGGCATGATGTTGAAATACAAGTTCTGGGAGGGTTTTTTCTCAACTTGCCTAAAGATTCTGGAACAGATTCTGCTCCTGTTTACACCTCTATAAATCTGGATTTACTAAATGACAGGTGGTAGCATTGTTCCAAGTGCGTGCACTTCTACCTGAGAGTGGGGCTTTGCCCTACATTAAGAGCAGACTTATAGTTGCTCTCCCATGACATCCCCTTGTTTTGTGCATTCCTCATCCTACACTTAAGACAGTCATTCTACACATTACCAATTCAATTTTTGAAAATCAGGGTGAGAAGTCTTTCAGCCTAGGACGGCAAATAGCTTCTGTTGGAGGCCCTGAAGGGCCATACTCCTCTGATCCATTGCCTCTTTTAAGGCAGGGAACAAGTGTATTTGGACTTGCTGCTCTTGTGGTTGTATAGCAGATGAATCCCAGTGATGGAGGGGGGCTTAGGACGGGATCTGAAGCAATTAGTGCTGCTGTTAACCTGCTGCTGCAGGACTGGCTGGGTGTTACTCAGTCGGGGGAGCTTCCCTGTGCTATGCCAAGATTCCTTGCCCGCATTTTGAATAAATACAAAAAAGTAGGTTGAAGAAGTTAGAAAACATCAGATATATTTTTAAAATGTTTGCCTGTCTACTGCATGGAATGGCTAGACAGTTAAAAGGCAATAGTCAGGAGACATAAAAGTGCATCCACAAAACAGGCTGAACTGTAAAATATATATAATAGTGACTATTTAAGACTGAGTATGATTGTGGAAACAGCCATAGGAGTACAAAATGTTCGGACCTGCATGGGACTTCAGCCAAATGGAAACTGCAGAACTTGTACTGACAAACTTGATTGTCCTTCAAGTCCTGCATTTGCATCCATTCCTGTGCAACCAGACTCACCTGGGGAAGAAGGAATAGAGGGCTTTCCCCACACAAAGTCCTTAACAGACGCTCTTATTGCCTGCTTCAAATTATGCATTTAGGACACAGTTTGTTGTCAACACTCTTCAAATATCGACATATGCATGAGAAATTTTGTACATCAATTGAACTACTTAGTCGTGCCGTTACTCCTGTGTGTAAATATTTGCACAATCAGGGCCATAGATTCTAATATCCTTTGAGCAAAGACAGTCTTGTACTACCACTAGCATATGGGGTGTTTTAACTTTGATAATATAACAGTATAAAATAATCAAAAGAAGATAGTAAAAGTTGGCTAAAATATAGAAGGAATCAGAGGAGTTCTGCTATATGCCAAAGCAACTATCTTTATATTGGTGCAGGAAAGAAGTAGATGAAGATTTTAGAAAGAACTTGAAATAAAGCATAACCAACCATATTGTGCAAATCATAATTGAGGAAATTCTTATTATCTTGGAGTCCTATATCTATGGCAGTTGTGATTACAGGGCCTGCTTGGTGATACTGGAAATAGCACTTCAAAAAATTTATTCTGGGACAATGTAACCGATGCAGGAAGTCTTATACAACAGGATGTAACTGTCTTTAAATTGTATATTTATAACTGTAATTTTTTTCTCTAATGGGACTGTATTCTTCCTCTGTCGCTTAATTCTCTGCTTTCCAGGCGTTAAATAAAGTCTTAAATTTTTAGGGTACATTTTAGTTTGAAATTCTGATAAAAACAACGGATTATCTTTTTTAGGAGTTGCAACAAACTTTTAATTTATAACATGACAGTGAAAAATAGGTTGTGTCAATGTAAGAATATTCTTTCCTGCGACAAGATGAAACTGTGGCTCATCAGACTGATGCGTATGCTGATCTCACAATTGGTTTTATCATTAATTTATTCAGAAAGGCTAGATTCAGGGTTGGAACCCAGGATATTTATTATGCTCCAACTTGAAAATATTTTGTGCCACTTGTATTAGACTGGAACAGACTAATCAGGACTTATGAAAAAAATAAATTTGTCTGTGTTCTTAGAGGAAATGAAATTATGTAGGGAAAAGTTAGGGTCTCATCATGAAGAAATCTCACGGTAAATAGAGCTTTATTGTGTACCACAGAGAGGTAAGTTGAAGACGTTTTTCTTTTATCATTCAGAGTCATACTGGAAAATGGGTGGTAAAAACTTCAAAGTCAAGTGCTTATTGATGTTTTTGCTTATAAAAGTAGTACAGGCACTTAACAGCCTTTGTATTATATACATTCTTTAGCATGAGTGGGTAGCTGTGTTAGTCAGCAGGACAAACTAAATAATAAAGTTACTGATACATTTTTATCGACAAATCAAAACAAATACCTGGGCTTTCAGAATCGCTCAGGATGCCTTTTTATAATAGAAGCAGCCACAGAAGCCTGAGTGGTTCCAAATGTTGTGTCTACAGAATATTACTTATAACAGCGGTGTAGCCAGAGTCCTATTGTGCAACAGTGGATGAAGCTGAAACACCTCTCAATTAATTGTGCATTTATTAAACACTATGATTTACGAGAAAAAATGTAGTTCATGGGGGGGTTCATAGTTATGTTTTTATGCTTCAGCAAGAGCCTAAGAACATTTCAGTATGGCACAGCATTTACAAGCAGAAAATAAATGTACAGGCCTGAGCAAAGCATGGCTTCATGGGTGTGCTACTTTTTCTGAATTGAGGACCTATTGGAACAGCCAGAAGTCCACCTACACTTCCATATCTCTTCACAGGAGGAACTTAGGGGATCACAGAAGGGTAATTCAGAGAGCTTGAATAATGGAGCCTGCTCAGGAGGCACCTGGAGCCAGCCGGAAAGAAACACAGGCACAGAGAAGCTGCTGGACTTTGATTTGAGAATTACTGTCCTCAGCTCTATGGTCGACAGGATTGCTCCTGCCCCCAGGCAGCTGGTGCATTCCCCAGTCTCCACGCACAGTCTGATAAAGGAGAGTCAAGACTATACTCTTGGCTGGTGGCCTACTGGACAACCTGCATCTTTGACCTTACAGATAGGAGAAAAAAGATACTTTGCGTATGGAGAGGGAACCTAAATTGCCTACAGTTGCATTCTGGGGAGAAGAGGAAGGGATGCAGCCCCTAGAATCTTGGAAGAATCACTTTACTCTGAAGTGACACAAAAGGCCTGGTGTGTCCAAAGTGATATAGTACCATAGACTTTATTTAGGGTTTTTGAATGTATTATTGTTAAGTCCAATTTAATCAATTTTAATAGGAATTGTATTTCGGATCAGAGTCTTCAGGGCAACCATCATCACGCCTCTTTAATTCTCCTAACCGATACATTTTTATTGCATGGATAAATATGCTTGGAAACTAATGCACTGTCGTTGAATCCAATACATGCATAGTGGAACCAATCCATGCATACTCAAGTCACTAAATTTTTATGGAAATTAATAGATTTTCTTTCAAGACATAGTATTTTCACTTAACACCAGTAGCTTCTCATTGAAACCAATGCTTTGTTTTCCAAAACCAGCATATTTCAGTTCAGGCTCATATACATCTTGCTTGATTTTTTTTTTTTTTTTCCCTTTCTCATAATTAAACCCATTGAACTAAACACAGTATTGGATGTCTAATGAAACCAACACATTTTCATAGGGACTACTTGGAGTTTAAGCCAATGACTACACTGTGCTTCCCAGAAAAATTTAATAAAACGAACACTGTAAAATGGAACTTGCTTTTACAGACAATCTGCCTCAGCACTATGCCCCCATATTTTCCCATAAGTTGAGTTTGAGGCCTTAATGTTTTCTGTTCTTTTGGAGGATTTTGCTGTTCTGTGGTAGCTAGACAGGCTACAAGGTGGGGAAGGAGGATCCAGGGTGAATGGATGACTAGTGGGTGAATGTGCACTATTAGAGCATCCTCAGAGGAAAAGAGAGGAGCCAATGTGCTGCAGTGAGGCTTGACCAGTTTAGCAGCCTCTTGGGCCTCTGCTAGCTGATACATTTTAGGAAAGCCTGTAGGTTGTTTTGGATAAGATGAAGTTGGCTATCACACTGCAATCCCCTCCAACAGTCATCTGCTAACGCTTTGCAGAGCTGCATCCAAACCTTGCAGGGTTCAGACAGGGGCTGTGACCACTTCCATGGGAAGGGAGAATAGGGGAATTCTGGGGTAAATCCAGAATAACTTAACTTTCATTGAGTTGTTCTAGAATTAAGCAGTGTAACTGATCAGTTTGATTTAAGAAGTTGCCACACACTGTAAAGAAATAAACTTTAAAGTGATAGTGATTTGTTTAATACCACATAAAAACAGACGTTTGCCTTACAATTGGATAGAAAATAGCCACCATTTTGTCATAGAAGTTTAATTGTTTTGGCAAAGGTCAGATGTCATTTTTCTAGGTCTCAATGGAGTCAGTAGGTTTCTGAGTCTACTTAGAAGGGAAAGCCTAGGAAAAGAAGGAGAAGGCTGCATGCAGAACTGTGTGCTCTTTAGAAAACAAACTGAGGATGGAGCTGTGGCAATGAGGCCTCTAAGTTTCTAAGAAGCAAAAACTTTGGCATTTTGTGAACAATAGAGGTGTTTGCAGCAGTTTCTTCCAAACTGTATGGCACTTTTCAGCTAGGATTGTGTGCAGTTTATGTCAAAACATTTCAGTGAAGAAATACAAATACAGACTAATGTTTGACTTCTTTTGTTGTGTTGAACTGGAGCCAGAGAAAGTATTTATATATAAATCCACTTGTGAAATGCATAACCCTCTCAACGTGACTTATATGTCTGAGGCTTACAGAGAATTCAAGCTGATTGACAGAAAATACTGCTCTTACGATGTCAGAATGTATTATCGTTCTTATATAGAAACACAAAAAATCCCTTTTCTCACCAATGTACGTGTTCATTGTCATTATGTTCTGGTATGCTAGAAATGTTCAGGTACTGAAACACCCAATTTGCCAGGACCTAAAGCTACCATGAAAATATATTAGGCAACCAGATGGATAATTCAGCCCGCTGGTTTAAAAAAGTATGCATTAAATATTCAGTATTTGAAGCCTGATCTAAAAAAATGATTCTGTGGGGTCAAAACTGCCATTCAGTGAAGGAAAGAAAAATAAGAACTGAGACAATTAAAGAAAGCTTTCCATGTTTGTGCTACAGTTAGTTAGTTACTCTTCCTTTTTTCTCCTTTCTCCCCCCACTGAGCACATGCACATCAAGCAGCTGACAGTACAGTCTGCAAATAGATCATGAGCAGATTACATACATCTTTACATATCTGGCACACAGGTGCTATCTGCTTTTGCAGAATAATTTAGATTAAAACAAATTAATTTTGTGTAAGGAGTCCTATATAAGAGTGCCCTGTGTCACTTCAATTGCTCCCATCACATCCTTTCTTTTCCCTGATCCCAGGGTCGCTCTTTAAACGGCTTGCAGTACTCATATTTCCCCTTTGATCAGGTACCACTGTCTTATTCCCCTCTCTTCTGCTTGCATATGCCACTGTTGTTCACCATTACCGATTTGTTAAACACCACTAGGATCTTGCATGTTAAAGGATTGTCATGAGAATGAAGAGGAAGAAGAGGCAGTTGGCCCTTGGCAATTTTAGTATCATAACCATTTTTATCAAGTGGGTGACCTGCACTGGCTCTCAAAAACACTCTCCCAATGACAGAGTGGAAAAGTGTGTCAGTTCCTGTGAATGGCAGCACCTTAACGAGTAGGTAGAGACACGTGTCACTTCAGAGGAGAAGTATAGAAAAAGAGCTGCTTGGAGAAGCAACCTTGGTGCCACATTGCACGTGCGGTTGCACATGAGGCTATGGCACAGGGGAGAAAGGACAAGAGCATCAATTCCCACATTGCTGGCCCAGTGGCTGTGGCAAGCAAGAGAGAGAGACAAGGGAGGAACAAAGACATAGAAGAGCTTGAGGAGAAGTATAAGATGGGTTAGCTTGACATGGCAGTCTTAGAAATAGTTAAAAGATAGCACAGCTGAAGCTACAACTGCCATAGGGGAGGATTCTTATATTCTTAACTCCATAAAATTATACTTTACCGACTGAGTGGTTTAGCTGCCATCAGTAGTTACACCTGTAGAGAACGTCCCCTGCTCTTCTCCCAACCTGTCATGGTTTGATGGGGGGCGGGGGGAGGGGGGAGCTAAACCACGACACAACCAAATCTAGCTCTTAAGGTCTCCCTGAAATTCATGTTTCACACAATATAGAACTGCTTTTACACCTCCATGTCTCTTGTGCATCACCATGTGTATTAATTAAATTTCTAAACCAGAACATCATCCGCTTGATATAGTTTTGCTGTCACTTATTCTGATGTAATGGAGCAGAGTCCAGCGATGGCTTCTATGGAGCAGCAGTGGATCTGCTGCTGCAACTCTTTCCACTATAACGCTTTTTATACTAAGTCAATGGGGTAATGAATAATAATGAATAAATGAGAAGTTATTTTGTTCCACTCAGTGTTTTTATTGTGATGTCATGCTTGCAGGTATTTATGTCTCCCAAACACACAGATAAGGCTCCCAGAGACATGATAGGGCCAACTTTGAATAGAAAAACCAAAATCCTCATCACATCTTGCCAGGAATTAATACTTTTATGTGCTAATGCTTATAGAGAAGCAGTGATGAAATTTGTCTGCGGAGTTCACATTCTCTACATAGAATACAGAGCAAACTTACTTACTATGCTGTACCCTTTCTATGCTGTATCCTGTGAACGACATTTAAAGAACAATTGTGCCTCTGTCAGCTGTGAGACATTGGCTTGAGGGACGTAGCATGTAGGAAGCTCTGGGAATTTACACAGAGCATATGGAGGAAGTTAGGCTGGAGACAGTGGCTCAGCTCAATCTTCTTGCGTCCTTTCCATCAGATGCTGCTATTAGACCAGTCTGTGTCCCTTAAAACTCAAAAATCGGAGAGTATTATGTATTTTGCCAGAAAATTTCTTTCTGTGCTTCTGGGATGGTGAGGCTACGTGAGGTCATATTCACCATACTGAATAGAAAGCTACACTCTAATGTGTCAAGATTTCACCCAAGACCTGAAAGAGACAAGTGATGAGAAAGTATGTGTTATGCTAAAATTGAAAATGTGCCAGCTCTGAATCCTACTCAGGGAGGTGGAGAGAGTTTGTTGTTTGGTTTTTCTTTTTCCTAAAATGTATAGATTTCATTTTCAGGTCTCAGTTACATTTCCATTGGGTGACTAATTTTCTCCATATACAACTAGAGGAAGAAGGGTGAAGAGGGTTCTCAGATTTAAATGAAAGAGTATTACAAAGGAAGCTAATTTACAAAACAGCAAGCTTTATGAGAAGTAGGATAACTAACTGTTCTCACAATAGAAAGAGAAGTGGAAGGACAATAATGACTGTTCACTGACAGTTTGAGAAACGATAAGAGCTAGTAGCAACAGTAAATACCCTTCCATTCTCAGCCAAGAGAAGTGTTATCTAAAATGAAGTAGAGTAACTGTAACTGATAATGATTTTTATCATAGCCATGACCGCTATGAACCTCGTCAATGGGATAAGAGCAGGACAAGTGGAAGATGAAGCATATAAATAACATGTGTAAAAGCAGGACAATAAGCGGCACTTCAGAGAATACTGTCTTCCCTCAGTCATGTTCAAAGGTCGTATTAGAGAGCAGCTTTTCATGTGGGTGGGTTCAAAAGTAGCATTCAAAACTCTCCAAACAACCTATTGAGCAGGGACAAGATGACAGTGAAAAGGCTGCCCTGGACAGATTAACCTTCATCTCATCTGGAGTCCACTTTCTGGACCAAGCAGTGCTAGGATGTAGAAGAGAAAATTTGAACAAAAACCATTGCCGTATCTCATGATGCTTCAATGTAAGGGAGAGAAAATATCTTTTCCTTTCAAGCACTGTTCTTCTCTCACCTTCGGGCATACACTCTGGGATCTCCTGGGCAGTCTTGTCCAGTTCAGGTGAAGCAGTGCCCTGCAAAATTGGACCTGGATATCTCACGGGTGCCTTGGAGCACTCCAGGTGAGGACGGGATGAGCAAGATGTGACACTGGGCACAGGCATGCCTACAGAGCTGGCCTGGTGGGAACAAGAGGAGGGACCTGGGCTTAGGTGCAGAGGTGGCTACACTGTGGGCCCTGACAATCTCTGGGTACACAGAGGGAAAGACATAGTACCCAACCTCAGTGAAGAGCTGTGTGGCTTCACACATCAGGTGATGTTGGCATGGGGTCACGTGTCTCTTCCAGGTATAGGCTTGCAAGGAAAGGAAATAAAGCAAAACAACTGTCAAACAAACATCAAGTGTCAAAACTGAGCCCTAACTGTTAGAAGAAACAAGGTAAGGCTTGAAATTCTTTATCTGGCATTGCTAGAATCCATACTTTCATACTATTTACATAACTCTATCTGATCAAATCAAATGTAGTCACTCTTGGTATGTCAAAATCTATTTGTGCCTTACCAGAGAGTAGATTAACTTTGCAGATGCTAATAGCTACAGAATGGCAGGATTTAGACTGGGGAAACTGCCTAATCCGTAACTATAGAGGCACAAATGAGTTACTTCCTATCCCAGGGGAATACAGTGCAAATCTACAAACAGATAAAACACATGAAATATTATTTAGACACATGAAACAGCCACTGTGAGCATAATTACTAGATTTCTTGCACATTTTTTTTGCCTTCATGTCACCTTCCTGCAAAAATGCGTGTTGTGTACTGCCGTGTTCTGCAGCCCCATTTTACATGCCGGCGGCAGCTCGATGGCGACACACACGTTCTCGCTCCTCCGAGGATGTACTGAAAATCCTTTGCTTGTTCACTGCCATGTCATCTCTAACATAAATCGAGCACAATATAACCACTCTTGTGGGTGCTGTCCCATAATAAAAGTAGGACATTCCTCTGGGAAGGGGAAGAGTGGAAGCAAAACATATGCCTGTGGAGGCAGGAGCTGGACCTTAACATTTTTTAAAAAAGAGTGTTTCCACCATGGCTATTTAAAACCCCCTCCCTCTGTTTATGTATTTTTAAGTGCATACTCATGTAAATACATCTGATCATATGGCAAATGTCAAATTGTGTGAGAAGAACGTAAGATGGCTTCACCTGAGGGAAGAATCAGGCTTTCTGCTGTGACCAGGCCATTCATGAGCTGCCAGGTAACATCCCACTGATGAGGGCAGTTGTGCTGTCGCACCGAAGTCAACATGCCAGCTAGGAAAAGTGTAGTCAGCTTATGCACACTGGTATACCTCCATTTGGGAGGATGTAAAATGAAATTAACATACTTTCTGAATGATTTGCGATGTCAGAATTATACTCACGGTGAAAGGCAACTTCTAATTTTTTTGTTAATAATCTTAATTCACCCATCCAGTAATGAGGTACACAAGAAGAGTTAGCTACACATAAAGTGTTTTCTAAAACTATTTCATGAAAGAAAATGTAAACAAAATGAATTAACAGAATATATTTTTTCTGAAGAGCAATTTTCTAATTTTTCCGTTGTGCAGCAGCTGCTGTTGCCATGCTGTCATTGCTGTTGCTATGTATTTTTGAGTGTGCCAAGATGTAATTGGCTACTTCAGCATATATAAACTATTGGTAGAGATGTTTCTATGGAAAAACACATCTTTTTTTGATTGGTTCATGTTGAAAGTAGATGTGCTTAGCTATCATCTCAATTTAAATTGAGACCAACAGGTTTCAAGTCTCATAATGCAATGAAGCCACATGCTATTCATCATGGTGGAACTGAATTTAGGCAAGAACTTTGATATTGACATCATGGTAGAATATGAGTGAGATCACATCTCCACAGTCTCCAAATGCTTCTATAGTCTTTGGCAAACTTTTTGATCCACTGTGAATCATATTTTCTCTGAAAATATGGCTATTTACTGGTTTTGCATGACATAACTTGCAAGCTACAAAATCAAAACTCATTTCAAACTAGTTACGTGTTTTGCCTGAAGACCTTTTATAAAGAATTATTGACTCATGCAATGCAGCTATGTATCTAAAAATCATCTGCAAAGTTTGACTGATACCTATAGAAATGATGCCAAACTCATTAGGTTAGAGGCTGGTGAATGTAGGGTACATGATGGGTTTTTGGAAGAACAAAGGACTCATCGTTTCAACTGGGGAAGAGATTTAGCTTATCTGCTCTGGACATACTTGTCATATGATCTTAATCTTTAAAGTAGAGATGAACACCTGGGCAAAGACGTAACAGTGACTGTGAAAGTGAGAGACACTATGTAGTAAATCTTAATTTCAGCTTCATCCCACCGAGTTTTCCTACAGTCAGGATGATAGAATCCATCTAAAAATATTATTCATATTTATGCTAATAATTGTTGTATAACTAAAGTTTACTTAGGTTACACAAAAACCGGCTACAGCTCAAATATAGATGCAACGTAAAGTGAGACCTAATGCAAGGTACACAAGTACATGACTGCAAACATTATGGGATCAATTTTTTCACATGACATGTTTTGCAACCTCAGTTTCATAATTCTGTCTTACTTAAATACTTTCTCATTGGGGAAGAAAAAATAAAATTTGGAGGGTTTTGGACACTCTGAGGATCTAGAAATGTATTTCCAGAGGGAAAGTTGCAAGTCTTCCTCTGTAGGAGGTAGCTGAAGTGTTATTTAGTTCTGAATGAAATGAGACTTGATTGAAGGGTTGTTAAGAAGAGACTAAACAGTGTTGGGTTACATCATAGAGAAGATGAATTATCATCTGCTTGGTTCATAAAATTTCTTCAGCTATTACCTATGCAAGGTGTTCTTTTTTATGTCTCATGCACCTCTGGATGTCCTAATTTATCAGCAAATAAGACTGTTCCCTCTTTTCTTATTTCTAGAATTCCTTGTCTTTGGCTACTGGTCTGATTCTTGTTCTATTAAATCAAAGATTATTCTTTTTACTGGAAATTCTTCATTCTCTTCATTCTTATTTTTTTCTTATTTTTTTTCTTTTCCTCTGTCTTTGTCAAACCAATTACCCGACTCAGCATTGGCAAGCACAAGCTTAAAGCATTGGAGATAATTTTTTCTTTCTTTTTTCCTCCCTAAGTCATGGGAAGATCATACTGTCTGCCTGAGAAGAATTTCATTTCCTTCATCTATCAGCTGTACAGTTGGAAATAAACTGTCTAAAGAAATTATGAGTTATGTTATTTAGTATTGACTAAATATTGAAATTTACTAATGATAGCATGTGTCAGTCTCTGAAAAGAAAAGCTTTTTTAAAAAGAAGATTTATGTATTTAGGTCACCAACCTGCCATTTTAAATATTTGCTTTTCACTAAAAAGCTTATTCAGGAGTAATAACAATGTTATCATACTGTAAATTTTAAAAAATCAGAGTAAGTTTTGCAGTGCCATGAATTGCAAACAGCCTTTTAGAACACTACATTTTAGTTTAAAATTTTCATTTAAAAGATGTTAGCCTAGCATTATGATGCACCCATGAAACGTGATTTGTGGAAAGGGTGTGCATTTGCACATACACACACAGTGTTGCAAGACAGACATGCTTTACCTTCTGGGGCATGCTAGCACCTTAGGTATAGTCTTAGAAGTGATTGTAAGTCCCCGAGGACTCTGTGGATGAGTGCCACAATGACATAATGCCATGGGTATGTGTGCAATGCCCCTGCAAAGCATTAATTTACCTGCTGCATTCTCCTCCAATCACTTCCAGCTGAAAGCTGGTGAGTGCCATTACAGCTACTGCTTGCAAGCAGGCAACAACTTAATGGAGATGATTCCCTTTAAGAGGTCTCTGCTGAGTTTTTGGTTGTCAGGGAAGATGATAGTCTCATCCCTCTGGTTAGATAAAATTAAGACTCCTTCTGAATATCTCATTATTGATCAAGTGGCACTTGGAGTCAGCTGGTTATACTCCTTCTCTGAGAGGCTAGCCACTCTCCAGAGGGGTTTCTAAGGCTATGGAGAAGTCCTGGCCTGCAAGGGATTTTCCTGAAGTCCTTTCCTTGGGATAAGTCTCAAGTTTTTATAGAAAAGAAAGGCTGACTCTAACCATTGCGAAGAAAAAATTCCTGGCATCTTGAAAGAGCAGAAATTAAAAGTGTTGTGAACGGCTTTGGTCACATCAGCAAAGCATTCACCAAATCTGGATGACAGAGTGTAGCAGAAAGTGAAATCAGAATTTGGTCCTTGGGCTTAACCTTATTTCCTTGACATCCATGAAGTGGACAGACAGATTAACGAGTGAGAATAGAGATACAGCTGTGCTCTTTCCTTTCCCTACTTCATCTGAAAGGATGTGGGGAGGGCCTCTGTTTGCTGTAGTCCGGTTTATATACCAATGTTCTCAGTCTAGCACGGTCCACAAATGCTTTGCTCCTAGGGACTACAGGCTGAGTACATCATGGTATCTATACTTCAGCTTGCCTAATTGTTTCTCACAGAATAGGTCATTTTTGATTGTTACAATTTTCTTGAACTTTTCCCTTTAGAACAGAAACTGTGCTCGCTGTCAGTCACAAACCAGTTTTTTTACTGAAAGTTTAGTAAGAAATGGTAAAGCCATTTGCAGATGAAAGGAGTGAAAAACACAGTTTTGTTTGCGAAGGAAATATTATTATAGGCTCAGGGCTCTGTGCTGATCCTTGAAGTTAAGCGTGCGTATTTCTAATTCAAGAGTGTGAATGCTGCTTGGGTACAGGAGTTTATAATTTGCTGTAATCTTGGCCTGTGCATTTTTCTTAAACTGATACTTCATTATTTGGAGCTAGTCCATTTGCCTAAGTCCCTCTCGTATTCCTTTCAAGCATACCCATGTGGGAAAATAAGCCTTTCTTTATCTTTAAGTCAATGGCTTTTTTTGTTTGTTTGTTTCTAGATCATATCCAAATAAATTAATTGTGACTACTTGATCTTGCTAACTGAACTTCTAATTTATGTGTATTGTTCTGGAGTCAAATCATGCTCTTAATAAGGAGATATATGGAGCTATGCAGGGACAGCACAGGGAAGTATCCTGAAAGAGAAATGTCGAAGTTGGGAGGTTCCCAGTGACTCCCTGCAGATTCTCCTCCTACAGCAGAAACGTCACTCACCGATATGTGGTTATATGAGTTGATATCTGAGCCTGCCCATGTCCAGGCATAAAAGGATCTTTCTAAACTTCATCTGAAACTGAAATATCACTTGTCCAGGGATTTGGACTGGACAGACTTCGTGATGAGGTCCACAGTATTAAAATGAATGTTACAAACAGTATTATTTTAGAGGTATTCATTCTACCCTTATCTCAGTTATAGAGTGTTCATATCCCTCTGTTTACTGTCCCTCCTATAAACCTCGTCTTTGGCTTGTATGAGAAACAGCAGTCCACTAGTTTAATTGAGGCTCTGCTGGTATTCTTGTTAGATAAAAATCTGCCCTGCTCTGTTGATTTGCATTGAAGAGTTTCACACACTTGCAAAGGTGGTTGGGTTGAGATTCATTGGGGCTTCTGGCATGTAGGATGAGACGGGTTTTGGAGCAGTCACTATGAGGTTCACTACGGCAGAAGGAACATTTGCTCCAGTCCTTGAGTATGAGTTAGGGGTATCTTGAGATACCTTGGGAGTTTTAAACTCCTAGTCCTTTTCTTCAACATCATTTGCCGGGCCTCAGGGGGTTCATCCCTTCTGAGATTAGATACCTGTGATGAAGATACTTAGAACTGTGATGGAGAGCAAGAATCACTTCTTAGACCTATTTTATACATTCATTCTAGATTTAAAAGAATTGGTAGGTAAGCACTCCTGACTTCATTGAATAGACTCAGCTCTATTTCCCTTGAGGACAGAGCAAGGACAGAGGGCCTTACATGTAGTGGGATGGATCTGACTTTGTATGCTCCAGTTTGTTTCCTCAGTCCGTTACTGCAGTGAATACTGAAAGACATGCAAAGCTACGTGGGATGTGATTTTTCACCTAGTCTGTTCTAGGCTTTAAGGACCTACTACCTTTGGAGTCTGCAAGACACTTTCAGGGGTCTGCAGTACTATAAACTGTACCGAAAACAGAAACCTTTCTGGCAGCCACTCTCTGAAATTACTACTTTTGCTTTAACATTCTGTGATCTGCTCACAAACCACCCTCCTTACACGCTATAGTACAGTATCCTTCCGGGATCTAACCGATGAGCAGTTGCACCTGCTCAGGAGAGCCCTGTTGGATCAGCTGCATGGGAGACTTGTGCATCCTCAAGAGAAGTATTGGTTTCACAGGTCTGCTATTGCAAGTCTGTGTATGCAAACTCAGCTCTTACTTAGTGGGTTCACTTCTGCAGATGCCAGGGCTAGGATTTTGTTTTCTTGTTATTTATGAATTAAAGGTCAGATCCTGGGATCTGGTCCTCTTGAATTTCTTGGCTTTTGCCAATTTAAACAATTCCTTGTAGGATCATTATATAGTATGACAGCGATTGCACATCAGTCTAGGAAGACTGACACTTTGATCAGACCACCTCAGAAAGTCATGATAAATGTAAGCGCAGCGGGTGTTTCTAAGTTGAAGATGACTATTTGATCAGGCCTGTTGCTTTAGTTAGTGGCATTGCTCTTTTGGTCTTTCTAAGGGTGTACATTATTGCAGACCTGGACCCTACAACTCTCATTTTTCCTGTTTTTCAACATATCTTTTGCCATCATTGCATTAAATAGTACAGCTTCAAAGAGTGATGTCATGTGCATGACTGTAGTTGTTGTATTACACAGCCATTTGGGGTGCGTGTGGGGAGTGTTTTTTAGTGACAATAATTTCCTTGAAAGTGAGAAGTTGGAATCCAGTGTAGCTTCAGGAAAACACATACTGACAGCAGTACATAGCATGATGCAGACAAGACAGAAACAAAGTGTATTGGTTTCTTGTTATGTGCTACATGTGTTTTCAGTCTCACTTGTTACCTGTACAGAGATTGCTGATACAGCAATGTTTGTGCATTGTTGTATGTCAGTGAGGTTTGCTGGAAACGTCTTCCCAGGAGATCAGAGGCGGTCATCAGTGCTCTTGAAAAAAAACCAAGACAACTGGTTTTCAAGTAACTCTAATGTGATTTGAGTGGGATAATGGAGCTGTCTCTAACAGTGGGATTTCCCTGCCCACACTACAGGGACAGGGAAATCAGACCCTGGAAGGGCTGCACTGGGTGATGAAACACTCCCCCGGCTGAAGTTCTCTGAGTTCAGGTAACACTCAGGAGTGATTGCAGTTCTCTTTCTGCATCTCTGTTTCAACTACTGCCTCTGTGACTGTGTGAGATAACTCAATTAATACAAAAAGATAAGAGTATATTAAAGTCCTGTGAGGTAGAAGTTCCCAGATTGAGTCCCTAATGCATACAAGGATAATGGTAAGATAAAGCCCTAGTTAATTATATTGAAGAGGCAGGAAGAAACTCACAACTAATTGTGCTGTAGTTAAAAGTATTTCTTTTTCTAAACGAACACTTAGTACTGATTGTGTTCCTATCATTGTATCAGAGGATCAGGATTACAAGGTCTAGACATTCAGTGATATGTAGATACTGTCCTCGAATAAACATACTTTCAGAAACTACAGGTGTTTTGTTTGTGCTGTGGATGTTAATGGTGGTAGGGAAGTCTTGGTTTGCTATTTGGCTTTGTTAGACACTGTGGCTGTTAGAGGTAGTAGGACCTTGGAGTACAGGACAGCTTCATGACTGCATGCATGCATGTACATGTGTTGCTTCCCTTATTTCTTTACATCCTGTCACATCTCAACTCTGAGACAAAACCTTTGCAGAACAAATACATCATAGCTGGCCTGTGATGGGCAAGACTTCAGTCCTGAGACAGAGGAGAAGAGATGCTTTTTCATTGACTCTCATAGAAAGCAAACAAAGGCCATTTATCTGCCACAGAAGTAGAAAATCCACTGTGCTTGCAAGCAAGTAACCATGTGTGTTCCTCCTCTTCCCCAGCACACACACACACACATGTGCATGCACAGACATGCCATGTTCTCGTCTGTGGTTGTGCACAGAGCTTCTGCAGCTGGGGATTCACCTCACAAAGAGATGAAGTGGAAGGGCAATTTTGTCATATCATCAGGTTTCTACAGAAATCCCATCTGTGTAGTCTGCCCTTGGAGATGTGCTGTATCAGTTCTTTCCTCCGTCAGCTTGCCTTATTCCTTTATGTTACAGTAATCGGGGTTACTGATAAAACCTGTGAAAATGAATTAATTTTCGTGTTAAACTCATCCAATTATACTAAAAGCAAATAATGAGAATATGAGGGAAACACAGCTATCTCAGCCTACGGATCACCCAACATCCTCAGTACAGAAGCATCTAAAAGCTGGCTGCTAAGTTGGTTGATATGCCTTTTATTTAGCTTGATGTTAATTTGCTAAACACTGTTTTGGTGTATGTGATTGTAGAACATAAAAATGCAGTAGGTGGTTTATAGGAGATGAGAGCAAAAGAATACTCTGTGCTACGAGCTCTACATACAATGCGTATTCTCCAAAGGGATGAAATTTCCCTCGAGCTAATGGGTAAACTGCAAAGTGAGGTACACCAGCAGCTTTACGGTTCGCTTTAACCTGCTCCTCCTATCCGTGCTTTGCGGTGGGTGTACAACTGTTGCAAGTAGGTGGCACAGCTGTTTGCGTTGACTGGCTCGGTACCTTTGGGATACAGACAACACAGTTAACGTCGTGAGATGAAAATGGCATCTATACTTTAATAAACTCATTCTATTTCTTTGCGAGAGAAAAGGGGGAGATGGGGGATACGAGGGGGGAGAAGTTGCCAGCTTGACTATGTCTGTATTAGCGGCACTGCTCGAATCACACAGTGGTGGCTAATGCTTGCAAAATCCTGACTAGCATTTGAAAGGGTAACATCAGTTTGTTATTGCTGCAGTAGCTGTTAACTTTATGAAGATTTCCTGTGCACCTGCCTGCTACCACATCTTTAACATATATGCATATTTATACAACTTAGGCAACATATGTTTGATGATTTTTGTCATTTATATTTACTACAGTATGGATAGCAATTAAAAAATAACCATGTTCACTGTGATGAATTGGTGAAATTCCTGGAGAAGTAGAAACTACATGAAGAATCTGAAACTAGAGAACAAGGTAAAAAGCATGTAAAAATCTACTTTGTCAGTCGGAATATAAAAAAATGCAGGCATGTGCACCGATGTGTGTGTGTATGTATATAAAAACAGAAAAATGACAGGGAAGAATAGACTATTTCATTTAGAGGTAGCACAAGAGAACAGATACTCTAGAGTGAGATATTTTCTCATTTCTTCCACCCTTTACAGATAGATGGTTGTTGTGTTTCAGGGGTGATGAAGGAGGATGACATTTCGCGCAGAGCTGGTGTTTTGCTCCCCGGTTTTGTGTGTTTTGAATGTAAAATGGATGTACTTAATTGCAGATACACGTGCAAAAGCAAATGTTATGCTAGGACCTGCGTGATGATACAGTCCCATGTCTGACTCATCCTGGCAGCAGATCAGGCAGGTCTCCTGAGTACCAACTCAGGTGCCAAGACCAGGGAAGGGCTATGGAGAGGAGTTTAGGGAGTGATCCTTAGAAGTAGCCAGTTTAGGGGAAAGCTTAGGCTCAAATCTGTATTTGGTGTATCTGAGTTGAAAATAGAGGAAGATCCTAGGGAAAGGGCAAGTTTTGGATATTAGCCCACCAAATCTGTGTGGGCACATGCACACCAGCACCCACACTGTGTATGAAAGTGAGATAAGCACACGTGATACGTTCTTAGAATGTAGGTGCCAGCTTTTTTAGAAAGAATTTCTTACCATGTGGCATATTACCATATTTGAGACCTGCTAATCTCTGTAAAAAGACAGAGGATAGTGGGCTGTGCAGAAATGGAGTGAGACGGTGGAAACGCACGTAGTGGAGCTGTGAAAACTGACATGGGAGTGGAAGGGAACTTAGAAAATTTAAGTTAAAGAGAAAAACAGAGAATTCTAAGAAAGCTACATCTTGTCCTGGAAGTAGTATTTTCCATGTCAGCGTGGTGATTTGCCTAGAATCATTTATTCAACTTCTTAGAAAGACACTCTGAATTAGCCTTGGGGTGCCTTTGTTACCCTCTTGCAATATGAAATTAACTGCTGCTGTAGTTTCTCACCAAGGGTAGAGCAGCCCCAGGCTCACCCCCATTTACACCATTTGCCTGTGCCCAGAAATGCCCCGACCGCCACGACCCTCCGCTCCGACAGACACAGCGTTATCTGCAGCCACGCAATGCAAAGTAAAATCAACTGCACAGCAAACAGTTTACCCACTTCAACAAATGGGAACATTTACTGATTATTTTTTTTTTTCTTACTGTTGCTTACCCCTCTACCAGCAGTCAGCAGCCGCCTGTGCCGCTGGAGCGCTTCCTTCTGCAGAATGCCCCTAAAGCATCTAGCGCTGCTGGCATTCGGACCGTTTTATACAAGCAGAGCGGCTCAAACTGGCCTCGGTAGACCACAAGACATGTCACATCACTTTTGAAACTACATCTCTGGGTGGTTTATCAGCCTATTTTTCAAGTCAGGTGACAGCATCTTCACACATTGATTTTAATTGGTATTGAATATAAAGCTTTGAGAGCGAGACTGTATCAGCTGCTTGTTGAAATCCATGCTACTTCAACTGTCTTCTCCTCCCTCAGTATTTTAGCAATTCTATTAAAGAAAAAAGCCCTGAATAGAATCAGTTTTGGGTTTAAAAAAATTGCCTGTGTGCCTTAGGATTGACAACTCCTAGGCCAGTGTTTAGCCCAATGCAATGCAAACCTGCTGATATATTAAACCCCAAACCAGCTTTTATAATAGAAATACAGTAAGCCTTTAACTATAACGACACTAGCAGGTGTCACCACAATAAAGATAACAGCCTCCCCATGAACAAATATTAGATTAAAGAGATCAATCAATCTGTATCTTAAATTCTAGGCCCAGCGTGATCTCTACCAGCAAAAAAAAAAACTTCTACTTTGCCTGTGCATTGTAACAGGTGAAAGACCTCTTGATTGTTCAATTATTTTTGAAATAACTTGACAAAATAGGCATTTTTCTTTTTTCTTCTGCTGCAGACTCTTTATGTAAATGATATAGAAAACGTCTGTGACCTAAAGACACAAGCACTTATTGATTTTAAACCTTGTGGCAGACTGTGGCTGTTTCCCTAGTGGGCAGGTGATATGAGTCATGGCTCAATACGCAGTCTTCTTCAGGAATGCCAAAAAAAACCCTCTCAAAGCCTGTGGTAACATCACATACTCTCTGTGCTCCTGGAGCTGTGATCAAACTTGTGGAAATAGTGCTTTCTGCCCTTGTGGGTTTTTTTCTTTCTCCTGTTTCTACTAGCCTGTCCACTACCAACAGCACCTTTTCCTTGAAAACTGTCAAAAGTTACTACTTTCAGTCATCATGGTTTAGTGTGCCGTGCCATTCATTTAAACATATGAACGCCACCATCGAGTCAGAATGATCCATCCCAGCAGGAGCACAGGCTGCAGAGCCACTGTTCATTGCAGTAAGTGCCGAAGGTGAGGGAAATCCCATCCCTCATGCATAATTAAATGCTCCTTCTAGTTCTCCCTTCCCTCTAATGATCATCTATGACCATCTATCACCCATCAAATGCAATGCCTGAGAAAAGCCAGTCCAGGCTATGAGCTTCTGTGCTGTAGGACCAAGCGTGATCTTTCCGTATTCTCCCATGGAAAGGGACCACGCATGGTAGCCAGAGCATGGTCCCTGACTCTGATATGGAAGAGCAGTAACACTGGCTTTTACCCACCATTTCCCTTGAGTTACATCATTGCCGTCATGCCCATTACAATTCAGTCTTGTTTGTAAAGGCTGTATTCTGACTTTTTATGCAGGAGTTGCACAAAGATTTTGAGATCTGTTTGTGGTAACAGCTTTGAGTCTCAGTTGTGGTATTTGATTCTCCTCTCAAATGCACCTGAGCAAAAAAATAGAGACCTCTTCCTTAGAAAACACGACATGTGAGAACTGTAAGAGATATTGAAGCCAAAATCCACTGATAGTCTTTAATACTGGAAGAGCTTATCTGCAAGGTCCTAGATAGGTGCTCTTATCCCAGTGCAGAGCACCAGCTGATTAATTAAATTTGATCTGTTTTGAATGTGTTCTGGACTGCATAAGAGCAGCTTTTGTGCAGAAAACTGCCCATATCAGACAAATATGGGATAACTGTTAATCTTTTACTACCTACCTTCTACTTTATTTTTCACACACATATGGACAAGACATAGATAAGGTATAGCTTTCTAAGGAAACTAAGTGACTTGATCCTTGGAACATTTTGTTAGAGATCTTTGAAATCTGATTCATAGAAGCACTGAAACAACTTGTTTCCTCTAAATGAAACCCAAAGTGGAAGCCTGTCCAACTTCCGAGCTACTGCAGTCATTGCTTCACAAGGAGCATGTGTGTGAGGAGGAGTCTGCTCAGTAACATAGTCAATGACCACTAAGCACACTTATGTTTTCACCTTTTTTTTCTAAGCCACAAAATAAGCTGTGGAATATTTTATTTGAAATCAGTTATAATATGTGCAACACTTGTGCATTTTCCTTGCAAAAAGATTTCAGGATTAAGTTTTTAATCCTCTGAGTGGGCTTAGACCCGGAGAACTGTGAGGGTTTCATAGCAGCCACAGTATTTGCATTTGCAAAAGAGTTACCCATCTTCCTTCCCCTCATGTTTTTCCATGTCATAACAACTTTCAGATGGATTGAAAGATGAGTTCATATCACATTTAAAAAGTCGTGGAAAGTTTATTTAGTAGAATACCAGTTTCATGATGATGAATGATGACTACAAGGCACATCTATGAAGACCCTGCTCCAATGCCATTACAATGTAAGATGAGGTTGAGGCAAGCAATTTCAGTGTAACTCTATGGAGACCCCGTTACCAGACCATTGCAACCACAGACTAATTGAAGAGAAGGAACATTCAGAGCCCCCACTTTCATGACAGTTACAATGTGATATTTATATGTCAAAATAATTTCAATGCCAGGCATCAGATTTTTTGCCATTATTAATAATAGACAGAAGTATTTTATTCTTCCCTGTGCACGCAGTTCCACTGGACTGGAATGAGACTCATTGCTACATGCGAACGGACCTGACATTCTAAAAGGCTGTGGGCAGAGGTGCAGAGTTCAAAGGCCACTTTATGTGAAAGGATAAGATAGCTATTGTGTAAATACAAAAAAAAAAGTAAGTGTAATTACAATTTATCAGTGTCTTAATGAGAACAGCACAGTGCTACATCTCAAAATCTCAAGCTTTAACCACAAAAGACTATAAAATCTGCCTTAATTTAAAGCTCAGTCCAGTGTGTCCATGTATTACTACACTTTATGCCTTTACTAAGGAGCATGCTGTCCAGGCAGCTCTTGTATCAAGAGAGTGACCTGGGCCAGCTGCACCATATTTTAAAAGCCATTTAGATGCAAAAGAATGCAGATGGTTACCTAAATCCCACTTAAGATTTGGTCCATCGAAGCTGAATGAAGTGTATTGCAGCAGCTTGTACTCTGGTGAGTACTAGGTGATCATGTATCTACTGGGGTTGTATTTTTTGAAGGGAAAAGTCCATGCTTAGTTTCATCATGCAGGTTTAGTCCCTCTGCTGTTTTAAACCCAGGTACCTTCAATGATTTCAGAATAATTTTATTAGCAATACTATTCTTAGATATTTTTTTTTCCAAGTGCTTACCTAACTGCTTCACGATTGGTAAAGACTGTGCAACATGTAATATTTAGTGTATGTACTCTATATATTTATTCTTCCGTCTTTTGAAGAAATCCCACTCCAGGAACAACACTGTAAATCTAGTGAGTTGGTGGCAAACTCCACTGACTTTCATATGGATTTTAAGAGAGTTTGATCATACCACATTTAATATCCAGCTTCTTACTGACTTTATTTTTCCAACTTGACAGTCTTTTCTTTTAGGTATTAGAGTTCTCCATTCTGCTTTGCTTTCATCTGTATTTATTTTGTCTCTTTTCCTTACTGAGGAACATGGAGCAACTGTTTCAAAAGTTTCATATAATTCAGGTCCTTGAGTTCTCATATCATATTGACTGTCCTCAGCTGTAAATTTTCATTTTCTGTAGTGCCCTTTTCGGTGCTGTAACTGTTATTCCAAATGTGACCTCCTGATCAACTTCTTATGATCCACTTGCACAGCTAATAATTTTGTTTCCTTCTTCAATTGCCGATTTAATGCTTTATCTACCATAACTTTTAGATAATTTTTTTCTGGATGCAGCAGGGGTTGGATGAAGGTCTTTTCTGAACACTTTAATCTGAGAACATCCTCTTTGGTCTTTGTGTTGGAAAAAACCTTTCTGAAGCTATGACATTTTTCACCACTCCTGCTTGCCTGGAAATTAATGGCAAAACTCTGTTTGCCTTCAAATGATAAAAGCAATGAATGGCAACAGTAAAGCCATAGAGTCATAAAGAATGAGAAGCACTATGAAGATGGGTTTATTAGAGAATGGAATTGTCCCTCTTTTGGTAAGACTTAAAATTCTCCGTGCTTCTTTCTTTATGGAAAAATCAATGCCCTTGTAGCTCCCAAGAAGAGTAGCCAGCACAGAGCAATGCGCTGGCTCTATGTACACTTTCATTCACCCCGTTCCAGAAACTGTTTATCTTTTGCTGTAGGCATTAAACATTAATAATATGTTCTTGCAAGGGGGAGAGGTGAATCGACTTTTTCACACACAGAATCGTGTCCTAAAACTCTACATGGTGTCAGCTCTGCTTTGATTTTCCTAGCTTCAATTTTTTTCTATGCTTTTGCTTTATTGCTGTTACTTTCTAGCACAAGGCAATTATTTATTTTTTTTTAGATAAATGTTTTTAGTGCCTAAAAGCACTATGAGACTGATGGCTCTGAGACAAAAAATCTCCTGTCCCTGTAGTAAGGATAGCAAAAGTTTCAGCAGTTCAAACTTCTCATTGCTCAGGTTTCTCAAGTTCTTCATATTCCTTCTAGGTATATCAAGATATCTTAAATGTAATTGAGAGGAAGTTACTGGAAGACAATAAGACCTCCCTGTGGTTTTCATAGTCTTGCAGCTTTTCATCACCCTACAAGACCTTAAAGATATCACTTAATATTTTTGATGTTTTAGTTTTAGGGAAGGGGCATTTTGATGAAATGAAATTCATTTGAATTAACTCTCTTAATTTAAGTTACCCAACAGTGTCCCAGCAGTAACTAAGGATCTGATTTGGACTGGAAGCACTGGAAAACAAAATCTGAAGAAGGCTTTGTTGCTTTACTGGAATTTAGTAGACATTTTTTTCTCTAGTTTTTCACATTGTTCAAAACGAAGATTGTCTCATCCTGCCTACTACCCTTCTTTAGTGTATGACACAACAATGGAAAGAGAAAATAAGTGCATATTTGAAACGGTGGATTGCAGAGGGAAAATGTAATAATCTATTTTGTATGTCTCAGCTATTTCTCTCTTCTCTGCCTTCCAACAATCATATTATTCTGGCAGAATCAAGCATTTAATAATATTTTTTCCAGATGCAAATATTGAGAAGGAATGAAAATATTTCATAACAAACAGCGTTATTACTAATACAGTTCATAATTTTAATTTAGATGTGGATCTGTGGATTCCTATCAACCTTGAGAGCTTCTGGGCCAAACAGTCACGATGAGCAAGTCAGCAAGCTGCTGCTGCCTTTGGCCCAGCTCTGGCCCTAGCTTTGACTGCTGTGATCCTAAGCTGATTTACAATAGCTGATGATTTCGTCTGCTGTTCTTGCTTTGAGTAAACTTGGTCTCTTGGGGCTTTACTTGCAATAGCAGAGAGCTCCCTCAACTGCCACAGACTTCTTGGAAAGCTGAAGTCACTCAGTATTTTCCACAATCCAGTCTTTGGTCCTTGTCCTTTCTAGGTCTAACTTGCTTTCTGTGTCTAATTCTGCTTTCTAATTAGGCTTTCTTTCACTAACATTCAAGCATTTCAGTCTTACTTGCCAAAGCAATCTGTAGTAGCAACAAACACTCTTTTGAGAACATGTTTTGTAAATTTTTGGATTCCAGTGTATGTACAGTTTAGTATCATTGTTTTCTATATTTTTTTTGTTTAGATACATCCATTATATATCTATATCTACTTAAAATTCAATAAAATTTATTCCGAGAAGGAGAGAGCCAGATGCTAAGTTAAACCAAAAAAATAAATCAAATAAAGATTTAATTAGCAGAGGAAAAAAAAATCAGGGAAAATAACCTTCTGGAAAATAGCAAAATCAGTAGAAGTGTAACAGCATTCTAATATGTTAGTATACTACCATCTTATATTTATATTTCATATATACTTTTATAGCCAGCAACACAAAGCTTGTGTGCTGCAATTAGCATCTTTTCTGTAGCGAATTGTCATGTTCTAGCACCACTAATGAACATGGAGAAGGTGTACCTGCTGTAAACTGTTGCCGAGGAAAAAAAAAAAAAGCCCCTTGGAATTACTACTAGAACATTTTTTTCCTCTCCTTATTTCTCCCCCACCACCACCCCCCGCCCCTTTGTTTCTTTCTTTCTTTCTTTCTTTTTCTCTTTTTTCTTTCTTTGGGAAAAGCCTCTATTATTACCTGCGGTAGGCTCTGAGCACTAGCGTGCTATTTTGTTGATTGCACTGCCCTCAGACACTGCGCATTTGAATCCCATTTGTAGCAGCGATGCCAGTGCTGGGATTCAAAGTCGGAGCCTCTTAGGGTTACAGCCCGGCTGCTGCTTCTGTGCGAGTGGAAGCGTCTAATACCACAGGCATCAGAGAGCAGGGCTGATAAAGAGACAAGGTGATCTAAAGAGAGCACACATGGAATTTTTCCCCCCTTTTCGTTTTTCTTACCAGGAAGATAAAGGAGATGAGAGTAGGTTGATATTTGACGAATTGGTTTTATTCAGAGGAGTGCTATCATTTTTATGTCCTTTTTGAAAACGCACCCACAGTGTCTGAATTCCCATTAATGCAAAGTTCAGATAACGCTGATGAAAAGCAGCTGCCATCTTGATAGTTGCCATGGCAGATGGCATCAGCCTTTATGCTTTTATCAGTATTAGTATCAGAACACACTCTGTGTTCCAAGCTGAGATAAAAATCATTGAAGCTGTACCTGGAATAGGCAGATCAACACTGCGGGTCCCACACAGTTTTGAATCTTTTCAGAACAGTCTGCATAAAAGTCAGAGACAACACATTCTTGTTATTCATTAGTTCAGCAATGCTGATGGTATTTTGTAAACTTCACAGATGAAGCAGCCTTTCTAAAGAGCTGCTGCCTCCCTTCCTCCTTCCCTCCCACCCCCAGGAATGCTCAGGCTTTGAAAAGATAAACCACACACACACACACACACACACGTGCACACACGCACTACTCACACACAGAAACATCAGAAACACTTTACAGTGAGTGGACAATGGACACAACAGTGACAGCCCTTCTTGATTAACCTACTGCGTTTTGCACTAAGCCCCAAATCAATCTGCTGTGGATAATGGTGTTAAGAATAGGTGCGTGGCAAAGGAAATAACGATTCCTGCCGGGTTGCAAAGACGCGGTGGGGAAGGGGCTTCTGTGGGTTTGTTGCGCTGATATGGTGGTTCTTGCCTGAGAAGTGTCCCCCACATCACTGGCAGTGCCACGTGCAGTGGCATCGCTCCACAGCCCCGGGATTGACCTGGCAGGAGCAGCGCCCACCAGGGCCTGCACAGCCCCTCTTTTTCTGGCTCCACCTCATCATCCATGCCCCGCCAGGGAAAGTGACTTACACAGTGTTAAATCTTTGACGCTAGCTCTTTATTGCAGGTTTCAAATTGTATTGACAAATCTCCCCATCCCCTTTCCCCCTCTCCCCCTCCCCAGCTCCCCTTACAGCTATACATATAGTTATTTTTGGTAACATTGTTGCTTGATAAATAGAGGGGTTGTGAGATCTCAAGTTATTATGCAAGTGTTAGCGACACAGGCTGGTAAACCATTTGGCTGTTGCATCGGTGCTGAAATGAATAATAGCAAATGGGAGGAGGGCATGGGAGTTATTTTAAATGACACATATATATTTAAATATAGCCTTAAAATAATGTTAAAGGTTTAGAGCCATTACAGGCTCTTGTGCCAACTTGCAAACTCTTCCAGAATTGATTTTAAAATTTGCTGTTCTTCTCTGATGGTTGACAAGGAGATAAGGAGGACCTTTCTGGGTTACCTCTGCCTGAAACAGGGAGGTGGTGGAAGTGGGTCCTCTGTGTGTCTTTGCGCAGGGGCCTTCCGTTATCCCACCAACGTCTGAAGGGCACATTTCCTTCAAACTACTTGGTGCAGAAATATGGAATCAATGTCGTCACTTAAATAGAAATTTCTGTGTGACTGCACAGTCCTACACCTCTGTGCTTAATGAGGACACTGCCATAAACAGGCTAAACTCTGCCCCAGGTTTGAGCAGTCTTTGTGTTTTCATTTTGGGGTAGGTCTTGAAAAAAATCTAGTCCAGTAGTGACTTTGGTTTTCAAATGCCTGTGGGGTGGGGCTGTTCTAATTCAGTTACCTGAATTAGTTGAGTGACTACCTAAGTGAATATTTAAAGTAGAAATGGATAAACGGATTAGGATAAAAGGAGAGCTGCCACGTAACAAAGCTTAAGAGTCCTCAAAACAAAGTCTAAAGAACCTCGCTTCTTATTTTAAATTCAATTTTAAATGAAAAAAATAAAAAGTGTTCAGTGGCAGGTCTTCACTCTTCAACTAGGACCAAAAGGAAGTTAGCTATGGAGATGCAGGCTGGAGGAAGGGTAAAATGTTGTGAGATGTACAATTTACTCAGACAGGACCCCCACTGTGCCCCTAACTGTGCCTAGAAAATGGAAGCGACTTAGCATCCAGGAGCCTGATCCAAAGCCTTTGAAAGCAGTGGGAGCCTTTACACCAAGTTAAATGAGTTTTCTGGGAGGCTCTGTGAACATGACAATGAACAATAGGTGAAGTCAACGCAATGGAGGCGCATCAGATAACAGGGAAATTATCATCATTATCATAACACGGACAAGTCACCGCACAAAAACTGCTGTCGGGTGCTTTATCAGCATGACAGCACAGGTGAGCTTCAACGCAGGAGCTGAAGGAATTTGAAGTAATGGCTATGCAAACTTTGTGGGAAACTCGTCTAAAGCATAAGGGGCAGTCTGCTAAGAAGCATAAGGGTAATTCCAGGAAACGTTGGTTGATGAGGAAAGGGGGCTGCCATCATTGGCCATGACCGAGTGAGAATATATGAGTTGATGCAGAAGAAAAGCTGATCTGTGAGCGATCACAGATCATGAAATTTCATGAAATCTATGAAAAGCTGATCTGTGAGTGATCCATAGACATAGGGGGCCTTGAAAGTGTAATACTTTGGGTTTGCTGTGGCAGAAAAGGGGCACTGAATGATGGGATGAAGACAGGCAGGAATGTGCTTGTATTAAGAGCCAGAAACAAGTCGTATGTTTTGCCTGGTTTTAAAATGGAGCTGGAGACAAATGGGACAAATGATCTTGATTCAGATCAAAAAGCAGGAACTAGGAAAGACATGACTGCCTTGCAGCTTGGGCTGTGTGAGCAGCTGTGGCAAGGTATTCAAGCTGGACCTCTAAATCTCACCCGTTCATTGTTTGGTTAGGATTCACACAACACAGTTCCAAGTAACTTGGAATGAAAATGGAAATTACCTTTAATTCTTCAGAATCCTGTGTTTTTCCTTTTCTGCTTCCTTACCTCCCAAATAGGTAACTAAAATCACAGACGTTATAGGCTTTGACTCAAGAGGACAAAGTCTGAAAACTATTTGCGAGTTCAGCTGCTACAGAGCTAGAAACTACAGCACTGCCCACACAATAAATAATCAGATCTAGTTTAAGAAGTATCTTCCCAAGGTGATGCTACAAAAAAGCTATGTGCTGTCATTAGGCATATTTGCACCATCTTTGCCTTTACAAACTCTCATCACACAGATTTTTCCTGTGCAGTTCAGGGGACTGAGATGTGTTTTGGGAAGGGAGGAGCAGCATGAGGAGCTGTGTAGCAAGGTGTCCATGCTCAGATCTTCCACAGGCTTCCTGAGTCGTCCCC